>NC_140599.1:3203299-3868299 GCF_057381915.1 Diplotaxodon limnothrissa | reverse complement strand
TGCTTTTATTTGGGGGTAAAGTTACACTTACAATGTTTAAATTTAAATAAATTTAAATAAATTCATATTAATAAAAGAAAAGGAATTTAGAAGAAATAGAAATGCTCTTGCCCCCTATCAAATCTTTTTTCCAGCAGAAACACCTATTACAACAATTTTTTTTAAATTATGTTTAGTTGAAGCTACATGAATATATTTTAAAATACTCAGGCTCAAGGCTTGCACCTGTGGCCTTTACTATTACATAACCATTTCTGGAAAAATGTTATTTTTCTCCTCCAAAACTAGTTTTATCATCTCTAAAATAGAGTGTCAATTTCTGGGCTGTTAAAAGCAGCGTCTTAAAGAGTATTTGATCTTTCGAACTGTTGCTGGCAGGCAGTCATCATCACAACATTAATATACTTCTTGTAGTGGGCATTCTATGTCACTAGCAGCATATATGACAGCAATTTTAGAAAAGAAGAAAATGATGAACATACACTACTAGTTAGGGACACACCTTCCCATTCAGTGTTTTTCTGTGTGTTCATGCTTTTCATGCAGTGACAATCATCTTAGGTGACTACCCCATGAAGCTCACTGACAGAAGGCCTAGAGTGTGCAAAGCAGTGATCAAAGCAAAGAGTGGCTAATTTGAAGAATCCAAGATATAAAAAATATTTTTGGTTCTTTCATACTGGTTTACTACATCCTTTGTGTTAGGGTTAGTGCTCCATATGTGTCCATTCATAGTTTTGATGCCTGGAGTTCTAATCAACAATGAATCTACAAAATAGACAAGGAAATTAAGAAGCAACATTAAAATGAAAGTGTGTCCAAACTTTTCACTCTTAGTGTACATCAGATGTACAATATCAATCATGAACATTCTGGGTTACACAACAACAAAAGAAAGATTCAGTTTTGAAGGACTCACTTTTTCATTTGTGTAATTTTACACACGTGGCTTACATCCTTTTACAAGTTTTCTATAATGTTTTGCCCCATGAAGGTTTTTTTTTTTTTTTTTTTAAGCATTAACATATTGTTAAATTTAAAGATTCTTTTAAGAAATATACCTAAAAAAAATCTGGTTAAAGGTGTAAAATTTGCTATGCCATGATCTACAGAGTACTGAAACAAACACTGTCATAGGAACAAAAGTCCTTTTTAAAAAAATAAAAAAATATTATATTTATTTACATTTCTCTGCAACAGGTTCAGTGTATCTTTGAGGTGGTGATGCTGGAGGTGGTGCAGGGGTAGCTTGTGAGGCTGTTGCTGGGGCTGGTGTCACAGGTGGAACTGTTGCTTCTATGGTTTGTGCTGTAGATTGCTGGGCTGTAATCTGTGGAGGTGAGGCTTATGTGGTTGTAGCATTTGAAGCTGTGGTCTGTGAGGCTGGGTCTGCTGTTGTGGTCTGTGAGGCTGGGTCTGCTGTTGTGGTCTGTGAGGCTGGGTCTGCTGTTGTGGTCTGTAGTGGCGAATTTCTGTCCCAAGCTTCGAAAAAATACTTCTTCCACTTCTTAATGTGAGCTGTTCAGATTTATTTCTGACTCGTACATACAAACAAAAGATGTCACGGTCAAAAAACTATTTGCTGCTACAGCGCACATTTCCATTGCCGTCCTGGCTCACTCTAACCTGCTACCACACATGCGCTGTAATGTTTTCTTACCCGACACAAATTAAACGCGCAGCATTTATTCTCTAACAACATATTATACAAAATTAAACATGTAACATAATAACTGAAACAGTATCAAAAATATTTCTCTATAGATTGGCTCTAACATGGTCTTTGAGGCTGGGTCTGCTGTTGTGGTCTTTGAGGCCTGGGGTCCGTTCTTCGTACCTCGCTTACTACATCCAAGATCAAATCATCGCGCTAACTTTGAGCTCGCTATTCCGGTTCTCCGAACACACCTGTTGTTGACGATTAGTACAGCTGGATGAAGTAATGTGAGATCACTGGGTGGCTTAACAGGAGCTACGCATCGATAGTAGAAACATTGATCGGCAACCCTTTGATTGGTTGGCGAAAATGTCGAAGGAGCGCGCTCGGTATTTTTCGGCAGCAGAGCAAGAACTCTTGATTGAGGGATTTCAGGAGTTTCAGAGTTTAATTAAAACGCAAGGGAACACTGCAAAGGCTGCAAAAGCAAGGAGAGAGGGCTGGCAGAAAGTTGCTGACAAATTAAACTCGTAAGTGATTTAATAATAACAATAATAATGGAGTGGATTGATATAGCGCTTTTCAAGGCACCCAAAGCGCTTTACAATACCACTATTCATTCACTCTCACATTCACACACTGGTGGAGGCAGCTACGGTTGTAGCCACAGCTGCCCTGGGGCAGACTGACAGAAGCCAGGCTGCCATATCGCGCCATCGGCCCCTCGATCTGGCCATCACCAGTAGACGGTAGGGTAGATTTATTATATTATATTACATTATATCCCCTTTCACATTAGAGCCACGACAGGACCCACTAGAACATGGGAACAAGTAAAAGTGAAATATAAGAATATTCTACAGAATGGTAATATTTATCACTTATATTGCTTTTCGTCTCTTGGAAAGAGACCCTGAAATAATCTGTTTGTTTGTTCATAACAGCAACCAAGAAAAGGGCAGAGCAAAAAAAGACAGGTGGTGGTCCTGCACCCCCTCGTCAACAAGTTATCGATATCTCTCTATGAGCACACTGTCGCGCTGAGCTAAAGGATCCTGTCTATCCCGCAATATACGCTGAATTCTGAAAACTCTCCTTATCAATCTTGCACCTTCCGCAATGGGTTGCTCGCGTAAACGGACAAGACATGGCTGCGACAGACTTCCCAAATCCACCTTCGCTTTTATAGCCGTGGTCTCTCATCTTGATTACACGAAGTAATTTACAATTACTACTCTGAAATATGAATTACATCTGTAATAATCACATACATGAAATAGAATGATTAATAGTACATTTCCCTTTTTTAGGAAATGACCTGTATGTATCTGTATGGAATCAATAAAAGGATCAAGTGCTGCATTATCTTTAGTTACATTGATAATATTTATTTATGGTGAAACAGTGGTAAAATATCGCTGTTGCTTTCGTATACATGAAGCGGACATACCTGAGTGGCCGCGATCTAATCCTGTTTACATAAAGTGAACCTGCTCCCGAGCAGGTTTACGCTTACGGCTCTGTTGCTATGACAGCAAGTCCTGGATGAGCTTCGGAGAACCGAACGATCCAAGATCACGCGAAATCGTCAACAATCAAATCCAGCTAACTTACTTAGCGAGGTACGAAGAACGGACCCCTGGTCTGCTGTTATGGTCTGTGAGGCTGGGTCTGCTGCTGTTTGGGATTTGGTTTGTAGAGCTGTAGCGTGTTCTGGTGCTGTAGCACTTGTGGCTGGTTCTGGTGGTTCGTTCTCTTTCTGTGCTGTTGCTCCTGACTCTGGACCGTTATTGCTATACCTTGTGGAACTGGAGATGGATGTTGTGTTTGAACTGGTAGTGATGTAAGTGATGCCATTGGTGGTGTAGCCTGTGTAGCTCTCGGAGGAGGTGGTGATGGTGCTACCGCCACTGGTGCTGCTGTAGCCTGTCAAGCTAGAGCAGATGCTGGAGCTGCTGCAGCTTGTGGTACTGCTGGACCTTGTGCTGTTAGTAATGTGGCTGCTGTTTTCTTTAAACCCCGGTGTGGCACTCTTGGCATGCTGTCTTTGCTTAACTTATTTACTTTTGGAATGATTGTCCCATTGGAATCCTGAAGATCTGCACTTTTACCTTGGATTGCTGTAATAATGTAAGGCCCTAAAAAGTTTGCTTCAAGTTTCCTCTGCTGGCTTCTTATGTTAGCTCTTAAAACTTTGTCACCAACTTTGCAAAAATTGACATTAAGTGTCTTAAGTTTTAAGACACAATGTATTTCTGGCAAAGCTTCAGTGTATTGATTGGACATGAAGAAAACTGTTATTGAGGGGTGGAACGATCCATAAAAATATTCAGTGGTGTAGTGCTTTTATGGCGGTGAAACTGATCTGCCTGTGCCTCAAAAACTAAAAAAGTTTCATTGTGTGGGATTTTCGTGTAGTTTGTCACAGACAGAAAGACATACCATGAACTCTTCTGGGATTTCGGAAGGATAGCGAGCCTCTCTGCCAAACATTAGGTAATAAGGCGAGTATTTGGTGGTCACTTGTTTTTTAGTTCTGAGTCCAAACATTACAGCATCCAGTCAAAGGTAATTCAATTCAATAAGAAACACAAGAGTTGATGATCAAGGTTTACATAACTTATTTTGAGAGATACAAAAACATTGCTGTGTTCCTCTTAAAATAAGTTAGCTGTAGTAGAATTACATAGAGTTTGTTTTGGAGTACCCACCCAGTTATTGATGTCCACTGACATCCCTGGCCAGTAGAGCCGCTTTGAAATGGCTTCTCTTGTTTTTGTTTGCCCGCAATGGGCCCCAGTAGGACTGGCATGAAAATCTGAAAAAATTGTGTTTGTCTCATCAGCCCCACAGACTACCGTTGTCTTTATGGTTTTGTCTGTGCCTTTGTAGCGCCAGTAAAACAGCTGCTCCCCTAAACATAAACAAGAAAATAGAAAAGTTTATCATAGCTGTTTAAACCACGACAGGTCTATATGTGGTAAAAGTCATGACAATACATCTTGAATGTAATGAATCAGTTATGTATGTGATATAATTTGGGGGTGACTATTGGACTGGTTCTCTATATTTATGACAGTATGACTACTTCAGAAGCCAAAAAGATTATGCCACACACAAGACTGTATTACTGATACTAAAAAAAGTGATGGATGTGTAAAGTAATTATAACTAATGGCCTTCAGATATCATGGAGTTATTTTTAATACAAATATCAACTCAAAGTAGTTCAATTCCACATTCTGTCAGTAAAAAATTGTATATGTGTTAATATATATGTATTGATGACATTTATAAACGCTACGAAGTTGCAGTTATTACCTTCAATGTCATAAATAGCAGCTTTTCTTCGGAGAAGAAATTTCTCTTTTTCGTTGAAAAGCGCTGGATAATCGCCTTTCAGTTCATATGCAACCAAAATCTTGTACTCGTCTGGTTCCATCCTCTTGTGGTGTTTGTTATTTTCGAAAACAAATTGTAAAGTAATCTCAGAGGCACTCTGGTTTTTCGGTTTGTGTGCACAACGTGAGCTAATTTGCATAATTGATGAGGAAAACCCACGTGACCGGAGATTTTGGAAAAATTTGACAACGTTTGAGTCAAGTAGGCCTACAAAAGGTTGGCCAAAACTAACTTGCAAAATTTTGAAAAGCCCTGTTACTTACAAAGACGATAAATATATGTATTTAAATGTTGTTTTAAATTTTATTTATTTACAAAGAAAAACTCTGCCAATGTGCATTATAGATGGGGGGGGGGCACACATTTTAACAACTGATGCCACACAGCCTGATAAAATCTGTATCCCTCCATAACTTTTGCTGTGAAGAAGAAATCCTCTTCAAAGTTACTGTACTTATTGGTTATACTGTGACTTATTTTGCAAATAAACTCCTTCATGATAGCTTCGCTGCAAAGTGTAAACTGAGTGTAAATTCACCGGAGAGCGACGTGTTTCCATAATCGCGTCGGGTTTTACAGTATTATAGTATCAAAGTCGTTTTCTAGACAAAGTATTCCCAGCAGGTTATTTCAGTGTACAGTTTAAGGTAAATTGTCTTCCACACGACACATTACAATGTCACGAAACTATGAAATTAATAGAGTCTGCTGTTTTCCAGCTTTTACTCTTTATTGCGTCGACTGCAGATCAGTGACAAGTAGCGTACAGAACGGAGCTGGGCAAGTGGCTCCTCCTACTTTGCGCGTTCTCGTAGATGGGGAAACAATTTTTGCCGGGGGTAACTACTTTGGCACAACACCGGCTCTTTATCGCTTGCCGTGGGTTGTTTTTTTTTTTCTCTCTCACCGTCTCACTCACACTATTTTTCCGCTTCACTTGCGTGCGAGCCTTGTGCTTTGCGCTGGGCAGAGGGGGGAGGGGCGATAGGTACACTCTCAGTAGCACAGGAACAGAGCGGGAGGGAGAGAGAGAGAGCCAGGGACAACAACGTCACATTAAGCTGGGCAGACACTGTGCGATTTTTTCAGTCGCGTGATTCAGCTTCTGCTCAAACTCTACGGTTGACTCGCAGGGTTTAGAAGTTCATAGGTCATGATGCAGGTCTCACACTATACGACCCGATGCTCTGATGCGACCTGAGTGCTCACACTGTGTGCGTCCATAAAATGAAGGTTATAACAGAAATTCTGTCGCTCGCTCTCCCTCTATGTCTTTCACTCACACAGACACACCACCACCATCAACTTTGCTAAATTGCTAATGAAAAACATTGATCAGGCAGCTGTGATTGAGCAGCAGTGTAGATCCAACTATTTTCACGGTTGTTGTGTTCGTGATAATTTTGTGAGGCCACATCGAAAAGGCTCGGATGAGCTTCCCAAAGTTCTACAAGTTGTGCCTCCATCGCTTGTGTCCAGATCACACGCTGCACAGCTGTGCTGCGCCGTCTTTTTCGCTGACATTTGTGTTTGCGCGTGCGCAGTGTGAGAAACTGCGGTGACACCCTCACGACGGTCGCGAGGATTTCAAACAGGTTTGAAATCCTCACGACCAAGCGATTAATGATCGGGAGCTGGTCGTGAGGTGTCAATCGCTTCTCGTTACCCCACGTATACTACACGATGCACAACGCATGATGAAGGCCAAAATCGGGCCGATCGCCAAAACGGTCGCACGACTCAAAAATCGGCTCAAAATGGGCCAAAAATCGCACAGTGTGAGCCCAGCATTAGAAAGGTATAGTAATCATCCACAACTATTTTCAGTTGCAGATGATAAAGGATTCAGAAAGTTTATTCATGCAGGCCCATATGACAGAGAATGTGCATGTTCTTTTTGTTTTCATATTTTAATTTATATTTAATTGTGTTGTGATTTGCAGTGTTTTGTGTTGTTTCACTTTAAATTGTTTAAAAGGAAAAAAATGAAAATTGAAATAGTTAAAAGTTGACCTGTGAATAGTTTGTTTTTGTATTATATGATTTATTTATTACATTTTATGTGGAGTGAATAAATAAAAGTATAAAGTATAAATATATAAATATAAGTATAAATAAAAATATTTACGGGGCCACCGTAAATATTTATATATAAACATATATAAATAAAACCACTTTTTTTTACATTAGTAATTCCTTTTGTGCATAATTTTATATTATTGTTAATAATAAATTAATTAAAGCAACAAAACAACCTGAAGAGCCGGTTCGGAGCCGAAAGATCCGGCTCTTTTTAGTGAGCTGAGCCGAAAGAGCCGGATCTCTAAAAAGAGCCGGAAATCCCATCACTATTCTTCACTCCAGATACGTTATATATTACGTTGACCGTGATGGCGGATTCATTTGCATTAACGTATAATTTTGACAGCACTACTTTTAACCTGAAGCTTCTGGCTCTGAGCTTTGAATGAGTTAAATGTGTTTGTGGTGGCTCTGCTGCAGTTTTGACAAACACTTTGTTTTACTCACAGTGAGTCGCTTCACAGCCATAATATTGATGTGAAGGTGCCTGAAATGTTTCCTGTCCTCGCCTGCCAGTGCAGAAAAGTATAGCATCTTCTAAATATATGATTATTTAAAGCATGAAATGCATACGTTCAGTATTTGCATTTTTATTAATGAAAGTATCTCAGGATAATACTTGGGTTCAGTAAACTTTTACTTGAGTAAATGTTATTTTGCCAGCTCTGTAATCTGTGAGTGATCACTGCTTCGTGGTTTGGAATGAAAGACTTTAGATTCCTGTTTTGGCTCTAGGTGAGTGACTGGTGGGAGGAATACGTCTATTTAAGGAGCCGAGGTCCCATAATGGTCAACAGTAACTACTATGGAATGGTAACCACTGCTTCTTTATACAATTACATGTTTACATTCTGAGCTAAGGTTAGGAGTTATATTAAAGTCAGAATGTCAGAATGAAAGGTAGGAGAGCCAAGCAGAAAGACGGCACTGCAGGAAACAATTTTTCGGTGAAAGAAAATGAGGACAGAATAAATGTCCCGGTAAGTAATATTAAGTTTGTTGAGTTTAGTAAACTTCGGTGAAATTAGAATACCAAGGAAAAAATAACACTTAAAGAATTATTGCAGCTGTGGAATATTTCAGACAGTATGCTACTGAGGGCAGCTAACATAAGAGTTATGAGTTATAAGATATAATCTAAGTCGTAACATTGCTGTATGGAGCTGCAGATTTGGTTGCAGGTTAACATAGCTGGACTGGCCATCGGGCATACCGGGCATATGCCCGGTGGCTTATTTTTTATTTTTTTTTGTAAGGGCATGAACAATGAGAGGTGGTGGATTGGCCAGATGCTGGTCGATGTGTGAAAATAACTCAGTTGTTTGGTGGTGGCTATGGCGGAGCTTCCACAGAGGCCAGCAGGTGGATGAGGGAAGGGGAGGCAGGAGGAGAGACCCGAGGCAGCCACCAGTCCGAGTGTCAGGTGAACTGAACTTCAGGTAAGAAGTTATGACCTGCAGTCTATCTGGGTCAGATATAAACCAAGTTTAGGTGGAGTTTATTTTCATTGTGCTGACTTTTTACCGTCAGTTAAATCTTATAAAGTTTGTATCTGTCTTGTGTGAAACTTGTATGAAAAGCATACAAGAGTAAAAACAGGTATAAGATCCCTTGAAAGATTATATAATGAATCTTGTATGTTTTGGATACTTACTAAAACAATATATGAAAGTAATGAGAAAGTGGCCACTTTCATGAGTTAAGTCATATAAGTTTTTACTATTTCTTTTCCATATGGCACTGTCACAACAGCATTTGTTTTCATTCAAAGTCTTTATGGCTTTAATACCTGGGGGGCCGGTCTGTAGTCAAAATGCCCGATTTTCTGTCCCAGTCCAGTCCTGCAGGTTAATACTGGCAGTGTCACCATGCCAGCTGACTGTATTTCATCATCAGCCAGTGTTGTTCTTTATCAATATTACCAAAGTTTACCATAAGGCAGCATAGAAAGTATTTACTTGCTTTCAGGTTTTATTCAAATGTTAGTCTTTTCAGTTGTTTCCCCACTTTTTTCCTGTTTCAAAATCAAACACCAGTTTGTGAGAAGATTATCTTCTTTTTTTAACAGGCAGATAAAGTTTTACATTGGAACTGGCTAATTTGTCAATTGTTTGTTTTTTGCCCAAAACATATGTGCACTATATGTCAGTAAAAATACTATGCAAATATTGCTGTCCTTGAATGCTGAGTAAACACTGACTGATTGTATCTCTTGTACTTTATCAACGCAGTATCTAAAAACTTTGCACCGTAGTGGTTAAAATCTCATTCTAATAAGAGTTAAAAGCGCATTCGGTTATTATGTTTATAGGGTTATTGAATTATGGTTAACGGTTGGTATAATTTTTTTTAAACATTATCTGCCAATTACATCTGCCACCCTTCTCCAAATCTGTGCCCCTACCTGGCCCCCCCAACAAAAATTTTCTAGACACGCCACTGCTAATCAGAGCTCCTGGAACCGCTCATGATCCAAAGCACACCACATCTGTAAAACGTGCAGGTTTGAGTGTGCACAGCTGCCAGTGGCATTGGGACACTAAGATAAGATAAGAAGAACTTTATCCCTTGGGAAATTCTTTTGTCATGCACATGCTCAATGCAGCAAAAGAGACAGAGGAACATGGGAATAAGATATACAAATATATGCCATAAGAATACTAGTATACAGTAATATACAGTTGGATAGTGCAAAATATAATATCAAATAACTCTAACAAAGTAACGATGTAACTATATCCTGGAAAATAAATAGCTTAGCTATCAGTGCAGGTGATTCTGTTTATTGATGATGTAACACAGGACAGAAGCAGCCGACTGAATTCTGGGGTGTTCAGACACATACTGTCTGCTCACATCAGCTAAATGTAGTAAAACTGATTAGGCACTGTTTCATAATGCAGATGCATAATGTCCCAAAACATGAGACAAAGCAACCAAGGAGCTTATTGAAGCAAACAGGTTTAATCCGGCCCACGAGATGATTTTGTAAAGTAAAAAATGAGCTGCAATTTTTCAAAAAAGAAACTCCTGTTCCAGTTGCGTCCCTCCGTGAATCCCTCTCTCTGCCCGTCAGCGTCCAACTTAAAATAATAGACTTGCAGCGTGACTCGGATTTGAAGGGCAAATTTGCCACAACTGGCTCAAACACATTTTATCTGTCATGACCCTGTGCCTTCTCGGCTGACTCTGTATGGCTACAAGTGTTTTTGTTGTGCTGCATCTCTCTCTCTCCCCTGCACTGCGCTCTACCGGGGCGGAGTCATGACGGCTCCAGCCCCTGGCTCAGACACCTGCAAGCAATCATCTCACTCACTTCTTAAGGCGGCTGCTGAGAGTGCTTCCTCGCTGGATTATTGTGTAACACTCGTCAGTGTCATCACTTATCTGAGCCGTTTTTCGAGTTTCTGTCGTGCCTCTACTCACCTGCCTTTCCTCTCTGTGCCAGGATTCTCGCCAGCCTGAGGACCGCCGTTGGTGAGCTAAAGCCGGAGTCCGAGCTACCTGAGCTTCAGTGGATGTTGTACATAGCCCTCTTCTTCCCGTGCCTGTGCTTCCCGGAGACCCTCTTCCTGTGCCCCCTCACCTGTATATATTCGCACCTGGTGTCTGTGTGTGTAAATAAATCACGAACTTAAGTGACGGTCTGCCTCCGAGTCCCTCCTGAGCCTGACAGAATAATCCAGCCACCGCTATGGACTCAGCAGGCCCAGCCTCGGCAGCGACAGCCCCTATGTCTCTGGAGGAGCTTCTGCACCGACACGAGCAAATGCTGGTGAAGCTCAGCGGAGACGTGGCGTCTCTAACGCAGGCCTTCGCCCAACGGATTCCGCTGGCCGAGGACCAGCCTCCCGCGGCCCCTCCCCAGGTAACGCACGCTCCTGCCGTCACTACAACAGCCACAGCTACCCAGGCTGCTAGCGTGGTATCATCAGTAGCCTCCGCGGTTTCGCTGGATAAGCTTTTGCCTTCACCTGAGGCTTTTTCTGGGGAGATGGGAAAATGTGCGGGATTTTTGTTGCAGTGTTCTATGCACTTTCAATTACTGCCCCATGTGTTTGTTTCTGACGGGGTTAAGATCGCTTACGTCACCCAGCTACTACGTGATCGAGCCCTGGCCTGGGCCCAGGCCCAGCTGCAGGCTTGCCCCGGAATGTCTTATGACGACTTCCTGTCGCGCTTCAAGTCGGTGTTTGATAAAGGCTCTAGTACAGAGGCAGCTGGCTATCGTTTGATTAATCTGAAGCAAGGTAGGCGAAGCATGGCTGACTTTTCTGTTGATTTCTGGACTCTAGCTGCACAGACCAAATGGGGACCTGAGGCCCTGAAGACCACTCTGTTAAATAATATCCGCGAAGAGCTCAAGGATGAGATAATGATGCGTGAGCTTCCTGCTTCTCTAAATGCTTTGATGTCCCTGTGTATTCAGGTGGATGATCGCCTGCGGGCGCGCCAGAGCTCACGAAGACAGCAGTTTCGCGAGCCCCTGGCTTTTCGGGAGCCCCAACCCGACGCACGGGAGGCTAGAGCTTTTGGAACTGAGGAGGAGGTACCCATGCAGCTGGGACGTTCTCGACTCACCCCTGCGGAGCGACAACGCCGGTTTTCCGCGGGTGAGTGTCTGTATTGCGGTCGCAAGGGGCATTACATCTCTGCCTGCCCGGCGCTGGCAAAAGGGGGCGCCCGCCAGTAATTGAGAGGGTACTGGTGGGCGACCTGTCCAGCAACAAGCCTCTTCCCCGTCTCTTGCTGCCTGCTAAACTCACCCTCCGGTCGTTGTCCCATTCCCTCTCTGTGTTAATTGACTCTGGTGCAGAACAGAATTTCATTGATGCGTCGCTAGTCTCCAAGCTCAGCATTGGCACACGACCACTGCCTCATCCTCTCCGCGTGTCCGCCCTGTCTGGTCACCGGTTGCCTGACATAACGCACGTCACCCTACCTGTCACACTCACTCTCTCCGGTAACCACGTTGAGAACGTTTGTTTCTGTGTGTTTAAGGCTCCAGTAACCCCGCTCGTACTAGGTTATCCATGGCTTTCACAACACAACCCACACATCGACTGGAAGAAGGAGCAAGTTATGGGGTGGGGTGTGGGCTGCCACATGACCTGCCTTCGGGCCGCCACGCCATCTGCTCCCTCTCCCCCCCCCGGGAAGCCTTCAAAGTCACCAGAGCTGTCTTCGGTTCCTTCCGTCTATCATGACCTCGCAGCAGTTTTTAGTAAGGATGAGGCGGGCTCGCTTCCACCACACCGGCCCTATGACTGTGCCATTGATCTTTTCCCTGGGGCGCCTCTCCCCTCTGGCCGCCTCTACAGCCTCACACAGCCCGAAAGGGAAACCATGGAGAGATACGTCAACGACTCTCTGGCTGCTGGGTTAATTCGCCCGTCATCCTCCCCCGTGGGGGCAGGATTCTTCTTTGTTGCAAAAAAAGACAAGACGCTCCGGCCATGTATTGATTACCGCGGCCTCAACAAGATCACAGTAAAGAACAAGTACCCTCTTCCCCTCCTTAATTCTGCTTTCGAACTACTCCAGGGGGCCACGGTGTTCAGCAAACTGGACCTGCGAAACGCTTACCACCTGGTGAGGATCCGGGAGGGAGATGAGTGGAAGACCGCTTTCAACACTCATATCGGACACTATGAGTATCTCGTCATGCCCTTTGGCTTAACCAATGCGCCCGCGGTCTTCCAGGCCCTTGTTAACGATGTTCTGAGGGATTTTATTAATCGATGTGCTTTTGTGTACCTTGATGATATTCTCATTTTCTCTAAGTCCCAGGCGGAGCACGAGAGTCACGTGAGGCAGGTCCTGCAGCGCCTCCTGGAGAACCGGTTGTTCGTGAAAGCGGAGAAATGTGAATTTCACGTTGACACTGTGGCCTTCCTTGGCTATATCATCTCTCAGGGGGATCTCAAACCTGACCCCGAGAAGGTCCGGGCCGTGGTGGACTGGCCTCAACCGCCGAACCGCCAGCAACTCCGACGGTTCCTAGGATTCGCCAACTTCCACCGACGCTTCATAAAGGACTACAGTAAGATCGCCTCACCTCTCACTGCGCTTACCTCTCCCAAAGTTCCTTTTCAGTGGGACCTCTCTGCTCAGGAGGCCTTTTCCCTACTAAAGGAGAAGTTCACTACCGCCCCCATCCTCCGTCAGCCCAACCTCAGGCAACCGTTCGTGGTGGAGGTGGATGCTTCGGACTCTGGAGTGGGAGCAGTTCTGTCTCAACGATTTGAAGGTACGCTCCATCCCTGTGCATTCTTTTCTCGTCGTCTCTCACCCGCAGAACAGAACTACGGCATCGGTGATCGGGAGCTGCTAGCGGTCAAACTGGCCCTGGAGGAGTGGAGGCACTGGCTTGAGGGCGCGGAACACCCATTCATCGTGTGGACCGACCATAAGAACCTTGAGTACATCCGGTCCGCCAAACGCCTAAATTCACGACAAGCCAGGTGGGCCCTCTTCTTCACAAGATTCAATTTCACCATCACTTACAGACCAGGGTCGCGCAACGTGAAGCCCGATGCACTCTCCCGTCAGTTTTCCAGTACGGAAGGAGACTCCGATCCAGAACCGATTCTTCCAGCTACCTGTGTTGTTGGAGCTGTCACATGGGAGATCGAAGCTCTCGTGCGCGAGGCCCAGGATACTGACCCCGACCCGGGGACGGGCCCCCCTGGTCGGTTGTTTGTCCCTGCTGCTGTCCGACCTCAGGTACTCCACTGGGGCCACACTGCCCGGTTCACCTGTCATCCAGGAGCCCGCCGCACCATCACCTTCCTGCAGCGGTTTTTCTGGTGGCCCACCTTGGACAAGGACGCCAGGGAGTACGTTATGGCGTGCACCACGTGTGCCCGGAACAAACGTCCCAACCGACCACCCGCCGGGCTTCTTCAACCACTCCCCACGCCAGGACGGCCATGGTCTCACATAGCGCTGGACTTCGTTACGGGGCTCCCACCGTCATCCGGTAACACCACCATCCTCACTATTGTTGACCGTTTTTCTAAGTCGGCTCATTTCATCGCCCTCCCCAAGCTCCCTACAGCCCTGGAGACCGCCCAGCTGCTCACCACCCACGTCTTCCGGCTTCATGGCATTCCGATGGACATCGTTTCCGACCGGGGACCCCAATTTACCTCTCGGGTTTGGAAGGAGTTCTGCGTGCAGATCGGCGCCGCGGTCAGTCTCTCTTCGGGCTTCCACCCTCAGAGCAATGGACAGGCCGAGCGTACCAACCAAGAGCTCGAAGCGGCACTCCGCTGTGTCGTCTCTCTCAACCAGGCCACTTGGAGCGAGCAGCTCCCCTGGATTGAGTACGCCCACAACTGCCTGACCTCTTCAGCCACTGGACTGTCGCCATTCGAAGCCTCATTGGGCTACCAACCACCCCTGTTCCCGGCCGTGGAGGGTGAGCATGCCGTCCCATCGGTACAACATCATTTCCGCAGGTGCCGCCGGGCCTGGCGGTCCACCCGAGCCGCTCTGCTGCGGACGGCGGAGCGCAATAAGGAGATCGCTGACCGCCACCGGATCCCTGCGCCTGCCTATACAGTTGGGCAACAGGTATGGCTCTCCTCACGCTTTGTTCCCCTTCGTGCAGAGTCGAAGAAACTTTCCCCGGCTTTCATCGGTCCGTTTGAGATTGAGGCCCTGGTCAATCCGGTATCCGTCCGTCTGAAGCTGCCTCGCAATATGCGTATCCATAATGTTTTCCATGTCTCCCAGGTCAAGCCCGTGCTCTCCAGCCCGTTGTGCCCTCCTTCCGGGCCCCCTCCGCCCGCCCGGCTCGTGGATGGGCAGGAAGTGTTTAACATCACCCGCATTATGGACTCTCGGCGGCGGGGGCGGGGCGTCCAGTACCTGGTGGACTGGGAGGGCTACGGGCCAGAGGAACGTTCCTGGGTGCCCCGGTCGGCGGTTCTGGCTCCTGGTCTGCTCCGCGAGTTTCACCGGCGGCATCCGGGTAAGCCAGGTGGGTCGCCGAGGGGCTCCCGTTGAGGGGGGGGTACTGTCATGACCCTGTGCCTTCTCGGCTGACTCTGTATGGCTACAAGTGTTTTTGTTGTGCTGCATCTCTCTCTCTCCCCTGCACTGCGCTCTACCGGGGCGGAGTCATGACGGCTCCAGCCCCTGGCTCAGACACCTGCAAGCAATCATCTCACTCACTTCTTAAGGCGGCTGCTGAGAGTGCTTCCTCGCTGGATTATTGTGTAACACTCGTCAGTGTCATCACTTATCTGAGCCGTTTTTCGAGTTTCTGTCGTGCCTCTACTCACCTGCCTTTCCTCTCTGTGCCAGGATTCTCGCCAGCCTGAGGACCGCCGTTGGTGAGCTAAAGCCGGAGTCCGAGCTACCTGAGCTTCAGTGGATGTTGTACATAGCCCTCTTCTTCCCGTGCCTGTGCTTCCCGGAGACCCTCTTCCTGTGCCCCCTCACCTGTATATATTCGCACCTGGTGTCTGTGTGTGTAAATAAATCACGAACTTAAGTGACGGTCTGCCTCCGAGTCCCTCCTGAGCCTGACATTATCATAATCTCTTGACAGGTTACCCCAACTTGACAGTCCTCGCTGCAAAACTGTTGTGCATGTTCACAACCAATTATCTTTGTGAGCAAGTTTTCTCTGCAATGAGCAAAAATAAAACAAAACTGCGCTCAAGGCTCACACACAAGCACTTGAATCACATCCTGAAGTTAGCTACCACTCAGAATGTGACACCTGATATTGATGAGCTGGAGAAAGCTAAAAGATGCCAGGTATCGGGAGTCAAATAAACTATGCGACCTAACTGTGAAAGTGCTGCATGATAGTCCTGTGAATCACTGAGACACTGTGTGTTTGTGTTCTTTGTCTTCAGAATTTCTTAAATAACTTGAGGTGTTTTGTAATTAACAGCTATGTTGTGCTTGTACTTTTTGAACTGTCCTTTCCCAGTCCGGCCTACATGAGAATAGACATTTGTCCATTTGGGCCCTGAACTAAAATGAGTTTGGCACCCCTGGTGTGTCAGCAAATGGATTGCTAGCAGGATCCCATGAGACACTGTGAAGGAAATGAGAACATGTGTGCCTTTGTTCAGTCATAGCCTATGTGTGCTTGTGCTGGCAATCATGACAAATAAGTGTGCTGTTGAACTCTTTGCCTTTGACGTGTGAAAAACACATGAAACACCCGCACATCAGTGTGTTGTTTCCAGTGATGGGACACAGTAACTGTTGGTTACAGTAACTACGTTATTATTGTGGTAACGAGCACGGTAACTAGTTATTATGCCAAAATCAGGAACGCGTTAGTCGTTACTGGGATTTAGATAGGGTCGTTACTCGTTACTTCGTGTGGTGGCTATCGCGGAGCTTCCACAGATTCAGTAACATTAGCAAGTGGTGGAGGCCAGCAGGTGGATGAAGGAAAGGGGACGCAGAAGGAAAAGAGACCCGAGGCGGCCGCCGGTCCAAGTGTGAACTGAACTTCAGGTAAGAAGTTATGACCTGCAGTCTCTCTGGGTCAGATATGAACCAAGTTTAGGTGGAGTTTATTTTCATTATTCTGACTTTTTCCGTACTGCGTGCTAGCTAGCATGATGGAGTTTCTATACAGCTGGGTGGTGCTATGTTACTGATGTTGAACTTTATTTTGTTCATAAGTTATTAGAGTTGCCAACTGTCCCGTCTGGTATTCAGAGAAAATATTACGCATTTCTTGTTGAGGTGAAAAGGAACAGTTTGTCCCGTAATTCAGCTACAATGAAAAAGGCACAAAGCTGGAGTTATTCTGTGTCTTTGCTGCACAGCTGCCTCTTCTTCTCTCATCCTCTCCCCCTCCCTCTCCCATTTCTACTTCAATCATGAAACTGATCAATGATCAGCTGATCGGCTCTCTTGTTTGTTTATCGCCCACTTTGCGCCGAAAGAGGAAACCAGCGGATGTCGCGCTAAACAACAGCAGCACGTTTAAGCTCGATCAGCTGTTGTTAGAATTTATTTAATATTAATTTCTAGTATCAGCTGATGTTGGCTGGAGCCACAGCTGTAAAGCTGCTGGTCATGATATGGTTTGGTTATCTGGTGAGAGGGAAACATGAAGATGAAACCAGGAGATGTCCTTACTGAACCATCAGAGCTGAACAGCTGATGGAGAAACAGGTTTACCTTTCAGGTGACAGGAATGAGTTGAAGGGAAGTTATGAACTGTTTCTGAGAGACAAATAACACCAGGATCCTTTTCTAAGTAGCTGACAGCTGGTAACTGTGCAGGTGCAGATCTAGCAAAGTGTTGCCAGGGGGCATGTAGGGCATTAACAGGGAATGGGGGGCACAAAGAAATACTTTTCTTTCTTATTCTCATTTAAAATGTCTAGCTTTTAAAAAATAATTATCTGAATCTTACAACAAACGATTGATAGATTGATGCATATATACCATCAGAACAGTGAACATCACTGTCACAACAGTGTTTATTTTCATTCAAAGGCTTTATGATTTTTGCTATAATGGTGGGCCAGTCTCTAGTCAAAATGCCCGGGACGATTTTCTGTCCCAGTCCAGCCCTGTATGCAGCTCATCTGCAGTCTGGTGTTGCCTACATCTTCCTATTCAGAAGACAGAATTTCCGAGTTCTGAGTACAATCGAAAGCACCACGACTGCAGTTTTTGTGTTGGATGTAAAAGGTGCACATGACGCTGTGACGTAGGCTAGAATCATGGCAGCAGTCAATGACGGTCCAGGCGTGGGATTTCTCTCGTGGAAATATGCACGTTATCATATCCTTTCTATTGGTAGGTGGCACAGTGCACTTGTGGCAAGTAAGCAAGCTAGAAGACTGGCAAAGTTATGGAAGAAACACATTAAAAAGGGAATTCTGAGTAAAACCAAAGTTACTTTCCCTAGTAACTAGTTACTCTGAAAGTAACGAGTAACTTGAAGTAACTGAGTTACTTTTGAGAGAAGTAACTAGTAATGTAACTAAGTTACTATTTTAAAGTAACTTACCCAAAACTGGTTGTTTCTTAACGCCCTCACTCACTGATAGAAATCTACACATGCTTATTTTTCTTCTTTGATAAACTCACATGATTGAGCGTTTAATTGCACTTTTCTCCAAAGGCCATTAAGACTTGGCATATATACATGTCTCCCTGCCTTCAGGATTCCCTGTTTTAGACTGGGTGCCTTTAGCAGGCAGACACTAGCAACAGGAAGTGTCATGTTGCTAGTGTCGTGCTGTTTTGTTCTCCAGCATGATTAGTATTGTGCTTAATCAATGAAAAGTTGGTAGTGACATCAGAACTTGCAATGTAGATATTGTGCTGCAAACACATTATTTGGTTTAGTTTGCATGGAGCACGGCTTAAAGCAATCCAAGTCCCGTGTGTCCTTGAATTAATGTCCAAAAGTTGATTCTGTTCATCTTCATTCAGCGTTTTTTGTGCGAGAAACGTTTCGTCACTCATCCAAATGACTTCTTCAGTCTCAGCTGACTGCAGGTTTCCCCAATCTTATAAACAGTACAGGCAACAAAGGAAGTTTGACTTACTTGTTGTACATCAGAAACCACCGCAAAATACGGAGAGTGTCCTCAGTGACCAGAAGAGAGAAGGATGCGACACCGAGGATGTGGACAAGTGGGTGAAGAATTTGTCTGACAGACAGCTCACCCAAACAGAGAAAAACATCCTTGCTAAAGGGTTGAATTTTGCTGTCACACTGAGACAAATCCCGCTAGTGGAGCTGATCACAGCCACAGAAACAGCAATTCGTAACAACAATATTGCAGAAGTGGAAGCAGAGCAACTACAGATGAAAGTTTTGGCCTGTCTCAGCAATGCAAAGCCTCCAGCATCCAACATCACCATGGAGGAGAAGAAGGCACTCACATCACTTAGTGATGACAACAACATTATCATCCTTTCGGCAGACAAGGGTAGGTGCACAGTATTGCTAAACCAGAAAGACTGTCATGAGAAAATTTTGTCACTACTCAGTGATGAAAATACTTATGAGCCCCTGAAACGAGACCCAGGAAGTGGCTACAGGAAGAGGGTGATAGGCTGTCTGAAGCAGTTAGAACAAGACAAGGCTATTGACCGGACCTCATACCACAGGCTGTACCCAGGGGAGTCTACACCAAACCTGTACGGTTTACCAAAAATACATAAACAGGGTGCACCTTTAAGACCGATTGTCTGCATAATCAACTTGGTCACCTATAACAGCTCCAAGTTTCTGTCTTCGATCCTCAACCCGCTGGTGGGCAGCTCTGAACACCACATCCAGAACACCCTGGACTTTGTTGAGAAGGTGAGAGATGTCATTATGGAGGCAGATGAAACCATGGTCTTGTACGACTTTACATCTCTCTTCACTTGCATCCCAGTCACGAAAGCGTTGGAGGTAGTTCATAAGAGATTACAGGATGACACCAACCTCAGCAACAGGACCACTCTCAGCATCGACCAAGAAAAGAGGGCTTTGCTATCCTACCCTGGAACACCACCAAGCCATTGGTTCAGATATGTGGATGACACCTGGGTGAAAATCAAATCTCAGGACGTTTCACATTTCACGGATCACATTAACTCAGTGGACCGACCCATCAAATTCACCAGGGAGGATATGAAAAGTGGCAGGTTAGCCTTCTTAGACTGTGAGATTTCCATCAGTAATGGGGGACATCTAAAAGCTGACGTGTACCGTAAACCTACACATACGGATCAGTATTTAAGGTTTGACTCTCATCATCCACTGGAGCACAAACTGGGTGTCATCAGGACGCTACAACACAGAGCGAACACCAGCCCCACTGACACAGCAGCCAGGGAGGCAGAAGAACATCAGGAAGGCCCTGAGTAAATGTGGTTATCCCAGCTGGACTTTTTCAAAGCAGGAAAGGCTCCTAAAGAAAGCTGAGTTGAGACACATTTTTTCTAAACACCGGGTCTCTGTGGCTTTTAAACCCCAAAACACGCTGCGCCAGAAATTGGTCCACCCCAAGGATCGGGTCCCCCGACACAAACAGAGTAACATAGTGTACGCTGTTAAGTGCCAGGAGGATTGTCAGGATTTATACATCGGGGAAACCAAACAACCTCTGGCGAAGCGGATGGCACAACACAGAAGAGCTACCTCGTCAGGCCAGGACTCTGCAGTCTTTACACCTACAGGCCAGTGGACACTCTTCCAAGGATGAGGATGTAACATCCTGGACAGAGAGGAACGCTTGTTTGAGGGCGGAGTCAAGGAGGCCATTTACGTGAAAAGGGAAAGACCACCTCTGAATCGAGGAAGGGGCCTAAGGGTCCATCTGTCACCATCTTACAATGCTGTGATTGTAGCCATTCCCCAACTCTCTGTGAATGGGACTCATGGCCATTGATCAGTGGGCTTTGATCAGTGGGCTTTGATCAGTGGGTTTTGGTCAGTGGTTACTGATCAGTGGTCATGAGAATTTGCATAATTAAGATTAAGGAACTGACCTCCCAGCCCATTGTTCCTTCAGTGGGCTGGTTTCAGTCATTATGCAAATGTACTGTTTATAAGATTGGAAACCTGCAGTCAGCTGAGACTGAAGACGTCATTTGGATGAGTGACGAAACGTTTCTCGCACAAAACGCTACGTCCAGATGAACAGAATCAACTTTTTGGAGATTTACTTTCCTGGATGATTGAGAACTTTCAGATTGTCTTAGTTTATCTTGGAGTTGAGACGATACTTGAGAAGGATGCAGTGTTTAGTGGAGTATGTTTCCTCATAAATATTATGGACAGTCTGCAGTTTCCGCTGAGTTGACTTTTCTGTGAACTTTGTACACTTCTGGGGTTACTTTAGTACTTTTTTTTTTGCTAGGACAATTTTGCAAAAAGATGTACTGGCAGTAAGTACAGGCCCATGAGCAAAATAATAATTGATAATAAAGACATGTAATGCCCTCCCAGAATCCCTTGGGCTCAGATGAGGAAGCAGTACTTCAGCTCTGGGGTCAACAAGAGATCGCTGGATACCATTGAGAGGGCGGCTTTCTTTGTAACCTTGGACGACGAGGAGCAAGGCATGAGGGGAGATGACCCAGAGGGGAACTTGGACTGCTATGCCAAGTCTCTGCTTCATGGGAAATGTTATGACAGGTGAGGAGGTCATTAAGGAACCTGTGTGGGGGGTGTTTATGAACCTGGTATATTTAAAACTGTGTGTAGTGACTTCTGTCTTAATTCAAGAGCCCAACTGCAGTGAGCATTGTATAAAAATGTGAAAGTAAAGTTAGATTTGTAGTAATAGGTGGTTCTTCTCAGAGACAAAAGATACATCACCACTTAAAGTAGATTACATGGCCAAGAGAATGTTCACCATCAGTATGTAATGCTCTGGGAATACCGTGCCATTTATTGGAAGACAGTTGGTGATATTTAAGAACTGATTGCATCCGTCTGTCCATGTAAGAATTATGTAATGTGATGCTGATATTTTCCACATAGGAAAAATGATCTTTTTCTCCTGCATGTTAGGTTTCGGGTAATCAGGGTTCATCTTATTTTAAAAACCGGAAAGTACCATGTTACTCCAAACAAGTACTTGACTCAGGCAGGCTTACTTGCAGTAGGATGAGGTAGAGGAGGGGTGCCCAATTCCAGTCCTCAAGAGCTACTATCCTGCAGTTTTTAGATGCATCCCTACTCCAACACAGCTGAATCAAATGGTTTGATTACCTCTTCAGCATCCCATCAACTTCATCACCCCCCCCCCCCCCCCCCCCACCACCACCAACCACCACCACCACCAGTGGGGTGATTGTTTTGATTTGGAGCTATAGAGATAGAATTGATAGGGATAAATACTACAATGAATGGACTGAATTTACTAAACTGAGCTCAGATTGTAAGAGTGGAAGAGTACCCTACATGCCTCCGTGCACACACAGACACACACCTCCACCTCTGCTATGGCTGGATTCCCCTAAAATACCAACAGAGTAGTACACAGGGTGGCAGGAGATTAGTGAAGTGAAACACAAATATAGTAATCAGTTTCTAATCTTTAGCTTTTGTTGGCAGATGCTATCAGCTGCTGTGTGTCTAGTAATCTTTCCCACAAATCTGTGTGATGTGATTTAAGCTGCTCACTGAGTCACACCTGGATTTCCCTAAAATACGACCAGAGGGATGTAGGCGGAGAAATGTTTTCTATTCTTTTGTTTTGATCCTCAGACTGCTGCATATTTTCCGTGAGGCGCACGCACACACACACACACGCTATGAATGTGGAGATCGTACTCTGAACTTACTGCCATCTTCAAGAAAGAGTTTGATATGAATGAGCTTTCATGTGGCACTTTCTGCTGAAAGTAGCCGATAGAAGACGGGAGCACTAGTGATAAATACTGTGTCTACTAAGGAGCCCAAAGTGTCCCAAAATGAAATCTGCATGATACATTTTTTTTTTTTTACTTTTTTTTGGTTCTTAAAACACTTCATGTTCTGCACAATATTAAACTCTGTATTAAAGTGCTGAATGAGTGTGGGGAGAATATCCCAAGATTTGTCTTTCATCACCTGGATGATTTGCCGCCTGTTACATACTCCAGCATGGATGTGTGTTGTCTACTACGGCGAATGGACCAGCTGTGTGCTGAGGTGGGTGCTTTAAAACATGCAATTAAACTACAGGCGGATGTCTGCGAGCAAGTTATGACCAATGCTGTGGAGGTCGACCAACGTGTGACTGCTCTTGAGTGTCGGTCTGAGGTGCCGGCTGAGCCTGTTACTCTGAATGCTCAGGGGTCGGGGACCGCTTCCCACTTTCCCCTGGGGAAACATGCAGAAGAGCGGTGGGGGAGTCGAAGTAAAGGCGGCCCGCGCGGAAGGCAGGGAGCCAGAGCTTTGGCTGCTTCAAGGACTGGGAAAAGCACAGTGTCAGCGTTTTGTCTGGAGATGTTGCTATGTGGTCAAGATCAGGCTCTGACGACAGCCTCAGGTCGTAATATGGAAACTACTGCAACAACAGAGGGTCCCGTTGAGACAGTGCTTCTTACATGCTCCCCACAATGGAGTAAAGTTGTGAAAAATGGCAAGTCTCGTCACAAGCTGGAGAAGGTTAATTCGGGTTCAGGAATGCATGCTGCTACCACTGGACACAATAAGAGGCCTGGACCTGTATTGGTTATCGGCACTGGAGCTGTGAGTAGGGGAGACCGGGGATAGTTGTAACATTTTTGACATTTCTGTCTGTAAATTGGAGCTCTTTTAAGGTAGTGGATTAAAAATGTAATGCAAAGTATTTACATGTCTCTGCTATTAAATAGTGCAGCTATTTTCTCTGCAGCACAATTACCCATTGCATGGTATGGCCTCAAACACAAAGAGTGAAATGTTGCAATTAACCCCATAGTCTGGGTTAGTTGTAACTGTCACGAAGTACAAGGTGGACTCACGCGCTGGACTCCGGGGATGATGCACACAAGAGAATTTATTAAAGAACAATGTCCAATGAGTGTATATACACAGATGCGAGGCAGTGCTATGTACAAAAGGTGAGGGGGGCAGGGCTCTGGGGAAAATCCAGGGGAACACGCTCGTCTTTCTCCACACAATCCAAACACGAATCCACTCGCACACCAGGGAAACAGTCCAGGGAATCTGTACACAAAGAAACGCTTGTTGCTGATGTCGTTGCCCCAACTTGTTTAATATAAGTTAAAGTAATAGTGTGGTAAGTTGTAACATCTGCGTTATTGTTACAACTAACCCAGACTGTTGCTGTTACAACTGACCCAGACTCCTATAGCCATGAACTAGCTAACATTACAGCCAACGGCTAAAATATTAGCACTAAAGACCTACACAGAATATATCCCCATAGACATACAAATAACACAATTTAAGTTTGATGAGTTTAACTGCAAAGCAGATAATGCTATTAGAAATTGAAATAAAGTAGAAAAACTTACTTTTTGGCATACAAATGACTTTTTTTCGTGTTAAATTGTCTGTGTTTGACAAAATGTGCTGATTTTTCACTTGTGATAGCAGAACTGAATTGGGCATGCACAGGATGAATTACATCATTTGAAACTTAGCCCTGATTGGAGAAACTGGAAGTGTTACAACTGACCCACGTTACAACTATCCCCAGTCTCCCCTACAATCAGAACTGTGAAAACTAAATTGGTGAGCGTGTTTGCCACTAAATTTGCCCTGAATGTAGATGCAGAAACTCTTGCTCTGTATTTGAGAGAGAAATTCAAAAGAGATGTGACCTGTCAAAAAAATTGCTAGTAAACGTAGCAGGTTCGGCTCTTTCAAGGTTACTGCTGAATGTAATGATGTGGGTGAAATGTACAATCCTGAACTCTGGCCTGAAGGGGCTCTGGTCCAGCGCTTTTATGAACCTCGTAAGCCCGGTACGGTGGTGCCAAGCACAGTGGATCCAGCACGGGAGATAACTGCGCCTTCTGGTACCAATGTATCAACATGAAGATGTCTATTCGGGTATTATCTTACAACTGTCGTGGTCTACGTTTGGGACAGAGTGCAGGGGATAAAGCTCGACGGATTGTTGTGGACAGTCTGCTTGCAGAATGTGACATTTTATGCTTGCAGGAGACATGGTTGTCCAAACAGGACCTGGGAAAACTTAACTGTCTAAATGCAAGTTTTTTGGGAGTGGGGGAATCAAAAACTGATCTCAGCACAGCTATAGTCAGAGGTAGTGGAGTGGTTGCTGTGCTTTGGGACAAAAAAATAGACCCCATGATAAAGCCCATTAGACTGAATGTAGACTGGTGTACTGGTATACAATATACACAGAATAATAGTAGTTTTATCATTCTTAATATTTATACTCCCTATGAATCTTGTGAAAATGAGCAAGACTACCTCAGTAGGCTGGCTTTTATTAATGCATTTATTCAAGACAACAATACTTACAGTATATATGTTTTGGGTGATTTTAATGCTGATCTCACAGACAGCAGTTCTCAGTTTGCTGACCATTTAACCCACTTTTGTGAAGTTAATAATCTTATCCTGCCTACCAAAGTGTTACTGCCTGCAGACAGCTATACATACATAAGTGAAGCCTGGCATAGTACATCATGACTGGACCACCGTATCTGTACAGCTGATGGACATGCAGCTTTAGCAAACATGACTATTAGGTATGAGGTAACTGTGTCAGACTTTTGGTTTTACTGTGAATGTGGAACAAATGCCAGCAACAACTGGAAATAACATTGCTAATATTGCTACCAGTGTAAAATTAGACTGGTCAGCATTTAGTGGAGATGATTTCTTAGCTTATCATAGTAACACCGATATACAGCTGAACAACATTTCTTTGCCCAAAGAAGCTATTTTGTGAAAGGATGTCACCTGTAAGAATGCTGTGCATAAACATTTACTCTGCTCCATGTATGATGATATAGTGACTGCTCTGTATGAAAGTGGTACACTGCTTGATAAACAACACAAGCATAAGAAACCTAACATCAGACCTGGCTGGAAAGAACATGTATCCACGTACCATGATGAAGCTCGCATAGCTTATAAATGTTGGGCCATGGCTGGAAGACCTAAACAAGGCCCAGAATTTGAACAGAAAAAATGTGCGAATGCCAGATATAAGTACGCTGCTCGCTTTAAAACTAAAAATGAGCAAATGCTGAGAGCAGATTCTTTGGCCAGGAAAATGCTGTGAAATAATAGGACAGATTTTTGGAAAGAGGTGAAAGCTCTTAATAACTGTAAACCATCTCTACCATCAACTGTTGAAGGTGTTTCTGGGGCAGATAACATTGCAGCATTATGGAGACAGCATTACAGTGCGTTGTTTAACTGTATAAAAAGTGAACGATGTGAGGACAATTTTGACATGAGTAATGACACAATAAGTGTAAGGACACATGAAGTATATGAAGCCATTCATAGGTTATCTGATAATAAAGCTTCTGGTTTGGATCACATCACTGCAGAACATATAAAACATGCTAGTTTAAGGCTAGCTCCTCTTCTAGCACTCTGCTTCGCTGGGTTTATGATTCATGGCATATTACCAGACTCAATGCTGTGTATTTTACTGGTACCAGTTATGAAGGACAAAGCTGCAAAAGTGAGCTGTTTGGATAATTACAGGCCGATTGCACTAGCCAGTATTTTATCTAAGGTGTTAGAAAGAATCTTGTTTGACAGAGTTAGTGTGTTCATCTCTTCTCTGGATAATCAGTTTGGCTTCAAACCAAAGCACGGCACTGACATGTGCATATGTGCACTCAAGGAAATAGTTTGTATAGGGCTAAAAATTCATCTGTCCTCATCTGTTTCATTAATGCCTCTAAGGCAGTGGTCCCCAAACTACGGCCTGTGGGCCGGATACGGCCTGCCTCCACATTTGTCCTGGCCCCCTGAACAATATTAGAGATGCATTATTTTTTCCCTCGCATTATTATTTTTTCAGTCTGGCCACGCGATCGACACTAATGCACCCATAGAACACTGGGGTGTAGTGGGCCTGCCCGACTGAATCTCTGGAAATGTTTCCTCATGTCAATAAAGCTCATTTGATTTGAATTGTAAACCACACTAAACCGCACTTTTCCCAGAACGTGAACGTGACCCGTCTGAACTGGAATCTGCATACGGAGATGTGCTGTACTAGACAATGGTTGAGCCGCGGCAGAGTTTTGAGGCGTTTTTACGAGCTGCTACCCGAAATTAACGCATTTCTTCATTCAAAAGGCAAAACGGTCCCAGAGCTGATCGACCCAGAATGGAAGTGGCACCTCGCATTTTTAACAGACGTGACGGAAATGCTGAACGGCCTTAACTTGCAGCTACAAGGCCAGGGGAAACTCATTTGCAACATGTATTCCCTGCATTTGAGTTGAAACTAGCGCTGCTTTTGGAACATGTGAAAAAGCACAACTTCACCCATCTCCCTGCTACCCAAAACCTTTCTGCAGAGAACCCAGCGGTCCCGTTCCCAGCTGAAAAGTGTGTGGAAGCACTGGAAATGCTGAAGGCGGAGTTCAGTGTGTGATTCCGTCAACTACATGTTCATGCAAAAGAAATCCGTCTTTTCCAAAACCCCTTTGTTGCCGACATCGATGAAGCCCAGCCTTTTTATCAGTTTGAGCTGGTCGAGTTACAGAACTGTGATGTTCTGAAAGACCCATTCAAGCCCAACAGTCTCGTTGACTTCTATGCCGCCCTCCCAAATGACACGTACCCTAACATAAAAAAAACATGCAATGAAGATGTCCACACTTTTTGGCAGCACGTATATCTGCGAGCAAACCTTTTCACGCATGAAACTCATGAAAACTCCGATGAGATCAAGATTGACAGATGAACATCTGCATCAGTGTTTGAGACTGGCTGTGACTAGAATGGAACCGGACATTCAACTTCTCACCGGCCAGATGCAGGCCCACAGTTCACACTGATGAACATACAGTACATAGGTAAGCTCACTTTTGAGACTTGAATAAGTTATTCTGAGTATAAACACATATAATCATAATAAAATCTACTGGGATAAAATCCATCTCCACAACCATACTGGTATTGAAATGTTTTGTGCTGTGTAGGTGCTGTATCACTTAGTTTGGTTTCTCAGCCTGCTTGCTTTGTGGTTTTCAGAGGGAAGTTGATGAGAGAAAGCAAACAGTGGTGTCTACTAGGCTACCCTACTGGCACCTACAAAACTGGATTATAAGGAAAGAACACAAGAACTTTGAGAGACTGCTCATATGAGTCATTTAAGAGATTCTGCTCTGACAACTGAAGCTTAAGATTGCGCACGGCCAGTGTTGGGAAGGTTACTTTTAAAATGTATTCCATTACAGAATACATGCCCCAAAATGTATTCTGTAACGTATTCCGTTACGTTACTCAATGACAGTAACGTATTCTGAATACTTTGGATTACTTAATATATTATCATGCTTTTTACAACAACGTGAATGTACTATTGCTGTGATTTATTACTATTACTGAAGGTCCGCGACTCCGAACTGTAGTAAAGGGACCTCTGACTAATAAGGCGGGGTCCCTGTCGGCTCGTAGCCGAAAAATAGCTTTACTTTGTTGTGTGGGTCAACTCTGCTTGCGAGAGACAGAGAGAGGCGTTGAAAGGCTGCTCCAACGGAACTTATTGTTTTCGGAGGAAAACACGAACACGGTGTACAGTCGAGTCTTAATAGCTTACTTACAACTGGGCTCGTCAGGCACTCTTCTTGGCTGCAGTGGTTATTATTATATTTACATGCTTCCAGCTCCCGGTTTTCCTCGATGACAACTCGTACCTTTCCACTCCCCTTTTTCTCCCTCCTCGCGCTCACAGACCCATAACGTGTATGGCAGTCCATTCTCCCTGCAGCACGGACTACACTGCCCATGATGCTACATTCTTTAGAGCTATGCTTGTAGCATTCTGCCTGTTAGCTTAGCACAACAACAACAACAACGAAAAGGCCTCTCTCACCCAGGAAACACACAGTCGCAGAGAGAGAGAGCGTCGCCCTGTAACCATGGCAACCGTAACGCTGCCGCCTGGAACAACAGAACGTAGCTGTCAAACAAAACCCAAACAGTCCTGACCCGCGACAACATGAAACAGGAAAGTACCGCAGTGTAATCCATTTATTTCAACAAAGTAACTGTATTCTAAATACCACCTTTTTAAACGGTAACTGTAACGGAATACAGTTACTCATATTTTGTATTTTAAATACGTAACGGCGGTACATGTATTCCGTTACTCCCCAACACTGCGCACGGCACAACAGAAACTTTCTTTCTGTGAAGAACCCAGAGAGGGTTATTTGGTTATTATTGATTTCAGAAATACTGTTATTATATATTTCCTGACTTTTTTTCTGTGAAGAACCCAAAGAAGGTTATTTGATTATTTATTGATGTCATAAATAGTGTTATTAAGTATTTCCTACGTTAATTTTTTCTGTGAAGAACCCAAAGAGGGTTATTTGATCTCGGAAAGGGTTATTAATATTTGGTTATGTGCGGCTTTCTGGAAAACAATAAAGGTTAACATTTCGGCAAACCTGCGATTATCACACTTTTTCTGTTAAAAACTGACCCTGGCCCCCATCAGAGAAGGGAAAAGTTATGTGGCCCTCACTGGAAAAAGTTTGGGGACCCATGCTCTAAGGCTTTTGATCGAGTGAACCACAGAAAACTTTTTGATAAACTGAAGAGACGGGGAGTTCCTCAATACATCGTGAGGATTCTCTCTTACTGGTACGCTCATCAGAACATGCAGGTTAAATGGGGAAGCAGTATTTCTGCCCCCTTTGGCGTCAGCAATGGTGTTAGACAGGGTGGGATTTTGTCTCCAATTTTATTTAATTTATATGTTGATGATTTGTCCATACAGCTGAGAGCCTGTAACACTGGGTGTATATTAGGTAAAACATTGATAAATCATCTCATGTATGCAGATGACCTGGTTGTTTATAGTCCAAGCAGTGCTGGGTTACAGGATCTTCTCAATGTCTGTACTGAATATGGTGTGCAATATGACATGAAGTACAATGCTGCTAAAAGTGCTGTTTTGATATGTAGAACCAAGCAGGATAAACAGCTAAATTTCCCTTTGTTTAAACTGGCACAAAAAACTCTTGAAGTTCATAAAAAGGTGAAATACCTCGGGGACTTTATTACTGAGAAAATGAATGATGATGATGACATATACAGACAGCGGTGTGAGCTCTATGTGCAGGCAAATGCTACTGCACGCAAATTCAGCTTTTGTTCACTTCCAGTTAAAGTGGCTTTGTTTAAAGCGTATTGCACACCGATATATACTGCCCCCTTGTGGTCATCCTACAAACACTGTAGCATGCAGAAGCTGCATGTTGCATATAATGATGCGATAAGAATCTTTTGGAGGGGTAGTGCCAGCCAGATGTTTGTAGCTGTGTGTGTTTGGACTTTTAAAGCACTTTTAAGAAAGCTAATGTTCAATTTTAGAGAACGACTGGATGGTTCGAGTAACAGTATAATTTTAGCGCTCACAGATCCAACGGTTCCCGTTACTCATCCAGTCTGAGAAAGCACTGGTTGAAGTGTTTGTGTATTTATTGATTTCTTTTAAGTAATTGTGTTTTATGTATATTATGGTGTTATATTTTTACAAATGCTTTATATATTTATAGTCTGGCAAAAAAGTATTTAGTCAGCCACCGATTGTGCAAGTTCCCCCACCTAAAATGATGACAGAGGTCAGTAATTTGCACCAGAGGTACACTTCAACTGTGAGAGACAGAATGTGAAAGAAAAATCCATGAATCCACATGGTAGGATTTGTAAAGAATTTATATATATATATATATATATATATATATATATATATATATATATATATATATATAAATGCTTATGTTGAGTTTTCATGCAGTCATCATCTCTCCTTTATTTTTGTATTGTCTGTCTAAAAAACAAAACAAACAAAACAAAACAAAGGCAACTTCTTTTCCCACTTTCATAATAATGTACATTTTTACAAGTATGGCTGTGCCAACTCTTATATTAAAAATAATCTTTTCCTTCCCTGTTTATTTATTTTTTCCTCCAGTACACGCTGGCCACAGATGCCTTCCAGCTAGGCTACACTGAGGACGGCCACTGTAAAGGTGATGTGGAGCCTTCTCTACCCCAAACTCAGAGACTTGTCTGGAACATCCCGGCAGAGGTAGGAATGCTGGGCAAGATGTGTGTGTCTGATTAGTGTGAAACTGCCCTCACTTGTCTAAAGATGTGGCCAAGTTAACTAGAATGTTGTGTGCAGTTCAGGTTAATATAGTCAGTGTTGGGAAGGTTACTTTTAAAATGTATTCCACTACAGATTACAGATTACATGCTCCAAAATGTATTCTGTAACGTATTCCGTTACGTTACTCAATGAGATTAACGTATTCTGAATACTTTGGATTGCTTAATATATTATCATGCTTTTTACAACTACATGAATGTACTATTGCTGTGTGATTTATTACTGTTACTGAAGGTCCGCGGCTCCGAACCGTAGTAAAGGGACCTCTGACTAATACGTCGGGTTCATGTCGGGCTCGTAGCCGAAAAATAGCTTTACTTTGTTGTCTGGGTTAACTCTGCTTGCGAGAGACAGAGAGAGGCGTTGAAAGGCTGCTCCAACAGAAATTATTGTTTTCGGAGGAAAACACGAACACGGTGTACAGTCGAGTCTTAATAGCTTACTTACAACTGGGCTCGTCAGGCTCTCTTCTTGGCTGCAGTGGTTATAAGATAAGATAAGATAAGATAAGATAACCTTTATTAGTCCCACACGTGGGAAATTTGTTTTGTCACAGCAGGAAGTGGACAGTGCAAAAGTTATGAGGCAAAAATTAGAATACAATAAGAATAAATACAGTACACAACTGTACAGGATAGAATAAAATAAAATACTATATACAGTAGAATAAAATAAAATAAATATACAATAAGATAAAAATAGAATACAAATACAAATACTATATACAACTGAGTAAAAATACAACGATGAGAGAAAGGATTATTGCACTTAGTATTATTGCATATTATTATTATATTTACATGCTTCCAGCTCCCGTTTCTGCTTGATGACAGCTCGTACTTTTCCTTTTTCTCCCTCCTCGCGCTCACAGACACATAACGGGTATGGCAGTCCATTCTCCCTGCAGCACGGACTACACTGGCCATGATGCTACATTCTGTAGAGCTATACCTGTAGCATTCTGCCTATTAGCTTAGCACAACAACAACAAAAAGGCGCTCTCTCACCCAGGAAACACGCAGAGAGAGAGCGTCACCCTGTAACCATGGCAACCGTAACGCTGCCGCCTGGAACAACAGAACGTAGCTGTCAAACAAAACCCAAACAGGCCTGACCCGCGACAACATGAAACAGGAAAGTACCGCAGTGTAATCCATTTATTTCAACAAAGTAACTGTATTCTGAATACCACCTTTTTAAACGGTAACTGTAACGGAATACAGTTACTCATATTTTGTATTTTAAATACGTAACGGCGGCACATGTATTCCGTTACTCCCCAACACTGAATATAGTATATATGATGCATACATGTAGGCACATGTCTTGACCATCTTGTCCTTGCAGACTCCAGTATGATGTGAATCAAATATTATTTAAGTCTCAGTGCAGAGCCTTTATTTCAATGGCCCTGCTTGTGTTGTATAATGGAATCAAATTTATGTTTAAGCCAAATGATCGATATAAACCACAAAATTCATTTAGAGCTGATAGTTAGTTGGTTTCTCAGTTGCAGTGTTCAGCAAGCTTTGTAGAACTTCTTTGAAATGAAAACGGTTCTACTGTGTGGTGGAAATAGTTTGGTTCGGTTACTTGCTAAGCTAGGTCCCCACTCACACAGTCTTTGAGACCAGTCTGTGACCATCTGGCAACCACCTATGAGGGAAAAATGATTGGTTGTTGCAAGTTGCAAGTTGTTGCAAGTTGCCCGCTTGAAATTGGTTGACTGGCTGCTGGACTTTCGGGAAGGAATGTTGTTCCATTCTTGGAACAGTCCTGGGTTGGCTTTGGCATTTCTTGATCATGCTCCCTTCTTCTCTGCACGATACAGCGTTTTTATGTTGAGGAATATTATTCTGAAATTGTTTGCTTTCAGAATAATATTTCTCAACTCTGCTTACCCCGTTTCCTGTAGCATCTCCTGTGCGAAGTAAGCAGGGGTAGGCAGTATGTTCCTGAGAGGTAATCTGTCTGCGGCAGAGTGGTATCTCCTATATTCCACCAGAGGTCCGATTCATGGAAGTACGACCCGTAAATATGGAGTGGCTGAAGTGGCCTTTTCATCACGGGCGATGAAAAGTCTGGAGATGCGGGATGTTTTCACTTTGGCCTGTCATTCTACAAGACCATAGTTCCACAGTTAGGGGTACCGGGAGACTACATCCTCTTTCCAGGTGTCTGCTGTCAATCAGCTGTTGATGACGTCAGCCTGTCACCTCCGCTTCAGATCGCTCTCCTAAACGCTCGCTCCATAGCCAACAAATCATTTGTACTGAATGGCTTTTTTAGCAGTAATAGTCTGGACTTCATGTTTCTCATGAATGTATCCACCTTAATGAGCTCTGCCCGGTCGGCTGTCGCTTCATCGGGACTCCGCATTTGGACAATCGTGGTGGTGGTCTGATCACTGTTCACCGAGACAATTTCGCGTGCAGGACACTGAGTTTTTCCCTTCCTTTGAGTCACAACTTCTTAAGGTTGGTTCTTCAGATATATTTTATTGTGTTTTAATTTACCGCCATCCCGGCCCCGCTGATGTTTTCATTAAAGATTTTACGGACTTTTTATCTTCCATTATTAAACTGGAGAAAGTCTTAATGATTGGGGATTTCAACCTCCACGTGGATGATCTTAGCTGTAGCATGGCCTCTGACTTTTTATCTATTACAGACTCTTTTAGTTTCATTCAGCATGTCTCTGGACCCACCGATGTTAAAGGCCACACCTTGGACCTTGTGTTTTCTCTTGGCTTAGACATAACTAATGTCTGTGTTAAAGACGTATAAGTGAGTGACCATTCCTGTGTTACTTTTAATCTTAGCTTCCCACTGTACGCACCACCTTCTAATCTCATGTTCCATAAGCGGTTCATAAATCAGGATGTTGCTTTGAAGTTTTCTAATATGTTGGACCCTCGTGTGATCAATGGCTGCACTGATGCTGATGTTGCTACACAGTGTTTTAACAATCACTGCTTGGAGATTTTAAATTCAGTGGCACCTATGAAATCTGTCATTGCTTCCCCAAAAAGAGCTCATCCATGGATAAATTATGACGTAAGGAAGGTCAAAAGAATCTGTAGGAAAGTAGAACGCCTTTGGAAATCAACTAAACTCGAAGTTCACAGGCTCCACCTTAGGGAACTTTGGGTTTCCCTACATGAAACCATAAAAACAGCCAGATCAGGATATTTTTCTCAGTTAATATCATCAAGCAAGAGAAATTCCAAGGTACTGTTTGACTCCATAAACTCTATTGTTTCCCCCGTGGTCCACCCAGTACCTGTGACCTTTATATCTGAGAGTGATGACTTTCTGAATTTCTTTGTGGATAAAGTTGATCATGTCCGTATGAGCATTGGTTCTTCAATACCATCTGTTTGTGTCTCTGGGCCACCTCCCCCTCATTTACTGTCAGTGTTTAACCCAATGACCATACATGACCTTTAACTCCTGCTGGAAAAAATGAAAATTACCACTTGTGCAAATTACATTCTACCTGCTGGGCTGTTTAAAAATGCTCTCTCTGCCATTGGCCGCTCTATTGTAGAGATATGCAATGCCTCTCTTTTAACAGGTGTGGTCCCTACGTTCTGTAAGCATGCTGTTGTTGAGCCGATATTAAAAAAGAGCAGTTTGGATCCAACTCAGCTTAAGAATTATAGGTCTATCTCTAAGCTTCCATTATTATCGAAAATTCTGGAAAAAGTAGTTGCAGATCAACTTACCACTTTTTTAGAAAAACATGAAATTTATGACAAATTTCAGTCAGGTTTCCGTAAAAGTCACTCAACAGAAACCGCATTACTTAAAGTCTCTAGTGACATTATGATGTCAGCTGACTCCGGAGCATCCTCAGTCACGGTTTTCTTGGACTTGACATCTGCCATTGACTCCATTGATCATACCATCCTGATTAACAGGTTCCGGGACGTAGTCGGTGTGTCCAGTCTGGCTCTGGAGTGGTTTCGGTCATACCTCTCCAACAGATCTTTTAGTGTTTTTGCGAATCGGTTTATGTCACATTCTAAAGATCTGACATGTGGGGTACCGCAGGGTTCAGTTCTGGGTCCTATTCTTTTTCTTTTGTACATGTTACCTCTAGGACTTATAATTAGGCAGTTCCCTGAGGTGTCTTATCACTTCTGTGCTGATGATATCAAACAACTGTGCTTTACTCGAGTTGTTTTCAGTCTGGTTTTCTTTTTTCTTTTTAATGAACTTTGTTCCAGTTTCTCTATGCTAGTAGTAAAACAGTGTTTCTGTACTGCTCCCTCTGCCTTTGCAAGTGTTTTAATAAAAATATTGAAGGCCGTTGCAGCATTTACAACTATAAAAATGTTGATCTGTGTCAGTGGAAACAATTGAAGGATTTCAGCTGCCATTAAGTCTTCCTGTCTAAGACCTGTGGCTCCACTCTGGGACTGCAGTAGTGACTACGTTCATGAGCAGCACATGTCACCCCCCCTTTTATTTTTCAAGACCAAAAATGTGACGTACATTTAATTTTTTTATTCCATGATATCTCCCCCAGCCACTGACATCCTGACAGAGAGGAAGCCCAGCATGTTATTCAATGGCAGGAGGTGCGTGAAACTGCATCCTATTATTTATTATTTGCAAAGTGCTGCCACTGCTCTCACATTCAGGATGGAAATGAGAGTGCACAAAATAATTTGTCCTCTAAACTACTGCAGGTTAAAAGGAACATCACAGTAAGATGGTATGACAGGTCTTTTCCTTTCCCAGCAACCAATTTAACAGCTGATTAAACAGGATTAATCATGTTCTGAAGTTATAAAACTGAACTTTTAAATGATTTTGGCATATTCTTACTTGAATTTTGTCCACACTTTGTCTAAAATGCAACATTATTTGGTATTTTAAAAAAGGAATATTTTCTCTTCTCAGAGAAAAATCTACAGTATAAGGAGAGACTCCAGTTGTGCCATTCAAAGTGTTTTGTTTTTGTCCCCTAACCGCATCAAATGAAAGGTTTTCTTGAACTGGATGTGGAAGTGTGCAGGGTCCTTTCATTGATGCATTTCAAAATCTATAAGAATTTTTCAGCAAACTCTCTTATGTCAGATGTGGAAATACAGTGGACAGGTCTATGGCAGTGACCTGGGTGGGAATGAATGGGATTATTTTGCAGGGATTATGTTACCTTGGCAAATATCATACATATGTTTATATTTCGCTCTTTTTCTTCTCTTTATTTCCCTTTTTTCTCCCCCCCCCTTTTATTTCAAAGCCTAAATGTACGGGCTACTTAAACCGAATGTACAGATCATCTGTAATCCTTCTCTTTTCTTTCTGTTTATATAAAAGGAAAAACATTTAATAAAAAGACATTGTTTAAAAATGCATGAAGGTTTACAGTGGGGCAAAAAAGTATTTAGTCAGCCACCGATTGTGCAAGTTCCCCCACCTAAAATGATGACAGAGGTCAGTAATTTGCACCAGAGGTACACTTCAACTGTGAGAGACAGAATGTGAAAAAAAAATCCATGAATCCACATGGTAGGATTTGTAAAGAATTTATTGGTAAATCAGGGTGGAAAATAAGTATTTGGTCAATAACAAAAATACAACTCAATACTTTGTAACATAACCTTTGTTGGCAATAACAGAGGTCAAACGTTTACTATAGGTCTTTACCAGGTTTGCACACACAGTAGCTGGTATTTTGGCCCATTCCTCCATGCAGATCTTCTCGAGAGCAGTGATGTTTTGGGGCTGTCGCCGCGCAACATGGACTTTCAACTCCCGCCACAGATTTTCTATGGGGTTGAGGTCTGGAGACTGGCTAGGCCACTCCAGGACTTTCAAATGCTTCTTACGGAGCCACTCCTTTGTTGCCCGGGCGGTGTGTTTTGGATCATTGTCATGTTGGAAGACCCAGCCTCGTTTCATCTTCAAAGTTCTCACTGATGGAAGGAGGTTTTGGCTCAAAATCTCACGATACATGGCCCCATTCATTCTGTCCTTAACACGGATCAGTCGTCCTGTCCCCTTGGCAGAAAAACAGCCCCATAGCATGATGTTTCCACCCCCATGCTTCACAGTAGGTATGGTGTTCTTGGGATGCAACTCAGTATTCTTCTTCCTCCAAACACGACGAGTTGAGTTTATACCAAAAAGTTCTACTTTGGTTTCATCTGACCACATGACATTCTCCCAATCCTCTGCTGTATCATCCATGTGCTCTCTGGCAAACTTCAGACGGGCCTGGACATGCACTGGCTTCAGCAGCGGAACACGTCTGGCACTGCGGGATTTGATTCCCTGCCGTTGTAGTGTGTTACTGATGGTGACCTTTGTTACTTTGGTCCCAGCTCTCTGCAGGTCATTCACCAGGTCCCCCCGTGTGGTTCTGGGATCTTTGCTCACCGTTCTCATGATCATTCTGACCCCACGGGATGAGATCTTGCGTGGAGCCCCAGATCGAGGGAGATTATCAGTGGTCTTGTATGTCTTCCATTTTCTGATGATTGCTCCCACAGTTGATTTTTTCACACCAAGCTGCTTGCCTATTGTAGATTCACTCTTCCCAGTCTGGTGCAGGTCTACAATACTTTTCCTGGTGTCCTTCGAAAGCTCTTTGGTCTTGGCCATGGCGGAGTTAGGAGTCTGACTGTTTGAGGCTGTGGACAGGTGTCTTTTATACAGATGATGAGTTCAAACAGGTGCCATTCATACAGGTAACGAGTGGGGGACAGAAAAGCTTCTTACAGAAGACGTTACAGGTCTGTGAGAGCCAGAGATTTTCCTTGTTTGAGGTGACCAAATACTTATTTTCCACCCTGATTTACGAATAAATTCTTTACAAATCCTACCATGTGAATTCATGGATTTTTTTTTCACATTCTGTCTCTCACAGTTGAAGTGTACCTCTGGTGCAAATTACTGACCTCTGTCATCATTTTAGGTGGGGGAACTTGCACAATCGGTGGCTGACTAAATACTTTTTTGCCCCACTGTATGAGTGTAAGGAGTGTAAGGAGAAACTGTTATGGGAACCAAAGTGACCGGCGCTGAATTTTTCTTTTCCCCAATAGTAAGACGTAACATTACGCCTTTCAGTCCTGCTTACAATGTGACAGTAGTCCTAGATATTTGGATCTGATTAGCTGCACAGAAAGCAGCTGCAGCATGGAGGCACATATTCTCTAAAATCCGCTCCAGGGGAGGAAAAGATTAAACAAACAAAAAAACCAAGCAGTGGTTAATAGCCACAGGACAGCCTGACAAACACTGATGAAAATGTGGTGGAGGAGGTGTCATATTTGTATGTACAGTACATGTGTAATTGGTTTTCAGTGTCTGTATTGGTTAGTGGAAATATTGGTCGGGCATGCTGCTAGCTAAGCAAATACCCATGCTCTCATTCTGGGGACTGAGGTGTTTTCCTGTATTGGAAAAGTCCCACCGATGCCAAGTGAGAGTGACCCAGTTATGAAAGTTTTAAGGGAACAGGCGGGGATTTTCTTTATCTCCCTTCCACTCTGTTCTTTCATGTCACAATACCACAAGTTTAGACAACTCTGAAGTGTCTTTTTCTGTGGAAGCCACAACTTGTATATAATATCTGAGCCTTTCCCCATGATTTTGGTTTCGTTTTGGATATGGAAAGTGTAGTTAGTCTTTTTTTCTTGTAAGAATTATGTGGTAGTTTGGATATTTTATCATATGGTGAGTAGTTCTGGTTAAACTCCAACCTCAAAGCTTCACTCATTTGACTTTCTGATTTTATTTTATTTTATTTTTTTTACTATTTTCTCAGTGGGAGAGAAAATAATCATGGTGACAAACTTCCTTTCTGTAGCATACAGATCAAAGATCCAGTTACTTTACACCATTACATCATTACATGAAAACATCCCAGCTGTAGTCGAGCAACAATAAGTATCAGGTGATACCAGCATGTCATTTTCTGAGATAGTCTGTTGGCACACAGTCTTCATTTGGACTGGTACTTTTTTGCTGACATTCCTTTTAATCTAAAAATAAAATTTGAAATGCAAATGAAAAAGAATTATTACCAGCTTACCTATTTACAGGGTTTGGACACGGACAGAGCGTTAAAACCACAGTGGTTTTCTGAGATTTATTGAAAGAAAAACCCTTTTACAAAGGTTAATATGGCATGGATAAACAGGGGGAAAATAATGACTCCTTTATATCCACTGTGTGGATTCTTTGTTTGTTGATAATGCAGAACAAAGTGTATCCTGACCTTTATTGTTGCCATTGCATCCCATTTTTGCACACATGCTCTTTGCACAGGATTTTACTTAGTCACAGTACACAGATGTTAGATTAGTCAAAACACACCTTCCTCTACATTTAATGTAGTACTGATATTGGTCCCTGAGTTTAGTATAATGAGGAGAAAAGTTCGCGTAGACATGTTTTTGTTTTGTTTTTTCTATGAGGGCCATACTATGCCTCACCTGTTCTGCAAGTCCCTGCTGTTTTCCCCACATTCCTAGTCTGTGGCAGCTTTCTGTTGTGCTCTTTTGATGTTAAAGATATGGTCTGGTTTCATATTCTGTCCAACTCTATCTTTAAAAATGGCTGTAGTTTATAACATATTACAGGTTTGATGTGCAGTGATTCCCTGCATCATTTAGCATTCAGCTTAAGCAAATCAGTTGATTTGCCAGCTAAACTCAGTGTCTGGGTTGTGTGATGCTGAGCAGTTCGCAAAGACCACCTGGTCTGAGCTGACCAGACCTGTTATTCTATAGGTCAGAGGAGGCTGCCATACAGTCATGTGTCTTTGCTGTAGATGGATCAGTGATACACAATATGGTACCAAAAGTCTTGAGTCGGAGTAGCTCACAAGGTCACATGAAGCTAGAATGTCTTTTTTGGCTGCTGATTCTGTTTTGGATGAGAACTACATCACTGGCCTTTGCTGTCGCCCCGTGCTCCAGTGATAAAACAGAGGCTACTTTCATCCACTGTCTGGGCCTATGATTTGCTAGGATTGATGATGGATAATCCATAACTTGGTGCAGTCTGCAGTGTCAGTTTTAGGTCTGTGAAAGCACGTGTCATTAGTCACATGTTGTCTGTTGTGTGCAGTTGGTCCACCTCCCATGTATCATTGTTGACAGTGGAGCCACTCACGTTGCATAGTTTGGTATGCATTTACAGCAAAATGTCATGCAAAGAAATGTCATCATTGTCTGTTTGTGGTTTGGAATAGATTAAATCACAGCAGTCCTTCTTAGTGAGAGGGACTTGCCGTCTGACGTGATCACGTGTCCCAGGTGAATTTGGACAGTCTGACCATGTGAACCCTGCTCAGTAAGCTGTTTCAGCAGCACTTTTGTGTTGTTCTCAAAGGTCTGCTTACCAGTCACAAAACTTCAATCATCAACGTGTTGCAACAATGTTGAACGTCCCTGAGGACTGAAACTTGACAGGTGTTCTGTTAGTGACTTTTCAAAAGCCCTGAGAGCAGTGAAGCCCATGGGGCATTGCATCCACGTGGAGTTTTTTGCATTAACCTTTATCATGCAATTAGCCAAATCACAGAGATGGATTTTCTACACCACAGAGATGAATACAGGAGTAATACCTCCAAGCTTTAGATTTCATTGGACTCTAATGACTTCACAAAAGGAGCAGTGCCCACAGGGACTCTGTGGTGTCACCATTTTCAGGAGCGTCTGGGGTCAGCTCTGTCAGTACAGAGAAGCCTTTGCTATTCTTACAACACATTTGGCTTCTGTCCTGCTTCCTCAACCAGCCTGTTGCAGTGTTTTAGATGGCTTATTTTAAACAGGTAATACAGGATGCATGATGTTGGTATAAGATATACAGAAACCCATGATGGTGTAAATAAATGTTTTAAGTGCAACAGGGAGTAGGTAGGCATTTAATGCTTTAAGACCTGGCCCTTATTGGGCTTTCTGTACTCTCATTAGCTATAAATTGTGTGCATACATCCAGATGAGTTGGGTGAGAACTCGACTGAACAGAAAAGGCAAATGCCTTATTTGCAGGATATACTGTAAGTCCAAAGTTTTATTGTCTCTGGTGTGTCATTTCATGTACTGGGTGAAAGTAGAGAGGACCGAGGACAGGGTGCATGCAATCTTGATGTGGCAGACCTCAATGATGTTTAAGTTTAAGCGTCAAATCTCCATCAACCAAAACACAGAAATCAGTGTTTTAATATGTCACTATTTAGTGTTTTCATATTGGGAATCTCTTGTGTATCATTCAGTGGAAATCCCCCTGCTCCTACAGTTTTGATATATATGCCAAGGTTTGGTTTTGGATTCTGTTTGTTATCACTGACTGAGAGGAGGGGCATTTGTAAGGAGTGCAGGAGTGCTTTGCATCAGCTTTGGCTTTCATATTTTTCAGTCTCCTTTTGTTTTCCCTTCTCTCTCTCACTCTTCTCCGTGTGTGTCAAATCTCTCAACCTTAGTCTTGTCAAGTCCCTTCATGTGCATGTGTGTGTGCATGTGTTTGTACTTTTGCTTCCTTCACCCACATCCTCCTGTCTGCATGTAATGGAACTAAATACTTTCAATTTCACATTTGCCTTTTCCTTGGCTTCACTTTCTTTTTTCCAGTCATTGTTTAAATGCATTACTTTTTTTTATTTTAGATTATATTTTTTATTCAATTTTTCCTATTCTGGAAGATTATTTATGTGGCAGCTCAAGAGCTCCTACCTAACTGTGTACTAGTACATGGAGAAGATGCAAGAGATGTGGGAAGGGAAAAACAACTACAAAAACACAGACCACTGTGATTCCCTGAAAGAATGGATCAGGGAGAAAATCCAGAGGAAGGAAATGCTCTGTTTTTCGGGATATTGTCATTAGAATAAAAAAAGATCAGTGTTTATGCATTTATTCATCTATCTATCTATCTATCTATCTATCTATCTATCTATCTATCTATCTATCTATCTATCTATCTATCTATCTATCTATCTATCTATCTATCTATCTATCTATCTATCTATCCATCTATCTATCTATCTGAGAGCATGTCGTGTCAACTTTTTAGTTTTGTGAAATAAACTTCCCAGCACCTCCCTCCACCTGATAATGCTTACAGTTTTTCTCAGCCGCTTTGGTGCGTTCCTCAGAACACCATTAACATTTGCACAGCAGTTAGTGCATTTCCCAAAACAATTAGTGCAAACTGCAAAACCTAGTGGATAGCCTGCAAAAGCACGTCACATGCACAGAATTGATTATCCATACCTCAAAAGCAAGTATCCATGTCAATGAAACTGTCAGTGCCATCAAAATGAAAAGTCTTGACACCATCTTTATGAACAAGATAGTCAAATGGCATTGTCATGTTTCCACTATGACAGTTTATAATTTCAGTGTTTCCCATTGCAAAAACAATTGGTGACACCTGAAAATGCTGACAACAGCACTATGGCCTACCTGTACAGCTATCTGAAATGTGCAGTAAAGTCACTGTAGATGTTATGGGAGTCTTGGGAGTAACTGAGACACTGAATACGTACGTTTCACATTTCCATTGTGTAGAAGTGTTTGTAATCCTACAGAATTGTGCAAAAGAAAAATATGCTACAGAATACATGTAAACATAAAATCACCCATTTGGTAGAGCCTCCTCATGAGTGACAGCTGTAATTCACCTGAGATCAATTGTTCAATTTCGGAGACATTTCCAGGAAAAATGATACAGAAAGGTATAGGATTTGCTTGACAGATGGCCAATATTTGGCATGTGATAACTAGTTCAACAATTTTGTGTGTGATGACTTAAGCAATGGATGTATGACTATTCGTTTTATTGGGAATGACTATTCAGCATCCATAGGTATGATTACTTTTGACTGACATGACATAAGCAAATGGAAATGTCAGAAAGCAGCAGGGAAATGTATGGAAGCAACTGATTCATGTCCAAAATCATTTGCAGTTTGTTCAGAGAGAGGAGAAATTGCTACTATGATGTGCACAAATGACTGAGTGTTGTGGAGGTTGAACTAATAGTTATGAGAATTTCAATTCTGATCTGAGAAACGCACCAAAGCGACTGAGAAAAACTGTAATCGACTTCAATTTAATACACATGCATTAAATTGATTATTGATTTCTATTGATTTTTTGATTTTTTTATACGTTTTTTTCTCTTTTTTCTTCGTGCTTACAGTTCACAAAATGTTAACTGTAGTAATTGTTCACAATTAAATCTGTTGTGTTTAATTTTAAAAGCAAAAATAAAATATAAAGTAAATTAAAAAAAAATGCACATAAATAATTTTTCTACAATAATTAAATAGATTCAACATCTTTCTTTCTTCAACAGAATTGACTGCACAGATGGTATCTGCCCAAAGGAAAAAGTACTTTACTAGGTCATAAATTTGACTTAATATTTATTGTATACAATAATGGGTTTCTATACATTTTACATCAGATGAAAACTTTGGTTGTAAGATTCAGATAATTATTTATTAAAATTAGAAAGAAAAGTATGTCTTTGTGCCCCCTTTCCCTGTTAATGCCCTATCGGCCCCCCTGGCTAAACTTTGCTAGACCCGCCCCTGCACAGTTACAGCTGTCAGCTACGTAGAAAAAGATCCTGGTGTAGAAAGTAATATTAAATAAATTCTAACAACAGCTGATCAAGCTTAAACGTGCTGCTGTTGTTCAGCCGCTGGTTTCCTCTTTCTGGTGCAAAGTGGGCGATAAACAAACAAGAGAGACGGACTCACGACAGAAAAGCCGATCAGCTGATCATTGATTAGTTTCATGATTGAAGTAGCAGCAGGAGAGAGAGGGATAACTAGATAATGTACATCTGGTGGCGTTGATACGAAACCTCGTGTCTTCACTGTCATGTCAGGTCACTGATGATGGTTATGGGGTTTCATGCATCATCGTGGGTGAAGATATGGTCAACTCCCACGTCTCTTCCAAATACTCCTGCAGTCAGACTGTAAGTAACGTCTCTGTGTCTTGAAGTTCAGAGTCCCAGTGTTATATAACGCACTGTTGTAGGAAAGCTTATTTACACCAGACAATCCTCTGGAGCTTTTCACAACTGGCATACTCTGGCCTATTAGGTACTACATTGGAAGCATTTCCTCCCTTGGTGGGAACAACATAATATTGTTTGCTTTTTGTGACTCGGTTTTCTTCACTTGGTCAGCTTTGCCCTAACTGATGCAATTAAATGATGCAATGATGAAAGCAGAAACTGTGAACGCAGAAAAACCAAATACTGACCCAGTAAAGTCAGGATGTTTATTTTGGCTCTGTCAATCTTAAAATGTTGGTCGTATCCTAACGAGTCTTTAAGAGTGTTTCTTGGCTCAGATGGCTCTTTGGATGAGTCACTACAGTACAATCGAGAAGTTTATCAGTGTAGTAAGACAGGTTACTCTGTAAATACTACCAAAACAGGGCCTGCTTCAGACTTTCATTTTAAGTCCTTTAAATTCCTGAAATTTCCTGTTTGAAGCCCCCTTGACTTTTGTGCACCGCACAGCTTAACATCACAAATCAGCAGGACCACAAACGGTGCAGGATTCTAAGTGTTTAGGGTGGAATTGTGGTTTTAAATGACACATAAATGTTGTTGAATTTTCCCTGAATTATTTCTTAATACAGGCTATAATGTCATGTGGACAAGATATGTGGCATAACCCTTGTTCCACGAAAGGACAGAATGTACTGTTTCACACATTTTCACTTCCATTTCAATCATCTGCTCTTCTTAGTAAACACATTCATCTAAAATTAAAAAATAAAAATTCTGAAAAAATGCCAAAGTCAGCCCTTTGATTTATCAGATGATCCTCTTAATTCTAAACCTCAATAGCTAATATTTTTACATACAAACAGCTAATCTTTGGAGTTGTTTCCAAGTTTGCAGAAAGTTTCGCTTTGTCAGCAGCAAGAAAATAGTTAGAAATCAAAGTAAAGATGAATTGCTTTTTCAGAGAAAAAACACATTTGATTTCCAGTAAAGTATTCGTGTGAGCATCAGAAAGGGGAACAGTCTGCAAATTGATGACATCAGTTTAGCTACAGCATTACTAAGTTGCTGCTTGTTTATTTATCATCACTATAGACAATTTTATACATTTGGAAAAAAACACAGGCAGGCCTAAATGTTAGTTCCTCCTTGTCAGGATGCCTGGGTCGTTGACCCAGGGTTTTTGAGTTTATTATATTATTTATAATTTCTAGTCTTTGGGTTTTTGTTAGAGTCATGTCTTATGGTTTGTCTCTGTGTATTCCTTAGTTGCTGTCTCCCCTGTCTGCTACATCCCCATGTCCTGTCTGTGTCTGTGTCTGTCCTGGTCCCACGTCTCTGTTCCCTCTGTTGTAGTGCCTGCCTGTGAGTCTGTGTCTGTAAGTTCAGTCTGTGTTATGTTTCCTGTTTTATTTTGAAGGTCCACGTCTCATGTTAATGTATCTGGTTTTGCTTCCCCTGTGTTGTTAGGCCTGATTTGCCCCAGCTGTGTTTCCCTCCTGTCACTCATTCCCTGATTGCTCCCTCTGTGTATTTAAGCCCTGTGTTTTCTTCCATCATTGTCGCGATCTACTCTCGTCGTGCGTGCGTGCGTGCGTGCGTGCGTGCGTGCGTGCGTGCGTGCGTGCGTGCGTGCGTGCGTGCGTGCGTGCGTGCGTGCGTGCGTGCGTGCGTATCAGTTTTGTTACTTTTTGAGTTTAGCATTAAAGCTGTTTTGAAGTACACTCTTGCCTCCGAGCGTCTGCACTTTGGGTCCTCCTTACCACCACTCCTGCTTGCACACAGCCCTAACCTGACACTCCTGGCTGAAAATGGGCCTTTAGGGCTGAGCACGTGTGCAAGCACAGCTAATACAAAAGTACAGACAATTTGTGTTACCTGGAATTAAGAAAAATCCTAGTTTTTGGCTTTTGTTCGTCAAATTGCAAAAAACAAAAATGTATTTTAAGTTTGCATCTAAGCTCAAATTAAACCCAACTCACATAAGAATAAAAATGCCAGAGTTGCATTTTTTTATTGCCAAGTTTCCTTTGAAAATTCAAAACTTTTTGACATTTACATTTTTGTTATTTTAGCTCTATATTTCCTCAAATGAGGCAAATACATCATGACACTGTAAAGATGAACTGAACTACATATTATTCAATGGCCCGCAGCAGAGCAGTGTAGGGTACTTCAATTCAATTCAGTTTTATTTATATAGCGCCAAATCACAACAAAAGTCGCCTCAAGGCGCTTTATATTGTACTTACACCTGATAGTCATGCTGATAGACTAATTGGTGCTTTAATCGGTGCTGCCTTCATTGTAAATCTTGAGTGTGTTCTTGGAGCTCTGTGTGTTTTTAGCCAAAAATGACTCTTTTTGAAAAGAGATTGCAGGCCGCTGGTCTAGAGAATTTGAGTCTGAAGAATCATGAGATGATTCTTGCAACGATAACTTATCCAGCCTGCTGACAGGGAAACGAGAAGTGAGAAAAGTTGGGGACAACTATGTAAATAAGCTGACTGTGTATTTACTATGTACATAAGTTTTTGCATTCAAAAGCTAAACACAATTATAGCATGGTGTTTGAAAATACATGATGGTAGATAAAAACTAATTTTGTCCAGAGTGATTGTACTTTTATGTTCGTCAACAGCTCAGGAAGTCCTCAATCCACACTGACTTCATGGTTCATTACGGGTGAAATGTCAACTCAGGAAGGACACACACACACACACACACACACACACACACACACACACACACACACACACACACACACACACACAGGAAGAGAGAGTGAGATCATTAATACGAAGGATTGCAGCAGCTTTTGGATTTCATATTCAGTCATAAATTTCATTCCAAATTTTAACAGTTGCTTCTATTGAGATGTGTTTTTAATTCTACGATACCTTTCCTGTTCAAATAGTTTATTCACATAGTAAAGAAGTAGCTAAGCAGCTCAGTAAGTATGAACAAAATTAATTTAAGCACATTTTTCATCATCTGCAGTTCATGAAAAAAAGGTGCCACATTAAAAAAACAAATCAGTAGATCACCAAATGATGGATAAAGACTCTTCTCAGCTATTGAGGTACAGGTACACTTCATGTACTTATTAACATACAGTTCAAAGGCCTGCACTGGGGTGCATTGTTTACAACTGTACCAAATGACTCACGTTTTAAACACTGTTTGAATAATCAGCAGCGGCATCAGAAATCTCCACACCCACGCTCAGTTTCACAAATAAACAAAAAACTTGCACCAGCCACACTCTTCATAGTCACAGGAGAGACAATTGAAAACTTCCCAGAAATTGAAATAGTAATAATCACGCTAAAGCTGGCTTTTTATGCCATTTTGGAAAAGTCCAGAGCCTTTATACATAGCATATGCCAAGCAGACTCATTGGGAGATGAATAACATGTAGCCTAGAATTAAACATCTACAACTTAAAGAGACAGACAGGTCAGTACCTCACTATTGTCTCTAAACATTTAGATCCATAAAATATTCAGTTTCATTAACAGGAGCAAAGTTCTGAGGGCGGTGCACGCTCTTATTTCACATGTTGGCCTGTGTTTTCCCAGAAAGACAGAAAGGCCTCACAGTTCAAACCTGTGGAAAAGCTGATCAAAGAAAAAGATTCACACTTAAAACAAATCCAGCAAAGCTGCTTCTAACACACACATTTACCTTTCAGATCAGTGTCTTAAAAACAAACAAAAGAAAACATAAAAATAATTTTTTTAAAAATCCCATCCATCTGTGCAGTTTTAAAAAATATCTTCGTCCACATGTAAACGCCAAAAACCCGTGAAACATTGTCAAGAACAAGCCAAATCCCAGCCCTGTAGAAGTGTTGGCCAATTAGAAGTCTAGAAGCCTCGGAGGGAAAGATCCAACCCTTCAGTACTTATGAAAAGTTTTTGTTTTTCTGGAAAGGCAGCTAATTTTGTGTTACTTTTCAAGTGCCTTCATCATTTCAAATGTTAAAAACTGAAAACAGAGTTTTTTGGCTGATGTAGACTCTCAACTTAGGAATTAAAAAAATGCATACAGCATGCATAACTTTTAATTAAGAAAAAATACATTTATTCAAAACCAGGATTTTGGTTGTGAGAGCGTCTGTGTTGAACGGAGAAGTTCACTCTGACACCTCCATCTTTCTAAATGGAGGGACAGTAACTGCGTGTGAATATGTAAGCGCGTAAAAACTGCAGATAGATTAACAGCAACAGCATTTTGTCTCCGCGATTGTAGAAATGAATCTCATGTAAACATCATGCGGCACGCAGTGTCACGTCAAAAAAGGCGCACACCTTTGATGTTGCGTGAGTAAATCTCCGTTTGAAAGTATGAAAGTCGTTTGAGTTTCAAAACAGAACAAAAAATGACTCTTACTCAAGAAAATGACACAATACTTCCTGTTTTTTCTGTGATTGTTTAGATTTGACTGATTCACTTTATGCAAAGATAAATGTAATAACAGACATTTTTGCATTTTCTGATAGTTTTTGGAAAGAGAGCTCGGTCCTATTTTAAAGCAGTCGTTTATGTCCTTGAGTTCATGGAGTTGAGCATATTTCAGCCCTATACGGACACTGTTTGATATGCCACACTTTCTGTATTTCAGTCCGGTCCCTGGCCAAAATGTTCCTCAGATGAGCCTCTGCTTTTGCAGAAAGCTGTCATTGTGCAGTCAGACTGGAATCTGGGGAAATTCAAATTTGAGAGTGGGTTAATACCTCACACGTTGTGTCCTGTTCTCAGAGCTTTTAATGGGTCTTTTGGTGGCAAGAGTGTATAGATGGGTCTAATGGTTTTTAAGAAGGGCCCACACGAATGCCTGAACCCAAGGCTTACACTGAATTTAATATATTTTAACGAGATGAATGTCTATAAATATTTTGTTCTTTTCATTTTGAAACTCTCCAAAAATCCCTTCTTCATTATAAAGAGGGGTTGACTTCTCACTTCTGTCCATGTTCTCTTTCTTCCCTCTTCTGTCTCTGTGGTTTTAATTGTCTTCCCAGTAACACATTTGTCTGCTTTTTACACTTCCCTTTCACTTCTCAATACTTACTTTTTCGTTTTTTCCCCTCCCAGGACTCTGGAGTTCAGATAAGTAAGGCTATGCAGGACATCATGGCTCTTCTCTCAGCTGATCCCAAAACCTCTTCGTCATCCGAAGGCACAGGCCATCCACAGTCCAAGAAGCTCCAGTAAAAACAAATGTCGGCCGAATATTTCCTTAATGATTCAGAACCCACAATGTTGAAAGCACAGCTCAACAAGACATTAATTGACAAAGTTAAAGTCAGAGGCAAACAACAGAGAGCTTGTTTCATAGATGCAGATCTTTCATCAGACACAACAAACATGTACAGCAGCCTTTTACAGGCCAACACATAAACTACTGTTCTTTTTTTAAACCTCCCACTCAGTGACAAAAGATAAGCCTCAACGCTACCAAACCCCAGTTATTTGGAAGGCTGTTGTGCATCAGCACTCGGAAAATCTGTGTTCTTCAACATACATACTTAGAGTGAAAGTGAGACAAATGTCCCTGATAACTGGTGGAAAGCATTAAGACACCCTTAATCTCACTAAAAGTGAAGAGCGCACTGACACCATTCATTTCAATTTGATGTTGGAGGTTAGAGTGCATGTTGTATGGCTTCGCTAAAGTCAGTGTTCAGGAAAAAGGAAGTTCTGGCCAAATTGCACTCATTTATTTCTTTATGTGCCATTTGTGTTGACGGATGGAAGTGGTGTAGTCTCCATAAACCCGGTGTAATCGTTTGATCACCTGAACTCCAGACAAGAGCAGTACATCAGCCTGACTTAATAATTTACTTAGCTGGAGAGAGAACGTTGGCCACTGTTGTCAGGAATGACTTATGCATCCATAGGAAAGCAGGATGGCGTCATCATCACAGCCAGACTGTGGAATCTCCACTAGTGACCAACTGTTCAGCCATACATCGCTTTGCATGTGGATGAGTTTAAGGGAAGCCATCAAAGCCATGCAAAGCTGCATTTTAAAATGATTATCATCACATTTAAAATAACAAATGCTGTGTTTTTAGTTTATTTGCTAACTTTTGAGCTTTTTCTTCGCTCTCTTTGCTGATGCTTAGCCACACTCTGCTAAGGCTTGCGACGCGCTGCTCATAGTAGTGCAAGTAAGAGTCCTGCATTCAAAGAGTTGCACAAGTATTATCAGTAAATGTACCTAAACTGTCAAAGCAAGCCTTTCTGTTGTGCTTCTGGTGTTTAATATATGATTAACATGGAAGATTCATTTGAATCGTAGAATTCATTAAAGCGTGTAAAGTAGCGAGTAAATCTACTAGTAAAGTAAAGGAAGAACTGTGGCTCAGACCTCCAAGCAACAAGTTTCAAACGTCTCTTATCATTTGAAGCCTGTTTGAATTGTTAAATTGAAGTTTGACTCTCCTCACGTTCACAGGCCATCCACTCCAAGAAGCTCGAGTAAAACAGCAAAATAAAGTTGGACAAACATTATCCAAAAACGCAACTTGGGCAATGCAATGTAATTAGAACAAACATTACTGTGATGTATTTGGCCCAGCTGAAAGGTTGTGACTCAGTTCTCCTTTCTTTACTGGGAAACTGCTGAGAACGCCAGAAACAAACTGCACAACAGATGTAATAATGGATGAGATATCGCTGTGGATGACCTAGTGGTCATTTACCCGTTGCTCACAACATCAAGCTGCAGCTTTTACGTGTGTTTAAAATGGGAACAGAACAGTAACGTTCTTTTGTGTCGTGTGCTTAGTGCGGTGATTAAAAAGGGGAATCTTGTTTTTGATAAGTTTGTGTAGCAACAGTTGCTAAGGGGTTATGGAAAGGGGGGAATGGCAGTGTGATGTCCAGATGTTGGCAGCTGGGAATACAGCTGTGTTTGTTTTTTTGACTCATTACATTTGTAATTTTTTAAAAATTATTTATTGTTAATCTGTTTCATTTAATGTTGTCTCTTGCTCTGGGTAATGACTCGTTTGGGTACTTGGGTTCATGTCACTTCCAAAGTTGTATCTGTTGTCTGTACATGCCAGACATGAGCTGCTTACCAGTTAAGGGCAGAGTGAAGGAAGTATGAAGAGCCAACTTGTTGACATGCTTCTATTTTCCAGGGGCAATGAAGTGGTTCCTTCCCACAGAGCCACATGTGTCTGACATAAGTGCTCACCAAGAAAAAACTGTTTCAACGCTATTTTTTTATTTTATTTTTTTTTAATTGGTGCACTTCCTACAGCAAACCTTGCATGTGTGGCATGCCTGCTGACTTTTACAAAGTGTACGACTGTAGTGCAGCTGGCATCTGTTAAATGTGCCAGGATATGTTTACATGTCCAAAGCAAAAGTGCGTCTCTTATTATTGACAAAATATTCAGACAGACGTTTGCCGTGTTTCCACTGACTGTATTTCTAACTTCAAAGGCTGTAAAGATTCTGGTTTTGATATTGTAATGAGTTCAAACCGGAGTGGCCTCTGCTTCTGTTTAACTAGCTCATATTTCAGACTGCCGTCTGTCAGAGCAGCCTAGCTGTCCTCCTCTTTTCATGAAGCTGCATGTCCCTTTTACAGTTTAGTAAAATGCTTGCAATTTACAGCTACAATGTCTCTACCTCTCTATACTTATGGAAGTCATTCTAATAACTTCATAAATTATTTTCCAAACCAACAATAGAAAATGAAACCTTAAGGAGACAGCTTGGTGTCATCACTGGTTTCAGTTTCCTTTCTTGTTTTAAATGCTTTGTGGTTGATTCAATGAATTTACAAAAGAAAAAACAGTTTGTTTTTGCTTTCTAGAAACACTGAAACAAAAATACTTTTTAATTTTATAATAGGAATAGTTTCCATAAATGTATTTGGGGAAATGGGTAATGTTGGTATTTAGAGATCGCTTTGCTGCTGCAGCTTCTGTTAAATAAAACCAAACCTAAAGTTTGACGCCACAACCTGCCTGAAAATCCATCATCCGTGTGCCGTGATGACTTCGCTGCAGCATAGACAGAATTGGTCTTGTTTTAAGAAGTAATGTCGCTAGGAAAGAAAGGTTTTCGTTGTGGCCAGGCTTCTCACAGTTTGGATGACGATCCTGTAAAACGGAAAGCAAAGTCGTAGCAGTTGGCTTCCTGTTAGGATCAGAATACTTTTGTTTTCTTGTCTTGTTGGTTAGTGTGTGTGTGTGTGTGTGTGTGTGTGTGTGTGTGTGTGTGTGTGTGTGTGTGTGTAAACTGGTAAATGGTTCTGTCTCTACTCGTGTTGTTTCCTCAGTTTCTTGTGTTGCTGGAGGTTTGTTTTTGTTTTTTCTCGGTATGTTGTTTTCTTTCTAAAATTAATTTAAATCTAGCATGTGGACTCTGACGACCTTCAGCAGAAGGATGTGGTGTGTTGTGTAAAATAAAACATTTACTGTCCACACTGGTGTGTGTGTCTGTGTGTGATGTCTTAATATCATGAATGTATCATAAATGATCAAACTGCTTGCTCCCACCTGTTCTCTGGACAAGAAGCCCAGAATTGCTATAATTAGAACCAGGTGTTTATTACTCAGAAGTCACATGACATTTGATAAAGATTTAAACAGTAACTAGAGATGAAAGACCATCTCTACCAGCACAACACAAAGACCTGAAGTTGAAGGCAGAAGCTAATTCACTGTTGTGAACAAGTATTCTTATTGATTTTTAAACATTTCAGATCAGGCAAATTTTATTATTCAAGGGCATCCAAGTAAATACAAACGGCAGATTTTAAAACTATTATTTCATTTGTGAAATCAAACAAGTTCTGTACAAACATACCAGGTCGTATGTGGAAAAGTAGGTAACCCTCTAGATCAAAAAACAAAAACAAAGTTTCAGTGCGTTTTTGAAAAACTGATCAATCAGAAATGAGCTCATTAACCACATCTTTGGAAATCTCCGTTCAGTTTTGCCAATTCACGCCTGATTGCGTTTTTTTGGTATTCATTTTGCACAACGTATGCCACGTTATTGATAGGTATATTATTATTATTTTTATTGTATTCTATTTTATTCTATTCTTGTGCACTCTTTTTTCTTCTTTTCATCTTGCTGCTGTGAGCATGCTCATGATAAAAGAATTTCCCTCAAGATAAATAAAGTGGGCTAAAAAAGCCATTGTCATCCGTTTGCCTTTTCTGCGTCACACACACACACGGCAGGTGGAACCAAACTTATCAAACATACCATATATATTTGATGTTTTCAGTAAGTATCTACAATGTAGAAAGTAGTAAAAATAAAGAAAAAGCATTAAAAGAGAAGGTGTGTCCAAACATTTGACTGGTGGTGGTGGTGGTGGTGGTGGTGGTGTGTGTGTGTGTGTGTGTGTGTGTGTGTGTGTGTGTGTGTGTGTGTGTGTGTGTGTGTGTGTGTGAGAGAGAGAGAGAGAATTGTGAAGATAAAGGACCGAGGCACGTCCTTTATCTGTGCGCTTTTTACGGTCCAGTTTTCCGGCTGCACTCCCAGCTCAGAACCACACACTGCTCTCCTCTCTGGCCTCGGAAACAACCTCAGAAGGGGGAGACACTGGATGGAGGCCAGGTGTGTGGGTCAAGCTGCCCTGACACCAAACTTCTCACCCACTCCTCCGTCCCTCACTTGCAGCTGAGCAAATGACCAAATAAGCTGCATCTGGAGTGAATGGAAATGGATGTGGGCCAGCCTACATAAATAACTTCAAGAAGACATCAAAAAACTCACCAAGGAGGTCACAAAAGGAGGCTGGGGCAAACAATGGGAAGAAACCAACCATCCTAGTACTGATTATCCTGCAGGGACGTCTCATGGGAGTCTGGGGTAGTTTAAACACATCACCAAACGATCACAGGGAAACACCAGGGACACTTTTTAAAAATATTTATTTTTAGCTTTTATTATTCTCGTCATCATCACATGGGCATTGTACAGTAAATTTGGAGCAGTGTATGTTTCAACTAGTGGATTAGCATAGACACACATTCTTAAGGTCTTTCCCTCATCATTCATTCCACAGAATCAAATAGAAAATATAATAAGATAGCAAGTATACTAAAAAGTACAGATTTATTCTGATTTTATTGTTTGTTTCTTACTGGCACAAATGTTCCTCCATACATAAGGCTCAGCTCCTCCATGGAGGGAAGAGTGCACATTGCTGTGACATAAAGAATAACTAAAGGAGTCTTTGGGCCACATTAAGAAAAAATATCGATAATTTTTAGAATAAAGTCGAAACTTCGAGATTAAAGTCGTAATTTTATTTCAAAAAGAAGTTTGAAACGTTGAAGTAGTTGTTTCAAGACAAACTGCCACAGCTGCTCTGACTTGGCGAAATCATTCTTCAGAGTCTGTTTTAGTGACAAGGACACGTGAACACAGTGATAAACACAGATACGTTAAAAAGAGCTGCATCCAGAGCTGCATCTGGTCAGAAGGAAAAACACAAACTTGGAAGAGTTGATTTGTATAAAATGTCTAGTAGTGTTCGGGTCGTGATCTTATAGAGATGATGGAGCCAAGTAAGTATTTGGAAGTTCCATAACTTTCCAAAAGCTCATCCCCATTAACTGGTAAAAATAAATGTATACACACATAATTAGGTAGTCTATTTAAATAGACCCCGGGTAGTAGTGTGGAAACTCCGGAGGATGACGACATCTAAGACTACATAAGATGAAAGTGAAAGTAAAGATGCCAGAATGGATCAGCACCTCTCCAAGGCGAGGTAGGCTGCAGAGAGCATTCTGCATTCTAAATGTGTGTTCACTGTGTGTCGCTGAAATGTGCCGTCTTTAGCTTTTCTGAGAAATCGCTTTTGCATGTCTTAGTTGGACTGTGGTGACAGAGGACAGAAATGTGCTTGATCTGTGGTACAGAGGTGCTGTCAAGTTATCTTGTGCTCAGCGTGACGGACCAAAGTAATGTGGAATTTGCGCAAAGGGGAGACTCAGACATACAATGTGTGCGCTGTCAGCAGACCATACCTGTGTTCAAGGTCAGCTGTTTCTCATGTATGACACACACACACGGGAGCGCGAGGAGCAGGGGAGCAGGAGGGGAAGGGGTAAATCCCGTTGCCGTTCACCGTCAATGATAGAAAACACGTAGAAAGGATATCGGTGGGTATCATAACTACCAGCATGATTATCGCTTCCCACGTGACGCACATACGTGGTGAACTTGGTCACCAGCATTCATGCTTCTGCTGCATGTTTCCCGTGTTCGAACAATCAGTTTGGGGTCATATCCAAGCGGTTAAAGCAGTAAAATCCTGGCACCTCAGCCCCGTTTGTGCCGCGAGTTTCCCCACGTCCTTTCCATTCTTGTTGTTTCGGTGGTCTCCCTGGAGGAATTTGCTGGCCGCTTTGAGTCCTCATGTCAAGACAATGATTAACAATCACTCAGTGATACATTAAATACGAGCAGGGAAAAGTACTTTTCTCTTGTTGCCGAAACTTGGTCATCAGCCAAATTGGTGGCATTGGTGGTGAAACTGGGTGCGATGGAGTTTGTCAAACGCATATCAACTGATTAGCTGCAGTCCCTTTGGCAATGAGAGTTGCGGCCAGGAGCTCAAATTGCTAGGAACAGTAATAAAAACATATTCTTAGTGACCAAACAGGATTGGGTTGATTACAGTGTTGCACACAGAACAGGTATGATAACACAGAACAAACAATTGCGTTATTATTTATAATAATATTTATTTAACAGCTGATTTTTTTCCCTTTGTGAATGGAAATGATCTTTAGACAGATATCTGGCATGTCCAGGGTAACGTCCCCCCTCCTTTCGTTATGGTGCGGTCTGTGTCACACAGCACACAGTTTTTCTTCCTGTTGCAGCCTTGTAGGAACTGACTACTGCTGTTTACAGAGTGCTCTGCTGTAATTAACGTGCTAAGCATTTGAAGGAAGGCTCCTCGACTACTCTGCGTATATTCAATTATCTGTAGAAAAGCACAGTGAAGACCATTTTTAGTTATCAGCAAAAGGTCAAAATTCACCATATAGTAGAGCTGCAGGCTATGCTGGTGGGGAGGAAAAGGGATTTTTAAGATTTCAGTCATTGCTTCTGAAATTTTTTTAAACGCCGTAACCAAGTAAGAAATTTCAAAATAAAGTACAGCTGTTGTGAAACAAGGTTTAATTTTAATATTCTGTCCCAAGTAAATTTTATGTAGGTGTAAATGAGGATTCTTCAGCTGATCTTTGCTTGTTTAAGAACAAAAGTTTATGTGATGATCGTTTAAAACCCCTCAAACCAAAGTTGGGACTGATCTTTGCCAGTTACCGATCTGATTTACACAACAGAACAAGGAAAAAAATGTTTAAACTGAGACATTTCACTCATTTTATTTATATAGAAAAAAGAGCTCATTTGGAAATCGATAACTACAGCGTGTCTCAAAATTGTTTGGACAGTGTCACATTTACCAGAGTATAGCATCTGCTCCTCTTGTAACAACAGGCTGGGAACAGAGGAAGCAGATGCTGGAGATGAATGTTTGAGGAGTCCTGGAGGATTCTAGCTGCTCAGGAGTCCTGGGTCTGCTTTTATACATTTTTGGTTTTATGACGCTTCAAATGTTTTGAGGTGGTAAAAAGTCTGGACTGCAGACAGGCTGTTCTTCTACTATGATGTCATGCTGCTGTAACAGATGCAGTGTGTGTGGTCTAGCATTATCTTGCTGAAATATTCAAAGCCTTCCCAGGCGTCACTGGATGGGAGGAGATGTTGTTCTGAAAACCTGCATATATAGCTTTCAGCATTTGTTCATTTATAAGGAACCCCATTAGCTTCCACAACAGTGGTTGCCAGTCTTCCTGGGGCCCAAGCCATGAAATAGAATCAAATAAAATATTAAGCAAAACAGTGGATGCAAAATATCCACATAATTTGGCTCTTACATCCACAGTGAGGTTTTACAATTTGGAAAATGTGAGCATATAAATATTAATAACTCTGAGACAAAATACACAAATTTCTATTACAAATCACATCTCCCTCTTACAATATTTACAACAATTAAAAGCTGCCTAAATAGGCTTTTAAGTGCCATCCATCCATCCATTCACTTCCACTTATCCTTTTCAGGGTCGCGGGGGGCGCTGGAGCCTATCCCAGCTGTCATAGGGCGAGAGGCGGGGTACACCCTGGATAGGTCGCCAGTCTGTCGCAGGGCTTTTAAGTGATTTTTGAAATTATGAATAGAAGCTAATTCTCTAATTGCATTAAATATAACAGAGTTTTTCAAAAAGTTGCTTTTAACTCGAGGAATTACTAAATTGCGGTTTGTTAATAATCAGTATGATTATGTATTTTATCTGGATGCTGCAACTGAGCAGAAAAAAATGTGGTGTGTTTAACAGTATTGCTTTCTTTAAAAATACAACTAAGCCACAGTATAATTTAGCTTGTACAGGAAGCCAGGAAAGTTTATCATGCATTTTATTTGATATTTGTATAGTATGAACACCTTAACACTAATCTGGTCGCCTTGTTCTCGACTAACTGAAGTCTGTTCAGATCTGTCTTATTAGCTGCTGACCAAATGATGGAACAGCTATGGAAAGATTTAGTTGTGGGCTGTTGACTAAGCGTAATCTACTTCCAATTAACATAGATTTGGATTTAGATACATTTAAGATCATGTTGTTTTTACTTATCCAGCCAAACACATTCAACAAATCTTCTTGTGATACGTCTATGGTGCCATTCAACCCCCACACCCCATCAGAGATGCAGACTCGTGATGTGTGGAGTGCAGAAACAATAAAAACAGCCTTTAGTCAAAACCCTGACAGTGAGGACATTTGTAGCACAGTAACACATTGATGCTAAGTAAAACAAACGCATTAACATTTAGTGGCGCGTGGTGCCGTGGATCCCAATAATGAATGCCTTGATTTACTCTGTCATTAATTTGTATGCAGTGATTTACCAGCACAGAGACAAATGTTAGAGCTGTTCATGAACTAATTAACACTGATGAAAGGGGGACATGGATCACCTTATTATACTGAGCACAGGGGCGGTCCTAGCCTTCAGTGAGAGACTGAGGCCGTATCCCAATTCAGGGTCTGCAGCCTTAAAGGCCGCATTTTAAGGCCGATTACGTCACAGCGACGCGACAAAGGCTGTCCCAATACAAAGGCTGCTCGAAATGCGTCCTTCATTTCTTTAGTCTCAGATGACTTTAGTCTCATGAACAACATTAGCTGATTGTTATTTACTAGCTAATCTTAAATGAGTGTTCAGTACAGAAATGAAGCCCAACAATCATGTTTACAGTCCTGTGGTCTCAGCCTCAGATACTTATCAAATCAAAGCTCATGTAGAAACAAACAAACAAATGAACAAAAGATTTTCTCCTTCATTTCTGTCAAACACAGCTGTATGAAACGTTTCCAGCTGTTAGTATCATGGTTGCTAGGCAACCTGGGCAGCGCGACGGAGGCTAGACCGTCCCATTTCACAAGCCTCGCACTTCCGGCCTTAGTGGTCTTTGAGTACGCGGCCCTTGTGGACCGTCAAGGCTGCGTACTTTAAGGCTGCAGACCCTGAATTGGGATACAGCCAGAGATTACCACCGAACGACACAGGAAGTCATTCCTGCCCGTGGCCATCTCCCTGTACAGCTCCTCCATCTAACACACTGTAAACACTGCAATGGTTACATCCTTTTTACACACGCTCTTTTCTACTCTGTAATATTCTTGTCAATTTTCTTGATCTTTATTTATAATCCCCTCTGTTAATCCTTCATAATTATAATTGAGTTATCTGCGTATATTAGTGCTATTTCTTAAATGTGTAACATCTGTAACATAATGTATTGGTTGGAGTTCAGTCTGTTACTGTTACTATTTTTAGAATTTCTTCTTGGAGCAACTGTAACCCACATTATTTCCTTCGGGATTAATAAACTATTCTGATTCTGATTGTTTCAGGATGAGCTGCCATGATCCAATCACACATCTGCTTACCTGCATCTTTTGCTCGTTTCTCCTCCTCTTCTTTTCTCTTTTTTCTAAACTGAAGACATGATGGCTTTGAACTTTTCTTGTCCATCTTCCATTGGTTTTAATTTTGCACTCCAGTATGAACACAAATCCCCCAACCCGAGGATCACCACAACATAACCTAACAACCCTACACCTTAGTTCACAGATTCACTTTGTCTTTATTTCTGGTATTTTGCACAAATCAGGATTCAAATCATGAATACATGATGGGCTTGGATTTACATTATAAATGAAATGTGCTCTGTTTGGAAGCAGCCGGCCCCTCCCCTTTCGACGGGTTGTGTGTGAGACTTTAAATCATCAAACTGTAAATTATAAATTTTAAATTGTTATTGATCCTTTACCCCGAGTCCTGAAGTATATATTTATTTTCTTACTCTTCTTATATTTATTGTTTGTTTACTTGCACTGCTGTAACTGGAGCCTCGTTGTCTCGTCTCTCTATATACTGGACTGTATGTAGCGGAGATGACAATAAAGTTTACTTTGACTTCAGCAGCGAGCAGGCACACCGAGGGTTGCCGATGCCTGTGATGCCGCCCTGGGCAACCGCCCATGTCGCCAATATCAAAAAGCACTACTGATTGAGCAAACTACAAGTAACCACAAGTATGTTTCACATATCTGCTTTTTTATGTGTGTAAAAACAAAGATAAACTATCATTATAAAGTGTTGTGAAAGCAAGAGTCCTGCCAGAGCGCGTCGGCTGCTTGGCAAAGTACTTAGAAGCCAGTCCTGTCATGTGACATAAAACAATGATAATAATGTACAGTCATGGCCAGAAGTTTTGAGAATGACACAAATATTAGTTTTCACAAAGTTTGCTGCTAAACTGCGTTTAGATCTTTGTTTCAGTTGTTTCTGTGATGTACTGAAATATAATTACAAGCACTTCATACGTTTCAAAGGCTTTTATCGACAATTACATGACATTTATGCAAAGAGTCAGTATTTGCAGTGTTGGCCCTTCTTTTTCAGGACCTCTGCAATTCGACTGGGCATGCTCTCAATCAACTTCTGGGCCAAATCCTGACTGATAGCAACCCATTCTTTCATAATCACTTCTTGGAGTTTGTCAGAATTCGTGGGTTTTTGTTTGTCCACCCGCCACTTGAGGATTGACCGCAAGTTCTCAATGGGATTAAGATCTGGGGAGTTTCCAGGCCATGGACCCAAAATTTCAATGTTCTGTTCCCTGAGCCACTTAGTTATCACCTTTGCCTTATGGCACGGTGCTCCACCGTGCTGGAAAATGCTTTGTTCTTCACCAAACTGTTGTTGGATGGTTGGAAGAAGTTGCTGTTGGAGGGTGTTTTGGTGCCATTCTTTATTCGTGGCTGTGTTTTTGGGCTCAAAAGCTCCAATGAGACCATGAGACCACAAGGTTTAATCCTGGGTGCGTTCTTTTTTTTTGTCAACGTTATTCCTTCTGCTTTGATCCTTCAATCTTTTAATGACATTTTCTCATCATTTTTATGCAGACAACACTTAGTTACACGTCTTTTAAGCCTTGCCGGCTGGATTGGCTGTCCATTGTTGTCCACTTTTGCCATGTTTTAAACTCCAACAAGGCTGTGATTGTCGATCCTCCTGAATTACATACTAAAATCAATTTAGCACTTGCTTCTGTTTAGTCTACTGTTTGAAATCTTTAATAATATTTGAGTCCTCTTAGGCTTTGACTTGCATTTAAATTCTAAATTCTAAATGTCTTTCATATAAGGAAGGAGTGTAGACTTATTGGATAGTCTGTCCTCAGTCACTGTTCATCGCAAATGACTTTTGATTATCCTTTCAGCAGAAAAGGGCCTTTCATAAGATGCACTGCTGACAGGCAATGCCACAGTTAGGGGAGCTTGAACTGTTCGAACAACATGATCTGAAAAACTCCCACACTGTGGGAGAGCGGTAGGAACCATCACTCTTTGCAAGTCTGAGACTTGTCAGCTCTGAGGTATTTCAGATGTCAAGTTAGGAATAAGAGTAGAAGTAAGGAGGCAATCTTTAAGTTTTGTTGCTTCCTGCGTGGACTGTTTTGAGATGGCATGATACCACTTTTTAATGTCCGAAACCGATATAAATTTGGATGTCTGCCGATACCGATATAAATCCAATATAGCCTTTTTTATAATCAATAAAATGTTGTTGTTGTTTTTTAAATATCTTGCGGCACTTTGTATAAGTTCATACTGAAGATTAAAAAAACAAAACAAAACTAAAGCTTTTCTGTTATACCTGTATGCAAAAAACACACTGCACCCAAAATATTTCATAGTTCAGCAAAACTGATCAATCCAATAAACTTAAACCTGCTCCATCCTCCCTATTCTGGTATAGGGAGCCACCCTCCACCTCATAATGCTTAATTGACGTAATCAACTTTAATTTAATGCATGTGTAAAAAATAAATAAATAAATAAATAAAAAATTCACAGAAATCAATCATTTTTCTACAATAATTCAACAGAATTGACTGCACAGATGGTACCTTCCCAAAGGAAAAAGTACTATCGCTTACTAGGTCATCAATTTGACTTAATATTTACTATATACAATAATGGACTTTTATACATTTTACATCAGATGAAAACTTTGGTTGTAAGATTCAGATAATTATGTATTAAAAGCTAGACATTTTAAATGAGAATAAGAAAGAAAAGTATGTCTTTGTGCCCCCCGTTCCCTGTTAATGCCCTATCGGCCCCCTTGGCAAAACTTTGCTAGATCCGCCCCTGCACAGTTACCAGCCGTCAGCTACGTAGAAAAAGATCCTGGTGTAGAAAGCAAATAAATTCTAACAACAGCTGATCAAGGTTAAACGTGCTGCTGTTGTTCAGCTGCTGGTTTCCTCTTTCTGGTGCAAAGTGGACCAAAAACAAAGAAGAGAGACGGACTCATGACAGAAAAGCCGATCAGCTGATCATTGATCATGTCACGACTGGGGCAGCAGTCGTGTGGTGTATTGAGAAAAAGGATCCAAAATGCAGGTACTGGCCGGGGTGCGAGTGAGTGTTTATTTACAGAAGTGACAAAGTGGCAAAAACAGGAAGAGCAGAGCGGGGAGTAAACAAACCTAAACTGGGGAAAACTAAAGACCTAACCTGAAACCAAACACACACGGGAGAAGGAGCAAAATGCACGGAGAATGTTGGCAGAGAGACGTGGAATAAATACCAGTTAACACAGAGGAAAGACACAGGTAGGGATGATAAAACACTAAACACCAAAACCAACCCACACATACAAAATCAGAATTAACACAAAACACAAGGCGATACAAAAGGAAACACAAACGCTGGGTCAAAATGACCATGACAGATCAGTTTCATGATTGAAGTAGCAACAGGAGACGGAGGGAGATAGAGACAGTCGCTCCATATATCGGTTGTTAAGCTTAACGTGGGAATGCTTTACAAACATTCAGAGATGAACTTACACACTCGCTTTACTTCTCTGGGTTAGCTTTCTCCAAGATGAAATGCCGGTTTGGAAGCACGTAGCGAGGCTCCGTGGAGTGACCGCTGACAGGTCTCGCACGCCACAGCCGCTCTATCACGTGAGGCTGTTGCGTTGGGCTCTTTTAATAAAACTCCTCATTTAGGCGATAACGTGGAATCCCACCATCTTTATTCCAGCTCACTCTATGTTCATGACATAGCATCACCTCCTGTCTAGAAGGGTAAGTACTGCCCCCTAGTGGCGCATGATATTCACCAATATAGATTACACCACATCCCCCTTACTGAAGTCAGACTGGTACATTCTTTTGTTCTTCAAACAAAACATAACTGCGTATAGCTTTTTCAATACAGGCATACCCCAACATTTCAGGAAACATAAAGTCAGTATTGTCATAAACACTTTTTCTTTTCCTCCTGTAACAGAATAAACACTTTTTTTCTTTTCAACATGCTACTCTTAAAATCACAACTTAGCATTTGAAACACACTTTTCCGTTTTCAAACAATCAGCGTCACAGATCAAGTCTTTTCGGTTTAATCACCTCCCTACCAGACCGGGTTCTAACCACACCTGGTGTATGGGGTGCGCTTGGCTCAGAAACTGTCTCTGTAGGAGTAGCTTGGATCTGTGTGGCTTCGGTTTGAGCCTCTGTTTGCGGGATCGGCACAAGATGACTGCGGTTCCTTCTAATTGTCCCTTGGGGCCCACTGATGACGTACGATCGTGGAGTCGGGTGGACTGCTGTCACTGTGCCCTGTGCTCTTGCGTCCGTGATCCAGACTGGTTGTCCTGGCACCAATTTATCCAGTTCTCTTGTTCTATGTCTCTTGTTAAAACTTTCGGTTTGTCTCAGCCGTTTCTCTCTCTCCGAACAACTAACCTGCTGAAAATCAGGCAGACGGGGCTGTAAGGTTTCAGGAAGCATTGGCAAGGTAGTACGAAGCCTGCGCCCCATGAGAAGTTGAGCCGGGCTGTAGCCATTTGCCAGTGCTGTTGTTCTGTATGCCAGCAACGCCTTGTATGGATCGCTAGCCTTTTTGAGGAGATTCTTGACGGTCTGGACGCCTCTCTCCGCTTCGCCGTTGCTCTGCGGGTACCTGGGACTACTGGTAACATGCTCAAAACAGTAGTCCTTTGCAAAGTCTCTGATTTCTTGACATGCAAATTGTGGCCCATTATCGGTGATCAATACTTCAGGGATTCCATGGCGTGCAAATATTGACTTTAAATGCACAATCACATTGGCTGAACAAGTTGGACTGAGTTGAGCAATCTCGACATATCTCGAGAAGTAATCCACTACTAACAGATAGTTTTTGTCTTTTAGTGTGAACAGATCAGCTCCTAAGTTCTGCCATGGCCTCTCAGGTAAACGTGTGGGCATAAGAGGTTCCCTCACATTAACTCTCTCCTGAATGCACAGCCTGCACTTAAGGACAAGTTCACCGATCTGGTTACTCAAGCCTGGCCACCACACTGCTTGTCGCGCACGTTCTCTACACTTGACTACTCCTTGGTGTCCCTCGTGTATTTTGTCCAGAACTGCGTTTCGCATGTTTGCAGGTATGACCAACCTTGTACCTCTCAGTAGTAGTCCATTGTGTACACTCAAAACTGCTCTTTCAGACCAGTAGTGCTTTACCACTCCCTGCAGCTGGTTCCTGTCCGGCCAGCCCTCTGCACAGTACTTCATGACTTGCGAACAGACGCTGTCAGACTGCAGCTGCTCACGGAGATCTGAAAGGTATTTGCTGCTAGTAGGAAGGCCCTCCAGCACTGTGTCAACGTAGATATCAGTGTCCTCCATAAGGTCATTGTCTCTGGGAATCACGTTGCCTGCCAACGGCAACCGTGACAGCGTGTCGGCTGTGGTGAGGCTTTTGCCTGGAATGTGCCTTATAGTGTAAGAATACCTCATCAGGCGCATGCGGAATCTCTGTATCCGCGGTGGAAGCAAATCCAGGGCTTGTCCTCCGAGTAGGCTCACTAACACCTGTTATAATGAAGTGCTTTGAGAAACTGGTCCGACGTCACATCATGTCCTGCCTGCCACCCACACTCGACCCGCTCCAGTTTGCATACAGAGCTAACAGATCAACTGAAGATGCCATTGCTACAACGCTCCACACCACCATCTCTCACCTGGAAGTGCAGGGCCGTTACGCCAGGCTGCTCTTTGTTGACTTTAGCTCTGCTTTCAATACGATACTCCCGGACAGACTAATAGATAAACTGCTGGAAATTGGACTTCCTTCCACCACCTGCCGCTGGATCAGAGACTTCCTCTCAGACCGTGTACAGAGAGTTAGAGTGGGGCCTCATCTTTCCTCAGCCCTCAGCCTCAACACCGGCTCTCCACAAGGCTGTGTACTGAGTCCCCTACTGTACACTCTGTACACACATGACTGTGTTAGTTCCCACCCAGACAACACAGTCATCAAGTTTGCAGATGATACCACTGTGGTGGGGCTCATCTCAGGGGGAGATGAGACTGCATACAGAGCTGAAGTTCAGAGGCTGTCAGATTGGTGTGCAGACAACAACCTGGACCTCAATACCACCAAAACAAAAGAACTGGTAGTTGACTTCAGAAGGAGGAAGTCCGAGCTGCAGCCTGTCAGCATCAATGGGGAGTGCGTGGAAAGGGTCTCCAGTTTCAAGTTTCTGGGTGTGCACATAGACACAGACCTCCAATGGAGCTCTAATACCTCTGCGGTCTTAAAGAAGGCCCAACAGCGTCTCCACTTTCTGAGAATCCTCAGAAAAATGGACCTGAAGAAGGAGCTGCTGACCGTCTTCTACCGCTGCTCCATTGAAAGTGTGCTGACATATTGCATCGGTGTGTGGTTCTCCAGCTGCACCACAGCACACCGAAAGGCACTCCAGAGGGTCATCAACATGGCCCAAAAAATCATTGGACATCCTCTTCCCTCCCTGAAGGACCTGTACAGCACTCGCTGTCTCAAGAGGGCACGCAGCATCCTACGGGACTGCACACACCCAGGACACCGGGTGTTTAAGCTGCTGCCGTCTGGCAGGAGGTTCAGGCTGCTGAGGTCCCGAACAAATAGACTCAAGGACAGCTGTTACAACAGGGCAATAGCCCTGATCAATGTAAATAGCTGACCTGACTGGATACCTCCCTGGACTTTTTAGGGGGAGGTAACAATGTTTAAAACGATAACAATAATATTTATATTTATAACAAGGTGCAATAATAATTAATGTGCAATAATAACAGTGTGCAATACACATACACTTATTCTTCTTTTTTATACTAAGTTAATATACTGTGTTGTGTTGTTTGTTACGTTGTGATGTGTCATATCGTGTCGTGTTGTGTTATATGTAGTGCCGACGTAGGACAGTTTTTCCAATTTCATTGTACTACTGTACTATGTATGACTGTGCAATGACAATAAAGAGTTATCTTATCTTATCTTAGTGGCTTATGGTCGGTCTCAAGCTCAAAGTGTAGCCCTAGAATAAAGTCACTGAATCTTTCACAGGCCCAGGTGAGCGCTAGCGCTTCTTTTTCCAGCTGAGCATAGCGCTGCTCTGTGGCTGTCAATGATCGCGAGGCATACGCGACAGGTGACCACACGTCATTGTCTTTCTGTAGTAAGACTGCCCCCAACCCGTATGAAGAAGCATCTGCTGAGATCTTCTGGGGTTTGTTTGGGTTGTAGAGCTGTAGCACTGGTGCAGATGACAGTTCTTGTTTTAAACTGTTAAAGGCGTTTTGTTGCTCATGCCCCCAGTACCACATGTTTTTAGTTGAAAGCAAGTCTCTCAGTGGTTTGTCTTTTTCAGAAAGGTTTGGGATGAATTTCCCCAGCTGGTTCACCATTCCTAAGAAGCTCCTAAGCTCACTCACAGTGCTTGGCTCTTTCATCTTCTGCACCACGCTAGTTTTGTCAGGGTCGGGGCTCATGCCTTCAGATGACACAATGAATCCTAAGAATTTCACTGCTCTTTTGCCAAACTCACATTTTGACATGTTCAGGGTGACGCCTGCCTTCTCTGCACGGTCGAGGACAGCGTGGAGTCTCATGTCGTGCTCCTCTCTCGTAGATCCCCAGACCAGGATGTCGTCCATGTGGCATACGACTCCCGCGAGGCCGGCTGTCACTTCTGTCACCATCATGTTTTGGAAATGCTCTGGTGCACTGGAAATACCAAATGGCAGACGGTTGAAATGGTACCTCCCAAATGGCGTAATAAACGTGGTGAGGAGAGCAGATTCTTTGGACAGCGGTATTTGCCAAAAGCCCATGTTAGCATCGAGCTTGGAGAAATACTGCGCCCCTGTGAGCATGCCTAGTGTTTGGTCGACAGAGGGAAGAATATATCTTTCACGACACACCGACCCATTTAAAGGTGTCATGTCCACGCAGATGCGGACTGTCTCTTTGTCCTTTTTAGGGGCTACGACCATGCCGCAACACCAGTCTGTGGGCTCCTCCACACGACTGATCACCCCCAACTGTTCCATCCTCTGTAGCTCTGCTTTGACTTTGCCCAGTAGTGGGAGCGGAACACGCCTGGGCACTTTCAGTGAATAAGGTTTAGCGTCGGGCTTCAGCTTAATCGTGTACGGTTTTTGAACAAGCCCGAGCCCATCCCATAGCTTCGGGTACGCTTTCTTCACTGTCTCAAGGTCAACATTGTCCATTCGGGCAATTAGTTTCAGTCTCACAGAAGCTGTCCTGCTTAAGAGAGCTACACGCAGATTTCTGACTACATAGATTGTCTCTGCAGTGCTCCTGTCACTGTAGGAAATGTCCTCCTTTGTGGACCCGAGCACGGTCAGTGCTGCACCTCCTGGTCCATACAGTGGCTTTTCAGCTTTTTGCAGATGCTCATTTGGCTGCTTAATGTCTTTGAATGTCTCTTCTGAGATAGCTGTGACATCTGCCCCCGAGTCTAATTTGAAGGTCATGCTTTTGCCTCTCACGCAGATGTTAGCAAGCCACGGGTCTTCTCCTGAATCCAGTTCACCTAGGAAGAGTCCATCTGCACAGTCTGCCACCTCATGCACAGCTGTAGACCTACAAACTCTCCCGTAGTGTCCACGTTTCCCGCAGTTGTGGCATTCTGCATTTTTAGCTGGGCACTGTGCTGCTGGGTGCATCTGTGTTTTTCCACATTTAAAACACGTTTTATTTTCTTGTTTTGTTATTTGTGGTTTTCGTGGCTTGAACTGCTTTTGCTCTCTGCTTCTGAATTTATTGGGCTGTGACTTTCTGACATGCACGGCATCCATGGCTGTTTTGCCTGTGCTGCTTTCGCCTCTGAGGTCAGTTTGCTGTCTTTTTATTTCCTCAGATTGTCTCGCCATTGTGATAGCTTTGGTTAGCGTCAAATCTTTGTTGAGCTGCATTCTCTCCGACAGTGATGAATCTTTAAGACCCACAACGAGCCTATCCCTCAAAAGTTCATCGTGGAGTTCACCATATTCACAGTTTTCAGCGAGAGCATATAGAGCTGTTATGAAGGAGTCAACTGTTTCCGCTGGCTGTTGTACTCGCTTATTAAACTTTGCTCTTTCATAAATCACATTCTTTCTGGGGACAAAATGTCTGTCAAATGCGTTTCTGACCGCATCGTACTGCTGGCGCTGCCCGTCTGTTAGGTCTAGTCCCCTTAGCACGTCGTCAGCCTCGTCTCCCATGCAGTATACTAATGTGTTCACTTGGTTAGCATCAGTTGAACCATTCAGATTACTTGCCATTCTGAAACGCTCGAAACGTCTGATCCACTTCTCCCATTCTTGGGGCTTTGCGAAGTCGAACGGTTCCGGTGGCTTGATGGTGAAAGTAGCCGCTGGTGGAGCTGCCGTAACCGGGCCAGGAGTCGCCGGTAATGCTGCTGCTTGCTCCGTCATTTTCGTCACTAGCCGTTCGCCAAGCTGACGGTTATTTTTTTCCACTGTCTCTCTTCGCCGCTTAGCGCGAGTGCACTTCTGACACCATGTTGCGTTGGGCTCTTTTAATAAAACTCCTCATTTAGGCGATAACGTGGAATCCCACCATCTTTATTCCAGCTCACTCTATGTTCATGACATAGCATCACCTCCTGTCTAGAAGGGTAAGTACTGCCCCCTAGTGGCGCATGATATTCACCAATATAGATTACACCACAAGGCATCCTGCTCTGACGTGCTATGGTCATGAGCTTTTTGTTTTGTGAGGTGCTTTTGTGAAATTTAATGGATCAGTTTACATTTTTTATTTCTCTGTGATATCTGATCCAGTAATTTAGGTCAGTATCGGACAGATACCAATAGCTAATATCGGATCAGTCCATCTCTAGTGCCATGAGACGCCACTGTTTTCACTTCTGCACAATATCTGTCGGCAGATCATCAAAACAATGATAATTTTCTGTGTCTTGACACCCCCAGGAAACTCATGTATTGTATTAGTCTCTGCTCAGATTTACTGACCTTTAAACTGACTGATTCTTTATATGACCGAGTGAAAACTATATTTTCTGAAGAGGTCAAGACTAACATTTCTGAGATTGTGTTAATATTTATATATTGTGTTTGTTTACCTTAACTGTTGTGCAACCCTTTATATCGTCTATATTTTCTGTAAATTTTAGCCTTTGTGTACAGATATACTTCAACTATAAGTTAATAACATATAATGAAAAACTTAAAAACACATATTACCAAAAGGTGCTTCTTCAGTAGTCATGGTAAGCAGTGGGACTGATGAGGACGCTGAGTGAATATTAAGTTGGCCAGACTTTTAGAAGTTCCTTCATGTCACTTTAAAAACAAAGAGGTCACTTATCAGTTTAGGTAGTTAGTTTTAAATCATGGGCCTGCTGGAAAATTGCAAAAGACATGTGGAATATGCTTTGAGGACACTGCATACTCACAGCCTACTGTCCAAGTGCATGGTGAATTCATTGATCCACTTCTGGAGTTGGAGATAAAGTCTCTCACGTTTATTTCCTGCTTCACCTCTGCAGTCTCAGATATTTTTGCACATGTGGCTACATTTTCCTGGGCGTGTACTATATTTATGTGGTACTGAACAAGAAAACAATCCATGATGCAAAATTAAACCAAAACATAATAAACTCAAAATACTGGGTCCAACAGGCCCAGAACCGTGACAATTAAATGGTAAATGGCCTGTATAGCGCTTTTCTAGTCCCTAAGGACCCCAAAGCGCTTTACACAACCTGTCATCCACCCATTCACACACACATTCACACACTGGTGATGGCAAGCTACAATGTAGCCACAGCCACCCTGGGGCACACTGACAGAGGTGAGGCTGCCGGACACTGGCGCCACCGGGCCCTCTGACCACCACCAGTAGGCAACGGGTGAAGTGTCTTGCCCAAGGACACAACGACCGAGACTGTCCAAGCCGGGGCTCGAACCGGCAACCTTCCGATTACAAGGCGAACGCCCAACTCTTGAGCCACGATCGCCCCTTACGCCCCTTATTACATCAGGACTTAGTGTAGCACAGATAAGTCAAAAGATGTAGACCAAAAACAAACACCCATTACAGAGGACATAAATGAATTGGCTGGTTTTCAGGAGTCTATCCCACAAATCAAGTCAAAATAACTTTGAAGGCATCAAAGAAGAAAACACAAAAAAAGTCTTTACTCAGGTAATATTCATTCTGTGTGAACGCCGCTCATGCAGCTGTGCTGAATTTGTCTAAATGCACATACAAAAAAAATTGCATGAAGTTCAACAGTGCACTGGAAAAAAATCCTCTTTGCTAAATTAAATCTGATAAGCACAAGTTAGTTCATTGCATTTTTAAAGCGACATTGCTCAATACTCATTCAAAAGATTATTATCATTTTTACATGACACAGCATTTTCTTTTCCAACTTTTATTGAACTTCTGACATTTTAATATGGGTACCACTGGGAATAATCTCAGGGAAGTGTCTCCTCCCCTCTCTCGTCCTGGCTGTATCGTCTCTTTGGCTCAGGATTGTACGCCTGTTTCTTCTTCTTCTGCTTGCCTCGGTTCAACTTGGACTCCTTCTTTTGCCTTATCCCCTCTTCCTGGTACACCATCCATACTCACATCTGTCCAGCCTTCCTGATCACTCGTTCTTGGATAAATTCAGATTGAACATGTGTTTTATGCTTATATGATTAAATGATTATATGATTTAGTTTTGGATGTTAACCGCAGGTTTCAGCCTATACTACAGCCCAATACAACGTGAAATGATACACATGAACTGATTGTTTCTCTGCCCTTCATGTACATTTATGTAAATGCTATTTTTCATGATTTGTGGAGCTGACTACACTTACCTTTAAGCCATTCTCAGAGTGTGACAGTCAGCTGTCTGTGCTAAAACAAGAAATGCCTGCAGTGCATAGCTTTCACAGTGTATACTTAAAAGATGCTCTTGCAGAGCACTCAGAGTCACTTGCTGTTCACAAAAAGAGAACGCAGTTTGGAGAAAAGCTGTGTTGATAACATCATGGGACATATTTAGAGATCATATCAGTGTTATAGCTACTTGGTCAAAGCCCTAAGCTTTAGCTTCTTTTAATAAACAATATTTATCATGTCCAAGACCAGCGGAGATCCTCCCTGCGATGGGATGGTGGGAGAGGGAGAAGGCCTCAGATATTGTTGACCTGCCTGTTGATTGTGTCATCTGAGCTTTTGTCTATTAACTGCTGACATTTTACTTTCATGAAATCAGCATCCTCAAAGACAACTAGTTTTCATAATGGACTTCGTATGGCACATCAAATCCTACTTCTTCTCTCAACGACTTTCTAAATGGAAGTCGTTACAACACTGATCTAACCCTGAAGCCTTAACATGTCATCAAGATGATGTTTAAAATGTGAACACTTTGCTTTTGCAAAGCACTGGCCACGGAAACAAGTTTTATCGGTTTTGTTTTATTATTGTTTATTATTTAAATCTGTTTAAATCTTCTGTGTGTCTGTGTCCATAATATACCTTTCTCCTGCTTTTTTTGTTTCACTGTAGTTTGCAAAGATCACAGAGGGCATCATGACGTCACACGGCTGTTTTCTCTGCCTGTTGCTTTTAAGTGTGAGTGTTCTCTTTGCAGTTTTACTCTATTTGCTTTTATATAAGTGCTGTAAAATGTGCTCTTGGTGATCCGAACTTAATAGTTTCAAGAGGCGCGCGAATGTTTTTAGTTTTAATGTTTTGTTGATTACTGTAACTTCTGGTTTTATTAAAAAGCTATGAGACCTAAAGTACTCATTAGTAATTTTTTTGGTAGCCTGTCCTCCTTAAATTTACATCTGCATTAGTTTAGTTTATATAGTGTTATACAAGTTATGTTCATTATATGGTGGTAATTCTGTCCGTCTAATTAAACAACCTTTTGTCTACCAGGTAATCCCGATTGAGCCATCAGAAGCAGGTTGTATGGACCACTTCACAAAAAAAGGATTGGTAAGAAAAAAACATGTTCTTTTCCCTAATTATTATAATTTCTTAATAGGCTGATCTCTAATGCTGGATGACAAGGCTGCTAAGATAAAAGGTAATATGAGGATGATATAAATCAGATTTGGGTTTTGGGATCAGGCTTTTGACAACCTGCAGCCCTCTGGGAGCCTCTAACCCCAGCAGATTTGTGTGTTTGTATATTTAACTCTCTTTGGACATGTTGCAGTTTTAGTTGTGATGATCACTCACTAATAATAAACAAATATATAACTAATGATGTCTTTTGCTTCTTTACCATCTCTCTGTACTTGGAAGGCAAACGCATCAAGTGAGCTGCCAGAGAATATTCCTGTCAAAATAATGAACAAGTCTGAGGTAACTTTGTGAAACATTGTTTAAAAACTAGAAAATGTCCAAATGTATTTAAGTTTATCTTGGAGTGACTTATATTTGGTTAATGATAAATGTGCCCTTCTTTCATTGCAGGACATCATTGTATGTAGTTTAACGGAAGCTGAAGACTGTGATAACAGCAAAACAGAAAATACCTGCTTTCTACGGGACTGTTTTAAGGACGAGAATAACATGGCAAGGAAAAAAATCTCTTCTTCTTCAAGTTTTGTTTGTTTTTTTCTACTCAGGTTAAACAAGGAATATATCTGATAAACATGTTGTTTGTCCTGCAGGACTATAAACCGCCATGTAACGAGACGGATGAGAACATCAGTGTCCCTTTCTACCACTTCATGTGCTTGACAAATATAGCCAAGGGTCTACGAGGTATCGCCTCATTTTGATACTTGTCTAACATTCAGCTGTGGTTAGTTTAAAGACTTGCTGCTTGAATGTCTTTGTGAGAAGCAACACTGTGACACCGACTGTTGTAACGAGCTTAGACGTTTTAGAAATTCAGAGGAAGAAAAGGAGCAGGTCTTCCTCAAACCGTAAAATGTGGATCTCCTACAATAAACCTAAAATGAACTTCTGGTTCTTACTGCTAATGTTTTTCTTCTTTTCACCAAAGATAAAACAAAACCACCTGAAGTCTGTGAAGTGTACAGTAAGTACACACACACACACACACACACACACACACACACACACACACACCATGAACAGAGACATTCAAAACATCAAGACTTTGTGTGTGGGTGTGTGTGATGTGTATCCATGCTGCTATTGTGTCTGTCAGTGTGGATGTGTGTACAGGTACTGAGACCTACATCCACATTTCCTCTTGTTTTGTTTCGGTGTGCTGATTTTAAAATTCACAACTTGTTGCTTGTATTTTTCTTTCTTTTTTTCTTTTTTTGTTTAGAAAAAGTCTGTGGGGAAGATTCTGCCACCCCAGGTAGGAAACACATTTTATTTATAGTTTTGTCACAGTTTTACTTTTCTCATTGTTTTTTACTGGAAAGCACTTTGGTCAAAGATGATTTTAAAGTGCTCCAGAAATAAAGTTGGCTTGGACTGGATATTAATGCTGAAACAGTACATGTTTGTGTTTTGCTTCTAGCTGATGTTAGATCTTATAAATCACGCCGACTGCCGCACTACTGCTGTTTCCCATCTTAAAATATACTTCAGCTCTTTTTGTGTAATAACTTTTGCATCTTATTTATTTCCCCACTTTCTTGAATCAGGCTTTCACTCAACATTTTTTTGCTACTTCATGCATTCTCTCTGACTTCCACGTTGTGGACAGACTGCTGCTCTTAGTGCAGCTTTTCAAGTAAATATCACTTTAAAGGTACAGGACAGAAGATATACAGATATACAGAGAGATGTTTTCTCAAAGAAGTCAGGACAATTTACTTTACAAAAACAAAAAACGCCCAAATGACCCTCATATGGCCATAAATGTTAAATTCGACCAAGATTAGTCATTAAAAGCAGAAAAACTAAAACACATCTAAAAGAGGACACACATACACGTACAGTGCTACTGACTGTCAGGTTAAAATTGTTAAATAATGTCATTGTGTCACTTAAATTTGTAAGACTTAAATTTGTAAGTCTTAGTTCGAACTATATGATTAAAGGCATTCTCTTGTTTCTGACTCCCCCCACACACACACACACAGTTTTTTTAACCTTTTGTGACCATGGGGGGATTTACAATGGGTGTTTGTGTAAACTGTGTGTAACAGAATAAAAGGCTGCTATGGGGTGATGGTTCTTTGAAGTGGTCTGAGACTGAGGGCAGAAGGGCTGCTCTGAGATCCTTCCCTTACTAGCATGTGAAAAACCGGTTGAACTGTTCGTCTTGCTTCCTTACTTCGTTAACGGGAATAAGTTTCAAAACCAGTGGGGCCTGTGGAAGCGCAGACCAGACACTGACATTTTATTGCAAAAGATGAATATTTCACCTTTTTTTCAGTGCTTGACAGCTGCTGTTGTCTTTCTATTCTTTGCCCAAAAATGAGATTAAACGCAGTCAGACTCCATCCATTCAAGAAAAATGTTTAAAGAAACCTCCAAGGGGTTTTTTTTTTCGTAAAAAATATTTTGACTTTAAAGAAGCTTTGAGTTTCACACATGGACAAAATACATATTTGATCATATTTACTAAGTATTATCTGTTCAGATTAACATTTCAATGACAATTCAAGTTTTGTTAGTAAGTTTTTCTTTGTTTTGTGCTAGAGAACACCAAACTGTTGTCAAATAGCTAAATAAGCATTTTGTAACAGAAAGTTCTAGTTTTTTAAGGATCTGGTCTCTTCGAGTGGACAACAGTCATTTGTAAAACAGTGTCATGTTTTAAATGTACTGGTCAGTGTGCAACCCTTCACAGAAGGGTCCTCTCTGTGATCCCTACAGACAGTTACAGTGGGGCAAAAAAGTATTTAGTCAGCCACCGATTGTGCAAGTTCCCCCACCTAAAATAATGACAGAGGTCAGTAATTTGCACCAGAGGTACACTTCAACTGTGAGAGACAGAATGTGAAAAAAAATCCATGAATCCACATGGTAGGATTTGTAAAGAATTTATTGGTAAATCAGGGTGGAAAATAAGTATTTGGTCAATAACAAAAATACAACTCAATACTTTGTAACATAACCTTTGTTGGCAATAACAGAGGTCAAACGTTTACTATAGGTCTTTACCAGGTTTGCACACACAGTAGCTGGTATTTCGGCCCATTCCTCCATGCAGATCTTCTCGAGAGCAGTGATGTTTTGGGGCTGTCGCCGAGCAACACGGACTTTCAACTCCCGCCACAGATTTTCTATGGGGTTGAGGTCTGGAGACTGGCTAGGCCACTCCAGGACTTTCAAATGCTTCTTACGGAGCCACTCCTTTGTTGCCCGGGCGGTGTGTTTTGGATCATTGTCATGTTGGAAGACCCAGCCTCATTTCATCTTCAAAGTTCTCACTGATGGAAGGAGGTTTTGGCTCAAAATCTCACGATACATGGCCCCATTCATTCTGTCCTTAACACGGATCAGTCGTCCTGTCCCCTTGGCAGAAAAACAGCCCCATAGCATGATGTTTCCACCCCCATGCTTCACAGTAGGTATGGTGTTCTTGGGATGCAACTCAGTATTCTTCTTCCTCCAAACACGACGAGTTGAGTTTATACCAAAAAGTTCTACTTTGGTTTCATCTGACCACATGACATTCTCCCAATCCTCTGCTGTATCATCCATGTGCTCTCTGGCAAACTTCAGACGGGCCTGGACATGCACTGGCTTCAGCAGCGGAACACGTCTGGCACTGCGGGATTTGATTCCCTGCCGTTGTAGTGTGTTACTGATGGTGACCTTTGTTACTTTGGTCCCAGCTCTCTGCAGGTCATTCACCAGGTCCCCCCGTGTGGTTCTGGGATCTTTGCTCACCGTTCTCATGATCATTTTGACCCCACGGGATGAGATCTTGCGTGGAGCCCCAGATCGAGGGAGATTATCAGTGGTCTTGTATGTCTTCCATTTTCTGATGATTGCTCCCACAGTTGATTTTTTCACACCAAGCTGCTTGCCTATTGTAGATTCACTCTTCCCAGTCTGGTGCAGGTCTACAATACTTTTCCTGGTGTCCTTCGAAAGCTCTTTGGTCTTGGCCATGGCGGAGTTTGGAGTCTGACTGTTTGAGGCTGTGGACAGGTGTCTTTTATACAGATGATGAGTTCAAACAGGTGCCATTCATACAGGTAACGAGTGGGGGACAGAAAAGCTTCTTACAGAATGGTAATGGTAAATGGCCTGTATTTGTATTGCGCTTTTCTAGTCCCTAAGGACCCCAAAGCGCTTTACACAACCTGTCATCCACCCATTCACACACACATTCACACACTGGTGATGGCAAGCTACAATGTAGCCACAGCCACCCTGGGGCGCACTGACAGAGGCGAGGCTGCCGGACACTGGCGCCACCGGGCCCTCTGACCACCACCAGTAGGCAACGGGTGAAGTGTCTTGCCCAAGGACACAACGACCAAGACTGTCCAAGCCGGGGCTCGAACCGGCAACCTTCCGATTACAAGGCGAACTCCCAACTCTTGAGCCACGATCACCCAGAAGACGTTACAGGTCTGTGAGAGCCAGAGATTTTCCTTGTTTGAGGTGACCAAATACTTATTTTCCACCCTAATTTACGAATAAATTCTTTACAAATCCTACCATGTGAATTCATGGATTTTTTTTTCACATTCTGTCTCTCACAGTTGAAGTGTACCTCTGGTGCAAATTACTGACCTCTGTCATCATTTTAGGTGGGGGAACTTGCACAATCGGTGGCTGACTAAATACTTTTTTGCCCCGCTGTATATATATATATATATAACAATTCTGTAACTGTAACTTCGGTCGTTGCTGTGCTTTTTGGAAGTCGAATTTCCCAGAGGAACCCACCCGAGGGATTAATAAAGTTCTATCTTATCTTATCTTATCTTATCTTATAAGGTATATTTTCTGTTGCGCTAAAACCTTGTGTGATGTAACTCAAGTTATTTCATGATGGTTGAGACATTGTATAACTAAAATAATTTGTTATACTTGAGCAATACCTGACTGAAAGATGAGTAATGGAAGAAGCATAGATAAAATAGCAATGTATGCACTCCGAACTGTGTGCATAGATTGGTTTTTGACCAGGACTGGATCATTCGAGATCTGAACCCTGTGGGTTCAGTGGCCAGCCAATCCCAAGAGAGTGACTGTAGACGGACCAGAGTACGGTGTGGCTAGCCGTGGGATCCATCTTCAGCGAACCTCAGGACTATAACTGCATTCCTTGACACAGATAAGACTAACACTTTAAAAATCTACCCGGGTAGTGTTAAAACCAGTGGACAGAAACACACACGCACACACAAGAAACTCTAATTTGTCTTTCCAAAGAGAAGTGGACTGAGCAACAGGAGCAGAAGCTCTTTAATTGAAACTCTTTGGAGAATTTCCTTAAAGAGCATATTTGGTTTTGATTTTATCTTGGGCCCTTTAATGTACGTTTGTGCATTGTAGGAAGCCGGCTTTAGACAGGCAGGGTTTGTAAACTTTACATCTTTCAATACAGTTTCTATTCAAATCACATCTTATCTATCATTGTGTGGTTCCTTCTCTGCTGATCCTTTCAAGGCTCCATAGTCTTACCTAGAACTTTCTGATACTGGTCCAAAGTTGTCGAGACAATAATTTAATGCGTATCTCATATTATTTATTTGTAATACCTGCTACAGAAACCATTGTGAAACCATTGTCAACCACCATTTGACCCTTAGAACTGAAGAAGCTTCTCGGATGAGAGGTGAAACGTCTTCAAGCAACTTAAACAAGTCCAGACGCTTTTCTTTCCAAGCCCCTTTGTAACACATCCTTTTGAATCCTTTTGTTATAGCTAAAGGCTGGCAACAGAATTGATCACTACTGATGATTAGTCATTGTCATAAAAATAGAAATAAAGAGAGGTGCTCATTTTAATAGATGGAGTAACAATTGAGTTAAAAAGAAAAGAGAAATCTGTCTTCTTTCAGTCCTTGGTCTTGTGGCTTGGAGGGAATTCCTCAGTGCCTCTTTCCACAACACTTCAGGAATCACCAGTAATATATCAAGAAGGAGCCACTTGGCTCTCTGCGTCTCTTCCTGGACTGGTAGTAGTCCAGTTGCATGCCTGACCTTTGACTTTCACAGTTCACCTGGGACAGCCATCGCTACTGAAATCTAGTAAATGCCTTTAGTTGACTGTAGTGACAACATTTTCAAAACACCATGCAACAATTGGAGAATGGAGAGAGGTTAAACTTTATGGGTAGAGTTTTGCAGGTTACTTGACACAAGTGAGACAAGAGAAATCTGGGTTTTAAACTCTATCCCTCTGGGTCCAAGATTAAACATGTGACTCAGAATAGTGCAACAATCATTGAGATGGTAAACAGACTGGTTCTCCTGTAGCCCTTTTTCTACTCTTCCTGAGCACTCAAAGCACTTTACACATGCCTCGTTCACCCATCCAAGCACTTTTCTATCTAAGTGTATTCAAACTCTGACAGATGCAACCCTTGTGTTAGTATGTTGCCAACTGAAGCAGCCAGGGATCGAACCAGCAACCTTCTGTATAGTAGACGACTTGTTCTACTGTCCTTCACAACAAAATATGGCCCTTCAGAAGTATAACTTTGGATATTCAAAAATGACAAGCTGTGAAAGTGAGCTCATTAATGCCATACTCCAGTCACTTAGCCCAACCCAAGGACATTTGTGTTATTTAGTGAAACACTACCTCTCTAAAAGATGATTGTGTAATATTGTTGCCACCTGAAACACTCTTCTCATTATCAAGTTAATAAGAAGAGCGAATCATAACCGTGTTCACCCACAAGGCACAGCTATGATTAAATTTCCATCTTTCTGAGATGGCAAAAGCAATTCCCCATATGAACAAATTAAAGCAAAGCAGCCATAAACAACCTATTTTGTAACCTAAAGCCCCAGAAATCCCATTTAAAACACCACCATAAAACTTCAAAAACATGCAGGTCCAATCTAAGCAGTTTCTCCTTTTTTGCCCCCGTGTATATACAGCTTTTTTATCCATAACCCCCTGCTAATGTGGCTAAACGCTAACAGAAACCAGCAGTGGGTTTAGTGGTGTGTTAGTTAACGGGCTTTCAGAGCAGCTAATATGGAAAGAAGGACTGTATAAAAATTGCTGAGAGGGAGAAAAAGAGGGACATGAAAAGAGGAGAAGAAAGGAGAGGAAGAGGTGACCCGTGGCCCCCCGATGTAATGCTGGAAACCATCAGTGGGGGGGCCATTTAAAAGTTGCTCCATAAAGACATTTAACAGTTTGGGGGTGCCAGCGTGGCGAACAGGTAGCTGCTGATCTTTTAACTTAATGTGTGTTTTTTTTTCCAGATACTACAGCACTGAAGTCAAAGGTGGACAACATTTGGTCTTTCCTCAGTTATCTAACTGTTGTGAGAGTCTGGCATCTGAACAGCTGATCTACAGCTGATACAGAAAGATGGTCTATTTGGCAGAGATACTGACTTTTTTTTTTTTTATTGTCTCCAATGTTCTTAATGTCAGAAATGAAGTAATACACTTATTCTTACATTTCACATATATATTTATATTAGGGGTGCAATGATACTCGTATCGATATTAAACCATTAGATACAGTGCTTTCGGTTCGGTACGCATATGTATCGAACAATACAAATTTTTAAAATGTATTTTATCAACTTTTCTTCTGACGATGCTGTCTGTGTTGAGCGCTCAGTGGATCTGCGTTCGACTACTCTGCCTAGGCTGCACTGTCGATTGCAGATCCACTGAGCGCAGCGCAAGCTAGCAAGACAGAAGCTAAGCTCGTTGCAACATGGCAACTGCCCGAAATTGAACCTCCCCCGCCCTCATTCAGATCTGGCGTTTGGAACTGTCTTGGTTTTCATGTGACGTATGACCCTGATGGTAAGCGTGTCATGGACAAAAGTAAAACAGTATGTTGGCTGTGCCACGCAATGCTCAATTGGTGGGAACTAGTACGTTAGCGCAGTTAGCTTGTTAACGTGTTGGCGCCGTCTAGCCCCACGCACGGCGCGATCGCTGTAACTCGTTAACGGAGATTTGCTGCATTATGGTGTTGATGTCATTTCAACGAGATTAACGCTGACAGCACTAGTGGGAACACAACGAATATGACTGCACATTTACGCCGACATCATCCTAGTGCAAAGACAAGTGGAAGCAGACAAAAACAACAAGCACGCATGCTACAAACTTTACCCGAATTATTTAGACAGCCATTAGCACACGATTCTCCTTATGGGGACCTGATATGTTTAATATGCTGCTGAGAATATAGCCCAGAAGAAGCGTATAGTATAGCTTTTATTTTGGAAAGAGCCATTTCTCTGTAATAAACTCTCTTTTCCAAAGATGAGTGATTTCTCGATCAGATAGATTTATTTTTTTTCATTATTTGTTGTTTCAGCAACATTAAATTTAAAAACTGTACTTTTGAGTTAAAATATATATTTATAATTTTAATAAATGACAAATTAAAAAGGCATGAACATTTTTTGTATTGAAAAAATATTGAACCGTGGCACCAAGGTATCGAACCGAACCGTGAATTTTGTGTATCGTTGCACCCCTAATTTATAGATCTATATATCATGCAGCAACATTAAGCCATGTACACTTGAAGCTAATTTGAAACTATGGGCTAAATAACTCCTGGCAAATAAAGTGGACGGGACCTGCAATAGTCATTGATAGTCTCTTCAGGTGAGCAACTGAAGAGACTATCAATTAATATTTTTGATTGACATATGACCTGCAATGATATATATTAGAGGATCGCACACCTGAAAGCAGCCAGTTGGCAGCTTCAAAGCAAATTGGTACCAGTGCGTACGTGACATAGTGTTTATTTGGACTTGTGTTTCTGACTTCTGACCAAAATGAGAATATTATATTTTTCATTGTTTCTACCCTATCTGAGCTATTGTGTTGAAGTATGGGGGAATACATACGTGACTAATATGAAACCATTATATTTATTACAGAAGAGAGCGCTTCGAATTATGCATAATGTTAAATATAGAGAACACACTAATAATTTGTTTATAAAATCGAAATTGTTAAAACTAGAAGACATAGTGAAATTACAGACTTTAACTATTATGTTTAGGGCGAAAAATAAAACACTACCTCTTAAGTTACAAAGTTTATTTGTATTGTGTTCAGAAAACGGGGACAGCAGAAGGAAGTTTTATTTTAAGCACCGGTTTGCTCGAACCACGCAAAGGCAAATGTGTCCAACAGTCATAGGCATAAGAAACTGGAATTCTCTCAGTGATCATCTTAAGTGTTGTATAAATGTTTCTCAATTTAAAATCTGCTATAAGAATAAAATGATAAACCAATATGAAGAAGTTGAAAAGAATAGAATTTAATTGTAGAAAAATGATCCTTTTAGTTTGATATTTAGTGGTATTGCTCATTGTTGAGTATATTGTTCTGTTTGCTTTGTTTTGTTTTGTTATGTGCAGAAAATTGTCATAGTGTAATTTTGGTTGCCTACTTGTATTATCACAGATAGGGGGCAGGTATCAATAAGAATTTATTCTTCTTCCTGCTCCTTTTCATGCATGGAAACAGTGTTACTTTAATTGAAAGGAAGGTTGTGTATGGGAATGCATTACTACTGTACCATGTGTGAAACAAAAAAAAAAAAAAAAAAAAAAAAAAAAAAAATTATTCTAATTCTATCAACTATCACCAAACCTTTGTGTAAAGTATCTAGTTTAGCTAGAATGATCTAGATTGCTCCACTTTATATACTGTTTTGACAAATTTCAAATAGGAGCACAGGCAGTTTACCTGAGTTTTAAAAATCCAGTGAAGCTGAGTCCTAAATTAAAGTACACTAATACCAAAGCAGTCAGAAAACAATAGTTTCAAATGGTAAAGGAAAACCATAGAATCTACACAAGAGAAGTCACCATGAAACAATGACTTCAAACATTTGCTTTTTTGTTAGGAGACTTTTTTGTGTGTATGTGCTCTTATGTAAAAGTTCTCCAGGCTCACTGAAGGTCTTTCAAATTCGTTCTGTAAATATTTCATGTTGGTGTCCGCAACATTATTTACTCTGGTCCAAATCAGTTGATGAGTTTTTAAACTAAACCTTTTGGTGATTTGGTTTCTTTTCACACAGAGAAAAAGTAAAGGCAATTTAACAAATTTGAAAGTGAATGTCAAGAGTTTGGAACCACACCACCACCTTTGAAGGGTCTTGTTTTGGTCCACAGCCAAGTGTGATTACTGTGTTCATACCTGCACAAATGAACACCACTAAGGGGAGAAACAAACAAGTACCAAATTAACCAGTTTTGTGTTGACACATAACACACAACAAAGAAACACTGTATCTTAAAATGCGAGACATAATACTGTACTTTTTCATCAACAAGCCGTTTCCCAAAAAGCTCTTAGCTGAAACCTTTGCATATCTCAACATGGTGTCCAGTGTGTCCTTAAATGTTTGAGGAAACTGGCGAAGAGGAAGGCAAACAAATAAGTGGCAGGTCTAAAAAACACACACCTCAGTCAAAGTCTGGACACAGCTTCTCATTTAATGGTTTTTCTTTATTTTTACTACTCTCTAGATTGTAGATACATACTGAAGACATCAAATATATGAAGGAAAATATATGGAATTATGTAGCAAAAAGAATTGATAAATTTGTCATATATTTTACATTCTTTAAAGTAGCCAACCTTTGCTTTGTTGACAGTGCTGCAAACTCTTGGCCTTCTCTCAATGAGCTTCATGATGTAGTCACCTGAAATGGCCTGTATTTATATAGCGCTTTACTAGTCCCTAAGGACATATCCAGTCATCCACCCATTCATGCACACATTCACACACTGGTGATGGCAAGCTACATTGTAGCCACAGCCACCCTGGGGCGCACTGACAGAGGCGAGGCTGCCGGACACTGGCGCCACCGGGCCCTCTGACCACCACTAGTAGGCAACGGGTGAAATGGTTTCGCTTTACAGGTGTGCCTCGTCAGGGTTCATTTGTGGAATTTCCTGCCCTCTTAATGGAGTTGGGACCATCAGTTGTGTTGTGTAAGTTAGTACACAGCTGAGTACAAAGCCTTATTTGACAACTGTTAGAATTTTTATTATGGCAAGACCCAAATAACTAGGTAAAGAGAAATGACAGTCCATCACTACTTTAAGAACTGAAGGTCAGTCAGTCTGGAAAATTGCTAAAACTTTGAATGTGTCCCCAAGTACAGTCGCAAAAACCATCAAGCGCTATGACGAAACAAGCTCACATGAAGACCGCCCCGGGAAAAGAAGACCAAGAATCACCTCTGCTGCTGAGGATAAATTCATCCAAGTCACCAAACACACCTCCAGCCTGTGTTAGGGCTACGGAGAGTGACGGAGAGATGAACCAGAAGACCTGGCATCTACAGTCACCTGACCCAAACCCAGTGGGGATGGTTTGGGATAAGCTAGAAGCACTTGTTGGCAAAAGGGCCAACAAGGGCCAACAAGTGCTCAGCATCTCAGGGAACTCCTTCAAGACTGTTGGAAAACCATTTCAGGTGACGACCTCATGAAGCTCACCAAGAGAATTCAATTCAATTCAATTCAATTCAATTTTATTTATATAGCGCCAAATCACAACAAAAGTCGCCTCAAGGCGCTTCATAGATACAGAGAAAAACCCAACAATCATATGACCCCCTATGAGCAAGCACTTTGGCGACAGTGGGAAGGAAAAACTCCCTTTTAACAGGAAGAAACCTCCGGCAGAACCAGGCTCAGGGAGGGGCGGCCATCTGCTGCGACCGGTTGGGGTGAGAGAAGGAAGACAGGATAAAGACATGCTGTGGAAGAGAGACAGAGGTTAATAACAGATATGATTCAATGCAGAGAGGTCTATTAATACATAGTGAGTGAGAAAGGTGACTGGAAAGGAAAAACTCAATGCATCATGGGAATCCCCCGGCAGCCTACATCTATTGCAGCATAACAAAGGGAGGATTCAGGGTCACCTGGTCCAGCCCTAACTATATGCTTTAGAAAAAAGGAAAGTTTGAAGCCTAATCTTAAAAGTAGAGATAGTGTCTGTCTCCCGAATCCAAACTGGAAGCTGGTTCCACAGAAGAGGGGCCTGAAAACTGAAGGCTCTCCCTCCCATTCTACTTTTAAATACTCTAGGAACAACAAGTAGGCCTGCAGAGCGAGAGCGGAGCGCTCTAATAGGGTGATATGGTACTACAAGGTCATTAAGATAAGATGGGGCCTGATTATTTAAGACCTTGTATGTGAGGAGCAGGATTTTGAATTCAATTCTGGATTTAACAGGAAGCCAATGAAGGGAAGCCAAAACAGGAGAAATATGCTCTCTCTTTCTAGTCCCTGTCAGGACTCTTGCTGCAGCATTTTGGATTAGCTGAAGGCTTTTCAGTGAGTTTTTTGGACATCCTGATAATAATGAATTACAGTAGTCCAGCCTGGAAGTAATAAATGCATGAACTAGTTTTTCAGCGTCACTCTGAGACAGGATATTTCTAATTTTAGAGATGTTGCGCAAATGGAAGAAAGCAGTCTTACATATTTGTTTAATATGTGCGTTGAAGGACATGTCCTGGTCAAAAATGACTCCAAGGTTCCTCACCGCGTTACTGGAGGCCAAGGTAATGCCATCCAGAGTAAGAATCTGATTAGATACCATATTTCTAAGATTTTCAGGGCCGAGTACAATAACCTCAGTTTTATCTGAATTAAGAAGCAGAAAGTTAGCGGCCATCCAGGTCTTTATGTCTTTAAGACATTCCTGCAGTTTAACTAATTGGTGTGTGTTATCTGGCTTCATGGACAGATAGAGCTGGGTGTCATCTGCATAGCAGTGAAAATGTATGCTATGTCTTCTAATGATACTGCCTAAGGGAAGCATGTATAATGTAAACAGAATTGGTCCTAGCACTGAACCCTGTGGAACTCCATAATTAACCTCAGTGTGTGAAGAGGACTCTCCATTTACATGCACGAATTGGAGTCTATTAGATAGATATGATACAAACCACTGCAGCGCAGTACTTGTAATACCTACAGCATGTTCTAATCGCTCTAATAGGATATTATGATCAACAGTATCGAACGCTGCACTGAGGTCTAGCAGGACAAGCACAGAGATGAGTCCACTGTCAGAGGCCATAAGAAGATCATTTGTAACCTTCACTAAAGCTGTTTCTGTGCTGTGCTGAGCTCTGAAACCTGACTGAAACTCTTCAAATAAACCATTCCTCTGCAGATGATCTGTTAGCTGTTTGACAACTACTCTTTCAAGGATTTTTGATATGAAAGGAAGGTTGGAGATTGGCCTATAATTAGCTAAGACTGCTGGGTCTAGAGATGGCTTTTTGAGTAAAGGTTTAACTACAGCCAGCTTGAAGGCCTGTGGTACATAGCCGATTATTAGAGATAGGTTGATCATATTTAAGATCGAAGAATTAATTAATGGCAGGACTTCTTTGAGCAGTTTTGTAGGAATGGGGTCTAAAAGACACGTTGATGGTTTGGAGGAAGTAATTATTGAAGTTAACTCAGAAAGATCAATTGGAGAAAAAGAGTCTAACTTAACATCAATGGTACTAAGAGTAGCTGTAGATAATATTACATCTGTGGGATGATTATTGGTAATTTTTTCTCTAATGATAAAAATTTTATTTGTGAAGAAGTTCATGAAGTCATTACTAGTTAACGTTAAAGGGATGGTTGGCTCAAAAGAGCTCTGACTTTTTGTCAGCCTGGCTACAGTGCTGAAGAGAAACCTGGGGTTGTTCTTATTTTCTTCAATCAGTGATGAATAGTAAGATGTTCTGGCTTTGCGGAGGGCTTTCTTATAAAGCAGCAAACTATTTCTCCAGGCTAAATGATGATCCTCTAGATTTGTGACACGCCATTTCCTCTCCAGATTACGAGTCATCTGCTTTAGGGTACGTGTTTCAGAATTATACCACGGAGTCAGGTACTTCTGATTTGAGGCCTTAGTTTTCACAGGAGCTACAGTATCCAGAGTCGTACGTAGTGAGGAGGTGAAATTATTAACAAGATAATCGACCTCTGTTGGGGTAGCGTTCAGATAGCAGCTTTGCTCTGTGTTGGTACAGGGCATTGGAGATGATAACAGTGGGTGGATTATATTCTTAAACTTAGTTACAGTGCTTTCAGAAAGACATCTACTTTGATAAAGTCTACTCTTCACCGCTGTGTAATCAATTATTGTAAAAGTAAATGTTATCAGGAAATGATCAGACAGGAGAGGGTTTTCAGGAAACACTGTTAAATGTTCAGGTTCGATGCCATATGTTAAAACAAGATCTAGAGTGTGATTAAAGTGGTGGGTGGGTTCTTTTACATTTTGAGAGAAACCAATTGAGTCTAATAACAGATTAAATGCCATGTTGAGGCTGTCATTTTTAGCATCTACATGGATGTTAAAATCACCCACAATAATTATTTTATCTGAGCTCAGAACTAAATTAGATATAAAGTCTGAGAAATCAGACAGAAACTCTGTGTAAGGCCCAGGTGGACGATAGATGATAACAAGTAAGACTGGTTTCTGAGTTTTACAGCTGGGGTGGACGAGGCTAAGCATCAGGCTTTCAAATGAATTAAAAGTCTGTCTTGGTCTTTCATTAATTAATAGGCTGGTGTGAAAAATTGCTGCCACACCGCCCCTCGGCCTGTGCTTCGAGATTTCTGGTAGTTAGAATGACTCGGGGGTGTTGATTCATTTAAACTAACATAATCATCCTGCTGCAACCAGGTTTCTGTAAGGCAGAGTAAATCAATTTGTTGATCAATTATTAAGTCATGTACTAACAGAGACTTGGAGGAGAGAGACCTAATATTTAATAATCCACATTTCACTGTTTTACTCTTTGGTTCAGATGTGGATACTGTATTGTTCTTTCTTTGTGATTGTTTATGTTTAAGTTGTTTGTTGCTGGTTTTTAGTTTGTTTTTTGTCTTTTTGGGAGCTGACACAGTCTCTATGGAGATGGGTTTTTGGGGGGGTAGCAGGAGGAGAGAAGCTGCAGAGAAGCGTGTAAGACTGCAACTCTGCTTCCTGGTCCCAACTCTGGATAGTCATATTTTGGGGGGTTTAATAAATTTGTCCATATTTCTAGAAATGAGAGCTGCTCCATCCAAAGTGGGATGGATGCCGTCTCTCCTAACAAGACCAGGTTTCCTCCAGAAGGTTTGCCAATTATCTATGAAGCCCACATCGTTTCTGGGACACCACTCAGACAGCCAGCAATTTAAGGAGAACATGCGGCTAAACATGTCACTCCTGGTCTGATTGGGGAGGGGACCAGAGAAAACTACAGAGTCCGACATTGTTTTGGCAAAGTTGCACACCGATTCAATATTGCCGATTCAAGAATGCCAAGAGTGAGCAAAGCAGTAATCAAAGCAAAGGGGGGCTATTTTGATAAGAATCTAAAATATAAAACGTGTTTCTTTTTGGTTTACTGGTTTACTGTCATGAAAATATAGAAAAATAATTAAATGAGAAGGTGTGTCCAAACTTTTGACTGGTAGTGTATGTGGAAGACCATTTACTTAGAAGGAAAAAGAAAGAGGTACAGCTGGCCCTTCAGTTGATCCATCTACTGTTTGTTTTCCTAATTTATCAGTTGGCAATCTTTTGTTATGATGAGTCCCGATGAGAGGAAACAAATATACACAAAGTAAGAAACAAAGGAAAGAAAGTTAACTGAAGTACTCACAGTTGCACTGTGATGAGTTCATTTAGTTCTGGCTTTCTCTTACTCCCTGACTTAACAAAAACACACAGAAACACCCCAATAAAGGCTTCTAGTTTCTAATGATGCAGTAAACACACCAGGTTTCCACCACGTTCTGAGCTTCTCCTTGATCTTTTTATATGCAAGAACCTGTTGCCGCCAGCAACACCAGCCCCAGTGAGAGTGCACACATGTACAGGTAGTAAAATCAGCTCCAGTGCTTTTTGTTTGATGTTTGTTAGTCCTGACCTGAACACAGCTGGAACAGTAGCACTGATAGAAAAATACTAAAGATTTTATCCTGTTAACATTTATTTAATATAGATTTGCATTTTTTAATTTCCCAGTTTACCATCAACAAGTTGCATAGAGAGCACAGTACAGCTATCAGTCTTTTATCTGTTTATGGTTATCCTTAACATCTTTACTTTGAAAAAGACTTTTAAAAAGCCAGCAATTACAAGTTAATTATATGTTTAATTACTGTCTTTTTTTTTTTCAAGTTAATGCATTTAGCATTTTTTTAAAATCATATTTAATTTAAGTATTGCAAAACTACAAAGTAGCAGCGACACTGCAATGATCAATGGCAACTCTGCATTCACCAACGAGCTGAACGAGTTCTACGCCCATTTCGAGGTTAGCCAGGCAGCTAGTGCTGACTGCAGCCTGAAAACAGAGGACGGTCACATCATCCGCGAGGAAAGGGGGACCAGCATCGGGTAGCACGACATCCAAGCTGAGAGTGAACACCAGGAAAGTGGCGGAACCAGGCAGCATCATCAGCCATCTGCTGCGTTGCTGTGATGAGCAGCTAGCAGGTGTGTTCATGTCCATCTTCATTGAGTCGCTGGCTACGTCTGTGGTCAACTACCGACAAGTTGCACTGACTTTGTTGGTTATAAAGGTGTTCGAGAGGCTGCTGAAGAACATCATCTCCTCCTCCATCCCAAGCACCACAGACCCGCTTCAGTTTGTCTACCGACCATCTCCCACGTCCTGCACACCACTCTCAGCCATGTGGACAAGAAAAAGGGTAAATATGTGAGATTGATGTTTGTAGATTACACTTCAGCGTTCAACACAATAGTGCCCTGCAGACTGTTCACAAAGCGCTAGGATCTAGGACTCAACAGCCAACTCTGTGCATGGGTGTTGAACTTCCTCACTGGCAAGTGTGTCTCTGACAACATCACCACCTCTGACAGCATCACCACCAACACGGGAGCACCACAGGGGTGGTGTACTCTCGCCACTGCTCTACTCCCTCTATACCTCAGACTGTGTGTCCACCCATGGCTCTAATACCATCATAAGGTTTGTTGATGACACAGTGGTGTTCGGCCTCATCTCCAACAATGATGAGATGGCCTACATGAATGATGTGAAGAACCTGGCATCATGGTGTCAGGACAACCACCTCCAGCTGAAGGTGTGAAAGACCAAAAAGCTGGTGGTTGACTTCAGGAGTAAGCACTGAGTCTACAAGCCCCTTATCATCAACGGAGCTCCAGAGGAGAAGGTGCTGTCCTTCAAGTATCTACAGTGTCTACATCTCGTTAGACCTAACATGGTCTTGTCACATTCATTTCCAGACCAAAAAGGCTAGGCAGCAACTGTACCATTGCCGACAACTGAGGAAGTTCAGGGTCTCTCTAGTGATCCTCAGGACTTTCTAATTAAGCACTGTGGAGCGCATCCTCACACAGAACATCAAATCCTGATATGGGAAAAGGTGTGTTCAGGATCAAAAAGCTCTTTAGAGAGTCATCTGTGCGGCAGAACGCTGCTGCAGGTCTGTTCTCCCTTCCCTACAGGACATTTACACCAGGAGATGTTGATCTAGAGCAGCTCAAATATTAAAGGACTTGTCCCATCCCAGTAATAAACTGTTCCAACTTCTGCAATAGGCTGAAGGTTCAGCACCATTAAGGCAAAAACAGAGAGACTCAAGAGGAGCCTCTATCCTCTTTAGGATAGCACCGTTTACACTACTCTGGTCAGTCTGTTGAATTACTCTGTTTATATTACTCTGGTCACGTGTTTACTAGGGGTGCAACGATATTCGTATCGATATTGAACCGTTCGATACAGTGCTTTCGGTTTGGTATGCATATGTATCGAACAATACAAAATTTGTAATTTATTTCATCAACTTTCCTTCTGACGATGCTGTCTGTGTTGAGCGCTCAGTGAATCTGCATTCGACTACTCCGCCTAGGCTACACTGTCGAGCGCAGATCCACTGAGCGCTCAACACAGACAGCATCGTCAGAAGGAAGAGTGCAGGGTAAGCTAGCGAGACAGAAGTTAAGCTCTCCTTGCAACATGGCAAATTGAACCTCCCCCACCCTCATTCAGATCTGGCGTTTGGAATTATTTTGGTTTTCATGTGATGTATGACCCTGAAGGTAAGCGAGTCATGGACTAAAGTAAAACAGTATGTTGGATGTGCCACGCAATGCTCAATTACATGGGTGGGAGCTAGTGTGTTAGCGCAGTTAGCGCAGTTAGCTCGTTAACGTGTTGGCCGTCTAGCCCCATGCACGGGGCGATCAGGGGTAGCTCGTTAATGGAGATTTGCCGTGTTGTGGCGTTAACGTCATTTCAACGAGATTAACCTGAAAGCACTAGTGGGAACACAACGAATATGACTGCACATTTACAACATCCTAGTGCAAAAACAACAAGCATGCATGCTACAAACTTTAGCCGAGTCATTTAGACAGCCGTTAGCACATGATCCTCCTTATGGGGACCTGATATGTTTAATATGCTGCTGAGAATATAGCCCAGAAGAAGCGTATAGTATAGCTTTTATTTTGGAAAGAGCCATTTCTCTGTAATAAACTCTCTTTTCCAAAGATGCATGATTCCTCAATCAGATACAGGGCTTGCAATATCGCTAGCCCGACGTCCAGGGGCTAGCGATTTTTCCGGTCGGGCTACCAAAATCTATCTCTGCCCTGCCCGTCGGGCTATTGTAGGAAGGAAAAATATATGTCAATGCTTTTGCATTCTTTCGGAAATGTAGCTGGGTAATTATGTCATTGGCATCGGTGAGCCACTGTCAATATGTGACATATTGAAATCGCGTTTGAATTTGCGCTTGTTTTTTTGCTTTCACTTTGCAATCGCTCGGACAGTACTGATTGGTGAGTGATGATAATTTGTGCACCAATTCCTCTGACACCGTCTTATTAATCGTTAGCTTACTACACAAACATGACAAGTGAAATCTCCCGCAGCAAGCTTAAACATGTGAGAGGTTGATCACGCAGAGAATCGCTGAGCGTTATGTGTGTGTAAAAGCAGCAGGATATATATTTTAGTTCTGCTGAGCCAAATAAGACAGGTCAGGGTGAAGAAGTGACAGCCAAAGAAAAGCTTACCACAAAACGGAAAAGTTATGACAAATCAGACTATAAGGCAAAAAGAAAGTGGAGCTTTATGGTTTCATGGACAAAATAATTTCTGTGGCTGCAATATGATGAGCTAAATAACCAGGGCTGCACATAAGTGGTCCGCAGGTGCGCATTCACTGTCAAAATAAAAAACACGCACAAGGGTTAGGGTTAAATTTAAAAACTGTACTTTTGAGTTAAAATATATATTTATAATTTTAATAAATGACAAATTAAAAAGGCATGAACATTTTTTTGTATCGAAAAAATATCGAACCGTGACACCAAAGTATCGAACCGAACCGAACCGTGAATTTTGTGTATCGTTGCACCCCTAGTGTTTACTCTACTGCACTGCTCTGTCAATACATTACTGTGCTAAAATGGCACAAGACACTTTAACATTCCATTCGCACAATGTACATTTTCAGATTTTTAATTTAAAGATTTCCAGATTTTTTAAATTTAACTTTCTTACTGCATATATTGTCTCATTTTGCACAGTAAAAGGAGGAGTTCAGGACACACTTTACTGTGTGTTGCACTCATATGACTATGCATGTGACAAATAAACATTCTTGAATGTACTCATTTAAAATTGGGCTGCTCTTACCACAGCTGAAGCTTTGAGATTTTACAGTGATTTTACGCCTACTAAAAGAAAACACTCTTAAAAACTCTTAAATCTCTTAGTTTTTATTTTCACTTGACTCCATTACCCACAATATACATTATCTGCATTCTACTTTCATTTTTCTAGTGTTTTCTACTGTTGTCATTTTTAAATGCGTTGTGGTTGGCTATATACACAGCCCTCATTATTACTTATTTTAGTAATTTGTGATGGGTCGCTTTATTACCCAGTCTTATGGTTCAGTATTAGGTCTGCTGCCAAATTATTAAATCATTAGTTGCAGATATTATGCTCATGTGGTAATTATTCATATGATTAGTATATGTAGTCACATTAGACTGAAACAAATAACAAAAACAAAATTACAGATCTGTTAAAAATCCAGACCTATCTGTATCTACCATGAATTAGAAAATGACAAGAATGAAAATAACACAGCCTACAGCTGCTTTCAGCTATGTTTTACAGGAGTTTTAATAGAAGAGCACCAGTGTCAGTAATGTTAATAGCAGCATAGTAAACCGGTACCTAAAGACACACGTTATCTCTTCTCTCCTCACTGTACCACTGAATGAAAGGAGGCTTTTAAAAAGCTCTTCACACCTGCGTGGCCAAACTGTGGAGAAAAGGGAGTTATAGTTGCTGACAGACAGCTAGATTTATTTCTCAGTAGAAGCCTGAAGGATTATTGCCTTTTAGGATAAAAGGGTATTTTAACATAACGCCTGCTGTCAGAAAAAAGAAAGAAAGAAAAGACAAGTGGTCATTCAATCCGCACACGTAGGCAAATAAGACTTTTCAAGTTCTCTCAGTCGGAGGACCATTAGTTCCCAACATACGCACATAAATATACACACACACGCAGTCTCTAATTTGACGTGTATTTATAGTAGTCTGAGTGGCCTGGACACCACAATGGATGGAGGAAAATGTAGAGGCGTGATTACACACTACTATTCCCAGCCCTCCCCCTCCCTTCCTTTAAGTAGCACACCAAGTCTTTACTGTTCATGCTGAAAGGTCAAGAATAAAGAATCCTACTTGATCTCAACATAATTAAATTCAAATATGCAGAATAACAATAACAAGTAATACTAGTTCTGCAAGGGTAAAGTGGTGGAACAGCATAATGATTACATGAAAATGAGGACTACCATTTTTTTTTAACCATTGTACATTTGCACCACTTCTAGTTTTAGATGATTTAGGAGCTCTCCAAGAAACTTGAGCACAATTTATCATTCCAGCATGGAGTACAAAGCAAGGACCATAATAAAAATACCAAGCACAAAAAAGATTCAATTTACTGGCATAAACTTCTGGACAAAAGTATTAGACCACACCTTTTTTTATGTAGCTGTTTTCAGTCCCTTTGCCTTAATGGGATTCCATTGCTGATCTGCTCCTGACTCAGTACTTTGATTCATATGGTTCAGTCTCAAAGGACTATGAACTATGAAAGTTCCCCCTATTACTGATAAGGTTTCCGAAAGAGACTCAGGCGCAGGCCAGGGTTTTCCTTTAAGCGAAGGACAGTGCGTTTATTTACAGTGAACACATACACCAAGTGGCTATATACAACGTGCAGGGGAAACGGGTCCGGGTCGCCAGGGTCCGTGGGAAACAGGGTTGGGAGAAGGGTGTTCCACACTTTCTGTACAAAAACGTTCCCCCTCAATCACTCCTCTCCGCATCGGGTTCCAAAAACGATCTACACACAAAACGTCGGGTTAGCAGAATAATTATAAGACATTCTCAAGGTACAGGTTAGCAGAAACACAAGTCTAACTGACACTGATAGCTCAACGATCCAGCGAAGACTAGTGCAGACTCGCCATCTAAGTAGTGCAGTAATCAGCTGGGATCAGCGGCCGGTGTGGTGATGAGCAGGTGTGTGGGCCAGCAGCGGGAGCACGCAGTGAGCATCGCCGTGGCGAGAGAGAGAGAGAGTGAGAGAGAGAGGGCGAGAGCGAGAGAGCAAACAAACCACAAACATATTGCCCAATAGAGGATTGACCAGCGGGGCACAGGGACCATGACAATTACTGTGTCTAGGAATTAAGAGGGTAAGTAGCAGCTAAATGCTGCTAATCAAATTCCCTTGATTAACTTGGGGCAGGGATAGCTCAGTAGGTAAAGTGGTCGCCCCATGATCGGAAGGTCGGCGGTTCGAATCCACTTAACGGCTACCCTGAGGTACCCCTGAGCAAGGTACCGTCCCTACACACTGCTCCCCGGGCGCCTGCTTAGTGGGCTGCCCACTGCTTCACAGAGTGAATGGGTCAAATGCAGAGAAAAACAAGTAATTTCCCCATGGGGATCAATAAAGTATCCATTATTATTATTATCACCAACTGCCAGTGTTGGGAAGGTTACTTTTAAAATGTATTCTATTACAGAATACAGAATACATGCCCCAAAATGTATTCTGTAACGTATTCCGTTACGTTACTCAATGACAGTAACGTATTCTGAATACTTTAGATTACTTAATATATTATCATGCTTTTTACAACAACGTGAATGTACTATTGCTGTGTGATTTATTACTATTACTGAAGGTCCGCGACTCCGAACTGTAGTAAAGGGACCTCTGACTAATACGGGGTCCCTGTTGGCTCGTAGCCGAAAAATAGCTTTACTTTGTTGTGTGGGTCAACTTTTCTGGCGAGAGACAGAGAGAGGCGTTGAAAGACTGCTCCAACGGAACTTATTGTTTTCGGAGGAAAACAGGAACACGGTGTACAGTCGAGTCTTAATAGCTTACTTACAACTGGGCTCGTCAGGCACTCTTCTTGGCTGCAGTGGTTATTATTATATTTACATGCTTCCAGCTCCCGTTTTTCCTCGATGACAACTTGTACCTTTCCACTCCCCTTTTTCTCCTTCCTCGCGCTCACAGACCCATAACGTGTATGGCAGTCCATTCTCCCTGTGTAACCCCTATAGACATGGTTACTAGTATTTTCTTGTTTTTACCTGGTAATATTATTTCCGACACCCCTTGAACACACTTTGATTTTCCGTAGTTCAGTGAATGCAACAAAAGCACGTTGCTGCATTAAGCTAGGCAAAACGGAGCAAGACACCCGAGAGCAATTAACAAGCTACACAGTGAGTCTTTCGGTATAAAATAAGTGTTATAAAGTATTTTCAACAGTCTCTAACTTAAAGTTATGTACTTTTCAGAGGCCTTTATGTGTTTTACTCTCGACCAAAACCAGGCAGAGCGTGTATTTGTTTCTTGGGAATTCCGGTGAGTTACTAGAGATGATAAGTTAGCAGGAAAACTTATGCTAATTTTACATGTGGTAAACACTGCAACAGTGCGAATTCTGTATTGTCTAAAAAAAAGAACTAAAACCAGTCGGAGTACTTGAATTGTATGTGAAATGGAATGTCGTATTTTATTTTATTGTCTATTTGATTGGGCATCTTCACAAATGTGCAAAACTAATGCAGGATGCACTTTTCTTTTAGCCATAAATGTTGTCCAGTGCCTTTTCTGCACTTTGTCATTTCAGTTATAGGTTAATACATGTAAATAAGTTATTTAAAACTAGTTACATTACAAACATTTCATGATGTGATTACATATGCCTTAAAAAGGGGTATATAAATACAATTGATTGTAATGCTGTAAAGCAATACAAATGGAATTCATAGAGACAGAACAATGTTAAAACAACAGTGTACTTGATTTTGAAAACTTTATGAGATCTCATTTTATTTAGAAAAACTGTTAAGAACTATTTTGTTTATTGCTCTGTACTGTATGTGCAGACTGGTTTTTTGTGATCCTGGATCTGAAGTGGTTCTGGATATGGATGGCGAGCCAGACCCTGTGAAAACTCTTGGCGAATCCAAAAGCAGTGTGGCCAGCTGTTCTGGATGCAGGAGTAGAGCTACAGTCTGAATTACTTCGAATCGCAGGATTTCAGATAAGCAAGAGCAAAAACTGCTTACTTCATACGGATTGTTTCTCTGGGAAACTATTGAACTCCCAATATCCTGCTCATCAGGAGTCAGGTCTAAAGAGACTACTTATTTTATTTTATTTTGTTGTTATTTTCAAAAGAGCGCTCTTCTCTGTTGATCTTCTGTTAATTTTCTATGCTGTTTACATTGGATTATTGCACCACTGTAACATTGTAATAAATCTGCCGGCTGTTCAACACTCAATTCTCTCAAATTTATTTTACTCCTCTCGAATCTAGTCTATAAGTTTAACCCTACTATACTAAGCAGGTGTTACACCTGCAACACGGACTACACTGCCCATGATGCTACATTCTTTAGAGCTATGCTTGTAGCATTCTGCCTGTTAGCTTAGCACAACAACAACAACAACAAAAAGGCACTCTCTCACCCAGGAAACACACAGTCGCAGAGAGAGAGAGAGAGAGAGAGAGCGTCGCCCTGTAACCATGGGAACCGTAACGCTGCCGCCTGGAACAACAGAACGTAGCTGTCAAACCAAACCCAAACAGTCCTGACCCGCGACAAAATGAAACAGGAAAGTACCGCAGTGTAATCCATTTATTTCAACAAAGTAACTGTATTCTAAATACCACCTTTTTAAACGGTAACCGTAACGGAATACAGTTACTCATATTTTGTATTTTAAATACGTAACGGCGGTACATGTATTCCGTTACTCCCCAACACTGCGCAGGGCACAACAGAAACTTTCTTTCTGTGAAGAACCCAGAGAGGGTTATTTGGTTATTATTGATTTCAGAAATACTGTTATTATATATTTCCTGACTTTTTTTCTGTGAAGAACCCAAAGAAGGTTATTTGATTATTTATTGATGTCATAAATAGTGTTATTAAGTATTTCCTACGTTAATTTTTTCTGTGAAGAACCCAAAGAGGGTTATTTGATCTCGGAAAGGGTTATTAATATTTGGTTATGTGCGGCTTTCTGGAAAACAATAAAGGTTAACATTTCGGCAAACCTGCGATTATCACACTTTTTCTGTTAAAAACTGACCCTGGCCCCCATCAGAGAAGGGAAAAGTTATGTGGCCCTCACTGGAAAAAGTTTGGGGACCCATGCTCTAAGGCTTTTGATCGAGTGAACCACAGAAAACTTTTTGATAAACTGAAGAGACGGGGAGTTCCTCAATACATCGTGAGGATTCTCTCTTACTGGTACGCTCATCAGAACATGCAGGTTAAATGGGGAAGCAGTATTTCTGCCCCCTTTGGCGTCAGCAATGGTGTTAGACAGGGTGGGATTTTGTCTCCAATTTTATTTAATTTATATGTTGATGATTTGTCCATACAGCTGAGAGCCTGTAACACTGGGTGTATATTAGGTAAAACATTGATAAATCATCTCATGTATGCAGATGACCTGGTTGTTTATAGTCCAAGCAGTGCTGGGTTACAGGATCTTCTCAATGTCTGTACTGAATATGGTGTGCAATATGACATGAAGTACAATGCTGCTAAAAGTGCTGTTTTGATATGTAGAACCAAGCAGGATAAACAGCTAAATTTCCCTTTGTTTAAACTGGCACAAAAAACTCTTGAAGTTCATAAAAAGGTGAAATACCTCGGGGACTTTATTACTGAGAAAATGAATGATGATGATGACATATACAGACAGCGGTGTGAGCTCTATGTGCAGGCAAATGCTACTGCACGCAAATTCAGCTTTTGTTCACTTCCAGTTAAAGTGGCTTTGTTTAAAGCGTATTGCACACCGATATATACTGCCCCCTTGTGGTCATCCTACAAACACTGTAGCATGCAGAAGCTGCATGTTGCATATAATGATGCGATAAGAATCTTTTGGAGGGGTAGTGCCAGCCAGATGTTTGTAGCTGTGTGTGTTTGGACTTTTAAAGCACTTTTAAGAAAGCTAATGTTCAATTTTAGAGAACGACTGGATGGTTCGAGTAACAGTATAATTTTAGCGCTCACAGATCCAACGGTTCCCGTTACTCATCCAGTCTGAGAAAGCACTGGTTGAAGTGTTTGTGTATTTATTGATTTCTTTTAAGTAATTGTGTTTTATGTATATTATGGTGTTATATTTTTACAAATGCTTTATATATTTACAGTGGGGCAAAAAAGTATTTAGTCAGCCACCGATTGTGCAAGTTCCCCCACCTAAAATGATGACAGAGGTCAGTAATTTGCACCAGAGGTACACTTCAACTGTGAGAGACAGAATGTGAAAGAAAAATCCATGAATCCACATGGTAGGATTTGTAAAGAATTTATATATATATATATATATATATATATATATATATATATATATATATATATATATATATATAGAAATGCTTATGTTGAGTTTTCATGCAGTCATCATCTCTCCTTTATTTTTGTATTGTCTGTCTAAAAAACAAAACAAACAAAACAAAACAAAGGCAACTTCTTTTCCCACTTTCATAATAATGTACATTTTTACAAGTATGGCTGTGCCAACTCTTATATTAAAAATAATCTTTTCCTTCCCTGTTTATTTATTTTTTCCTCCAGTACACGCTGGCCACAGATGCCTTCCAGCTAGGCTACACTGAGGACGGCCACTGTAAAGGTGATGTGGAGCCTTCTCTACCCCAAACTCAGAGACTTGTCTGGAACATCCCGGCAGAGGTAGGAATGCTGGGCAAGATGTGTGTGTCTGATTAGTGTGAAACTGCCCTCACTTGTCTAAAGATGTGGCCAAGTTAACTAGAATGTTGTGTGCAGTTCAGGTTAATATAGTCAGTGTTGGGAAGGTTACTTTTAAAATGTATTCCACTACAGATTACAGATTACATGCTCCAAAATGTATTCTGTAACGTATTCCGTTACGTTACTCAATGAGATTAACGTATTCTGAATACTTTGGATTGCTTAATATATTATCATGCTTTTTACAACTACATGAATGTACTATTGCTGTGTGATTTATTACTGTTACTGAAGGTCCGCGGTTCCGAACTGTAGTAAAGGGACCTCTGACTAATACGTCGGGTTCATGTCGGGCTCGTAGCCGAAAAATAGCTTTACTTTGTTGTCTGGGTTAACTCTGCTTGCGAGAGACAGAGAGAGGCGTCGAAAGACTGCTCCAACGGAACTTATTGTTTTCGGAGGAAAACACGAACACGGTGTACAGTCGAGTCTTAATAGCTTACTTACAACTGGGCTCGTCAGGCTCTCTTCTTGGCTGCAGTGGTTATTATTATATTTACATGCTTCCAGCTCCCGTTTCTGCTTGATGACAGCTCGTACTTTTCCTTTTTCTCCCTCCTCGCGCTCACAGACACATAACGGGTATGGCAGTCCATTCTCCCTGCAGCACGGACTACACTGGCCATGATGCTACATTCTGTAGAGCTATACCTGTAGCATTCTGCCTATTAGCTTAGCACAACAACAACAAAAAGGCGCTCTCTCACCCAGGAAACACGCAGAGAGAGAGCGTCACCCTGTAACCATGGCAACCGTAACGCTGCCGCCTGGAACAACAGAACGTAGCTGTCAAACAAAACCCAAACAGTCCTGACCCGCGACAACATGAAACAGGAAAGTACCGCCGTGTAATCGATTTATTTCAACAAAGTAACTGTATTCTGAATACCACCTTTTTAAACGGTAACTGTAACGGAATACAGTTACTCATATTTTGTATTTTAAATACGTAACGGCGGTACATGTATTCCGTTACTCCCCAACACTGAATATAGTATATATGATGCATACATGTAGGCACATGTCTTGACCATCTTGTCCTTGCAGACTCCAGTATGATGTGAATCAAATATTATTTAAGTCTCAGTGCAGAGCCTTTATTTCAATGGCCCTGCTTGTGTTGTATAATGGAATCAAATTTATGTTTAAGCCAAATGATCGATATAAACCACAAAATTCATTTAGAGCTGATAGTTAGTTGGTTTCTCAGTTGCAGTGTTCAGCAAGCTTTGTAGAACTTCTTTGAAATGAAAACGGTTCTACTGTGTGGTGGAAATAGTTTGGTTCGGTTACTTGCTAAGCTAGGTCCCCACTCACACAGTCTTTGAGACCAGTCTGTGACCATCTGGCAACCACCTATGAGGGAAAAATGATTGGTTGTTGCAAGTTGCAAGTTGTTGCAAGTTGCCCGCTTGAAATTGGTTGACTGGCTGCTGGACTTTCGGGAAGGAATGTTGTTCCATTCTTGGAACAGTCCTGGGTTGGCTTTGGCATTTCTTGATCATGCTCCCTTCTTCTCTGCACGATACAGCGTTTTTATGTTGAGGAATATTATTCTGAAATTGTTTGCTTTCAGAATAATATTTCTCAACTCTGCTTACCCCGTTTCCTGTAGCATCTCCTGTGCGAAGTAAGCAGGGGTAGGCAGTATGTTCCTGAGAGGTAATCTGACTGCGGCAGAGTGGTATCTCCTATATTCCACCAGAGGTCCGATTCATGGAAGTACGACCCGTAAATATGGAGTGGCTGAAGTGGCCTTTTCATCACGGGCGATGAAAAGTCTGGAGATGCGGGATGTTTTCACTTTGGCCTGTCATTCTACAAGACCATAGTTCCACAGTTAGGGGTACCGGGAGACTACATCCTCTTTCCAGGTGTCTGCTGTCAATCAGCTGTTGATGACGTCAGCCTGTCACCTCCGCTTCAGATCGCTCTCCTAAACGCTCGCTCCATAGCCAACAAATCATTTGTACTGAATGGCTTTTTTAGCAGTAATAGTCTGGACTTCATGTTTCTCATGAATGTATCCACCTTAATGAGCTCTGCCCGGTCGGCTGTCGCTTCATCGGGACTCCGCATTTGGACAATCGTGGTGGTGGTCTGATCACTGTTCACCGAGACAATTTCGCGTGCAGGACACTGAGTTTTTCCCTTCCTTTGAGTCACAACTTCTTAAGGTTGGTTCTTCAGATATATTTTATTGTGTTTTAATTTACCGCCATCCCGGCCCCGCTGATGTTTTCATTAAAGATTTTACGGACTTTTTATCTTCCATTATTAAACTGGAGAAAGTCTTAATGATTGGGGATTTCAACCTCCACGTGGATGATCTTAGCTGTAGCATGGCCTCTGACTTTTTATCTATTACAGACTCTTTTAGTTTCATTCAGCATGTCTCTGGACCCACCGATGTTAAAGGCCACACCTTGGACCTTGTGTTTTCTCTTGGCTTAGACATAACTAATGTCTGTGTTAAAGACGTATAAGTGAGTGACCATTCCTGTGTTACTTTTAATCTTAGCTTCCCACTGTACGCACCACCTTCTAATCTCATGTTCCATAAGCGGTTCATAAATCAGGATGTTGCTTTGAAGTTTTCTAATATGTTGGACCCTCGTGTGATCAATGGCAGCACTGATGCTGATGTTGCTACACAGTGTTTTAATAATCACTGCTTGGAGATTTTAAATTCAGTGGCACCTATGAAATCTGTCATTGCTTCCCCAAAAAGAGCTCATCCATGGATAAATTATGACGTAAGGAAGGTCAAAAGAATCTGTAGGAAAGTAGAACGCCTTTGGAAATCAACTAAACTCGAAGTTCACAGGCTCCACCTTAGGGAACTTTGGGTTTCCCTACATGAAACCATAAAAACAGCCAGATCAGGATATTTTTCTCAGTTAATATCATCAAGCAAGAGAAATTCCAAGGTACTGTTTGACTCCATAAACTCTATTGTTTCCCCCGTGGTCCACCCAGTACCTGTGACCTTTATATCTGAGAGTGATGACTTTCTGAATTTCTTTGTGGATAAAGTTGATCATGTCCGTATGAGCATTGGTTCTTCAATACCATCTGTTTGTGTCTCTGGGCCACCTCCCCCTCATTTACTGTCAGTGTTTAACCCAATGACCATACATGACCTTTCACTCCTGCTGGAAAAAATGAAAATTACCACTTGTGCAAATTACATTCTACCTGCTGGGCTGTTTAAAAATGCTCTCTCTGCCATTGGCCGCTCTATTGTAGAGATATGCAATGCCTCTCTTTTAACAGGTGTGGTCCCTACGTTCTGTAAGCATGCTGTTGTTGAGCCGATATTAAAAAAGAGCAGTTTGGATCCAACTCAGCTTAAGAATTATAGGCCTATCTCTAAGCTTCCATTATTATCAAAAATTCTGGAAAAAGTAGTTGCAGATCAACTTACCACTTTTTTAGAAAAACATGAAATTTATGACAAATTTCAGTCAGGTTTCCGTAAAAGTCACTCAACAGAAACCGCATTACTTAAAGTCTCTAGTGACATTATGATGTCAGCTGACTCCGGAGCATCCTCAGTCACGGTTTTCTTGGACTTGACATCTGCCATTGACTCCATTGATCATACCATCCTGATTAACAGGTTCCGGGACGTAGTCGGTGTGTCCAGTCTGGCTCTGGAGTGGTTTCGGTCATACCTCTCCAACAGATCTTTTAGTGTTTTTGCGAATCGGTTTATGTCACATTCTAAAGATCTGACATGTGGGGTACCGCAGGGTTCAGTTCTGGGTCCTATTCTTTTTCTTTTGTACATGTTACCTCTAGGACTTATAATTAGGCAGTTCCCTGAGGTGTCTTATCACTTCTGTGCTGATGATATCAAACAACTGTGCTTTACTCGAGTTGTTTTCAGTCTGGTTTTCTTTTTTCTTTTTAATGAACTTTGTTCCAGTTTCTCTATGCTAGTAGTAAAACAGTGTTTCTGTACTGCTCCCTCTGCCTTTGCAAGTGTTTTAATAAAAATATTGAAGGCCGTTGCAGCATTTACAACTATAAAAATGTTGATCTGTGTCAGTGGAAACAATTGAAGGATTTCAGATGCCATTAAGTCTTCCTGTCTAAGACCTGTGGCTCCACTCTGGGACTGCAGTAGTGACTACGTTCATGAGCAGCACATGTCACCCCCCCTTTTATTTTTCAAGACCAAAAATGTGACGTACATTTAATTTTTTTATTCCATGATATCTCCCCCAGCCACTGACATCCTGACAGAGAGGAAGCCCAGCATGTTATTCAATGGCAGGAGGTGCGTGAAACTGCATCCTATTATTTATTATTTGCAAAGTGCTGCCACTGCTCTCACATTCAGGATGGAAATGAGAGTGCACAAAATAATTTGTCCTCTAAACTACTGCAGGTTAAAAGGAACATCACAGTAAGATGGTATGACAGGTCTTTTCCTTTCCCAGCAACCAATTTAACAGCTGATTAAACAGGATTAATCATGTTCTGAAGTTATAAAACTGAACTTTTAAATGATTTTGGCATATTCTTACTTGAATTTTGTCCACACTTTGTCTAAAATGCAACATTATTTGGTATTTTAAAAAAGGAATATTTTCTCTTCTCAGAGAAAAATCTACAGTATAAGGAGAGACTCCAGTTGTGCCATTCAAAGTGTTTTGTTTTTGTCCCCTAACCGCATCAAATGAAAGGTTTTCTTGAACTGGATGTGGATGGTGATGAGTCCGGCAACTGACCGCTCTAAAAGAAAGAAAACAAGAAAATCACACCCTTTATGATTTTGTACTTTAAACACCAGCGTCACAAGAGTTGTTTATCCAGAGCTGGATGTGTAATTATGTCAGAGTTAAAATGTAGTTTTTACAGTAGCCGTAACTTTTTTTTTCTGTATTTCATGGAGCAAAATGTTTTTCTCGTGGCAGCGTTGTGAGGGTGATTGAAACTGGCACATCAAATGAGTGAATGCCATTTGCAGAATAAATTAAACCAAAGTCCATGAATAGAAATTGGCAGGACTGTAAAAAGGCTGTACTGTAATTGACACATACTAGTCCTCCAGTATTTACTTGGCTGTCATGGTCCTGGGCCATGTTGGCCCAGTATTCTTAGCTTTTGTGTGTTTTGTATTTTGTTCTTTATTCATGCCGTGGTTCCTGGGTTCTGTTAAGATGTTCCTTATTTGATTACCCCCTGTGTGCCCCTCTGTGTATCTGTGAGTCCTCGTTTCCCCTCCTTGTGTTTTATTCCATGTGTTCCCAGCCTGTTATGTCTGTGTTCTCCCCGTGCTCTCTCTCCTCCTGTCTGAACCTCTGTGTACTTCCTGTTTTACTTTGCCCGTCTCCCGTCAGGGTTGCGTTCACTCCTGCCGTGTCTTGTTATGATTATCGGTGTCACCTGCGTTCCCTGTGTGTTCCCACTTCCCTCGTTAACCCTCTGTGTATTTATGTCTGCGTCTCCCTCAGTTCTGTGTCGTGTTCTCCCTCATGGCCGTGTGTGTCTCTGTCTATTACGTTATAGTTTCCCAGTTTAGTTTGTATGGTTTTGCTCTCCAGCAATAAAGCTGTGAATTTTGAGTTCATTCCTGTCTCTGTGAGTTTGCGATTGGGTCCTAAGAGTAGTGATGGCCAAATGAAGCTTTCCGAAGCACTGAAGCTTGTATTGAAAAACGGTTCATTACTCGAAGCTTTTCAACACAGTCCTCTCCGGTGACATCTGGTGGTGAAAATTTTGAAGAGCAGCTTGAATCTGCAAAATAAAACGGACTGCTCAATTATCACTGCTCACTCAAGAGTGGAGTTCTCTCTGATATTGGGCCACCGTTCCGTTGCTTTGAACATGTAATTGGTTTTGTTTTCTCGATTGGGGGGCTGAAAAAAATGTAATGCGTATCTGCGTAATACATTTTGATCAATAAACTTTCCCTATTTAAACATGCACTATGGTGGCCTTTCTTTGCTCATAACTCCTTGATGTTGGTAAATACAATAAGTGAGCAATATATATAATATACATATGAGAATGCACAGCACATTATGGAGTATGCCCCTGCTGTGAAGTCCTGCCTCCATCTACTTGTCGTTTAATCACTGGACAGCTGGACAGGTTCATACAAAATATTAGATTAGGCCAATTGTCCTATACATATTTTTGACCTAGGGGTGGGATTGATTGTGAACTGGAAAGGGAAAATGCTTAGGAAGCTGAGTACGGCTGCATTGTTACTGATTTGTAGAATCATTTTGATTCGATACAGGATCCGATTCAATTTGATTGGAATCTGGAAAGTTTTGCCTCAGTCAGAAATATTACAATTCTGATCATTTAACAGTATATATCCATAATTTCGTATCTATTAAAAGAAAGCTGACACATGTGAGACTTAATTAGAGATGTAAACAGAGAGTTATGAAACCTGCAGCTGCAGAAGCCAGCGAAAAAAAAAAGAGGCAAACACAGCGCGGACCCGACGACACATCAAAATCTGACTCTGACGCGTCGGGTCCGCGCTCTGTGTTCACGTTTGTATGCAGAATCCGTAAACCTGCTCCCAGTTACTGTTTTAGCTGCATGGTGTTTGACGACATGTTGTGAGGTTTAACCTGAGATGCTGGCGTTTCAGGCATAATAACGTTAATTTACAAATCGACACGGGATTTTAATGAATCAATATCACTTTATTCAATTTAGCATGGATTGTAATCAGAAAGGCGATAATCAAAACCCACCCCTAATCAAGAACTTGCAAAGTAAAAACATGATCAATGTAAGGTAGCCCTTTTGTTATTTACATTTAAAAAGAGGATTAGTGTTACTGTGCGCTGGCTGAGTCTGTTTCTTTTCTTAGAAATAGTTTCTCCTGCCCTGGAGAAAATCCACTTGCATGGAACAGAAGAGGCTGTGGAGTGCAGGAACCACACTGCAAGCTGGTAGATATGCAGGTATTCCTGGGTCCTGCAGACTATCACCTAACAACAATAAACAAAATGATTTTCTAAACTGTGTAGCAATGTAATGTACGTATAGTGTCAAATACATTGTTGTAGTCTTCATCAGCTTTAATTCACATGGAAGTGTTCCTAAAGTCATATGCTGTAATGATATTTACATTATGAAAACATGATTTTGGACATTTCAAGTTTTTCACTTCGGCAGATAAAATGAATTGAGCAAAATCAACTCAAAATATTCCCACACGCCAGAATGTCCTCTCTTCCTCGCTGGCTCCATATCTGTCAGTGGAATGATCACCTCTTCGCTCTCTGTCACCATCAACACACTCCACGAATCCCGTGGATGATTCACTTCCTTATATCCGTTTGAATCAGGTACCGAAGCAGTTACGTGCGTAATGAAGCTTCGGACGTCACTGGTCACGTGATTTTGCCAAACGAAGCAAGCCTCGACACAGTGCTTCTGAACCAGTGTGTTGTTTTTTTCGACACACGCTCCGGAGCGTCAGCTTCAAGCGGGCCATCACTACCTAAGAGTAATGTTCAAAGCAAATCTGCATCTGTCATTCATGCCTTTCTATCAGGATATGGAGTGTGTGATGCTTGGCGTACCCTAAATCCTCATGAAAGAGATTACTCCTATTTTTCACATGTGCACCATACATACTCAAGAATTGATTACTTTATCATTGACACTAATTATCTGCAGCAGGTCCACTCCTGTGCCTACCATAGCATAGTTATTTCAGATCACGCCCCTCTTACTCTCTCTTCCACATCCTCCTGTTAAAGCTGCACAGTGGCACTTCAACTCGACCCTTCTGTCAGATGAAAATTTTGTAAAGGATGAGATACGCTTTTACTTTGCCACCAGCTCTCCCCCAGAGACTTCCAGCCTTGTCGTATGGGATGCCTTTAAGGCGTATATCAGAGGCCAGATTATTGCTTATTCAGCAAGAATTAAAAAAACAGTCCACCTATGAAAAAAAAAAAAAAAAAGAGCTAATGCAGTGGTTCCCAAACTTTTTTTTTTTGCTAGGCCCCTTTTTGTTTTACAAGAAAAATGTAAAACAAGAAAAATTGGAACGAATCCTGGCAGGATCAGCCTGATATTATTTGTATCCCGCTGTAACTTTACTGTATAAAGCGCAAACATCTCCAAAAAGTCAGGAGTAGTTGGTCATTACAAGAAGTGTTTGTGAACTAAAAATCAAGAATGTGGGATCCTGTTTGCCCGTGATTTGAACAGCCCAGCGCTGCTCCCGACGAAGGGAAAAGCAATTCTGCAGGGGAGACCTACCTCGGCACTTGTGCAGGTGAAACCAAAGGGAAGATTTGCTTCACCATATTTTCTAGTCTTTGGCTTAGAATGAAGTTGCTTTGGAAACATTCAGTGATGCTTCATCTCCTGCTTTGTGTTTGTGTGGGCGCCTGTGCTAGCAGTGTCCAAGCGTTGTTGTGTTTTTTTTTGTTTGTTTTTTTCCTTTTCATACCACACTCCCCCTGCAATGACTTTGCCCCCCTCCCCCCTAGGGGGCGGGCCCCACACTTTGGGAAGCTCTGAGTCAACTTAAGGAGACTGATGAACAGTATGCTCTCAAACAGAATCATGAAATATTTTAAAAGCGCTAGTTCACTCTAGTACAAGGTACTAGACTGAACGCCTATTCATACATAAAATCAAATTTTTATGTGCATGGTGACAAACCCGATAAATTACTGCGGAGCCTTCCAAAAGGTTCTAGGGAAAGGCAAAGTATTCTTAAAATTCGACAAGATATCAACATAGTCACAGATCATGAAAAATAAATGAAGTATTCAGGGATTTTCTTTTTTTTACTCACAGCTTTACACCTCAGAGTCCCAAACTGACTGCAATTCAATTACTGATTTCTGAGCTAAACTTGACATTTCTGAAATATCACCTGTTAAGAGATGTACTCTAAAACACTTCTTCAGTAGAGAATCAGAGAAGAGAAGCACGCAGAATTTCTTGCTAGCAAGGGCAGCCTCCAGAACTGAGACTCGCACTGAGAAACTGCTCTCTCTCTCTCTCTCTCTCTGTGTGTGTGTGTGTGTGTGTGTGTGTGTGTGTGTGTGTGTGTGTGTGTGTGTGTGTGTGTGTGTGTGTGTGTGTGTGTGTGTGTGTACTGACTACTAAGTACAATTTTCCATTGACACCACCAGATCTCTTCCTCAGTCATTCTGTGAAGCCTGTATTACACTTAATGAAAAGAAAGGAAAAGATCTGTTGGAATGTGCCTCCTATAGACCCATTTCTCTATTGAACACAAATGGTAAATGGCCTGTATTTGTATGGCGCTTTACTCAGTCCCTAAGGGACCCCAAAGCGCTTTACACCACATTCACACACAAAGTGAGCTCTTCCCGTTAAGTAGCAAAGCAAGTATGTTAGACTTCACGAGTTTTCCCTTCAAATTTGAAAGGAAAAATGTACATATTTGGGAATCACAATGACAAAAAAAACAGAAACCTTTTCAAAGAAAATGTGAGTGCATTGCTGAACCAAGTGAAGCCGTCCCTCACCCACTGGACATCACTCTCTCTGTCTCTGGTAGGATGTATCAATTCAATTTTCAATGAGCTGGACTCTGTCATCTCATCTTACTTATGGCAGGGTAAACGTCCAAGGCGATCGTGGCTCAAGAGTTGGGAGTTCGCCTTGTAATCGGAAGGTTGCCGGTTTGAGCCCCGGCTTGGACAGTCTCTGTCGTTGTGTCCTTGGGCAAGACACTTCACCCATTGCCTACTGGTGGTGGTCAGAGGGCCCGGTGGCGCCAGTGTCCGGCAGCCTCGCCTCTGTCAGTGCGCCCCAGGGTGGCTGTGGCTACAATGTAGCTTGCCATCACCAGTGTATGAATGTGTGCGTGAATGGGTGGATGACTGGATATGTAAAGCGCTTTGGGGTCCTTAGGGACTAGTAAAGCGCTATATAAATACAGGCCATTTACCATTTAATAAGGTGCATCTTCAAAAATCTAAAATTGAAGGTGGGTTTGCACGTCCCAACTTTCGTTTCTATTATTGGGCTGCTAACATACGATGTTTGGTGTTCTGGTATTTTTACCAAGATCGGAGTGGTTGTCCTGACTGGGTGACTATGGAATTGCATAGTGACAATATTATATCCTTACCAGCAGCACTTTGCTCTCCACTCTTATCCTCTTCATTCAACTCCATCCACAACCCTGTAATGGTATACTCATTAAAAATATGGGGCCAGTTTAGGAAATACTTTAAACGCTGTGACTTCTCCCTTCTCAGCCCCATTGCATCTAACTATCTCTTTAAACCTTCTATCCAGGACGCTGGGTTTGTGGCACAGAAGTGGAATAACTTGCTTCAAGACCTATTCATAGCCAACAAACTGGCATCATTTGAACAACTTGCCATTAAATATAGTCTACCACCATCACACTTTTTCAGATACTTGCAAGTCAAGCACTTTATTTGTTCCCAGACTTCAGGCTCAAGCCCTCCACCAGAGCCTACACTACTAGAAACTATCCTACAACTCTATCCAACCAACACAGGGCTGATTTCCCTGCTTTACAATAAAATGTTAAATTTGACACATACCTCTCCATCCAAGCTCAAGACAGTGTGGGAAGAAGACTTAAACATGACATTCTCTGACGAAACATGGGCCTCTATACTAAAACATGTCAACACAACATCATTATGTGCCCGCCACTGTTAAATCCAGTTCAAAGTGGTGCATAGAGCCCACTTCTCAAAATCCAGATTATCTATCCTGAAATCACTCCATATTGTGACAGATGCAAAACTGCTGAAGCCTCACTGATCCACATGTACTGGTCTTGTCCCAATCTAGTTCAGTTCTGGACAGACGTTTTTCATACCCTGTGCTGGACTCTGAGTGTGACGCTGGCCCCCTTCTTGCTGTGTTTGGCATCAGTGGGAATGATGTGCTTCTACTGGCCTCTAAAACAGGCATTATCATTCTGTTCCCTGTTGGCCAGGAGGGCAATCCTACTGAGGTAGTGGGATGCTGCCCCCCCCCACTCTCAAACAGTGGTTATGTGACCTCATGGCGTGTCTAAAACTAGAAAAAAATAAGACACTCGCTCCAGAACTCTACTGGAAAGTGTGCAGGGTCCTTTCATTGATGCATTTCAAAATCTATAAGAATTTTTCAGCAAACTCTCTTATGTCAGATGTGGAAATACAGTGGACAGGTCTATGGCAGTGACCTGGGTGGGAATGAATGGGATTATTTTGCAGGGATTATGTTACCTTGGCAAATATCATACATATGTTTATATTTCGCTTTTTTTCTTCTCTTTATTTCCCTTTTTTCTCCCCCCCCCCTTTTTATTTCAAAGCCTAAATGTACGGGCTACTTAAACCGAATGTACAGATCATCTGTAATCCTTCTCTTTTCTTTCTGTTTATATAAAAGGAAAAACATTTAATAAAAAGACATTGTTTAAAAATGCATGAAGGTTTACAGTGGGGCAAAAAAGTATTTAGTCAGCCACCGATTGTGCAAGTTCCCCCACTTAAAATGATGACAGAGGTCAGTAATTTGCACCAGAGGTACACTTCAACTGTGAGAGACAGAATGTGAAAAAAAAATCCATGAATCCACATGGTAGGATTTGTAAAGAATTTATTCATAAATCAGGGTGGAAAATAAGTATTTGGTCAATAACAAAAATACAACTCAATACTTTGTAACATAACCTTTGTTGGCAATAACAGAGGTCAAACGTTTACTATAGGTCTTTACCAGGTTTGCACACACAGTAGCTGGTATTTTGGCCCATTCCTCCATGCAGATCTTCTCGAGAGCAGTGATGTTTTGGGGCTGTCGCCGAGCAACATGGACTTTCAACTCCCGCCACAGATTTTCTATGGGGTTGAGGTCTGGAGACTGGCTAGGCCACTCCAGGACTTTCAAATACTTCTTACGGAGCCACTCCTTTGTTGCCCGGGCGGTGTGTTTTGGATCATTGTCATGTTGGAAGACCCAGCCTCGTTTCATCTTCAAAGTTCTCACTGATGGAAGGAGGTTTTGGCTCAAAATCTCACGATACATGGCCCCATTCATTCTGTCCTTAACACGGATCAGTCGTCCTGTCCCCTTGGCAGAAAAACAGCCCCATAGCATGATGTTTCCACCCCCATGCTTCACAGTAGGTATGGTGTTCTTGGGATGCAACTCAGTATTCTTCTTCCTCCAAACACGACGAGTTGAGTTTATACCAAAAAGTTCTACTTTGGTTTCATCTGACCACATGACATTCTCCCAATCCTCTGCTGTATCATCCATGTGCTCTCTGGCAAACTTCAGACGGGCCTGGACATGCACTGGCTTCAGCAGCGGAACACGTCTGGCACTGCGGGATTTGATTCCCTGCCGTTGTAGTGTGTTACTGATGGTGACCTTTGTTACTTTGGTCCCAGCTCTCTGCAGGTCATTCACCAGGTCCCCCCGTGTGGTTCTGGGATCTTTGCTCACCGTTCTCATGATCATTTTGACCCCACGGGATGAGATCTCGCGTGGAGCCCCAGATCGAGGGAGATTATCAGTGGCCTTGTATGTCTTCCATTTTCTGATGATTGCTCCCACAGTTGTCACTATATTCTTCATTTCCGGTTAATACTTGTACAGCTGCTGTTATTGTGTATATATTTATTTATATTTAGATTTCTTCATACATTCTTATATAGTTCTATATTGTGTATTGTGTATTTTGTTGTACAGTTATTTTATTTTCAACTTTAATTTATATATTTATCTTTATCTTATTCTTCCCAGTTAAATTTACCCTTCATTCTAATTTGTGTTGTACAGTTATTTCATTTTTAACCTTAATTTATATTTTATTCCTTCCTAGTTAAATTTACCCTTTTTAATTTTTCATATTTATTTCCTATCTTATTCATAGCCTTTTCCTATTTTGTTCTCTTTAGGTCACGAGCAGTTGTCCAAGCATTTCACTACATATCGTACTGTGTATGACTGTGTACGTGACAAATAAAATTTGAATTTGAATTTGAATTTGATTTTTTCACACCAAGCTGCTTGCCTATTGTAGATTCACTCTTCCCAGTCTGGTGCAGGTCTACAATACTTTTCCTGGTGTCCTTCGAAAGCTCTTTGGTCTTGGCCATGGCGGAGTTTGGAGTCTGACTGTTTGAGGCTGTGGACAGGTGTCTTTTATACAGATGATGAGTTCAAACAGGTGCCATTCATACAGGTAACGAGTGGGGGACAGAAAAGCTTCTTACAGAAGACGTTACAGGTCTGTGAGAGCCAGAGATTTTCCTTGTTTGAGGTGACCAAATACTTATTTTCCACCCTGATTTACGAATAAATTCTTTACAAATCCTACCATGTGGATTCATGGATTTTTTTTTCACATTCTGTCTCTCACAGTTGAAGTGTACCTCTGGTGCAAATTACTGACCTCTGTCATCATTTTAAGTGGGGGAACTTGCACAATCGGTGGCTGACTAAATACTTTTTTGCCCCACTGTATGAGTGAAGTGTAAGGAGTGTAAGGAGAAACTGTTATGGGAACCAAAGTGACCGGCGCTGAATTTTTCTTTTCCCCAATAGTAAGACGTAACATTACGCCTTTCAGTCCTGCTTACAATGTGACAGTAGTCCTAGATATTTGGATCTGATTAGCTGCACAGAAAGCAGCTGCAGCATGGAGGCACATATTCTCTAAAATCCGCTCCAGGGGAGGAAAAGATTAAACAAACAAAAAAACCAAGCAGTGGTTAATAGCCACAGGACAGCCTGACAAACACTGATGAAAATGTGGTGGAGGAGGTGTCATATTTGTATGTACAGTACATGTGTAATTGGTTTTCAGTGTCTGTATTGGTTAGTGGAAATATTGGTCGGGCATGCTGCTAGCTAAGCAAATACCCATGCTCTCATTCTGGGGACTGAGGTGTTTTCCTGTATTGGAAAAGTCCCACCGATGCCAAGTGAGAGTGACCCAGTTATGAAAGTTTTAAGGGAACAGGCGGGGATTTTCTTTATCTCCCTTCCACTCTGTTCTTTCATGTCACAATACCACAAGTTTAGACAACTCTGAAGTGTCTTTTTCTGTGGAAGCCACAACTTGTATATAATATCTGAGCCTTTCCCCATGATTTTGGTTTCGTTTTGGATATGGAAAGTGTAGTTAGTCTTTTTTTCTTGTAAGAATTATGTGGTAGTTTGGATATTTTATCATATGGTGAGTAGTTCTGGTTAAACTCCAACCTCAAAGCTTCACTCATTTGACTTTCTGATTTTATTTTATTTTATTTTTTTTTACTATTTTCTCAGTGGGAGAGAAAATAATCATGGTGACAAACTTCCTTTCTGTAGCATACAGATCAAAGATCCAGTTACTTTACACCATTACATCATTACATGAAAACATCCCAGCTGTAGTCGAGCAACAATAAGTATCAGGTGATACCAGCATGTCATTTTCTGAGATAGTCTGTTGGCACACAGTCTTCATTTGGACTGGTACTTTTTTGCTGACATTCCTTTTAATCTAAAAATAAAATTTGAAATGCAAATGAAAAAGAATTATTACCAGCTTACCTATTTACAGGGTTTGGACACGGACAGAGCGTTAAAACCACAGTGGTTTTCTGAGATTTATTGAAAGAAAAACCCTTTTACAAAGGTTAATATGGCATGGATAAACAGGGGGAAAATAATGGCTCCTTTATATCCACTGTGTGGATTCTTTGTTTGTTGATAATGCAGAACAAAGTGTATCCTGACCTTTATTGTTGCCATTGCATCCCATTTTTGCACACATGCTCTTTGCACAGGATTTTACTTAGTCACAGTACACAGATGTTAGATTAGTCAAAACACACCTTCCTCTACATTTAATGTAGTACTGATATTGGTCCCTGAGTTTAGTATAATGAGGAGAAAAGTTCGCGTAGACATGTTTTTGTTTTGTTTTTTCTATGAGGGCCATACTATGCCTCACCTGTTCTGCAAGTCCCTGCTGTTTTCCCCACATTCCTAGTCTGTGGCAGCTTTCTGTTGTGCTCTTTTGATGTTAAAGATATGGTCTGGTTTCATATTCTGTCCAACTCTATCTTTAAAAATGGCTGTAGTTTATAACATATTACAGGTTTGATGTGCAGTGATTCCCTGCATCATTTAGCATTCAGCTTAAGCAAATCAGTTGATTTGCCAGCTAAACTCAGTGTCTGGGTTGTGTGATGCTGAGCAGTTCGCAAAGACCACCTGGTCTGAGCTGACCAGACCTGTTATTCTATAGGTCAGAGGAGGCTGCCATACAGTCATGTGTCTTTGCTGTAGATGGATCAGTGATACACAATATGGTACCAAAAGTCTTGAGTCGGAGTAGCTCACAAGGTCACATGAAGCTAGAATGTCTTTTTGGCTGCTGATTCTGTTTTGGATGAGAACTACATCACTGGCCTTTGCTGTCGCCCTGTGCTCCAGTGATAAAACAGAGGCTACTTTCATCCACTGTCTGGGCCTATGATTTGCTAGGATTGATGATGGATAATCCATAACTTGGTGCAGTCTGCAGTGTCAGTTTTAGGTCTGTGAAAGCACGTGTCATTAGTCACATGTTGTCTGTTGTGTGCAGTTGGTCCACCTCCCATGTATCATTGTTGACAGTGGAGCCACTCACGTTGCATAGTTTGGTATGCATTTACAGCAAAATGTCATGCAAAGAAATGTCATCATTGTCTGTTTGTGGTTTGGAATAGATTAAATCACAGCAGTCCTTCTTAGTGAGAGGGACTTGCCGTCTGACGTGATCACGTGTCCCAGGTGAATTTGGAGAGTCTGACCATGTGAACCCTGCTCAGTAAGCTGTTTCAGCAGCACTTTTGTGTTGTTCTCAAAGGTCTGCTTACCAGTCACAAAACTTCAATCATCAACGTGTTGCAACAATGTTGAACGTCCCTGAGGACTGAAACTTGACAGGTGTTCTGTTAGTGACTTTTCAAAAGCCCTGAGAGCAGTGAAGCCCATGGGGCATTGCATCCACGTGGAGTTTTTTGCATTAACCTTTATCATGCAATTAGCCAAATCACAGAGATGGATTTTCTACACCACAGAGATGAATACAGGAGTAATACCTCCAAGCTTTAGATTTCATTGGACTCTAATGACTTCACAAAAGGAGCAGTGCCCACAGGGACTCTGTGGTGTCACCATTTTCAGGAGCGTCTGGGGTCAGCTCTGTCAGTACAGAGAAGCCTTTGCTATTCTTACAACACATTTGGCTTCTGTCCTGCTTCCTCAACCAGCCTGTTGCAGTGTTTTAGATGGCTTATTTTAAACAGGTAATACAGGATGCATGATGTTGGTATAAGATATACAGAAACCCATGATGGTGTAAATAAATGTTTTAAGTGCAACAGGGAGTAGGTAGGCATTTAATGCTTTAAGACCTGGCCCTTATTGGGCTTTCTGTACTCTCATTAGCTATAAATTGTGTGCATACATCCAGATGAGTTGGGTGAGAACTCGACTGAACAGAAAAGGCAAATGCCTTATTTGCAGGATATACTGTAAGTCCAAAGTTTTATTGTCTCTGGTGTGTCATTTCATGTACTGGGTGAAAGTAGAGAGGACCGAGGACAGGGTGCATGCAATCTTGATGTGGCAGACCTCAATGATGTTTAAGTTTAAGCGTCAAATCTCCATCAACCAAAACACAGAAATCAGTGTTTTAATATGTCACTATTTAGTGTTTTCATATTGGGAATCTCTTGTGTATCATTCAGTGGAAATCCCCCTGCTCCTACAGTTTTGATATATATGCCAAGGTTTGGTTTTGGATTCTGTTTGTTATCACTGACTGAGAGGAGGGGCATTTGTAAGGAGTGCAGGAGTGCTTTGCATCAGCTTTGGCTTTCATATTTTTCAGTCTCCTTTTGTTTTCCCTTCTCTCTCTCTCTCTTCTCCGTGTGTGTCAAATCTCTCAACCTTAGTCTTGTCAAGTCCCTTCATGTGCATGTGTGTGTGCATGTGTTTGTACTTTTGCTTCCTTCACCCACATCCTCCTGTCTGCATGTAATGGAACTAAATACTTTCAATTTCACATTTGCCTTTTCCTTGGCTTCACTTTCTTTTTTCCAGTCATTGTTTAAATGCATTACTTTTTTTTTATTTTAGATTATATTTTTTATTCAATTTTTCCTATTCTGGAAGATTATTTATGTGGCAGCTCAAGAGCTCCTACCTAACTGTGTACTAGTACATGGAGAAGATGCAAGAGATGTGGGAAGGGAAAAACAACTACAAAAACACAGACCACTGTGATTCCCTGAAAGAATGGATCAGGGAGAAAATCCAGAGGAAGGAAATGCTCTGTTTTTCGGGATATTGTCATTAGAATAAAAAAAGATCAGTGTTTATGCATCTATCTATCTATCTATCTATCTATCTATCTACCTACAAGCTTGGGTTTCTTTTTTCTTTTCTTTTTTCCCCTGTATGCTCTAAAAATATCTCAGCAGGAAATGTAAAGGACATGAGAGCATGTCGTGTCAACTTTTTAGTTTTGTGAAATAAACTTCCCAGCACCTCCCCCCACCCTCCACCTGATAATGCTTACAGTTTTTCTCAGTCGCTTTGGTGCGTTCCTCAGAACACCATTAACATTTGCACAGCAGTTAGTGCATTTCCCAAAACAATTAGTGCAAACTGCAAAACCTAGTGGATAGCCTGCAAAAGCACGTCACATGCACAGAATTGATTATCCATACCTCAAAAGCAAGTATCCATGTCAATGAAACTGTCAGTGCCATCAAAATGAAAAGTCTTGACACCATCTTTATGAACAAGATAGTCAAATGGCATTGTCATGTTTCCACTATGACAGTTTATAATTTCAGTGTTTCCCATTGCAAAAACAATTGGTGACACCTGAAAATGCTGACGACAGCACTATGGCCTACCTGTACAGCCATCTGAAATGTGCAGTAAAGTCACTGTAGATGTTATGGGAGTCTTGGGAGTAACTGAGACACTGAATACGTACGTTTCACATTTCCATTGTGTAGAAGTGTTTGTAATCCTACAGAATTGTGCAAAAGAAAAATATGCTACAGTCACTTGTTCACTGTAGAATACATGTAAACATAAAATCACCCATTTGGTAGAGCCTCCTCATGAGTGACAGCTGTAATTCACCTGAGATCAATTGTTCAATTTCGGAGACATTTCCAGGAAAAATGATACAGAAAGGTATAGGATTTGCTTGACAGATGGCCAATATTTGGCATGTGATAACTAGTTCAACAATTTTGTGTGTGATGACTTAAGCAATGGATGTATGACTATTCGTTTTATTGGGAATGACTATTCAGCATCCATAGGTATGATTACTTTTGACTGACATGACATAAGCAAATGGAAATGTCAGAAAGCAGCAGGGAAATGTATGGAAGCAACTGATTCATGTCCAAAATCATTTGCAGTTTGTTCAGAGAGAGGAGAAATTGCTACTATGATGTGCACAAATGACTGAGTGTTGTGGAGGTTGAACTAATAGTTATGAGAATTTCAATTCTGATCTGAGAAACGCACCAAAGCGACTGAGAAAAACTGTAATCGACTTCAATTTAATACACATGCATTAAATTGATTATTGATTTCTATTGATTTTTTGATTTTTTTATACGTTTTTTTCTCTTTTTTCTTCGTGCTTACAGTTCACAAAATGTTAACTGTAGTAATTGTTCACAATTAAATCTGTTGTGTTTAATTTTAAAAGCAAAAATAAAATATAAAGTAAATTTTAAAAAAATGCACATAAATAATTTTTCTACAATAATTAAATAGATTCAACATCTTTCTTTCTTCAACAGAATTGACTGCACAGATGGTATCTGCCCAAAGGAAAAAGTACTTTACTAGGTCATAAATTTGACTTAATATTTATTGTATACAATAATGGGTTTCTATACATTTTACATCAGATGAAAACTTTGGTTGTAAGATTCAGATAATTATTTATTAAAATTAGAAAGAAAAGTCTGTCTTTGTGCCCCCTTTTCCCTGTTAATGCCCTATCGGCCCCCCTGGCTAAACTTTGCTAGATCCGCCCCTGCACAGTTACAGCTGTCAGCTACGTAGAAAAAGATCCTCGAGTAGAAAGTAATATTAAATAAATTCTAACAACAGCTGATCAAGCTTAAACGTGCTGCTGTTGTTCAGCCGCTGGTTTCCTCTTTCTGGTGCAAAGTGGGCGATAAACAAACAAGAGAGACGGACTCACGACAGAAAAGCCGATCAGCTGATCATTGATTAGTTTCATGATTGAAGTAGCAGCAGGAGAGAGAGGGATAACTAGATAATGTACATCTGGTGGCGTTGATACGAAACCTCGTGTCTTCACTGTCATGTCAGGTCACTGATGATGGTTATGGGGTTTCATGCATCATCGTGGGTGAAGATATGGTCAACTCCCACGTCTCTTCCAAATACTCCTGCAGTCAGACTGTAAGTAACGTCTCTGTGTCTTGAAGTTCAGAGTCCCAGTGTTATATAACGCACTGTTGTAGGAAAGCTTATTTACACCAGACAATCCTCTGGAGCTTTTCACAACTGGCATACTCTGGCCTATTAGGTACTACATTGGAAGCATTTCCTCCCTTGGTGGGAACAACATAATATTGTTTGCTTTTTGTGACTCGGTTTTCTTCACTTGGTCAGCTTTGCCCTAACTGATGCAATTAAATGATGCAATGATGAAAGCAGAAACTGTGAACGCAGAAAAACCAAATACTGACCCAGTAAAGTCAGGATGTTTATTTTGGCTCTGTCAATCTTAAAATGTTGGTCGTATCCTAACGAGTCTTTAAGAGTGTTTCTTGGCTCAGATGGCTCTTTGGATGAGTCACTACAGTACAATCGAGAAGTTTATCAGTGTAGTAAGACAGGTTACTCTGTAAATACTACCAAAACAGGGCCTGCTTCAGACTTTCATTTTAAGTCCTTTAAATTCCTGAAATTTCCTGTTTGAAGCCCCCTTGACTTTTGTGCACCGCACAGCTTAACATCACAAATCAGCAGGACCACAAACGGTGCAGGATTCTAAGTGTTTAGGGTGGAATTGTGGTTTTAAATGACACATAAATGTTGTTGAATTTTCCCTGAATTATTTCTTAATACAGGCTATAATGTCATGTGGACAAGATATGTGGCATAACCCTTGTTCCACGAAAGGACAGAATGTACTGTTTCACACATTTTCACTTCCATTTCAATCATCTGCTCTTCTTAGTAAACACATTCATCTAAAATTAAAAAATAAAAATTCTGAAAAAATGCCAAAGTCAGCCCTTTGATTTATCAGATGATCCTCTTAATTCTAAACCTCAATAGCTAATATTTTTACATACAAACAGCTAATCTTTGGAGTTGTTTCCAAGTTTGCAGAAAGTTTCGCTTTGTCAGCAGCAAGAAAATAGTTAGAAATCAAAGTAAAGATGAATTGCTTTTTCAGAGAAAAAACACATTTGATTTCCAGTAAAGTATTCGTGTGAGCATCAGAAAGGGGAACAGTCTGCAAATTGATGACATCAGTTTAGCTACAGCATTACTAAGTTGCTGCTTGTTTATTTATCATCACTATAGACAATTTTATACATTTGGAAAAAAACACAGGCAGGCCTAAATGTTAGTTCCTCCTTGTCAGGATGCCTGGGTCGTTGACCCAGGGTTTTTGAGTTTATTATATTATTTATAATTTCTAGTCTTTGGGTTTTTGTTAGAGTCATGTCTTATGGTTTGTCTCTGTGTATTCCTTAGTTGCTGTCTCCCCTGTCTGCTACATCCCCATGTCCTGTCTGTGTCTGTGTCTGTCCTGGTCCCACGTCTCTGTTCCCTCTGTTGTAGTGCCTGCCTGTGAGTCTGTGTCTGTAAGTTCAGTCTGTGTTATGTTTCCTGTTTTATTTTGAAGGTCCACGTCTCATGTTAATGTATCTGGTTTTGCTTCCCCTGTGTTGTTAGGCCTGATTTGCCCCAGCTGTGTTTCCCTCCTGTCACTCATTCCCTGATTGCTCCCTCTGTGTATTTAAGCCCTGTGTTTTCTTCCATCATTGTCGCGATCTACTCTCGTCTTGCTGTGGCGTGCGTGCGTGCGTGCGTGCGTGCGTGCGTGCGTGCGTGCGTGCGTGCGTGCGTGCGTGCGTGCGTGCGTGCGTGCGTGCGTGCGTGCGTGCCAGTTTTGTTACTTTTTGAGTTTAGCATTAAAGCTGTTTTGAAGTACACTCTTGCCTCCGAGCGTCTGCACTTTGGGTCCTCCTTACCACCACTCCTGCTTGCACACAGCCCTAACCTGACACTCCTGGCTGAAAATGGGCCTTTAGGGCTGAGCACGTGTGCAAGCACAGCTAATACAAAAGTACAGACAATTTGTGTTACCTGGAATTAAGAAAAATCCTAGTTTTTGGCTTTTGTTCATCAAATTGCAAAAAACAAAAATGTATTTTAAGTTTGCATCTAAGCTCAAATTAAACCCAACTCACATAAGAATAAAAATGCCAGAGTTGCATTTTTTTATTGCCAAGTTTCCTTTGAAAATTCAAAACTTTTTGACATTTACATTTTTGTTATTTTAGCTCTATATTTCCTCAAATGAGGCAAATACATCATGACACTGTAAAGATGAACTGAACTACATATTATTCAATGGCCCGCAGCAGAGCAGTGTAGGGTACTTCAATTCAATTCAGTTTTATTTATATAGCGCCAAATCACAACAAAAGTCGCCTCAAGGCGCTTTATATTGTACTTACACCTGATAGTCATGCTGATAGACTAATTGGTGCTTTAATCGGTGCTGCCTTCATTGTAAATCTTGAGTGTGTTCTTGGAGCTCTGTGTGTTTTTAGCCAAAAATGACTCTTTTTGAAAAGAGATTGCAGGCCGCTGGTCTAGAGAATTTGAGTCTGAAGAATCATGAGATGATTCTTGCAACGATAACTTATCCAGCCTGCTGACAGGGAAACGAGAAGTGAGAAAAGTTGGGGACAACTATGTAAATAAGCTGACTGTGTATTTACTATGTACATAAGTTTTTGCATTCAAAAGCTAAACACAATTATAGCATGGTGTTTGAAAATACATGATGGTAGATAAAAACTAATTTTGTCCAGAGTGATTGTACTTTTATGTTCGTCAACAGCTCAGGAAGTCCTCAATCCACACTGACTTCATGGTTCATTACGGGTGAAATGTCAACTCAGGAAGGACACACACACACACACACACACACACACACACACACACACACACACACACACACACACACACACAGGAAGAGAGAGTGAGATCATTAATACGAAGGATTGCAGCAGCTTTTGGATTTCATATTCAGTCATAAATTTCATTCCAAATTTTAACAGTTGCTTCTATTGAGATGTGTTTTTAATTCTACGATACCTTTCCTGTTCAAATAGTTTATTCACATAGTAAAGAAGTAGCTAAGCAGCTCAGTAAGTATGAACAAAATTAATTTAAGCACATTTTTCATCATCTGCAGTTCATGAAAAAAAGGTGCCACATTAAAAAAACAAATCAGTAGATCACCAAATGATGGATAAAGACTCTTCTCAGCTATTGAGGTACAGGTACACTTCATGTACTTATTAACATACAGTTCAAAGGCCTGCACTGGGGTGCATTGTTTACAACTGTACCAAATGACTCACGTTTTAAACACTGTTTGAATAATCAGCAGCGGCATCAGAAATCTCCACACCCACGCTCAGTTTCACAAATAAACAAAAAACTTGCACCAGCCACACTCTTCATAGTCACAGGAGAGACAATTGAAAACTTCCCAGAAATTGAAATAGTAATAATCACGCTAAAGCTGGCTTTTTATGCCATTTTGGAAAAGTCCAGAGCCTTTATACATAGCATATGCCAAGCAGACTCATTGGGAGATGAATAACATGTAGCCTAGAATTAAACATCTACAACTTAAAGAGACAGACAGGTCAGTACCTCACTATTGTCTCTAAACATTTAGATCCATAAAATATTCAGTTTCATTAACAGGAGCAAAGTTCTGAGGGCGGTGCACGCTCTCATTTCACATGTTGGCCTGTGTTTTCCCAGAAAGACAGAAAGGCCTCACAGTTCAAACCTGTGGAAAAGCTGATCAAAGAAAAAGATTCACACTTAAAACAAATCCAGCAAAGCTGCTTCTAACACACACATTTACCTTTCAGATCAGTGTCTTAAAAACAAACAAAAGAAAACATAAAAATAATTTTTTTAAAAATCCCATCCATCTGTGCAGTTTTAAAAAATATCTTCGTCCACATGTAAACGCCAAAAACCTGTGAAACATTGTCAAGAACAAGCCAAATCCCAGCCCTGTAGAAGTGTTGGCCAATTAGAAGTCTAGAAGCCTCGGAGGGAAAGATCCAACCCTTCAGTACTTATGAAAAGTTTTTGTTTTTCTGGAAAGGCAGCTAATTTTGTGTTACTTTTCAAGTGCCTTCATCATTTCAAATGTTAAAAACTGAAAACAGAGTTTTTTGGCTGATGTAGACTCTCAACTTAGGAATTAAAAAAATGCATACAGCATGCATAACTTTTAATTAAGAAAAAATACATTTATTCAAAACCAGGATTTTGGTTGTGAGAGCGTCTGTGTTGAACGGAGAAGTTCACTCTGACACCTCCATCTTTCTAAATGGAGGGACAGTAACTGCGTGTGAATATGTAAGCGCGTAAAAACTGCAGATAGATTAACAGCAACAGCATTTTGTCTCCGCGATTGTAGAAATGAATCTCATGTAAACATCATGCGGCACGCAGTGTCACGTCAAAAAAGGCGCACACCTTTGATGTTGCGTGAGTAAATCTCCGTTTGAAAGTATGAAAGTCGTTTGAGTTTCAAAACAGAACAAAAAATGACTCTTACTCAAGAAAATGACACAATACTTCCTGTTTTTTCTGTGATTGTTTAGATTTGACTGATTCACTTTATGCAAAGATAAATGTAATAACAGACATTTTTGCGTTTTCTGATCGTTTTTGGAAAGAGAGCTTGGTCCTATTTTAAAGCAGTCGTTTATGTCCTTGAGTTCATGGAGTTGAGCATATTTCAGCCCTATACGGACACTGTTTGATATGCCACACTTTCTGTATTTCAGTCCGGTCCCTGGCCAAAATGTTCCTCAGATGAGCCTCTGCTTTTGCAGAAAGCTGTCATTGTGCAGTCAGACTGGAATCTGGGGAAATTCAAATTTGAGAGTGGGTTAATACCTCACACGTTGTGTCCTGTTCTCAGAGCTTTTAATGGGTCTTTTGGTGGCAAGAGTGTATAGATGGGTCTAATGGTTTTTAAGAAGGGCCCACACGAATGCCTGAACCCAAGGCTTACACTGAATTTAATATATTTTAACGAGATGAATGTCTATAAATATTTTGTTCTTTTCATTTTGAAACTCTCCAAAAATCCCTTCTTCATTATAAAGAGGGGTTGACTTCTCACTTCTGTCCATGTTCTCTTTCTTCCCTCTTCTGTCTCTGTGGTTTTAATTGTCTTCCCAGTAACACATTTGTCTGCTTTTTACACTTCCCTTTCACTTCTCAATACTTACTTTTTCGTTTTTTCCCCTCCCAGGACTCTGGAGTTCAGATAAGTAAGGCTATGCAGGACATCATGGCTCTTCTCTCAGCTGATCCCAAAACCTCTTCGTCATCCGAAGGCACAGGCCATCCACAGTCCAAGAAGCTCCAGTAAAAACAAATGTCGGCCGAATATTTCCTTAATGATTCAGAACCCACAATGTTGAAAGCACAGCTCAACAAGACATTAATTGACAAAGTTAAAGTCAGAGGCAAACAACAGAGAGCTTGTTTCATAGATGCAGATCTTTCATCAGACACAACAAACATGTACAGCAGCCTTTTACAGGCCAACACATAAACTACTGTTCTTTTTTTAAACCTCCCACTCAGTGACAAAAGATAAGCCTCAACGCTACCAAACCCCAGTTATTTGGAAGGCTGTTGTGCATCAGCACTCGGAAAATCTGTGTTCTTCAACATACATACTTAGAGTGAAAGTGAGACAAATGTCCCTGATAACTGGTGGAAAGCATTAAGACACCCTTAATCTCACTAAAAGTGAAGAGCGCACTGACACCATTCATTTCAATTTGATGTTGGAGGTTAGAGTGCATGTTGTATGGCTTCGCTAAAGTCAGTGTTCAGGAAAAAGGAAGTTCTGGCCAAATTGCACTCATTTATTTCTTTATGTGCCATTTGTGTTGACGGATGGAAGTGGTGTAGTCTCCATAAACCCGGTGTAATCGTTTGATCACCTGAACTCCAGACAAGAGCAGTACATCAGCCTGACTTAATAATTTACTTAGCTGGAGAGAGAACGTTGGCCACTGTTGTCAGGAATGACTTATGCATCCATAGGAAAGCAGGATGGCGTCATCATCACAGCCAGACTGTGGAATCTCCACTAGTGACCAACTGTTCAGCCATACATCGCTTTGCATGTGGATGAGTTTAAGGGAAGCCATCAAAGCCATGCAAAGCTGCATTTTAAAATGATTATCATCACATTTAAAATAACAAATGCTGTGTTTTTAGTTTATTTGCTAACTTTTGAGCTTTTTCTTCGCTCTCTTTGCTGATGCTTAGCCACACTCTGCTAAGGCTTGCGACGCGCTGCTCATAGTAGTGCAAGTAAGAGTCCTGCATTCAAAGAGTTGCACAAGTATTATCAGTAAATGTACCTAAACTGTCAAAGCAAGCCTTTCTGTTGTGCTTCTGGTGTTTAATATATGATTAACATGGAAGATTCATTTGAATCGTAGAATTCATTAAAGCGTGTAAAGTAGCGAGTAAATCTACTAGTAAAGTAAAGGAAGAACTGTGGCTCAGACCTCCAAGCAACAAGTTTCAAACGTCTCTTATCATTTGAAGCCTGTTTGAATTGTTAAATTGAAGTTTGACTCTCCTCACGTTCACAGGCCATCCACTCCAAGAAGCTCGAGTAAAACAGCAAAATAAAGTTGGACAAACATTATCCAAAAACGCAACTTGGGCAATGCAATGTAATTAGAACAAACATTACTGTGATGTATTTGGCCCAGCTGAAAGGTTGTGACTCAGTTCTCCTTTCTTTACTGGGAAACTGCTGAGAACGCCAGAAACAAACTGCACAACAGATGTAATAATGGATGAGATATCGCTGTGGATGACCTAGTGGTCATTTACCCGTTGCTCACAACATCAAGCTGCAGCTTTTACGTGTGTTTAAAATGGGAACAGAACAGTAACGTTCTTTTGTGTCGTGTGCTTAGTGCGGTGATTAAAAAGGGGAATCTTGTTTTTGATAAGTTTGTGTAGCAACAGTTGCTAAGGGGTTATGGAAAGGGGGGAATGGCAGTGTGATGTCCAGATGTTGGCAGCTGGGAATACAGCTGTGTTTGTTTTTTTGACTCATTACATTTGTAATTTTTTAAAAATTATTTATTGTTAATCTGTTTCATTTAATGTTGTCTCTTGCTCTGGGTAATGACTCGTTTGGGTACTTGGGTTCATGTCACTTCCAAAGTTGTATCTGTTGTCTGTACATGCCAGACATGAGCTGCTTACCAGTTAAGGGCAGAGTGAAGGAAGTATGAAGAGCCAACTTGTTGACATGCTTCTATTTTCCAGGGGCAATGAAGTGGTTCCTTCCCACAGAGCCACATGTGTCTGACATAAGTGCTCACCAAGAAAAAACTGTTTCAACGCTATTTTTTTATTTTATTTTTTTTTAATTGGTGCACTTCCTACAGCAAACCTTGCATGTGTGGCATGCCTGCTGACTTTTACAAAGTGTACGACTGTAGTGCAGCTGGCATCTGTTAAATGTGCCAGGATATGTTTACATGTCCAAAGCAAAAGTGCGTCTCTTATTATTGACAAAATATTCAGACAGACGTTTGCCGTGTTTCCACTGACTGTATTTCTAACTTCAAAGGCTGTAAAGATTCTGGTTTTGATATTGTAATGAGTTCAAACTGGAGTGGCCTCTGCTTCTGTTTAACTAGCTCATATTTCAGACTGCCGTCTGTCAGAGCAGCCTAGCTGTCCTCCTCTTTTCATGAAGCTGCATGTCCCTTTTACAGTTTAGTAAAATGCTTGCAATTTACAGCTACAATGTCTCTACCTCTCTATACTTATGGAAGTCATTCTAATAACTTCATAAATTATTTTCCAAACCAACAATAGAAAATGAAACCTTAAGGAGACAGCTTGGTGTCATCACTGGTTTCAGTTTCCTTTCTTGTTTTAAATGCTTTGTGGTTGATTCAATGAATTTACAAAAGAAAAAACAGTTTGTTTTTGCTTTCTAGAAACACTGAAACAAAAATACTTTTTAATTTTATAATAGGAATAGTTTCCATAAATGTATTTGGGGAAATGGGTAATGTTGGTATTTAGAGATCGCTTTGCTGCTGCAGCTTCTGTTAAATAAAACCAAACCTAAAGTTTGACGCCACAACCTGCCTGAAAATCCATCATCCGTGTGCCGTGATGACTTCGCTGCAGCATAGACAGAATTGGTCTTGTTTTAAGAAGTAATGTCGCTAGGAAAGAAAGGTTTTCGTTGTGGCCAGGCTTCTCACAGTTTGGATGACGATCCTGTAAAACGGAAAGCAAAGTCGTAGCAGTTGGCTTCCTGTTAGGATCAGAATACTTTTGTTTTCTTGTCTTGTTGGTTAGTGTGTGTGTGTGTGTGTGTGTGTAAACTGGTAAATGGTTCTGTCTCTACTCGTGTTGTTTCCTCAGTTTCTTGTGTTGCTGGAGGTTTGTTTTTGTTTTTTCTCGGTATGTTGTTTTCTTTCTAAAATTAATTTAAATCTAGCATGTGGACTCTGACGACCTTCAGCAGAAGGATGTGGTGTGTTGTGTAAAATAAAACATTTACTGTCCACACTGGTGTGTGTGTCTGTGTGTGATGTCTTAATATCATGAATGTATCATAAATGATCAAACTGCTTGCTCCCACCTGTTCTCTGGACAAGAAGCCCAGAATTGCTATAATTAGAACCAGATGTTTATTACTCAGAAGTCACATGACATTTGATAAAGATTTAAACAGTAACTAGAGATGAAAGACCATCTCTACCAGCACAACACAAAGACCTGAAGTTGAAGGCAGAAGCTAATTCACTGTTGTGAACAAGTATTCTTATTGATTTTTAAACATTTCAGATCAGGCAAATTTTATTATTCAAGGGCATCCAAGTAAATACAAACGGCAGATTTTAAAACTATTATTTCATTTGTGAAATCAAACAAGTTCTGTACAAACATACCAGGTCATATGTGGAAAAGTAGGTAACCCTCTAGATCAAAAAACAAAAACAAAGTTTCAGTGCGTTTTTGAAAAACTGATCAATCAGAAATGAGCTCATTAACCACATCTTTGGAAATCTCCGTTCAGTTTTGCCAATTCACGCCTGATTGCGTTTTTTTGGTATTCATTTTGCACAACGTATGCCACGTTATTGATAGGTATATTATTATTATTTTTATTGTATTCTATTTTATTCTATTCTTGTGCACTCTTTTTTCTTCTTTTCATCTTGCTGCTGTGAGCATGCTCATGATAAAAGAATTTCCCTCAAGATAAATAAAGTGGGCTAAAAAAGCCATTGTCATCCGTTTGCCTTTTCTGCGTCACACACACACACGGCAGGTGGAACCAAACTTATCAAACATACCATATATATTTGATGTTTTCAGTAAGTATCTACAATGTAGAAAGTAGTAAAAATAAAGAAAAAGCATTAAAAGAGAAGGTGTGTCCAAACATTTGACTGGTGGTGGTGGTGGTGGTGGTGGTGGTGTGTGTGTGTGTGTGTGTGTGTGTGTGTGTGTGTGAGAGAGAGAGAGAGAATTGTGAAGATAAAGGACCGAGGCACGTCCTTTATCTGTGCGCTTTTTACGGTCCAGTTTTCCGGCTGCACTCCCAGCTCAGAACCACACACTGCTCTCCTCTCTGGCCTCGGAAACAACCTCAGAAGGGGGAGACACTGGATGGAGGCCAGGTGTGTGGGTCAAGCTGCCCTGACACCAAACTTCTCACCCACTCCTCCGTCCCTCACTTGCAGCTGAGCAAATGACCAAATAAGCTGCATCTGGAGTGAATGGAAATGGATGTGGGCCAGCCTACATAAATAACTTCAAGAAGACATCAAAAAACTCACCAAGGAGGTCACAAAAGGAGGCTGGGGCAAACAATGGGAAGAAACCAACCATCCTAGTACTGATTATCCTGCAGGGACGTCTCATGGGAGTCTGGGGTAGTTTAAACACATCACCAAACGATCACAGGGAAACACCAGGGACACTTTTTAAAAATATTTCTTTTTAGCTTTTATTATTCTCGTCATCATCACATGGGCATTGTACAGTAAATTTGGAGCAGTGTATGTTTCAACTAGTGGATTAGCATAGACACACATTCTTAAGGTCTTTCCCTCATCATTCATTCCACAGAATCAAATAGAAAATATAATAAGATAGCAAGTATACTAAAAAGTACAGATTTATTCTGATTTTATTGTTTGTTTCTTACTGGCACAAATGTTCCTCCATACATAAGGCTCAGCTCCTCCATGGAGGGAAGAGTGCACATTGCTGTGACATAAAGAATAACTAAAGGAGTCTTTGGGCCACATTAAGAAAAAATATCGATAATTTTTAGAATAAAGTCGAAACTTTGAGATTAAAGTCGTAATTTTATTTCAAAAAGAAGTTTGAAACGTTGAAGTAGTTGTTTCAAGACAAACTGCCACAGCTGCTCTGACTTGGCGAAATCATTCTTCAGAGTCTGTTTTAGTGACAAGGACACGTGAACACAGTGATAAACACAGATACGTTAAAAAGAGCTGCATCCAGAGCTGCATCTGGTCAGAAGGAAAAACACAAACTTGGAAGAGTTGATTTGTATAAAATGTCTAGTAGTGTTCGGGTCGTGATCTTATAGAGATGATGGAGCCAAGTAAGTATTTGGAAGTTCCATAACTTTCCAAAAGCTCATCCCCATTAACTGGTAAAAATAAATGTATACACACATAATTAGGTAGTCTATTTAAATAGCCCCCGGGTAGTAGTGTGGAAACTCCGGAGGATGACGACATCTAAGACTACATAAGCTGAAAGTGAAAGTAAAGATGCCAGAATGGATCAGCACCTCTCCAAGGCGAGGTAGGCTGCAGAGAGCATTCTGCATTCTAAATGTGTGTTCACTGTGTGTCGCTGAAATGTGCCGTCTTTAGCTTTTCTGAGAAATCGCTTTTGCATGTCTTAGTTGGACTGTGGTGACAGAGGACAGAAATGTGCTTGATCTGTGGTACAGAGGTGCTGTCAAGTTATCTTGTGCTCAGCGTGACGGACCAAAGTAATGTGGAATTTGCGCAAAGGGGAGACTCAGACATACAATGTGTGCGCTGTCAGCAGACCATACCTGTGTTCAAGGTCAGCTGTTTCTCATGTATGACACACACACACGGGAGCGCGAGGAGCAGGGGAGCAGGAGGGACTGCGGTAAAGTGAGCCGTCATTTGTGAGCCGCGGTCAAGCCAGCCGCCTCCTATCCGCCGCATAAATTTCCTTGCGCTTTTACACCAGTCTTTACGGTAGCGCCTTTTCGCTTTATATCCTGATTGAAAGCCTAGACTCGCGCACACATGCACGCGCGTGAACAGTCACACGCACGCGCGCACACAAATTACAATGGAACAGCCCAATACAGCCATCGTGACAGTCTGGTTGCATATTCAAAAATTCATTAAAAATCATTCTTAAAAGTTGATGCCAAGCTTTCAACACAATCCTCTTCTCGGACACCTACTTTACCTCTGGGCCAGTTTTTACCCAGATTTACTGTAATATTACTCAGAAATCACAGTAAACTCATATTCAGTGCAATACAGTCAATACACTACAATTATGTTTATTTCAAAAATTCATTAAAAATCATCCTGGGTAGTTGATGTCCAACTTTCAACACATCCCCCCTCTGGGACACCTACTGTACCTGTGTGCCAATTTTCATCCAGATTTACTGTAGAATTCCTCAGAAATTAAAGGGTACTTGTATTCAATGCAATACAGTCAATACAATAGAATTATGTCAATTTTCAGAAATTCATTAAAAATCATCCTGAGTAGTTGATGTCCAACTTTCAACACATCCCCCCTCTGGGACACCTACTGTACCTGTGTGCCAAGTTTCATCCAGATTTACTGTAGAATTCCTCAGAAATTAATGGAAACATTTATTCAATCTAATAGAGCCAATGCACTACAATTGCGTCAATTTTCAGAAATTCATTAAAAATCATCCTGAGTAGTTGATGTACAACTTTCAACACATCCCCCCTCTGGGACACCTACTGTACCTGTGTGCCAGGTTTCAGCCAGATTTACTGTAGAATTCCTCAGAAATTAAAGGAAACTTATATTCAATTCAATACAGTCAATACAATAGAATTATGTCAATTTTCCAAAATTCATTAAAAATCATCCTGAGTAGTTGATGTACAACTTTCAACACATCCCCCCTCTGGGACACCTACTGTACCTGTGTGCCAGGTTTCAGCCAGATTTACTGTAGAATTCCTCAGAAATTAATGGGTACTTGTATCCAATGCAGTCGGCCAATACAGTAGAATTATGTCAATTTTCAAAAATTCATTAAAAATCATCCTGAGTAGTTGATGTACAACTTTCAACACATCCCCCCTCTGGGACACCTACTGTACCTGTGTGCCAGGTTTCAGCCCGATTTACTGTAGAATTCCTCAGAAATTAAAGGAAACTTATATTCAATTCAATACAGTCAATACAATAGAATTATGTCAATTTTCAAAAATTCATTAAAAATCATCCTGAGTAGTTGATGTACAACTTTCAACACATCCCTCCTCTAGGACACCTACTGTACCTGTGTGCCAGGTTTCAGCCAGATTTACTGTAGAATTCCTCAGAAATTAAAGGGTACTTGTATCCAATGCAGTCGGCCAATACAGTAGAATTATGTCAATTTTCAAAAATTCATTAAAAATCATCCTGAGTAGTTGATGTACAACTTTCAACACATCCCCCCTCTGGGACACCTACTGTACCTGTGTGCCAAGTTTCATCCAGATTTACTGTAGAATTCCTCAGAAATGAATGGAAACATTTATTCAATTCAATACAGCCAATACACTACAATTATGGAAATTTCAAAAATTCATTAAAAATCACCCATAATAGTTGAGGTCCAACTTTCAACACTTTCTTACTCTGGGCGTCCTACCGTACCTCTGGGCCAAGTTACATCTCAATTCACTGTAATCTTTATCAAAAATTGAAAGAACAATTATATGTCAATGCTGGATGTGTGTCCTTTCAAAGTGACACTAAATAACAGAACTCAGGCACATCAGGGAATAATCCAAAAGGCGGATTTATTAAACGAAAACAACATACAAAATATCTCTAACCCATACTACATAACCTAAAAAGAAACAAAGGGACACTTAGAAGCACAAGGAAACAATACTGAAAGGGCAAGAGACACAGTCCAAACACAATCCACAACTAAAATGCCAAAAGAACAAGTCATCCCACATAGCAGACGGGTCTTGCCTGGATCTGGTGTCAAGCCGGCACTGCTGGCTGACTTCTGGCATGGTAAGATGGCACTGTTTATGTGATGGCATGCCAACATTTGGCCTGATTGGGTGAATGTGACATGTTGTATAGAGCACTTTGAGTAATATGGGTGAGTAAAAAAGTGCTGTATAAGAATCAGTCCATTCACTGTCTGAACAGAGTTTCGTCATGTTACTTTTGCACTATTATGTTCCAGCACATGTTGTTATTACATGGCTTACATGGCTAAGGTACACATTAGGCTGACATCTGGGGCCAGAGCTGAAACTGTTCTGGGCCAGCACAGGGCCAGCAGTGTGTCTGCAACTGGCCTTGTGCTGGCTCATGTGTGGGCCACCTCTGGTAAACCAGATCTGGGCCACCATAGGGCCGTCATTCTTTGCGGTACGCAGGCCATGTGTAAGCACATTGTGTGGGACAGATCCAGGCCATACCAATTTTGCTATGTGGGAGGAATTATGTAAAAATAGAAACATCATAAAAATGAAAATGAACATAAAGTAAAATGTACTGAAAAGAACATCAGCATGGCTATCATTATTTGCTTGGAAAGTCTAAAGTTCCATGGCTTTGAACAGCCAGAGAACGCAATGCCCAGCTTAGAATGACTAAAAGTAACTTCTTTTAACATTCTGTCATTCTGCTTCTATATCAAAAATCCACTAAAAATAGTCATTTGAAAAAAAATATTCGCCACTTTTCATCAGTTTGGGTTCCTCTGTTTATAGCAATTTTTAGAAAAGAACCCAATACCTTTGTCACTATACAGTTGTACAGTGAGATACAGAGCATCTCCTACTCATTGCAAACATGCTGGGAGGGTGGCTCTATCCGCCTTAGTGCAGCTGCTGTACCATACTGTGATGCAGTAAGTTAGTAGGCTCTCAATGGGCGAGTGGTGGAAGGGTGAGCTGTAGTCCACAAAGAGCATTCTGGCGTAGCTCTGCCGCTGTTCTAGGTGACTCAGCACCGAGTGGAGGGTGATGGCATCTTCTGTGAATCTGTTTGCACGGTATGCAAACTGGTGGGGGTCGAATTCTGGGGGGAGGTAATCCTTGGTGTGCTGAAGGACTAGTTTCATGATTACCGGTGTGAGGGCCACAGGGCAATAATAGTTCAGGCTGGTGATGGGAGACTTCTTTGGTACTAGGATGATTGTGGCTGATTTTAGACAGGATGGGATGGCTGCTTCATCCAGTGAGAGGTTGAAGATTCTGGTGGAGATGAGGGTGAGCTGGTGGGCACATGGTCTTAGCACTTTACCACGTATTCCGTCTGGACGCCTTCCTGGGGTTCACTGCTAGGAACACTCATCTGACATCGTGCTCCGTTACAGTGAATGGAGCGGTGCAGGAACCAGGTGAGGATGAGGATGGGAGCAGGGCTGAGGCAGATGAATGCTGCTGTTGTGGTGTTTCAAAGCGGGCAAAGAAGCTGTTTATGTCCTCTGCTAGCTGCACACTCAGGTTTTCTGTTTTCACAGTTCTGCCTCTGTGGTTTATGATGTCTATTATTCCATGCCATGTGTTGTTGCTGGACAGGTGGGACCACTTTTCAGGTCAGCTCGAGCAGACCTGTACAGAGCTCTGTCAACAGACCTACAGGGAGTGCAGAATTATTAGGCAAGTTGTATTTTTGAGGAATAATTTTATTATTGAACAACAACCATGTTCTCAATGAACCCAAAAGACTCATTAATATCAAAGCTGAATGTTTTTGGAAGTAGTTTTTTTTTTAGTTTTTTTTTTTTAGTTATTTTAGGGGGATATCTGTGTGTGCAGGTGACTATTACTGTGCATAATTATTAGGCAACTTCACAAAAAACAAATATATACATTATATATAAATTATTTATTTTTACCAGTGAAACCAATATAACATCTCCACATTCACAAATATACATCTCAGAATCAGAATCAGAATCGTGTTTATTGGCCAAGTACAGTGGGGCAAAAAAGTATTTAGTCAGCCACCGATTGTGCAAGTTCCCCCACCTAAAATGATGACAGAGGTCAGTAATTTGCACCAGAGGTACACTTCAACTGTGAGAGACAGAATGTGAAAAAAAAATCCATGAATCCACATGGTAGGATTTGTAAAGAATTTATTCGTAAATCAGGGTGGAAAATAAGTATTTGGTCAATAACAAAAATACAACTCAATACTTTGTAACATAACCTTTGTTGGCAATAACAGAGGTCAAACGTTTACTATAGGTCTTTACCAGGTTTGCACACACAGTAGCTGGTATTTTGGCCCATTCCTCCATGCAGATCTTCTCGAGAGCAGTGATGTTTTGGGGCTGTCGCCGAGCAACACAGACTTTCAACTCCCGCCACAGATTTTCTATGGGGTTGAGGTCTGGAGACTGGCTAGGCCACTCCAGGACTTTCAAATGCTTCTTACGGAGCCACTCCTTTGTTGCCTGGGCGGTGTGTTTTGGATCATTGTCATGTTGGAAGACCCAGCCTCGTTTCATCTTCAAAGTTCTCACTGATGGAAGGAGGTTTTGGCTCAAAATCTCACGATACATGGCCCCATTCATTCTGTCCTTAACACGGATCAGTCGTCCTGTCCCCTTGGCAGAAAAACAGCCCCGTAGCATGATGTTTCCACCCCCATGCTTCACAGTAGGTATGGTGTTCTTGGGATGCAACTCAGTATTCTTCTTCCTCCAAACACGACGAGTTGAGTTTATACCAAAAAGTTCTACTTTGGTTTCATCTGACCACATGACATTCTCCCAATCCTCTGCTGTATCATCCATGTGCTCTCTGGCAAACTTCAGACGGGCCTGGACATGCACTGGCTTCAGCAGCGGAACACGTCTGGCACTGCGGGATTTGATTCCCTGCCGTTGTAGTGTGTTACTGATGGTGACCTTTGTTACTTTGGTCCCAGCTCTCTGCAGGTCATTCACCAGGTCCCCCCGTGTGGTTCTGGGATCTTTGCTCACCGTTCTCATGATCATTTTGACCCCACGGGATGAGATCTTGCGTGGAGCCCCAGATCGAGGGAGATTATCAGTGGTCTTGTATGTCTTCCATTTTCTGATGATTGCTCCCACAGTTGATTTTTTCACACCAAGCTGCTTGCCTATTGTAGATTCACTCTTCCCAGTCTGGTGCAGGTCTACAATACTTTTCCTGGTGTCCTTCGAGAGCTCTTTGGTCTTGGCCATGGCGGAGTTTGGAGTCTGACTGTTTGAGGCTGTGGACAGGTGTCTTTTATACAGATGATGAGTTCAAACAGGTGCCATTCATACAGGTAACGAGTGGGGGACAGAAAAGCTTCTTACAGAAGACGTTACAGGTCTGTGAGAGCCAGAGATTTTCCTTGTTTGAGGTGACCAAATACTTATTTTCCACCCTGATTTACGAATAAATTCTTTACAAATCCTACCATGTGAATTCATGGATTTTTTTTTCACATTCTGTCTCTCACAGTTGAAGTGTACCTCTGGTGCAAATTACTGACCTCTGTCATCATTTTAGGTGGGGGAACTTGCACAATCGGTGGCTGACTAAATACTTTTTTGCCCCACTGTATATGTGCAGACACATACAGGGAATTTGGTTCCGGTAGATGGTGGCTCTCAAGCACAGCAATGTAAATCTCACACACACACACACACACACACACACACACACACACACACACACACACACACACACACACACACACACACACACAAGTGTCTATATATACACATTACACATACATACACAAAGCTATGTAAACCAACTATAAATAACGAATCTAACCTTATATACATAAAATACAGAAATGAATGAGGTGGAATGAATACTACAAAATGTACATAAGGTGCAGTTGCAGTCTGGCAGTGGGAGCAGTGTGACAGGTCAACTGTTAAGAAGGGAGATGGCGAGGGGAAAGAAACTGTTCCTGTGTCGGGTGGTCCTGGTCTGCAGGCTTCTGTACCGTCTGCCAGAGGGCAGCAGATCAAAAAGTCTGTGTGCAGGGTGTGAGGGGTCTGCGATGATTTTCCCTGCCCGTTTCCTGGTTCTTGAGAGGTACAGATCCTGGATGGAGGGCAGGGGGGGCGCTGATGATCCTTTCTGCTGCCCGTACAGTCCGCTGCAGTCTGCTCCTGTCCTGTTTAGTGGCTGCTCCATACCAGACTGTGATGGAGGAGCACAGGACAGACTCAATGACCGCAGTGTAGAACTGGATCAGCAGCTCCTGTGGAAGACTGTACTTCCCCAGTTGTCTCAGGAAGTACATCCTCTGCTGGGTCTTTTGGGTCTTCTTTATGGGGCGATCGTGGCTCAAGAGTTGGGAGTTCGTCTTGTAATCGGAAGGTTGCCGGTTCGAGCCCTGGCTTGGACAGTCTCGGTCGTTGTGTCCTTGGGCAAGACACTTCACCCGTTGCCTACTGGTGGTGGTCAGAGGGCCCGGTGGCGCCAGTGTCCGGCAGCCTCGCCTCTGTCAGTGCGCCCCAGGGTGGCTGTGGCTACAATGTAGCTGCCATCACCAGTGTGTGAATGTGTGTGTGAATGGGTGGATGACTGGATATGTAAAGCGCTTTGGGGTCCTTAGGGACTAGTAAGGCGCTATATAAATACAGGCCATTTACCATTTACCATCCTCTGCTGGGTCTTTTTGAGGATGGAGTTGATGTTGGTCTCCCACTTCAGGTCCTGGGAGATGGTTGTACCCAGGAACTTGAAGATCTTCACAGTCGACACAGGGCTGTCTGATATGGTGAGGGGGAGCAGAGTTGAGGGATGTCTCCTGAAGTCCACTGTCATCTCTACAGTCTTAAGAGTGTTCAGCTCCAGATTGTGCTGACTGCACCAGAGTACCAGCCGCTCAACTTCCTGCCGGTATGCAGACTCATCACCATCTTGAATGAGGCCAATGACAGTGGTGTCATCTGCAAACTTTAGGAGTTTGACAGCAGAGTTATTGGAGGTGCAGTCGTTAGTGTAGAGGGAGAACAGTAGTGGTGAGAGGACACATCCTTGAGGGCACCAATACTGAGGGACCGGGTTTCAGAGGTGATCTCCCCCAGCCTCACTTGTTGCTTTCTGTCTGTCAGGAAGCTGGTGATCCACTGACAGGTAGCTGGTGACACGCTGAGCTGGGAGAGTTTGGAGGAAAGAAGTTCAGGCACAATGGTGTTAAAAGCCGAACTAAAGTCCACAAACAGGACCCTGGCATAAGTTCCCGGGCAGTCAAGGTGTTGCAGGATGTAATGCAGCCCCGTGTTCACTGCATCATCCACTGACCTGTTTGCCCGGTAGGCAAACTGCAGAGGGTCCAGCTGGTGGCCTGTAATGTCTTTCAGATGGGCTAACACCAGTCGTTCGAAGGATTTCATGACCACAGACGTCAAGGCGACAGGTCTGTAGTCATCCAGTCCTGTGATGGTGGGTTTCTTGGGAACAGGGATGATGGTGGAGCGTTTGAAGCAGGAGGGAACTTCACACAGCTCCAGGGATCTGTTGAAGATGCGAGTAAAGATGGGAGCCAGCTGTTCAGCACAGGTTTTGAGGCAGGAGGGTGAGACGCCATCTGGTCCGGGGGCTTTCCTGGGCTTCTGTTTCTGGAATAGTCGGCTCACATCCTGAGTGTGTATTCTTAGTTTCAGGGAGGAGGAAAGGGGGGTGAGAGGTGTGGTGGAGGTCGTTGAGTCTGGGTTGGAGAGGGTGGTGGTGGTCGTTGAGTCTGGATTGGGGAGGGTGGGGGTGGTCGTTGAGTCTTGATTGGGGAGGGGCAGGGTGAAGGGGGGAGAGGTGGAAGGTGTGTTGGGGGTCAATGTCTGAAGCAATGTCCCTGGGGAGGGGAGGGTGGGGCATGGGAGTCTGTCCGTCTCAAACCTGCAGTAGAAAGTGTTTAACTCGTTGGCCAGGTCTTTGTTTGCTTCAATAGTGGGTGGGGGGCGTCTGTAGCTGGTGATTTCCTGCAGGCCCCTCCACACTGACGCAGGGTCGTTGGCTGAGAGCCGTTCTTCCAGCTTCTGGGAGTAGATCCTTTTAGCTGCTTTGATCTCCTTGGTCAGTGTGTTCCTGGCTTGCTTGTACAGGACCCTGTCACCACTTCTGTAAGCGTCCTCCTTGGCCTTGCGAAGATGTTGGAGTTTAGGAGTGAACCATGGTTTATTGTTGTTGTATGTGCAAAAGGTCTTTGTTGGCACACACACGTCTTCACAGAAACTGATGTATGATGTCACAGTGTCCGTGAGCTCATCTAGGTTCTCAGATGCAGCTTCAAAAACAGTCCAATCAGTGGAGTCAAAACAGTCCTGCAGTTCCTGCTTTGCTGCGTTAGTCCACTTCTTCACAGTTTTGACTACAGGCTTGGCATGTTTGAGTTTTTGCCTATAAACTGGAATAAGATGGACCATGCAGTGATCAGAATGTCCCAAAGCTGCCCGGGGCACAGAGCGATAGGCATCTTTTAGAGTGGTGTAGCAGTGATCCAGTATGATGTTGTCCCTGGTGGGGCAGTCTATATGCTGTCTGTATTTAGGGAGTTCGTAGTTTAGGTTTGCTCTGTTAAAATCCCCAAGAATAATTGTAAAGGAATCCGGGAATTTCCTCTCCAGGGTAGTAATCTGGTCAGCCAGCTCGCACAGTGCGTTGTTCGTGTTGGCCTGTGGAGGGATGTAAACTCCGACCAGCATGAAGGAAGAAAACTCCCGCGGTGAATAAAAAGGTTTACAGTTGATGAGAAAACTTTCCAAGTGTGGGCTGCAGTGTTTCTGTAACACTGTGACATCAGTACACCAACCTTCATTAATGTAGAAGCAGACTCCACCACCCTTTGTTTTCCCTGAGAGCTCTGTTTCGCGGTCCGCCCGGTGAAGTTGGAAGCCCGGCAGATTTAAGACAGCGTCTGGGACTCGCTCACTGAGCCAGGTTTCAGTGAAGCACAGGGCAGCAGAGCGTGCAAAGTCCTTGTTAGTCCGGTTTAAGAGCAGTAATTCGTCGACTTTGTTTGGAAGAGAGCGGAGATTCGCGAGGTGAATGGAGGGGAGTGCCGTGCGGAATCCTCGCCGACATTCAAAAACAAAACAACAACAAATCAGCGACCAATATAGCCACCTTTCTTTGCAAGGACACTCAAAAGCCTGCCATCCATGGATTCTGTCAGTGTTTTGATCTGTTCACCATCAACATTGCGTGCAGCAGCAACCACAGCCTCCCAGACACTGTTCAGAGAGGTGTACTGTTTTCCCTCCTTGTAAATCTCACATTTGATGATGGACCACAGGTTCTCAATGGGGTTCAGATCAGGTGAACAAGGAGGCCATGTCATTAGTTTTTCTTCTTTTATACCCTTTCTTGCCAGCCACGCTGTGGAGTACTTGGACGCGTGTGATGGAGCATTGTCCTGCATGAAAATCATGTTTTTCTTGAAGGATGCAGACTTCTTCCTGTACCACTGCTTGAAGAAGGTGTCTTCGAGAAACTGGCAGTAGGACTGGGAGTTGAGCTTGACTCCATCCTCAACCCGAAAAGGCCCCACAAGCTCATCTTTAATGATACCAGCCCAAACCAGTACTCCACCTCCACCTTGCTGGCGTCTGAGTCAGACTGGAGCTATCTGCCCTTTACCAATCCAGCCACGGGCTCATCCATCTGGCCCATCAAGACTCACTCTCATTTCATCAGTCCATAAAACCTTAGAAAAATCAGTCTTGAGATATTTCTTGGCCCAGTCTTGACGTTTCAGCTTGTGTGTCTTGTTCAGTGGTGGTCGTCTTTCAGCCTTTCTTGCACTGAACATAAGTTCCCTGCAATTTCTGAAGAATATTACAGTAAATCTGGCTGAAACTTGGCCCAGACGTACAGCAGGTTTCCTGGAGGAGGGATGTGTTGAAAGTTGTACATCAACTACTCAGGATGATTTTTAATGAATTTTTGAACATTGACATAATTAAATTGTATTGGCTGACTGCATTGGATACAAGTACCCTTTAATTTCTGAGGAATTCTACAGTAAATCTGGCTGAAACCTGGCACACAGGTACAGTAGGTGTCCCAGAGGGGGGATGTGTTGAAAGTTGTACATCAACTACTCAGGATGATTTTTAATGAATTTCTGAAAATTGACATAATTCTATTGTATTGACTGTATTGAATTGAATATAAGTTTCCTTTAATTTCTGAGGAATTCTACAGTAAATCTGGATGAAAATTGGCACACAGGTACAGTAGGTGTCCCAGAGGGGGGATGTGTTGAAAGTTGTACATCAACTACTCAGGATGATTTTTCATGAATTTTTGAAAATTGACATAATTGTAGTGTATTGGCCGACTGCATTGAATACAAGTACCCTTTAATTTCTGAGGAATTCTACAGTAAATCTGGATGAAACTTGGCACACAGGTACAGTAGGTGTCCCAGAGGGGGGATGTGTTGAAAGTTGTACATCAACTACTCAGGATGATTTTTCATGAATTTTTGAAAATTGACATAATTAAATTGTATTGGCTGACTGCATTGGATACAAGTACCCTTTAATTTCTGAGGAATTCTACAGTAAATCTGGCTGAAACCTGGCACACAGGTACAGTAGGTGTCCCAGAGGGGGGATGTGTTGAAAGTTGTACATCAACTACTCAGGATGATTTTTCATGAATTTTTGAAAATTGACATAATTCTATTGTATTGACTGTATTGAATTGAATAAAGTACCCTTTAATTTCTGAGGAATTCTACAGTAAATCTGGATGAAACTTGGCACACAGGTACAGTAGGTGTCCCAGAGGGGGGATGTGTTGAAAGTTGTACATCAACTACTCAGGATGATTTTTAATGAATTTTTGAAAATTGACATAATTCTATTGTATTGACTGTATTGAATTGAATAAAGTACCCTTTAATTTCTGAGGAATTCTACAGTAAATTTGGATGAAACTTGGCACACAGGTACAGTAGGTGTCCCAGAGGGGAGATGTGTTGAAAGTTGGACATCAACTACTCAGGATGATTTTTAATGAATTTTTGAAAATTGACATAATTAAATTGTATTGGCTGACTGCATTGGATACAAGTACCCATTAATTTCTGAGGAATTCTACAGTAAATCTGGCTGAAACCTGGCACACAGGTACAGTAGGTGTCCCAGAGGAGGGATGTGTTGAAAGTTGTACATCAACTACTCAGGATGATTTTTCATGAATTTTTGAAAATTGACATAATTGTAGTGTATTGGCCGACTGCATTGAATACAAGTACCCTTTAATTTCTGAGGAATTCTACAGTAAATCTGGCTGAAACCTGGCACACAGGTACAGTAGGTGTCCCAGAGGAGGGATGTGTTGAAAGTTGTACATCAACTACTCAGGATGATTTTTAATGAATTTCTGACATTTCCATAATTGTATTGACTGTATCGGGCCGTTACATTGTTATTTGTGCGCGCGCATGCGCGCGCGAACACGTGTGCGCGGGTATAGGCTTTCAATCGGCACATAAAGCGAAAAGGCGCTACCGTAAAGACTGGTGTAAAAGCGCAAGGAAATTTATGCGGCGGATAGGAGGCGGCTGGCTTGACCGCGGCTCACAAATGACGGCTCACTTTACCGCGGTCAGGAGGGGAAGGGGTAAATCCCGTTGCCGTTCACCGTCAATGATAGAAAACACGTAGAAAGGATATCGGTGGGTATCATAGTGGGTATCATAACTACCAGCATGATTATCGCTTCCCACGTGACGCACATACGTGGTGAACTTTGTCACCAGCATTCATGCTTCTGCTGCATGTTTCCCGTGTTCGAACAATCAGTTTGGGGTCATATCCAAGCGGTTAAAGCAGTAAAATCCTGGCACCTCAGCCCCGTTTGTGCCGCGAGTTTCCCCACGTCCTTTCCATTCTTGTTGTTTCGGTGGTCTCCCTGGAGGAATTTGCTGGCCGCTTTGAGTCCTCATGTCAAGACAATGATTAACAATCACTCAGTGATACATTAAATACGAGCAGGGAAAAGTACTTTGCTCTTGTTGCCGAAACTTGGTCATCAGCCAAATTGGTGGCATTGGTGGTGAAACTGGGTGCGATGGAGTTTGTCAAACGCATATCAACTGATTAGCTGCAGTCCCTTTGGCAATGAGAGTTGCGGCCAGGAGCTCAAATTGCTAGGAACAGTAATAAAAACATATTCTTAGTGACCAAACAGGATTGGGTTGATTACAGTGTTGCACACAGAACAGGTATGATAACACAGAACAAACAATTGCGTTATTATTTATAATAATATTTATTTAACAGCTGATTTTTTTCCCTTTGTGAATGGAAATGATCTTTAGACAGATATCTGGCATGTCCAGGGTAACGTCCCCCCTCCTTTCGTTATGGTGCGGTCTGTGTCACACAGCACACAGTTTTTCTTCCTGTTGCAGCCTTGTAGGAACTGACTACTGCTGTTTACAGAGTGCTCTGCTGTAATTAACGTGCTAAGCATTTGAAGGAAGGCTCCTCGACTACTCTGCGTATATTCAATTATCTGTAGAAAAGCACAGTGAAGACCATTTTTAGTTATCAGCAAAAGGTCAAAATTCACCATATAGTAGAGCTGCAGGCTATGCTGGTGGGGAGGAAAAGGGATTTTTAAGATTTCAGTCATTGCTTCTGAAATTTTTTTAAACGCCGTAACCAAGTAAGAAATTTCAAAATAAAGTACAGCTGTTGTGAAACAAGGTTTAATTTTAATATTCTGTCCCAAGTAAATTTTATGTAGGTGTAAATGAGGATTCTTCAGCTGATCTTTGCTTGTTTAAGAACAAAAGTTTATGTGATGATCGTTTAAAACCCCTCAAACCAAAGTTGGGACTGATCTTTGCCAGTTACCGATCTGATTTACACAACAGAACAAGGAAAAAAATGTTTAAACTGAGACATTTCACTCATTTTATTTATATAGAAAAAAGAGCTCATTTGGAAATCGATAACTACAGCGTGTCTCAAAATTGTTTGGACAGTGTCACATTTACCAGAGTATAGCATCTGCTCCTCTTGTAACAACAGGCTGGGAACAGAGGAAGCAGATGCTGGAGATGAATGTTTGAGGAGTCCTGGAGGATTCTAGCTGCTCAGGAGTCCTGGGTCTGCTTTTATACATTTTTGGTTTTATGACGCTTCAAATGTTTTGAGGTGGTAAAAAGTCTGGACTGCAGACAGGCTGTTCTTCTACTATGATGTCATGCTGCTGTAACAGATGCAGTGTGTGTGGTCTAGCATTATCTTGCTGAAATATTCAAAGCCTTCCCAGGCGTCACTGGATGGGAGGAGATGTTGTTCTGAAAACCTGCATATATAGCTTTCAGCATTTGTTCATTTATAAGGAACCCCATTAGCTTCCACAACAGTGGTTGCCAGTCTTCCTGGGGCCCAAGCCATGAAATAGAATCAAATAAAATATTAAGCAAAACAGTGGATGCAAAATATCCACATAATTTGGCTCTTACATCCACAGTGAGGTTTTACAATTTGGAAAATGTGAGCATATAAATATTAATAACTCTGAGACAAAATACACAAATTTCTATTACAAATCACATCTCCCTCTTACAATATTTACAACAATTAAAAGCTGCCTAAATAGGCTTTTAAGTGCCATCCATCCATCCATTCACTTCCACTTATCCTTTTCAGGGTCGCGGGGGGCGCTGGAGCCTATCCCAGCTGTCATAGGGCGAGAGGCGGGGTACACCCTGGATAGGTCGCCAGTCTGTCGCAGGGCTTTTAAGTGATTTTTGAAATTATGAATAGAAGCTAATTCTCTAATTGCATTAAATATAACAGAGTTTTTCAAAAAGTTGCTTTTAACTCGAGGAATTACTAAATTGCGGTTTGTTAATAATCAGTATGATTATGTATTTTATCTGGATGCTGCAACTGAGCAGAAAAAAATGTGGTGTGTTTAACAGTATTGCTTTCTTTAAAAATACAACTAAGCCACAGTATAATTTAGCTTGTACAGGAAGCCAGGAAAGTTTATCATGCATTTTATTTGATATTTGTATAGTATGAACACCTTAACACTAATCTGGTCGCCTTGTTCTCGACTAACTGAAGTCTGTTCAGATCTGTCTTATTAGCTGCTGACCAAATGATGGAACAGCTATGGAAAGATTTAGTTGTGGGCTGTTGACTAAGCGTAATCTACTTCCAATTAACATAGATTTGGATTTAGATACATTTAAGATCATGTTGTTTTTACTTATCCAGCCAAACACATTCAACAAATCTTCTTGTGATACGTCTATGGTGCCATTCAACCCCCACACCCCATCAGAGATGCAGACTCGTGATGTGTGGAGTGCAGAAACAATAAAAACAGCCTTTAGTCAAAACCCTGACAGTGAGGACATTTGTAGCACAGTAACACATTGATGCTAAGTAAAAAAAACGCATTAACATTTAGTGGCGCGTGGTGCCGTGGATCCCAATAATGAATGCCTTGATTTACTCTGTCATTAATTTGTATGCAGTGATTTACCAGCACAGAGACAAATGTTAGAGCTGTTCATGAACTAATTAACACTGATGAAAGGGGGACATGGATCACCTTATTATACTGAGCACAGGGGCGGTCCTAGCCTTCAGTGAGAGACTGAGGCCGTATCCCAATTCAGGGTCTGCAGCCTTAAAGGCCGCATTTTAAGGCCGATTACGTTACAGCGACGCGACGAAGGCTGTCCCAATACAAAGGCTGCTCGAAATGCGTCCTTCATTTCTTTAGTCTCAGATGACTTTAGTCTCATGAACAACATTAGCTGATTGTTATTTACTAGCTAATCTTAAATGAGTGTTCAGTACAGAAATGAAGCCCAACAATCATGTTTACAGTCCTGTGGTCTCAGCCTCAGATACTTATCAAATCAAAGCTCATGTAGAAACAAACAAACAAATGAACAAAAGATTTTCTCCTTCATTTCTGTCAAACACAGCTGTATGAAACGTTTCCAGCTGTTAGTATCATGGTTGCTAGGCAACCTGGGCAGCGCGACGGAGGCTAGACCGTCCCATTTCACAAGCCTCGCACTTCCGGCCTTAGTGGTCTTTGAGTACGCGGCCCTTGTGGACCGTCAAGGCTGCGTACTTTAAGGCTGCAGACCCTGAATTGGGATACAGCCAGAGATTACCACCGAACGACACAGGAAGTCATTCCTGCCCGTGGCCATCTCCCTGTACAGCTCCTCCATCTAACACACTGTAAACACTGCAATGGTTACATCCTTTTTACACACGCTCTTTTCTACTCTGTAATATTCTTGTCAATTTTCTTGATCTTTATTTATAATCCCCTCTGTTAATCCTTCATAATTATAATTGAGTTATCTGCGTATATTAGTGCTATTTCTTAAATGTGTAACATCTGTAACATAATGTATTGGTTGGAGTTCAGTCTGTTACTGTTACTATTTTTAGAATTTCTTCTTGGAGCAACTGTAACCCACATTATTTCCTTCGGGATTAATAAAGTATTCTGATTCTGATTGTTTCAGGATGACCTGCCATTATCCAATCACACATCTGCTTACCTGCATCTTTTGCTCGTTTCTCCTCCTCTTCTTTTCTCTTTTTTCTAAACTGAGCACCTGATGGCTTTGAACTTTTCTTGTCCATCTTCCATTGGTTTTAATTTTGCACTCCAGTATGAACACAAATCCCCCAACCCGAGGATCACCACAACATAACCTAACAACCCTACACCTTAGTTCACAGATTCACTTTGTCTTTATTTCTGGTATTTTGCACAAATCAGGATTCAAATCATGAATACATGATGGGCTTGGATTTACATTATAAATGAAATGTGCTCTGTTTGGAAGCAGCCGGCCCCTCCCCTTTCGACGGGTTGTGTGTGAGACTTTAAATCATCAAACTGTAAATTATAAATTTTAAATTGTTATTGATCCTTTACCCCGAGTCCTGAAGTATATATTTATTTTCTTACTCTTCTTATATTTATTGTTTGTTTACTTGCACTGCTGTAACTGGAGCCTCGTTGTCTCGTCTCTCTATATACTGGACTGTATGTAGCGGAGATGACAATAAAGTTTACTTTGACTTCAGCAGCGAGCAGGCACACCGAGGGTTGCCGATGCCTGTGATGCCGCCCTGGGCAACCGCCCATGTCGCCAATATCAAAAAGCACTACTGATTGAGCAAACTACAAGTAACCACAAGTATGTTTCACATATCTGCTTTTTTATGTGTGTAAAAACAAAGATAAACTATCATTATAAAGTGTTGTGAAAGCAAGAGTCCTGCCAGAGCGCGTCGGCTGCTTGGCAAAGTACTTAGAAGCCAGTCCTGTCATGTGACATAAAACAATGATAATAATGTACAGTCATGGCCAGAAGTTTTGAGAATGACACAAATATTAGTTTTCACAAAGTTTGCTGCTAAACTGCGTTTAGATCTTTGTTTCAGTTGTTTCTGTGATGTACTGAAATATAATTACAAGCACTTCATACGTTTCAAAGGCTTTTATCGACAATTACATGACATTTATGCAAAGAGTCAGTATTTGCAGTGTTGGCCCTTCTTTTTCAGGACCTCTGCAATTCGACTGGGCATGCTCTCAATCAACTTCTGGGCCAAATCCTGACTGATAGCAACCCATTCTTTCATAATCACTTCTTGGAGTTTGTCAGAATTCGTGGGTTTTTGTTTGTCCACCCGCCACTTGAGGATTGACCGCAAGTTCTCAATGGGATTAAGATCTGGGGAGTTTCCAGGCCATGGACCCAAAATTTCAATGTTCTGTTCCCTGAGCCACTTAGTTATCACCTTTGCCTTATGGCACGGTGCTCCACCGTGCTGGAAAATGCTTTGTTCTTCACCAAACTGTTGTTGGATGGTTGGAAGAAGTTGCTGTTGGAGGGTGTTTTGGTGCCATTCTTTATTCGTGGCTGTGTTTTTGGGCTCAAAAGCTCCAATGAGACCATGAGACCACAAGGTTTAATCCTGGGTGCGTTCTTTTTTTTGTCAACGTTATTCCTTCTGCTTTGATCCTTCAATCTTTTAATGACATTTTCTCATCATTTTTATGCAGACAACACTTAGTTACACGTCTTTTAAGCCTTGCCGGCTGGATTGGCTGTCCATTGTTGTCCACTTTTGCCATGTTTTAAACTCCAACAAGGCTGTGATTGTCGATCCTCCTGAATTACATACTAAAATCAATTTAGCACTTGCTTCTGTTTAGTCTACTGTTTGAAATCTTTAATAATATTTGAGTCCTCTTAGGCTTTGACTTGCATTTAAATTCTAAATTCTAAATGTCTTTCATATAAGGAAGGAGTGTAGACTTATTGGATAGTCTGTCCTCAGTCACTGTTCATCGCAAATGACTTTTGATTATCCTTTCAGCAGAAAAGGGCCTTTCATAAGATGCACTGCTGACAGGCAATGCCACAGTTAGGGGAGCTTGAACTGTTCGAACAACATGATCTGAAAAACTCCCACACTGTGGGAGAGCGGTAGGAACCATCACTCTTTGCAAGTCTGAGACTTGTCAGCTCTGAGGTATTTCAGATGTCAAGTTAGGAATAAGAGTAGAAGTAAGGAGGCAATCTTTAAGTTTTGTTGCTTCCTGTGTGGACTGTTTTGAGATGGCATGATACCACTTTTTAATGTCCGAAACCGATATCATAAATTTGGATGTCTGCCGATACCGATATAAATCCAATATAGCCTTTTTTATAATCAATAAAATGTTGTTGTTGTTTTTTAAATATCTTGCGGCACTTTGTATAAGTTCATACTGAAGATTAAAAAAACAAAACAAAACTAAAGCTTTTCTGTTATACCTGTATGCAAAAAACACACTGCACCCAAAATATTTCATAGTTCAGCAAAACTGATCAATCCAATAAACTTAAACCTGCTCCATCCTCCCTATTCTGGTATAGGGAGCCACCCTCCACCTCATAATGCTTAATTGACGTAATCAACTTTAATTTAATGCATGTGTAAAAAAATAAAAATAAAAAAATAAAAAATTCACAGAAATCAATCATTTTTCTACAATAATTCAACAGAATTGACTGCACAGATGGTACCTTCCCAAAGGAAAAAGTACTATCGCTTACTAGGTCATAAATTTGACTTAATATTTACTATATACAATAATGGACTTTTATACATTTTACATCAGATGAAAACTTTGGTTGTAAGATTCAGATAATTATGTATTAAAAGCTAGACATTTTAAATGAGAATAAGAAAGAAAAGTATGTCTTTGTGCCCCCCTTTCCCTGTTAATGCCCTATCGGCCCCCTTGGCAAAACTTTGCTAGATCCGCCCCTGCACAGTTACCAGCCGTCAGCTACGTAGAAAAAGATCCTGGTGTAGAAAGCAAATAAATTCTATTTTTTTTTTTTTTTTTTTTTTTGGCCTGTCCCGTTTGGCTCTTTTGCCATCAGAATTGTTGTCTAAAGGCAAAGAAAGATGCCCAACGGATTTACTTTACCAAACTGACCATCCCAGCCTTGCCGTAATGGTCCATTTGATTCACCTTTTATTGTTTATTTTATTTTCACTTACTGAATACGGGACAGACTTGTCTGGGGGAAAGAAGGGGAGAAAGAAAGAGGGAAAGAGAAACAGCTGAGAAGAGGGACGGGGGAGAAGGGCAAAAGACAAAAACCAACAGAATGAGCAGAAAAAAAAAAGAAGAAAAAAAATGCATCTATCGATCACCTGGATCACCTGCTGAGAAAGAAAAAAGAAAACAAGCAGAAGACAACAAGAGTAATAGAATAAACAACATCACAATGATATATGGGAATATGACAGTAAATACTAAATGTTAAACATTATTGTGCAGCACATAAGATCAACAGAACACAGTGTGCTTTGAGGTAGGAGCCAAAAAGGGTGTAGTTTGTGGGTGTGATCACCTGTGTGTACACCTGTGAGCATGGACGCGCTTGTTTTTTGTTTTTTTTAAAAGGTTCCTTCATGTAATAATCTGCTAGAGGGTGTGGGGGGGCCACAGCCCCGTCCTCCAGGGCGTGAAGCAGGTGTGGAGGAGATCAAAACTCCAGACATCCAGAGGCCCCCAGAACACAAGAGACCAAGGAAGACCAACAGAGGGGCAGCTGCGCCACTGTCCCGGAAAGAGCTGAGGAGAGTCCCAGATGAGGGCTCACTCAGCAGCCGCGGAGCAGAAGCCAGGGGGAGTTGCAGTGACGCGCCCGTGAGCTCCGCCGGCAGCCAGCTGCGCCTGAGTGACCGAGCCCCAGGCCGAGAGGCCGGGGGCACCCCACCTCCGAAGTGGCCCGAGCGAGCCCCAGGCTCCAGGCCCCGATAAGCGGCCGCCAAGGAGTGAGCCGGTGTGTACCTGGACGCCCATCCCCGGACACAAAGAACCACCAACGCACCGATGTCTGAGGGGGTCCGCCACTGGCAGGGAAAGTGGTGGTAGGGGGAGATAGGCCTCCAAACCCTGGAGGGCCTGAGATGTCCCCAGAGAGGTGGCGCCTGACACCCAACCTGACATATAGACACAGACATACAGGCACACACAGATACAAACATCCATTCCCACCCTCATGCTCTCATATGCACTTACTCCACACTCAACCAACGTGGAGACAGACATAAAGAGACGTTGTACACACGATCACACTCCCCAAGCGTACTCTACAAACCGGGTCTAGGTGCCCCCGCCCCTGGAGGGGGGAACTGCACCCAGACCCAGGTGGTGTTTCCCTTTTCCCTGCGGTGGGGGGAGGCAGACCGCCCCGACTCCGCAGCAGCAGGAAGGCTCCACACTCCAGACCGCAGTCGGACGGTCAACTCCTCCTCCTAGTCCTAGCCCCCCTGCTCCAGCAGGTCGCAGAGAACGGGGGTGAGAGAAGACTCCGAACCTCCCTCCACCCGCTCATTGTAGTGTTGATGCATGTGTGTTCTAAGGTGCATTTAAAACCCAGGAGGGCTTGGAGCTACCTGCCAGAGAGCAGCAGGTAAGCGCATGGTCCCTCCTGCTAGCCCTCAATGTCTACGTGTATTTAAAATTGAGAGGTGGGCAACGATGCCAGGGGTGGGGTGTACACCCTGATGGTACTTTGGACTCCGTGTATCGTGCCCACCCCCAAGATCCTATATGTATGTGTAATGAGAGTGTGAGTAATGTGAATGTCTAAGTTGTGGGATAAAATTGAGGCAGAGGCAGCCAGAAGGGGACAGAGGGGGGGGGGGGGGGGTAGCCTCCTCTGCACCCTGGTGACATACCCCTACTCCAAGGCCCTGCATGTGTGGGTGGTTGTGGTGGAGCGGGAAGAGGGAGGCAGCTGGAGATGGGGAGGGAAGGAAGGGAGGGGCAAGTGACCCCTCCCTGGGGCCAGCTCCCCCGCTGACCCCAGTAGGCACCCCCATACTCCGCGACCCGCCAGGGAAAGGGGGCCCAGGCCCATCCAGACCGGGCCCAGTGCAGCAGCGCCGCCCGGCCCCACAGAGCCCGGGACAGTCCACCCAACCCCACCACAGAGAAAACTGCACCCACCCCACCATCCACTCATCTTCCAGACTACATAAGACAATAAACACCCAGGCTGAGATCTTCCTCCACCTCTCCTGTATCTCCCCCTCCTACAGAGGCAGCTCCTGAGGAGAGGAAAGCTCCTGCAAGATGTGACAATCTCCCCCACCAGTTGAAGAGCCCCCCAGGTGGCTCGACGCACCGGCGGCACCCTGCTCCAGGGCTGGGCCCCCATGCACCCACCCGCCCACAACCCCGGCAACACACCAACCAGGACCCAAGCCCCCGAGGCCCGGTCCGGGTCCCAGCCCAGAGACGGAGCGCCCCCAGAACCTCACGCCCATCCCGGACCCACCCAGGGGCAGCCAGGCTACCAGGTCAGTAACCCACGTCCGTCAGCACAGACCCTCCCCTAGCCCCGCTGCACGCAGCCGCGAGGAAACAGTCACCGGAGAGCCAACAGAGCCCCTAACCGGACATGACCGCTACCCCGGGTTGAGCCCCCCAAGGAAGATGCCTCCGGGGAACCCCCCGACGCCCTAAGCCTGTCCCTACCCCCACACCAATCACAACAGTGAAGGCGGGACCAAACTATGACCCCCCACCCCCACTAGGTGATGGAGCTGATCAAAGGAGCCCAGAGCAATTGATCTGATGTGGTGGCAGAGGCTGTATCAAGACTAATGTAATCTAATAGATCATTTCTATATTGGTTAGAATTAAGATTATTTTTATTTTTCCAGTTCATGAGGACTGTTTTCTTGGCTATGCATAGGGCAGTGAAAACCATATGGGCGATATTCTTTTCTGAAGTGACATTATCTAAGCTGCCCAACAAACACACTAAGGGGGAAGTTGGAATGTTACATTTCAGACACTTCGATAAGTCTTCACATATCTCGCGCCAAAACTTCTGAACTGGTGGACAGAACCAAAGAGCGTGGATATAATTGTCCGGTGAATTGGTTTGGCAGTGTGAGCAGTTGTTGGTAGACGTAAAGCCCATCTTGAACATCCGATGACCTGTATAGTGCACTCTATGTAATATTTTGTATTGAATTAATTGAAGACTGGGATTTCTAATTAGATGAAAGGTTTTTAAGCAAATCTGAGACCAGAAGTTTAGGTCTAAGTTAACTGATAAATCCGCTTCCCATTTTGCAATAGGAAGTGATATTGATTCATCTGTTTTAGAAAGCATTCTGTATATTTTGGATAGTAATTTGGGGGGTTTAAGAGTAAGAAATTGAACCACACTTGGTGGTGTTTGTAGTTCAACTTGACCCGGTTTAAATTTCTTTTTTACTATGGATTTAATTTGTTGATATTCTAAAAATCTTTTCTTGTTGATCCCATATTGTGTAACTAGTCCGTCAAATGAAATAAATTCTGTTCCTTCTAGTATATGTTCTAAATATTTGATTCCTTTATCACTCCAATCTGAAAAGTTTATCATATTATTGTTTTGTAATATGTCAGGGTTGTTCCAGATAGGTGTACGTTTGCATGGGATTAATGAAGACGCCGTCAATTTTAGAAACTCCCACCATGCTGTCAGAGAAGAGCTGATGTTGATGCTTTTAAAGCATTCATGTCGTTGGATGTTTGAGCTGATAAATGGTAGGTCTGAGATCTCTAGATTATTGCAGAGTGCTTGTTCTACATCTAGCCAAGGTTCATCTAAGAGGGTATGTTTTAGCCATCCTGAGATAAACTGAAGCCTGTTGGCTAAGAAGTAGTGCTGAAAGTTAGGCAGTTCTAGTCCTCCTTTATCCTTGGTCTTTTGTAGTGTTTTTAAGCTTATACGTGGGGGTTTATTTTTCCAAAGGAATTTGGACATACATGAATCTAGAGATCTGAACCAATCTTGTGGCGGTTTAGTTGGGATCATTGAGAATAAATAATTTATTTTTGGTAAGACCATCATTTTTATAGCGGCAACCCTTCCCATGAGTGATATGGGTAGAGATTTCCATCTAGCCAGATCATCTTCTACCTTCTTTAAAAGTGGGATATGGTTTAATTTAGTTAGATCTGCAAGCTTGGGAGAAACATTAATACCTAAATATTTTATATTTCCCGATTGCAGTGGTGTAGAAGAGGAATTATGGAAGGAGCAATTAATCGGTAGGACTGTAGATTTTGACCAGTTAATTGAGTAATCTGATATTCTTGCAAAAGAGTTTATCAATTCAATCACCCCAGAGATATTGGTTTGTGAATTTTGGAGAAAGAGTAACACATCATCCGCATAAAGGCTGATTTTATGTTCCACGTTCTTGCATTTTATGCCCTTAATTACTGAATTCTGTCTAATTGCTGCTGCTAGTGGTTCAATAAAAATTGCAAATAGTGAAGGGGAGAGTGGGCATCCCTGCCTGGTGCCCCTCAAGAGACAGAAGCTGGAGGATGTCTAAATTCTAACAACAGCTGATCAAGGTTAAACGTGCTGCTGTTGTTCAGCTGCTGGTTTCCTCTTTCTGGTGCAAAGTGGACCAAAAACAAAGAAGAGAGACGGACTCATGACAGAAAAGCCGATCAGCTGATCATTGATCATGTCACGACTGGGGCAGCAGTCGTGTGGTGTATTGAGAAAAAGGATCCAAAATGCAGGTACTGGCCGGGGTGCGAGTGAGTGTTTATTTACAGAAGTGACAAAGTGGCAAAAACAGGAAGAGCAGAGCGGGGAGTAAACAAACCTAAACTGGGGAAAACTAAAGACCTAACCTGAAACCAAACACACACGGGAGAAGGAGCAAAATGCACGGAGAATGTTGGCAGAGAGACGTGGAATAAATACCAGTTAACACAGAGGAAAGACACAGGTAGGGATGATAAAACACTAAACACCAAAACCAACCCACACATACAAAATCAGAATTAACACAAAACACAAGGCGATACAAAAGGAAACACAAACGCTGGGTCAAAATGACCATGACAGATCAGTTTCATGATTGAAGTAGCAACAGGAGACGGAGGGAGATAGAGACAGTCGCTCCATATATCGGTTGTTAAGCTTAACGTGGGAATGCTTTACAAACATTCAGAGATGAACTTACACACTCGCTTTACTTCTCTGGGTTAGCTTTCTCCAAGATGAAATGCCGGTTTGGAAGCACGTAGCGAGGCTCCGTGGAGTGACCGCTGACAGGTCTCGCACGCCACAGCCGCTCTATCACGTGAGGCTGTTGCGTTGGGCTCTTTTAATAAAACTCCTCATTTAGGCGATAACGTGGAATCCCACCATCTTTATTCCAGCTCACTCTATGTTCATGACATAGCATCACCTCCTGTCTAGAAGGGTAAGTACTGCCCCCTAGTGGCGCATGATATTCACCAATATAGATTACACCACATCCCCCTTACTGAAGTCAGACTGGTACATTCTTTTGTTCTTCAAACAAAACATAACTGCATATAGCTTTTTCAATACAGGCATACCCCAACATTTCAGGAAACATAAAGTCAGTATTGTCATAAACACTTTTTCTTTTCCTCCTGTAACAGAATAAACACTTTCTCTTTTCTTTTCCTCCTGTAACAGAATAAACACTTTTTTTCTTTTCAACATGCTACTCTTAAAACCACAACTTAGCATTTGAAACACACTTTTCCGTTTTCAAACAATCAGCGTCACAGATCAAGTCTTTTCGGTTTAATCACCTCCCTACCAGACAGGGTTCTAACCACACCTGGTGTATGGGGTGCGCTTGGCTCAGAAACTGTCTCTGTAGGAGTAGCTTGGATCTGTGTGGCTTCGGTTTGAGCCTCTGTTTGCGGGATCGGCACAAGATGACTGCGGTTCCTTCTAATTGTCCCTTGGGGCCCACTGATGACGTACGATCGTGGAGTCGGGTGGACTGCTGTCACTGTGCCCTGTGCTCTTGCGTCCGTGATCCAGACTGGTTGTCCTGGCACCAATTTATCCAGTTCTCTTGTTCTATGTCTCTTGTTAAAACTTTCGGTTTGTCTCAGCCGTTTCTCTCTCTCCGAACAACTAACCTGCTGAAAATCAGGCAGACGGGGCTGTAAGGTTTCAGGAAGCATTGGCAAGGTAGTACGAAGCCTGCGCCCCATGAGAAGTTGAGCCGGGCTGTAGCCATTTGCCAGTGCTGTTGTTCTGTATGCCAGCAACGCCTTGTATGGATCGCTAGCCTTTTTGAGGAGATTCTTGACGGTCTGGACGCCTCTCTCCGCTTCGCCGTTGCTCTGCGGGTACCTGGGACTACTGGTAACATGCTCAAAACAGTAGTCCTTTGCAAAGTCTCTGATTTCTTGACATGCAAATTGTGGCCCATTATCGGTGATCAATACTTCAGGGATTCCATGGCGTGCAAATATTGACTTTACATGCACAATCACATTGGCTGAACGAGTTGGACTGAGTTGAGCAATCTCGACATATCTCGAGAAGTAATCCACTACTAACAGATAGTTTTTGTCTTTTAGTGTGAACAGATCAGCTCCTAAGTTCTGCCATGGCCTCTCAGGTAAACGTGTGGGCATAAGAGGTTCCCTCACATTAACTCTCTCCTGAATGCACAGCCTGCACTTAAGGACAAGTTCACCGATCTGGTTACTCAGGCCTGGCCACCACACTGCTTGTCGCGCACGTTCTCTACACTTGACTACTCCTTGGTGTCCCTCGTGTATTTTGTCCAGAACTGCGTTTTGCATGTTTGCAGGTATGACCAACCTTGTACCTCTCAGTAGTAGTCCATTGTGTACACTCAAAACTGCTCTTTCAGACCAGTAGTGCTTTACCACTCCCTGCAGCTGGTTCCTGTCCGGCCAGCCCTCTGCACAGTACTTCATGACTTGCGAACAGACGCTGTCAGACTGCAGCTGCTCACGGAGATCTGAAAGGTATTTGCTGCTAGTAGGAAGGCCCTCCAGCACTGTGTCAACGTAGATATCAGTGTCCTCCATAAGGTCATTGTCTCTGGGAATCACGTTGCCTGCCAACGGCAACCGTGACAGCGTGTCGGCTGTGGTGAGGCTTTTGCCTGGAATGTGCCTTATAGTGTAAGAATACCTCATCAGGCGCATGCGGAATCTCTGTATCCGCGGTGGAAGCAAATCCAGGGCTTGTCCTCCGAGTAGGCTCACTAGTGGCTTATGGTCGGTCTCAAGCTCAAAGTGTAGCCCTAGAATAAAGTCACTGAATCTTTCACAGGCCCAGGTGAGCGCTAGCGCTTCTTTTTCCAGCTGAGCGTAGCGCTGCTCTGTGGCTGTCAATGATCGCGAGGCATACGCGACAGGTGACCACACATCATTGTCTTTCTGTAGTAAGACTGCCCCCAACCCGTATGAAGAAGCATCTGCTGAGATCTTCTGGGGTTTGTTTGGGTTGTAGAGCTGTAGCACTGGTGCAGATGACAGTTCTTGTTTTAAACTGTTAAAGGCGTTTTGTTGCTCATGCCCCCAGTACCACATGTTTTTAGTTGAAAGCAAGTCTCTCAGTGGTTTGTCTTTTTCAGAAAGGTTTGGGATGAATTTCCCCAGCTGGTTCACCATTCCTAAGAAGCTCCTAAGCTCACTCACAGTGCTTGGCTCTTTCATCTTCTGCACCACGCTAGTTTTGTCAGGGTTGGGGCTCATGCCTTCAGATGACACAATGAATCCTAAGAATTTCACTGCTCTTTTGCCAAACTCACATTTTGACATGTTCAGGGTGACGCCTGCCTTCTCTGCACGGTCGAGAACAGCGTGGAGTCTCATGTCGTGCTCCTCTCTCGTAGATCCCCAGACCAGGATGTCGTCCATGTGGCATACGACTCCCGCGAGGCCGGCTGTCACTTCTGTCACCATCATGTTTTGGAAATGCTCTGGTGCACTGGAAATACCAAATGGCAGACGGTTGAAATGGTACCTCCCAAATGGCGTAATAAACGTGGTGAGGAGAGCAGATTCTTTGGACAGCGGTATTTGCCAAAAGCCCATGTTAGCATCGAGCTTGGAGAAATACTGCGCCCCTGTGAGCATGCCTAGTGTTTGGTCGACAGAGGGAAGAATATATCTTTCACGACACACCGACCCATTTAAAGGTGTCATGTCCACGCAGATGCGGACTGTCTCTTTGTCCTTTTTAGGGGCTACGACCATGCCGCAACACCAGTCTGTGGGCTCCTCCACACGACTGATCACCCCCAACTGTTCCATCCTCTGTAGCTCTGCTTTGACTTTGCCCAGTAGTGGGAGCGGAACACGCCTGGGCACTTTCAGTGAATAAGGTTTAGCGTCGGGCTTCAGCTTAATCGTGTACGGTTTTTGAACAAGCCCGAGCCCATCCCATAGCTTCGGGTACGCTTTCTTCACTGTCTCAAGGTCAACATTGTCCATTCGGGCAATTAGTTTCAGTCTCACAGAAGCTGTCCTGCTTAAGAGAGCTACACGCAGATTTCTGACTACATAGATTGTCTCTGCAGTGCTCCTGTCACTGTAGGAAATGTCCTCCTTTGTGGACCCAAGCACGGTCAGTGCTGCACCTCCTGGTCCATACAGTGGCTTTTCAGCTTTTTGCAGATGCTCATTTGGCTGCTTAATGTCTTTGAATGTCTCTTCTGAGATAGCTGTGACATCTGCCCCCGAGTCTAATTTGAAGGTCATGCTTTTGCCTCTCACGCAGATGTTAGCAAGCCACGGGTCTTCTCCTGAATCCAGTTCACCTAGGAAGAGTCCATCTGCACAGTCTGCCACCTCATGCACAGCTGTAGACCTACAAACTCTCCCGTAGTGTCCACGTTTCCCGCAGTTGTGGCATTCTGCATTTTTAGCTGGGCACTGTGCTGCTGGGTGCATCTGTGTTTTTCCACATTTAAAACACGTTTTATTTTCTTGTTTTGTTATTTGTGGTTTTCGTGGCTTGAACTGCTTTTGCTCTCTGCTTCTGAATTTATTGGGCTGTGACTTTCTGACATGCACGGCGTCCATGGCTGTTTTGCCTGTGCTGCTTTCGCCTCTGAGGTCAGTTTGCTGTCTTTTTATTTCCTCAGATTGTCTCGCCATTGTGATAGCTTTGGTTAGCGTCAAATCTTTGTTGAGCTGCATTCTCTCCGACAGTGATGAATCTTTAAGACCCACAACGAGCCTATCCCTCAAAAGTTCATCGTGGAGTTCACCATATTCACAGTTTTCAGCGAGAGCATATAGAGCTGTTATTAAGGAGTCAACTGTTTCCGCTGGCTGTTGTACTCGCTTATTAAACTTTGCTCTTTCATAAATCACATTCTTTCTGGGGACAAAATGTCTGTCAAATGCGTTTCTGACCGCATCGTACTGCTGGCGCTGCCCGTCTGTTAGGTCTAGTCCCCTTAGCACGTCGTCAGCCTCGTCTCCCATGCAGTATACTAATGTGTTCACTTGGTTAGCATCAGTTGAACCATTCAGATTACTTGCCATTCTGAAACGCTCGAAACGTCTGATCCACTTCTCCCATTCTTGGGGCTTTGCGAAGTCGAACGGTTCCGGTGGCTTGATGGTGAAAGTAGCCGCTGGTGGAGCTGCCGTAACCGGGCCAGGAGTCGCCGGTAATGCTGCTGCTTGCTCCGTCATTTTCGTCACTAGCCGTTCGCCAAGCTGACGGTTATTTTTTTCCACTGTCTCTCTTCGCCGCTTAGAGCGAGTGCACTTCTGACACCATGTTGCGTTGGGCTCTTTTAATAAAACTCCTCATTTAGGCGATAACGTGGAATCCCACCATCTTTATTCCAGCTCACTCTATGTTCATGACATAGCATCACCTCCTGTCTAGAAGGGTAAGTACTGCCCCCTAGTGGCGCATGATATTCACCAATATAGATTACACCACAAGGCATCCTGCTCTGACGTGCTATGGTCATGAGCTTTTTGTTTTGTGAGGTTTTGTGAGGTGCTTTTGTGAAATTTAATGGATCAGTTTACATTTTTTATTTCTCTGTGATATCTGATCCAGTAATTTAGGTCAGTATCGGACAGATACCAATAGCTAATATCGGATCAGTCCATCTCTAGTGCCATGAGACGCCACTGTTTTCACTTCTGCACAATATCTGTCGGCAGATCATCAAAACAATGATAATTTTCTGTGTCTTGACACCCCCAGGAAACTCATGTATTGTATTAGTCTCTGCTCAGATTTACTGACCTTTAAACTGACTGATTCTTTATATGACCGAGTGAAAACTATATTTTCTGAAGAGGACAAGACTAACATTTCTGAGATTGTGTTAATATTTATATATTGTGTTTGTTTACCTTAACTGTTGTGCAACCCTTTATATCGTCTATATTTTCTGTAAATTTTAGCCTTTGTGTACAGATATACTTCAACTATAAGTTAATAACATATAATGAAAAACTTAAAAACACATATTACCAAAAGGTGCTTCTTCAGTAGTCATGGTAAGCAGTGGGACTGATGAGGACGCTGAGTGAATATTAAGTTGGCCAGACTTTTAGAAGTTCCTTCATGTCACTTTAAAAACAAAGAGGTCACTTATCAGTTTATGTAGTTAGTTTTAAATCATGGGCCTGCTGGAAAATTGCAAAAGACATGTGGAATATGCTTTGAGGACACTGCATACTCACAGCCTACTGTCCAGCATGGTGAATTCATTGATCCACTTCTGGAGTTGGAGATAAAGTCTCTCACGTTTATTTCCTGCTTCACCTCTGCAGTCTCAGATATTTTTGCACATGTGGCTACATTTTCCTGGGCGTGTACTATATTTATGTGGTACTGAACAAGAAAACAATCCATGATGCAAAATTAAACCAAAACATAATAAACTCAAAATACTGGGTCCAACAGGCCCAGAACCGTGACAATTAAGGCAAGGCAAGGCAAGGCAAGGCAAGTTTATTTGTATAGCACAATTCAACAACAAGGTGATTCAAAGTGCTTTACAGAGACATTAGAAACAAGAACAAATAAAAAGCATGATTTAAAATTGATTAAAACAAGCAAATAAACTAACTAACTAATTAACAAACAAACAAACAAACAAACAAACAAACAAACAAACAAACAAACAAACAAACAAACAAACAAACAAACAAAACAGTATATAAAATCAAAACAGATAAAATCAGAACAGTAGATAAAATCAGTAGTTAAATGTAAGTTTTGAAATTTAAGCTTAAAGTGTGGATTTGGTGCTTTATTCAAATGCAGCTGAGAACAGGTGAGTCTTCAACCTGGATTTAAATAAACTGAGTGTTTCAGCTGATCTGAGGCTTTCTGGGAGTTTGTTCCAGATATAAGGAGCATAAAAGCTGAATGCAGCTTCTCCGTGTCTGGTTCTGACTCTGGGAACTGATAAAAGACCGGATCCAGATGACCTGAGGGATCTGGATGGTTCATACTGGGTCAGGAGGTCATTGATGTATTTTGGTCCTAAACCATTCAGAGCTTTATAGGCCAGCATCAGAACTTTAAAGTCTATCCTCTGACGGACAGGCAGCCAGTGTAAGGACCTCAGAGCTGGACTGATGTGGTCCACTTTTTTGGTCTTAGTGAGGACTCGAGCAGCAGAGTTCTGAATGAGCTGTAGTTGTCTGACTGATTTTTTTAGGTAGACCTGTAAAGATGCTGTTACAGTAATCAAGCCTACTAAAGATGAATGCATGGACTAGTTTTTCCAGGTCCTGTTGAGACATCAGATCTTTTATCCTTGATATATTCTTGAGGTGATAGTAAGCTGATTTTGTTATTGTCTTAATGTGTTTTTCTAAGTTTAGGTCTGCATCCATCACTACACCCAAATTTCTCGCCTGGTTTGTGGTTTTTAGATGTATAGATTGAAGTTCTCTGGTGACCTGTAATCGTTTTTCTTTGGCGCCAAAGACTATTACCTCAGTTTTGTTTTTGTTTAGCTGGAGAAAATTGTGGCACAACCAGTCATTGATTTCCTCAATGCATTTACCAAGAGCCTGTACAGGGCCTCGGTCTCCTGGTGACATTGTGATATATATTTGTGTGTCATCTGCATAGCTGTGATAGTTTATTTTGTTGTTGTTTATAATCTGTGCCAGTGGGAGCATGTAGATGTTAAACAGAAGGGGTCCCAAGATGGAACCTTGGGGAACTCCACATGTGATACTTGTCTGCTCAGATGTGAAGTTACCTATTGATACAAAGTATTTCCTGTTTTCTACGTATGTTTTGAACCAGTTTAGTACAGTTCCTGAAAGACCTGCCCAGTTCTCCAGTCGTTTGAGTAATATGTTGTGGTCAACTGTATCAAATGCTGCACTGAGATCCAGTAAAACTAGGACTGACATTTTTCCACTGTCTGTATTCAGACATATGTCATTAAACACTTTGGTCAGAGCGGTTTCAGTGCTGTGGTTCTGTCTAAAACCTGACTGGAAGGCATCGTAGCAATTATTCTGTTTTAAGAAGTAACTGAGCTGTTGGGAAACTGCTTTTTCAATGATCTTACTTAAAAACGGGAGATTTGAGATCGGCCTGTAGTTGTTCATTTGTGTCTTGTCAAGATTGTCCTTTTTCAGTATAGGTTTGATTACAGCAGTTTTTAGTGATTCTGGAAACACACCTGATAATAAAGAAAAGTTGACGATCTGTAACAGGTCTGACTCTAAAGTCTTTGAGACCTTTTTGAAAAAACTTGTTGGCAGGACATCTAAACAGCAGGAGGAGGAGTTCAGTTGACCTAAGATGTCCTCCAGGTCTTTGCTGTTAATAGGTTGAAACTGTTTCATGGTGTTTAAACAGTTTTTTGGTGGACACAGTACATATCCTGGATCTGCTGTTGATGTACCAATTGCTTGTCTAATTTCTTGGATTTTTTCAGTGAAGAATTTGGCAAAGTCATTGCAGGCCATGGTCGAATGAAGTTCAGCTGCCACTGACACAGGAGGGTTTGTTAGCCTGTCAACTGTAGAAAATAAGACCCGAGCATTATGGCTGTTTTTAGTGATGATGTCAGAGAAGTAGGACCTCCTTGCATTCCTCAGTTGTAAATTATAATTGTGAAGTTTCTCTTTATAAATGTCATAATGAACCTGGAGGTTTGTTTTTCTCCATCTGCGCTCAGCTTTCCTACACTCTCTTTTTTCTTTTTTCACCAGTGTGGAGTTTCTCCATGGAGACTTTTTCCTTCCAGAGATAACCTTCACCTTAATGGGAGCAATAGTGTCCATTACATTTAACATGTTAGCATTGAAGCTATTGACGAGCTCATTGACTGACCCTCTGGGCAGGTCAGGTGTTAATGGGAAGACCTGGTTAAAAATTGAATGGTAAATGGCCTGTATTTGTATAGCGCTTTTCTAGTCCCTAAGGACCCCAAAGCGCTTTACACAACCTGTCATCCACCCATTCACACACTGGTGATGGCAAGCTACAATGTAGCCACAGCCACCCTGGAGCGCACTGACAGAGGCGAGGCTGCCGGACACTGGCGCCACCGGGCCCTCTGACCACCACCAGTAGGCAACGGGTGAAGTGTCTTGCCCAAGGACACAACGACCGAGACTGTCCAAGCCGGGGCTCGAACCGGCAACCTTCCGATTACAAGGCGAACTCCCAACTCTTGAGCCACGATCGCCCCTTACGCCCCTTATTACATCAGGACTTAGTGTAGCACAGATAAGTCAAAAGATGTAGACCAAAAACAAACACCCATTACAGAGGACATAAATGAATTGGCTGGTTTTCAGGAGTCTATCCCACAAATCAAGTCAAAATAACTTTGAAGGCATCAAAGAAGAAAACACAAAAAAAGTCTTTACTCAGGTAATATTCATTCTGTGTGAACGCCGCTCATGCAGCTGTGCTGAATTTGTCTAAATGCACATACAAAAAAAATTGCATGAAGTTCAACAGTGCACTGGAAAAAAATCCTCTTTGCTAAATTAAATCTGATAAGCACAAGTTAGTTCATTGCATTTTTAAAGCGACATTGCTCAATACTCATTCAAAAGATTATTATCATTTTTACATGACACAGCATTTTCTTTTCCAACTTTTATTGAACTTCTGACATTTTAATATGGGTACCACTGGGAATAATCTCAGGGAAGTGTCTCCTCCCCTCTCTCGTCCTGGCTGTATCGTCTCTTTGGCTCAGGATTGTACGCCTGTTTCTTCTTCTTCTGCTTGCCTCGGTTCAACTTGGACTCCTTCTTTTGCCTTATCCCCTCTTCCTGGTACACCATCCATACTCACATCTGTCCAGCCTTCCTGATCACTCGTCCTTGGATAAATTCAGATTGAACATGTGTTTTATGCTTATATGATTAAATGATTATATGATTTAGTTTTGGATGTTAACCGCAGGTTTCAGCCTATACTACAGCCCAATACAACGTGAAATGATACACATGAACTGATTGTTTCTCTGCCCTTCATGTACATTTATGTAAATGCTATTTTTCATGATTTGTGGAGCTGACTACACTTACCTTTAAGCCATTCTCAGAGTGTGACAGTCAGCTGTCTGTGCTAAAACAAGAAATGCCTGCAGTGCATAGCTTTCACAGTGTATACTTAAAAGATGCTCTTGCAGAGCACTCAGAGTCACTTGCTGTTCACAAAAAGAGAACGCAGTTTGGAGAAAAGCTGTGTTGATAACATCATGGGACATATTTAGAGATCATATCAGTGTTATAGCTACTTGGTCAAAGCCCTAAGCTTTAGCTTCTTTTAATAAACAATATTTATCATGTCCAAGACCAGCGGAGATCCTCCCTGCGATGGGATGGTGGGAGAGGGAGAAGGCCTCAGATATTGTTGACCTGCCTGTTGATTGTGTCATCTGAGCTTTTGTCTATTAACTGCTGACATTTTACTTTCATGAAATCAGCATCCTCAAAGACAACTAGCTTTCATAATGGACTTCGTATGGCACATCAAATCCTACTTCTTCTCTCAACGACTTTCTAAATGGAAGTCGTTACAACACTGATCTAACCCTGAAGCCTTAACATGTCATCAAGATGATGTTTAAAATGTGAACACTTTGCTTTTGCAAAGCACTGGCCACGGAAACAAGTTTTATCGGTTTTGTTTTATTATTGTTTATTATTTAAATCTGTTTAAATCTTCTGTGTGTCTGTGTCCATAATATACCTTTCTCCTGCTTTTTTTTGTTTCACTGTAGTTTGCAAAGATCACAGAGGGCATCATGATGTCACACGGCTGTTTTCTCTGCCTGTTGCTTTTAAGTGTGAGTGTTCTCTTTGCAGTTTTACTCTATTTGCTTTTATATAAGTGCTGTAAAATGTGCTCTTGGTGATCCGAACTTAATAGTTTCGAGAGGAGCGCGAATGTTTTTAGTTTTAATGTTTTGTTGATTACTGTAACTTCTGGTTTTATTAAAAAGCTATGAGACCTAAAGTACTCATTAGTAATTTTTTTGGTAGCCTGTCCTCCTTAAATTTACATCTGCATTAGTTTAGTTTATATAGTGTTATACAAGTTATGTTCATTATATGGTGGTAATTCTGTCCGTCTAATTAAACAACCTTTTGTCTACCAGGTAATCCTGATCGAGCCATCAGAAGCAGGTTGTATGGACCACTTCACAAAAAAAGGATTGGTAAGAAAAAAACATGTTCTTTTCCCTAATTATTATAATTTCTTAATAGGCTGATCTCTAATGCTGGATGACAAGGCTGCTAAGATAAAAGGTAATATGAGGATGATATAAATCAGATTTGGGTTTTGGGATCAGGCTTTTGACAACCTGCAGCCCTCTGGGAGCCTCTAACCCCAGCAGATTTGTGTGTTTGTATATTTAACTCTCTTTGGACATGTTGCAGTTTTAGTTGTGATGATCACTCACTAATAATAAACAAATATATAACTAATGATGTCCTTTGCTTCTTTACCATCTCTCTGTACTTGGAAGGCAAACGCATCAAGTGAGCTGCCAGAGAATATTCCTGTCAAAATAATGAACAAGTCTGAGGTAACTTTGTGAAACATTGTTTAAAAACTAGAAAATGTCCAAATGTATTTAAGTTTATGTTGGAGTGACTTATATTTGGTTAATGATAAATGTGCCCTTCTTTCATTGCAGGACATCATTGTATGTAGTTTAACGGAAGCTGAAGACTGTGATAACAGCAAAACAGAAAATACCTGCTTTCTACGGGACTGTTTTAAGGACGAGAATAACATGGCAAGGAAAAAAATCTCTTCTTCTTCAAGTTTTGTTTGTTTTTTCCTGCTCAGGTTAAACAAGGAATATATCTGATAAACATGTTGTTTGTCCTGCAGGACTATAAACCGCCATGTAACGAGGCGGATGAGAACATCAGTGTCCCTTTCTACCACTTCATGTGCTTGACAAATATAGCCAAGGGTCTACGAGGTATCGCCTCATTTTGATACTTGTCTAACATTCAGCTGTGGTTAGTTTAAAGACTTGCTGCTTGAATGTCTTTGTGAGAAGCAACACTGTGACACCGACTGTTGTAACGAGCTTAGACGTTTTAGAAATTCAGAGGAAGAAAAGGAGCAGGTCTTCCTCAAACCGTAAAATGTGGATCTCCTACAATAAACCTAAAATGAACTTCTGGTTCTTACTGCTAATGTTTTTCTTCTTTTCACCAAAGATAAAACAAAACCACCTGAAGTCTGTGAAGTGTACAGTAAGTACACACACACACACACACACACACACACACACACACACACACACACACACACACACACACCATGAACAGAGACATTCAAAACATCAAGACTTTGTGTGTGGGTGTGTGTGATGTGTATCCATGCTGCTATTGTGTCTGTCAGTGTGGATGTGTGTACAGGTACTGAGACCTACATCCACATTTCCTCTTGTTTTGTTTCGGTGTGCTGATTTTAAAATTCACAACTTGTTGCTTGTATTTTTCTTTCTTTTTTTCTTTTTTTGTTTAGAAAAAGTCTGTGGGGAAGATTCTGCCACCCCAGGTAGGAAACACATTTTATTTATAGTTTTGTCACAGTTTTACTTTTCTCATTGTTTTTTACTGGAAAGCACTTTGGTCAAAGATGATTTTAAAGTGCTCCAGAAATAAAGTTGGCTTGGACTGGATATTAATGCTGAAACAGTACATGTTTGTGTTTTGCTTCTAGCTGATGTTAGATCTTATAAATCACGCCGACTGCCGCACTACTGCTGTTTCCCATCTTAAAATATACTTCAGCTCTTTTTGTGTAATAGCTTTTGCATCTTATTTATTTCCCCACTTTCTTGAATCAGGCTTTCACTCAACATTTTTTTGCTACTTCATGCATTCTCTCTGACTTCCACGTTGTGGACAGACTGCTGCTCTTAGTGCAGCTTTTCAAGTAAATATCACTTTAAAGGTACAGGACAGAAGATATACAGATATACAGAGAGATGTTTTCTCAAAGAAGTCAGGACAATTTACTTTACAAAAACAAAAAACGCCCAAATGACCCTCATATGGCCATAAACGTTAAATTCGACCAAGATTAGTCATTAAAAGCAGAAAAACTAAAACACATCTAAAAGAGGACACACATACACGTACAGTGCTACTGACTGTCAGGTTAAAATTGTTAAATGTTGTCATTGTGTCACTTAAATTTGTAAGACTTAAATTTGTAAGTCTTAGTTCGAACTATATGATTAAAGGCATTCTCTTGTTTCTGACTCCCCCCCCCCCCACACACACAGTTTTTTTAACCTTTTGTGACCATGGGGGGATTTACAATGGGTGTTTGTGTAAACTGTGTGTAACAGAATAAAAGGCTGCTATGGGGTGATGGTTCTTTGAAGTGGTCTGAGACTGAGGGCAGAAGGGCTGCTCTGAGATCCTTCCCTTACTAGCATGTGAAAAACCGGTTGAACTGTTCGTCTTGCTTCCTTACTTCGTTAACGGGAATACGTTTCAAAACCAGTGGGGCCTGTGGAAGCGCAGACCAGACACTGACATTTTATTGCAAAAGACGAATATTTCACCTTTTTTTCAGTGCTTGACAGCTGCTGTTGTCTTTCTATTCTTTGCCCAAAAATGAGATTAAACGCAGTCAGACTCCATCCATTCAAGAAAAATGTTTAAAGAAACCTCCAAGGGTTTTTTTTTTTCGTAAAAAATATTTTGACTTTAAAGAAGCTTTGAGTTTCACACATGGACAAAATACATATTTGATCATATTTACTAAGTATTATCTGTTCAGATTAACATTTCAATGACAATTCAAGTTTTGTTAGTAAGTTTTTCTTTGTTTTGTGCTAGAGAACACCAAACTGTTGTCAAATAGCTAAATAAGCATTTTGTAACAGAAAGTTCTAGTTTTTTAAGGATCTGGTCTCTTCGAGTGGACAACAGTCATTTGTAAAACAGTGTCATGTTTTAAATGTACTGGTCAGTGTGCAACCCTTCACAGAAGGGTCCTCTCTGTGATCCCTACAGACAGTTACAGTGGGGCAAAAAAGTATTTAGTCAGCCACCGATTGTGCAAGTTCCCCCACCTAAAATGATGACAGAGGTCAGTAATTTGCACCAGAGGTACACTTCAACTGTGAGAGACAGAATGTGAAAAAAAAATCCATGAATCCACATGGTAGGATTTGTAAAGAATTTATTCGTAAATTAGGGTGGAAAATAAGTATTTGGTCAATAACAAAAATACAACTCAATACTTTGTAACATAACCTTTGTTGGCAATAACAGAGGTCAAACGTTTACTATAGGTCTTTACCAGGTTTGCACACACAGTAGCTGGTATTTCGGCCCATTCCTCCATGCAGATCTTCTCGAGAGCAGTGATGTTTTGGGGCTGTCGCCGAGCAACACGGACTTTCAACTCCCGCCACAGATTTTCTATGGGGTTGAGGTCTGGAGACTGGCTAGGCCACTCCAGGACTTTCAAATGCTTCTTACGGAGCCACTCCTTTGTTGCCCGGGCGGTGTGTTTTGGATCATTGTCATGTTGGAAGACCCAGCCTCGTTTCATCTTCAAAGTTCTCACTGATGGAAGGAGGTTTTGGCTCAAAATCTCACGATACATGGCCCCATTCATTCTGTCCTTAACACGGATCAGTCGTCCTGTCCCCTTGGCAGAAAAACAGCCCCATAGCATGATGTTTCCACCCCCATGCTTCACAGTAGGTATGGTGTTCTTGGGATGCAACTCAGTATTCTTCTTCCTCCAAACACGACGAGTTGAGTTTATACCAAAAAGGTCTACTTTGGTTTCATCTGACCACATGACATTCTCCCAATCCTCTGCTGTATCATCCATGTGCTCTCTGGCAAACTTCAGACGGGCCTGGACATGCACTGGCTTCAGCAGCGGAACACGTCTGGCACTGCGGGATTTGATTCCCTGCCGTTGTAGTGTGTTACTGATGGTGACCTTTGTTACTTTGGTCCCAGCTCTCTGCAGGTCATTCACCAGGTCCCCCCGTGTGGTTCTGGGATCTTTGCTCACCGTTCTCATGATCATTCTGACCCCACGGGATGAGATCTTGCGTGGAGCCCCAGATCGAGGGAGATTATCAGTGGTCTTGTATGTCTTCCATTTTCTGATGATTGCTCCCACAGTTGATTTTTTCACACCAAGCTGCTTGCCTATTGTAGATTCACTCTTCCCAGTCTGGTGCAGGTCTACAATACTTTTCCTGGTGTCCTTCGAAAGCTCTTTGGTCTTGGCCATGGCGGAGTTTGGAGTCTGACTGTTTGAGGCTGTGGACAGGTGTCTTTTATACAGATGATGAGTTCAAACAGGTGCCATTCATACAGGTAACGAGTGGGGGACAGAAAAGCTTCTTACAGAAGACGTTACAGGTCTGTGAGAGCCAGAGATTTTCCTTGTTTGAGGTGACCAAATACTTATTTTCCACCCTAATTTACGAATAAATTCTTTACAAATCCTACTATGTGGATTCATGGATTTTTTTTCACATTCTGTCTCTCACAGTTGAAGTGTACCTCTGGTGCAAATTACTGACCTCTGTCATCATTTTAAGTGGGGGAACTTGCACAATCGGTGGCTGACTAAATACTTTTTTGCCCCACTGTATAGATGCAAATCCCAGGAGATCAGCAGTTTCTGTAGTACTTACACCAGCCTTTTAAATTACCCTTCTATTCAAACTAAATATAAGTAGTGATATTGAATTTTAAATAATTAATTTGGAAACAGTCTAGAATTTCCCCAAAAATGTAATTTTATGACCGCTAACATAATTAACACATGAAAAAAAATAGCTACAAACTCTTGTGTTTACTCAATCCACCTCCACCAACAGCACCACCAAAACCTTCACCGACAACACCAACCATTGAAGCAACACCATCAACAGCACCAGCCATTGAAGCAACACCATCAACAGCACCAACCATTGAAGCAACACCATCAATAGCACCAGCCATTGAAGCAACACCATCAACAGCACCAACCATTGAAGCAACACCATCAACACCACTGCCAACAACACCAACCACTAAAGCAACACCACCAACAGGACCAGCCATCGACGCAACATCATCAACAGCACCAGCCATCGAAGCAACACCAACCATTGAAGTAACAACAAAAAACCCAAGCACAGCATCAACAACAAAAACAACAGCACCATCAACGACATCGTCAACAACAAGTACAACAGCAGCATCATTCCTGGTGAATTCACGTAAGTTACGTTAATAGAACTTTATTTGATGTGTCATGGAAAATATATTGTAATAGTTTTAGTTCAAATAAATAACTTAAGTTTAACAATGATTCTGAAAAACTCTCCACATGGACGAGTAGAGAGTCTAATCTGATAGGCCAGCCACCTTTGGAGCAAGCTCATTACCACTGCTTGTATTCGGAGTCTCGATCTTCCAGTCACAATCCAAAGCTCATGACTGTAGGTGAGGGTAGGGACTTAGATTCGCTTTTGTGTTCAAGTCCTGGTCCAGGTTCTGGGTGCAAACTACACAGTGTTCAACAAGACTATTTTCTTTTTAACAGGCCTTGAAAAATAGTCAGTAATCACTGTTGGCCTCTGAGGTTTTATTACAACTATTCATCTGCAGCATGTTTTAAAGCTCCGTTTTTAAAACCTTAACGGCAGCTGAGGATCAGGAATTATATTATATCCAAAACCATGCAGCAGTATATTAATGACTAACCTCGTATTGTGGATAGATTATATCAGGTATTCTCCTGGCTGAAGTTTGGTCGTCTTTCATCCTTTTTCTGTTATGTGATTGGGATCAGGGACCCGATGTTTTGTATTGTTTTTTTCACTTTTATTGGGGGGGGGGGGGGATTGTTCATCCTCCAGCATTACTGTGATAATGTGTTTATATTATGCTATCCATAGGCTTGCTGGCATATAACGGTGGCTGGCTACAGAGCTAACTTCAGTAACCCTACAAACTTTACTGCTGTTTATTTTACTGTCTTTATATATGTCTGAAGCGACAGCAGAGCTGTACATTTTAATTTTTCAAAAATCCCTCAGTAAGAACCTGGTGTATCATCTTTAGATGGAAACTAACCATCTACCCTAACCCTAACTCCCTGCTAACTTCTAACTCTGTTAAATTTCATATTTCATAAATTTCATAAATCCTGTTTTTAAGGGATGCCTGGATGTTAAGCTTTATTGTTTCATCTAGTAGAGCAGCCACACTGATCATTATATTGAAGATGAAATAATTTAGACAGATTTTAACTCTCAGTGAAGCCCGCAGTATTTGTTTGAGTTTGGCAGCTGAAGAGAAGTTTGGACCTGGAAACATCTAATGATGTGAGATCTTATAGGAGGATATGATGATTAGTCTCCGGAGTGTCGGCCAGTGAGCACAGCGCCCACTAGAGAACTTCAAGCCACCCTCATGAAGTCTGTTCCTGATTTTGTGGTCAGAGACATTCACACCAGTGACCTGCTGGAGGTCATTTTGTAGCTCTGGCAGTGCTCATCTTGTTCTTCCTGGCACAAAGAAGCCGATACCTGCCCTGCTGATGAGTTAAGGATCTTCTCTGTCCCTGTCCAGCTCTTCTAGAGTAAAAACCTATCTCCCGGATTCTCCTCCATGCTCTTGAGATTGTGCTGGGACACAGCAAACCTTCTGACAATAACACGTATCCTGGATGAGATGAACTGCCTGTGCAACCTCTGTATCCATATCGCCTCATGCTACCAGCAGCCAAATGCAAAACTAGTGAACAAACAGTAAGAAAAGATGAGAAGGGAAAAGTGTCCCCCACATGTGAAACCATTATCTCTCATTGCTGCCCTTGTAGTGCACCAGTCGTCAATTTCTTTAACACTAAAGCAGATGAAACTGATCCACATCCCCCCTCTGGTACTTACAGCTGAACAGATCAGTTTAACTAACTTGATGCTGTACTCTGATTTAAAAACTGTTCCTTGCGATTGTACTCATAGTCTTTCCTTTCTCCCATAGGTTCACAGGGAGGAATTTGTAAGTTTTTTGAATATACTTTTGATACTGAAATTAAGAGTTACTTTAATTTGCAGTTGTACTTGTATAGTTTTATCCATCCATCCATCTTCATCCGCTTTGTCCGGGGCCGGGTCGCGGGGGCAGCAGCCTAAGCAAAGAGGCCCAGACCTCCCTCTCCCCAGCCACCTCCTCCAGCTTATCCGGGGGAACACCAAGGCGTTCCCAGGCCAGCCGAGAGATATAATCTCTCCAGCGTGTCCTGGGTCTGCCCCGGGGCCTCCTCCCGGTGGGACATGCCTGGAACACCTCACCCAGGAGGCGCCCAGGGGGCATCCTTGTCAGATGCCCGAACCACCTCAGCTGGCTCCTTTCGATGTGGAGCAGCAGCTGCTCTACTCTGAGCCCCTCCCGGATGGCCAAATTTCTCACCCTATCTCTAAGGGAGAGGCCAGCCACCCTTCGGAGGAAGCTCAGTTCTGCCGCTTGTATCCGCGATCTCGTTCTTTCGGTCACTACCCACAGCTCGTGGCCATAGGTGAGGGTAGGGACGTAGATCGACCGGTAAATTGAGAGCTTCGCTTTTACACTCAGCTCCCTCTTCACCACGACGGACCGGTGCAGCGTCCGCATTACTGCAGCTGCAGCCCCAATCCGTCTGTCGATCTCCGGCTCCCTTCTCCCATCACTTGCGAACAAGACCCCGAGATACTTGAACTCCTCCACTTGGGGCAGGAACTCATCCCCGACCCGGAGTGGGCACTCCACCCTTTTCCGGCTGAGAACCATGGCCTCAGATTTGGAGGTGCTGATCCTCATTCCCGCTGCTTCACACTCGGCTGCGAACCGTTCCAGTGCGAGCTGGAGGCCCTCACCCGATGAAGCCAACAGAACCACATCATCTGCAAAAATCAGAGATGAGATTCTGAGGCCACCAAAGCGAAAGCCCTCCGCCACTTGGCTGCGCCTAGAAATCCTGTCCATAAAAATTATGAACAGAACCGGAGACAAAGGGCAGCCCTGGTGGAGCCCATCACCCACCGGGAACGAGTCCGACTTATTGCCGGCAATGCGAACCAAGCTCTTGCAACGGTTGTATAGGGATCGAATGGCCCGTAGCAATGGGCCAGACACCCCATACTGCCGCAACACCTCCCACAGGATACCCCGAGGGACACGGTCGAATGCCTTCTCCAAGTCCACTTGTATAGTTTTAGTTCATTTTTATTGTTTATTAATATTTTAGTGTTTATTTGGGTTGATACAATTATATATATTAACAAGATTGCACTGGCATTATAATTAACATTCTATAACAAGCTATGTACTGAAAGAAACAAACCGCAATACTCTCGACACACGTTTAGTTTGCAGATGTTCTCATACAGTCTTTCCTGTTTTTTCATAGGTTCAGAAAAAGAAACGGGTAAGCTTGTGTTTTTTGTTTATTTATTTATTCTTTGCTTCAGTAAAATGTATATTGACAAGTTTGTTGTAGTACCGACATTCCAAAAGAGCCCAAGTCCTCATTTTCTTTTTCAGGTTCCAAAAACTGATAAAACAAATACAGAATTCAACATAATTGTTTTAAAACAACCATATAGCATGTACGATATTTATTAAATGTGTGAATCTTACAGATTGGCCACACTATAGAAAACAAGACAAAAATTAATAGTTCATGCACTTTAAAAACTTTATTCATGCATAAATATGTGTTATCAAGGGAGTGTTACTTTGAAAATTAATACATGTTCAACTTCTTCTCAAACAGGAAGTGACATCCAAAAGATTTTAATAGGAGTTCTTATCATGACGAACATCATTGTCCCCATGGCAATTTATCTGTACATGCGTAACCAGATTCAGCAGGTGAGTGGCAGCTCAGATGTGAATGTTGCTTAATGCAGGGATGTAAGGATGTTCAACTACACATTTAATTTAATACAATAAAGCAGGACAGCAAATGCTGATAAAAATAAATAAATGTGTAAAATTCCAGATAAAAGAGGGTAATTCCATAAATTTACCAACATTTCCTGTTTAAAAAAACAAAAAACAAAAAAACCCCACTGAAAAACAAAATGATTGAAGACTCCGGTTAGAGTCTTTGCCAGACTGATTCTGGGCCCTGGGCCGTGTGTGTGATACATGTGGCTTAAAGAATGGCGTAGCAGCATGTACCCAGACATATATGGGCTCACATTGTGGTCATAAATATTTTGTACTTGTAAATCACAATGTGTAGTTGTGGACTGAGTACTTTGTAAACCAAAATATCTGAAAATTTTATGTTTGTGATCGATGAGAATTTATGAGTTTGTAAAAACTATTTACACAAGTTACAAATATTTTTGTTGAGGTCTGGCTACAGATACAAAGCAAAAAACTATGTGTAAAACTGCTCTCAAGGCTGTGTGTGACTTTCAACTTGCAGTTATGAAGTTTGACCCGGTTCCTTTCAGCAGATCGGTCAATGTCATGTAACAAATTTAACAATCCAATCAGATAACAGATGGGTGGGCTTTACTTAGCCTCAGGCCCTTGAAGGGTAAATGCCCTTTCATGTGCCAGTGTTTTCCTTCATCACCACGAATGAAAACATTTTGTGCGTGTCTGAGTTCGGTAAATTTTTTGAGTCACAGGTTTATGTGTTTATACAGACCCAGAGCCTTTTCAACTGCTCACTTCAGGGGGAGAGCAGTGCTGTGGAAACAACAGACTCCTCACTAGTCGGGACAGTTACAAAGCTTTCTTCATTATGAATGAGCGATACGTGTTTTATTGAACATTTCAACATAATACAACACAAATTCTTGTAGAGGATATAAAGTAAGAGAGGTACATGTTTTGAAACGACAAGGAGCAGGCGCATCTAGTACACGAAGAGCTGCTGCAAAAAAACGACAGCGGCCAGCGCAACAAATGTTGGATCCTTCACTCTTAGTTAGCGATGAGTGCAGCGCATGCCGTATCTGTTGTAAAAGGGCCTTTATGCTGCACCGTGTGACTCACAGCAAAGGTCCCGGGTGAGCCCTGACTTTGTGTTAACGTAATACTAAAGTAAATAATGGTATTTCTGACTGGTATAGCACAACTTTATCTTTCCAACAGCTACCGAAAGTTAAGGGACCTAGCTTGTATGAGCCTCATGGGATATTAATATAGAGATCCTCCAGCTTCAAACTGTATCACCCTTCCAGGACCTGAAGCTCAGTAAAGCTGAGTAAGCCAAACTCATCTGATTTCTGATTGTCATGGCAACCACAAATTTAACAATCCAAAGACCAATCGACTTAAACGAATTTGTACTTGCAAGTTGAAAGTCACACGCAAGCGAGGGAACTTGAGAGTTTTACACGTAGATTTTTGATTTGAATCAGTTTCTGTGAGAACATGAGTATGACAGAGTGTTAAACCTTTTATGTAATAGCACAAATTTGTCACATTGATGCGGAAATGAAGGTTGACCATGGCTTCTGTTTCATTTCTGCTTCAGATTCCAAACTTGAGGGAAGAAGTAAGAATGACAGAGATGCAGGTATTTTTGTAGAATGTGGATGCTAACTCACTGTAACTGAAGCACAGAGGATTAGGATACAACTAAACTTGCAGTTATTTGATAGTCTTACTTAGATATTACATTTCATTAATAAGAACAACAGAAGTGATTTATCTGTTTCTTAACATTGGTAGAGAGTCAACTTTGTGTTAAACCCTGGTCTGCGTGTTTTTGCTTTAACAGTATTATTTTCTTCTCTTTTTAGCAAAACACATTTCCCAGGGATGTTGAAGAGGGTCCCATTTTATTAACGGTAATTTTTACTGTACTACTACTTTCATAAACGGTGCCTGTAAAAGACTTAATGTTTCAAACACGTGGTTTCCTTGACTGATGAGACCAGACAAGACCCGAATGGAAACACAGCCTTGACTGATTTGATATTTGTTCCCACTAAGTGTGCTTTTTTTTTTTTTTTTTTGTCAGCAGAGGTCCAGCTGTAACTACAAAAATCTATTTTTCCAACAACTGTAGGTAAAAAAACAAAACAAAACAAAACTGTGTCTGCTTATGTGCTCGATACTGGACTTCTCTCAGCTGGGAAGAAACGCACAGATCACTGGGTTAAGTTTCCTTTGTGAGGAGCTGATTAAAAAAACGTTAGACAAAAGTAGCATTTTCTTATTTTTTGTGACTAACAATTTCATGTTGAAAAATAATCTACCTGTTTTATTTTGCATTATTGTGAAATTCAGCAATACACCATTCAGAAATGATCACCAGCTGACTTTTGCAAGTCTTTCTATTGAGTCTGTTCAAATATGGGTTTCTGCAGGAGTCCCCAAATTTCCACAACATCTTTGCCAACGACGTGAAAAAAGATTTAGGCCACATGACACAACACGGATATTTTGTTTGATGCGTGTCTTTTGGACTTCACATTCATTTTAACTGGCTTTTTATTTTTTTGTAACTTGACTCTCACCTCTGTTTCTATTGTAACTGGTCTTTAAGTGATGACATGATGAATCCTGCTAATGGGCCCAAACTACTCTGCATTTAATAAGGCTGTTGATCAGAGATGATCACAAGCTGACTTTTACTATTATTTTTTACTAGTGTCTGTTTAAATATCTTTCTTTTACATATTTTCAACTAGCAAGCACGCAGACATTTTTTTAAATGTCCCAAATTACAGATCCAGGTTTATTTTGATGGCAAGAAAGGCCACTGAAAATGTTAGTATGTAGTATGTAAAGTATGTGTGATATTTAAAGCTAAAATTCTACAGAATTTGACACGAATGACTCTACCAGTTTGGTCAAGGAGAGGGTTCAGATATCCAGCCATAAGACCGTTCTTGGCTATGAAAAGCACTTGGTTGATGTGGCTAAAGGACATTTACATTAATATTAATGAGGGTGGCTGATCTATATATTGGAGCACGCATGTATAATTCTGACACAGTGCGGATTAGAGAAAGTCCAAAATAAATTCAAACTTGTGCACCAAATACTTGTTTTCATAAAGTTATAAAAGATGTACGCTTTTATAACAGTCCAAAGAAATCACGGTGTGAAAAAGACTTTCAACGCAGTCATTTAGTTTGAAGCATGTCTTTTGGACTTTTTATTTTAAATGTACTTTCACTTACTGACTACCTCTATCTCTATTGTATTGTCTGATACATGGAGGTCTAAGCAAGAAAACTACTCAGGTTTTGGGAAAAGATCACAGTTCAAATACACAGCCCAGGATGCTCCATTTGAAAGCTTACCCAAAGATATGGACTACTCAGTCAGATCTTTGGGACTGATAAGAGCTGACTACAGTCACTCTGCCACAGAAACCTCCATTAAAAATTATCAGCCATGCGTTTCGCCAGTCAAGCACACACTTGACTAAGTGCTTTTCTCTTTCTCTTTGTCATACAGACGCCCGAGAGTTCCATCATCATAAATTCACCTGAAAACACCATAATTTAAAGCCCTTGCCCAAATAGAACACACCATTAGAAGTTCTGAGCTGCTGAGAATCTGGATAAATCTGGATATGAGGATCTGCCTTACACAGATCTGGACTTACACAGTCCAGGTGAAGTAAAGGTGGTCTGTGAAGGCCTCTGCGCCCAAAGGTGGATAAGCTTCCAATGTGAAGAAGAGTGGGACCAAACAAGCCGCAGCATGCCTGTTCATGTAACTGCTCTGCATTCGCACATCAAGATTGTTTTCTGTCCGCCTCATGCAAAATGTTTTACTGCTGTGCTGGTTTTAAGTGACCAAAGTCTTACCAGAAGAAGTGCACTGCAGAAAATCTGTTTTAACACGAACAATAACGAGTTGGTTTTTTGTCATATTTAGAATAATTTTAAACACAAAGACACAGATTATGCATGTAGTCAGTAAACATATATATGTGTGTGTCTCTGTGTGTTCAAGTGTTCCACTGTGCAGACTACTATATTTAGTGCGACTGCAAAAGAAAAAAGTTACGTTTTTATGGCTAATGGACTAATTGCCTCTGTTCATGTGTGCATATTTGGGGAAAGGTTTGGTGGCTTTTTTTCTATTCCTTGTATGTATTAAGTATGTTGTGATAAAGCTTCAGCTGAAAAGCTAAAAGTGCCTAAAAAAAATTAAATATTATTATTTTTTTATTGCACAATGCACATTAAGCGAAGCCACCATAAAAAATTGAACTTTTACCTTTTTCTAAGCCAGCTGTGCTAGCTTTACCCCTAAAATGTGATCTTATCTGTTAACAGTTGTTCTAGATAAGTTCTCACTGTACAGTCCTCATACATCCATCGAATGTGTTTGTGTTTCATGGAAGTATAAATAGAAAATTACCTACCGCAATGCTTTTATTATTTTCATAAATCACTGCAAAAACAAAGAGATGTGAAAAAAGCGGTCTTCTCTGCACGTTTTCATTTTCATACTGTCACGTTATTTCACTCTTATATATGGTAAATGGTCTGTATTTGTATAGCGCTTTACTTGGTCCACTCTTGTGTATGTGTAATTATCCCACATATCTGTCCCTCACATATGGAAGACTGTAGACATTGTTCTGTGTTTTCAGTTTTTGGCTTTTGATGCATTTGTGGAATATATTTTAGTTTTTGTTTATGTAAAAATTTTTATTTTTATATATTTTTTAAGCCAACCACTTTATTTATTGTGTTTGTAATAGAGACTGAGTAGGAGTTTTTTTGTTTTGTTTTTGAATGTGTAGATGTGAGTTTAGACAAGCATCTATGATTCCCATACATACTCCTTGGTGTGGAACAAAAATGTCCAGACTGAAAAGAGAAAAATGTAAGCAGATAATAGAACGGACCCGGTGAACATATCTGAGCACAGGAGCCAGACTTGTAAAGTGTATAAAAAGCTATATTTAAAACCAAGTAATAAATAAGAAATGAATAAAAAAGAAAAATCAAACAAAAACATTTCTTTAATTGAAACAGTCACATTAAGGATTCATCTACACCAGGGGTCCCCAAACCCCGTCCACAAGGGCCGGTGTCCCTGCAGGTTTTAATAATAATAATAATAATAATGGATTGGATTTATATAGCGCTTTTCAAGGCACCCAAAGCGCTTTACAATGCCACTATTCATTCACTCTCACATTCACACACTGGTGGAGGCAGCTACGGTTGTAGCCACAGCTGCCCTGGGGCAGACTGACAGAAGCGAGGCTGCCATATCGCGCCATCGGCCCCTCTGGCCAACACCAGTAGGTGGCAGGTGAAGGACACAACGACCAGGACAGAGAGCCCGGGGATCGAACTGGCGACCTTCCGGTTACAGATGCGCTTCCCAAACCCCTGAGTTTTAGATCTCACCCTGGGTCAACACACCTGAATCACGTGATTAGTTCATTACCAGGCCTCTGGAGAACTTCAGGACATGTTGGCTGTATCCCAATTCAGGGTCTGCAGCCTTAAAGTACGCAGCCTTGACGGTCCACACGGGCCGCGTACTCAAAGACTGCTAAGGCTGGAAGTGCAAGGCTTCTGAAATGGGACGGTCTAGCCTCCGTTGCGCTGCCCAGGTTGCCTAGCAACCATGACACTAACTGCTGGAAACGTTTCATACAGCTTTGTTTGACAGAAATGAAGGAGAAAATCTTTTGTTCATTTGTTTGTTTGTTTCTACATGAGCTTTGATTTGATAAGTATCTGAGGCTGAGACCACAGGACTGTGAAATCATGATTATTGGGCTTCACTTCTGTACTGAACAATCATTTAAGATTAGCTAGTAAATAACAATTAGCTAATGTTGTTCATGAGACTAAAGTCATCTCACTTTGGTGATGCAAATATAATAAGTTATTATTTCAATCATTATTAGTTATTACAGCAGTGAATGAACTCTGTTTCAAATACTGAGCTTCAGTATTTATTTATATTTCCTGTCACCTTAAATCTTCATTCAAAGACAGGTTCCTTTGACACTGTATGTATAAATGTATTATATATAAGAGACTGTCAAGAGATGCATTCTTAAACACTTTTTCAGTTGAGAATCAGAGAGGAGAAACACAGTTTTACTTGTATACAAGGGCAGCACAGAGCACTCGCACTGAGAGTGAGGGCTCTGAGACTCGCAGCTCTGTGACTGCCCTGGTCTTTATTTATATATCGGTGGGTGTTTGTTCCTTACATTGGAATGGTTGGTTTCACCCAAATGTATCAGTAAGCCTAAATTTGGTCAATGGCTGCACTGCAAAAACAGCTATACTTGAAACACGCTAAATATTCTTAAATCTGACAAAATTTTCTTGTTTTGAGCAAAAAAAATCTGCCAATGGGGTAAGCAAAAGTTGCTTGACTAGAATTCTTAAAACTAGCAAATTAATCTAACTGCCATATGCCTTTTAACTAGACAAAATTGTCTAAAATGTATGCTTATTTGAAGAAAATGTGACTTATTATAAGTAAAAGACACTTTGATATTTAGAAAATATGTACCTAAAATGAGTATTATGCTTTCTTGAACAAGCTGTTTTCAAGAATTATTTGCTTACTTTAAGATTCTACACCTTAATTTAGATTTTTCACATAAAAAAAACACCTTACTATAGGACAAATTTTCTTAAAACTGAATTGTTTCTTTCTTGATTGAGCTAACTATAAGAATTATGTTTCGACTCTGAGAACAATAATCAGCAAAAATTCCTGAGAATAAGACACCATCTCTTCAAAAAGCTACTAAAAATAAGGGAATTCATGTTAAATTAAGACAGCAAAAGCACTCTTAGTTTTTGCGCTTTTATTGACACAGCAATGGGTCAGTAACTCACTGAGGTCTGTTCCAGGAGAATCATGTCTAAAATTATACATTTCAACAGGGTACTGTGTAACATGGCCAATATAAGAAGTGCATATTCCAGATACTCTTAACATGAATAATAACAGTATAACACACTCATGGCTGGTATCAAAAATAAATTTTGCTGAAGCTTAAAACAATCACTATTTCAAATCCTATATTACATAACATTTTAGAAGAACAAGTTTAACGACCACACAAACAAACATGTGTTTTACATTTGAACAACTTTTCTAAAGAAAAAAAAAACAACCTCACTGACTAACACTGAGTCTGATAAACAAGGCAGATGGAGTCTGTCATCTGAGAGACTCACTCAATGAATGACTTCCACTCACCAAGCGCCTTCTTGTAAGAAGGGGTTGAATCTCGGTCATGGATGGAGTCTTTGAGTATTTCAGTTTGCAAGACAGACAGCAGCGTGGAAATGCACTTTGGATATGTGAGGTGGAGGGCATAGTAATATGCCATCAGATAGAGCAGTCCCTCATTAAGATCCTTCCGGTCAAAAGTGCTCACCGGTGTGGTTCCAACAGCTATCATGCAGTTGCCTTCAGAGACAAGCAGAACTGGACAAGCCAGGGGTCGCTGACGCAGGTAACCTTCAGGGTCTTCTGAAGTCTACATGACAGAAAAAAAGAGGATTAGAACAAGACCGCAAGAAACACAATTTTTGAGTTTCATTAGAGTTTAAAATAGATCAACTTTTTTTGTAGGTTTTACTAACATCAACATGTTATGGGGATCTGAACTTTAAGAATATTTGACTGACTCCACAGTAAAATATATAAAATGAAAACATGAGTAACTGCAAAATTCAACAATATATACACATAGAATATTCCAGCCTTACCTTTAGGACATGGAAAAAAGCCTCACTACAGATGCCCAGCTTCTTAGGTGGTACTGTGCTGGAAGGGAAAAGCACGGGAAGGGCTCTGAACACAGCTGCTGCATGTTCCACTGGTTTGAAAAAAGAAAAATAAGACAGGGCAACACCATTAAGCATTGCAAATAATGTAATCTGCAAAGCATAAATGTAGACAAATCAAGATACTGTAGCATTACCTCCATCCAAAGTTTTTGGCGGCTTCATAACTTTCTTCATGACACCATAAAACTGCACCTTCGAGTAGAAGATTTCCCATCTATCCTTCATCTCAGAAATGTATTTCAAGTTGGATGGTTGAATAATTCTCCGCAGCTCATCAAGGACCTGAAAAATACAGACAGAAACCCAACTGAGATAGATCTGTCTAGCTCTGTATCTGGTCTTGACAATAAGTGATAACAATTTAAACATGAGGGCCAGTATTTAAGAAATTTGAAAATCATATCAAAATGTCCCCAAAGGAATAACAGGATGGCTAAAAGAAATAAGTGCGGCTTACATGATCCAGTTCTCTGAAACAAGGATATGCCTCTAGTATCTTCACTGCTCTGTCCTGCTCCTTTATAGCATCAGAGTTAATGAATTGTCTTCTAGACTCAAACTCCAGGTTCAGCAGTTGGGTAACAGCAGCTTTGTTTGGTTTTTTGGGCTTGTATATTTCTTGAAGTGTATTGTAGTGTCTTGCCTGGGTCTTTTGGCTGTCAAAGAAGTCAGCTGAACCAGCTAAACACACAGAGCAGAGGTGTGCAAATCATTTATTGCCACAGTAAGGCTTTATATATATGTTATTGGTGCAAAACAATAAAACAAAAATACCAAAATATATCTGTAAATTAGATCAACAAATTAACTAACCACCTATCTTAAAATTGTTCATTAATCCTGTGAAGTTGTCACTATTAAATGGAACACAAAGACTCCAAGATAAACAGTGAAGTAATTGTGTTCCATTGTTAGCAGAATTTTTAACAAAAAAACAAAAAGTATCGTCCAAACCACATTTACACTCAGGCTGTAATAAGAGGGTGCATCATATTATACTTACATTCTTCATCACTGCCATCCTGGTGGTGCACTGGGGTGCCCATAGATCTAACTGGTGATTTATCTAGAATAATAGTTGATGCACTGGACTCCCCACTGCTGTCACTTTTTGCAACGCTTTCATTCCCATCCTTTCTTGGCTTCTTCGCAGGAGGTTTTTTGTCTTTCCTTGGACATTTGACATTGGAGAGTCTCTTCATTAGCTTTTTATCAACATGCTCCAAACAGGTACAAACGGTAAAAATTAAAAGATGATAAGATACATCACTCATGATTAACACAGAGTGATATTGAGCAAATGCTACTTACCCACTCACCACACGTTTCTTTAAGCATTGGGTAGTACTCCATTAATCGCTTTGCCATGGCATCAACCTCATGTTTGCTGGGGTATCTGGAGTCGTCAGCTGCTCTTGCTATCGAAATCATGTTTGTCATGGTGTTTCTTACGAGTCGACAAAAGAGTTCCTTTGACAAAGGTTCAGCACACTCTGTCCCCAGCCGCTTCTTTTCAAAGTAAGAATGTCGAGCTTGCTCAAGTTCACTGTCTGTGAAGACTATGTACTCTGGGTTGGACATAGTCACAAACTTAGAAGTGCTGGGTTCCTCTCTGGAGAAGTCACCATCTCCAGTAGTTGTTAGCGTTTTTTCAGCAGCAGTCTTGTTCTAAAATAGTGTACATAGGGCTAATTTCACATAAAATTGCACAAGAACTTTAGGTCTCTAAATATGAAAGAAAGTACAACAAAATATCAGTAAAGTGTTGAACAATAAAAAATATGTATATTTAACAAATGTGTAGGCCACTTGATTTAAATCAAAACTAAAGAAGATTCTACTGTCTATCTGTTAAGTGAGTATTGGTGGAATTACTTGAAACTGCATAAAACAAGCTGGTGTGTTCTCAGTTTTATCACACAGCGATAGGACAGAACTTACTTCTTCACATTTGTGCACTGCAAGCCATAGAGCCCGACGCCTGAGGAAATGTTCAGGACCAGGAAACAGATCTTTGATGTCATCTCGTGAAAGTGATGAGAGCAGGTCTTCTCCAACATTTGCTTCTGCAATAGGAGTTTCCAATTATCACTACATTGCATCATCCTCATGTGCAAGCCAGCTGACAGCTTTGCTTGGGTAACAAACAGGATACACAAGAAACATAATTTAATATTTACCATTTAAAAACAATACTCTATTCCATTATATTCCCTCCTGACTGCTCCACAGGTTCTAAATTACCTTCCTCCCATTGACTGGAAAAAGTATTATATTTGTGATTCGCTTGCACCTTCCGTCCACACATAAACGGCGTTTTTGGTCACTGAAAACGGAGATTTCTAAAAACGCTTGCCAGGGTGGATATTTTCGAAAACTCAGTTTTTGCATATACTGTAGGTGCGGATGAGAAAAACGGAGAAAACGTAGCGTCAAAGGTGTGGGCCTTTTTTGACGTCACACTGTGCGCTGCGTTATTGTTTCGGTGAAATGAATTTCTACAATACTGTTACTGTTAATTGTACTCTCTGCAGTGTTTAAATGCTTACATATACACACACAGTTACTGTCCCTACACACATAGGACTGGGTTCTGCTTCTATGCCCCATCTTTCTTTACTATTTCCCACCGAGGCTTCTAGACTTCTGATTGGCCAACATGAGAGTGAATGAGAGTGCGAGCTGAGCTCAATCAGCACTCCTCCCTCGTCACTGGACCTACTGATACCTGGTGAAACACCCCTTACACTCGTGAATCTCTGCTGGTCTGGGCTTCAAGCTCTGCTTTCTTGCAGTGGCTCTGATGAATCCAAAATGGTCTCTCTGCAATTTTACAGGCTGTGGGTGTAGTCAATGACACTTGATAAGAACCCAATCGCCTGGTTTCAACCTGCAAGAGACTGGAGAAGCGTCGCACGGCAGTTTATTGTTCAAAACAATATCCCTATTTTCTAGTAGTTTTGCCATCCATTCTGCCAGAGTTGTTTCTCTGACAGAGTTGTCTAGTGGTTCACACTTGCATCAATTCATGCATCTTTTCACTGAGTTCTGATTCAAACTATCTCACTTCTGATTCTTTCCAAAAATTATTTCACATGTAACAATTTGTGTATGTGTGTTTTCTATTCATTAATGTAATTGTTAGTTATTTTCTCTCTTTATTTTACCTTCTTTTTGTTTACCTCTTTGTTTGTGACGTGGACATCCCTAAACCATCCTGAGTTCCGGCTTCAATTTCAACCCAATTTTACCCTCTATTCTCGCAGTCGAACTCGTCTGGGCTTCACCTCTCACTGGTCCCTGTCCCTCTCTTCACAGTGTCCTGTGTGGCCGTCAAATCTCCAACAACACAGTCTGTTTCTTCTCTGTTTCTCTTCAGTATTTTCTTTTTAGATTAAGTCCCAGCCTGGCAAAATATCACATTCAGTGCCTTTAAACAGTTATGTCACACTGTTCTTACCAGCCTCCAGTTCACCGTGCATTTTCCATCACGCGGTTTCTTCCATCCTGCTGCTGGTATCGTCAGTTGCACTGTCTTTTTGTCTGCTGTTAATTCTTCAAGTCCACGATGTTCTGTCGGTCTTCATCAGGAGATTAACTGTCCTATGAGCTTCTTCTCAGGATCGGGACAAGTGGGAGGTCAAGCTGTAAAATTTTAAGCCAAAATCTGGCCTTGTCACGGACCCGGTTCCGGGGACTCGGGGTTCGTGAACAGTGTGGACCTTTATTGTTATTAGTGTATTGGATGTATGTTTGCTGCACTGTGCTCTTGTGTTCCATGCTGGTGTGTGTACACGTGTGTGTGTGTGTGTGTGTGTGTGTGTGTGTGTGTGTGTGTGTGTGTGTGCGTGCGTGTGTGTGTGGCTGGAGGATGAAGGACAGCCACCTGCAGGCTTGATGGGTGTGGCCCTGCCAGCTGCTGGTCACGCCTAGCTTCCCACACACCTGCTTTTGATCAGGATCGTCGGGGGAGCTACTTAACAGAGCGATGGAGCTTCCTCCGGTGCAGGATCGTTGAGTTAGACTCCACGTCAGTGTCTCTAGTGTTGTTAAGTGTATGCCTGCCGGAGTTGGTGCCATAACGGCTGTGTCTGTTTTTCCTCAGGAGGACAGCGGAACATAGGACTGCAAGACACACGGGGTGTGTGAAGGCACAGGGGCAGAGAGCACGGGATACCAGCACTTGGGAGAAGACACGTCACGGGAGTCGAGGGAGCACTTTGGAGAATTATTGTGTGGTGTACATTTACCTCACTGTGAATAAACGCACTGCTTGAACTTTGAGCTCCGCGCCTGGGTCCTCCTTCCCCACATCCCCACGGTCTGCCAGCCAGACCGTGACAGACCTATTTTTCCTCCCAATTCTGTTAATCTTACACTGTTAATCTTTTGCCTCTGTACTCATGTTTTTAGGTTGAGAAGACTCCACCTGTATTGACACACTAAAACATGTAATTAATATCATTTTATTACTTTCTAAGACATTCAGTCTCTAATTCCTCTGTTTTCATCTTGCAACGTCTGTCACCAGCTCACAAGCTGTATTCAGACTTCCTGTTTGACACACACACACACACACACACACACACACACACACACACTCTCTCTCTCTCTCTCTCTCTCTCTCTCTCTCTCTCTCTCTCTCTCTCTCCCTCTCTCTCTCTCTCTCTCTTCTCTCAGACTTCCTCTTTTCCCAAGAGTATTTTATCAAACATACTTTGAAAAGTAACTTGTGGGGATAGGTTAATTGGATAATCCAAATTGCCACTAGGTGTGAATGTGTGAGTGAATGTGAGTGTGAATGGTTGTCTGTCTCTGTGTGTTGGCCCTGCGACAGACTGGCGACCTGTCCAGGGTGTACCCCGCCTCTCGCCCTATGACAGCTGGGATAGGCTCCAGCACCCCCCACGACCCTGAAAAGGATAAGCGGAAGCGAATGGATGGATGGATGGATACTTTGAAAAGTGAAAGAAAAACAATTTAAGCCTCTAATAATTCTCACATCACACACCAAAATGGAAAACCTAAAACACACCAGCATTTATTGCTGAAGAGAGGTTACTATTGAAAGTAATATATTGGTCTTAGGTATGTACAGTGCACTCAATATATATCAAAACTCAGTCAATTACTATAAATATAATGCAAAACTCAAAACTTTATTTATAGCCCCCTAATAAACTTAAACGGCGTCTTAAATACACGCATTCAACAATGTTCACAGCACCATTTTTGAAACCAACGGTGGTTTAAGCAGTTCACAGCTTCCACATTTGCATTTTCACACACACTCTGAACATAGCATCAGTCCTTTCACTCACTGTCAGCTGACAGACTCCCTCCACATAAGAATCTCTTATATTATATTACAAGGACGTCCAGTAATTACAACAACAATTATCAGGCCTGACATACTTAATTCCGAAAACCTACACAATTTTGACTAATTTAAATTAACCATCCAACAGATAAAAGTCCAACTTTTTTGTGATCAATTAACCAGTATCAGTTCCAAACTTTCTCTGGCCTCATTTAAACCCTAAGTGAATTTAAAAGCGTCGAACGCCCAAGGTCCAACCTCTGCTGCCCAAAAAAGTGCATATACCGTTCCAAATGGCAAAGTGATCCAATCACTAGCTATTTTTAACCAAGGTCCCAAGTCATTGGCAGGTGCTACCTGGGATAATCCTCACGCCGGAGGGTCCTTTTACACGTCTGTAAAGATAAGATACTAAGATACTTTACTTTAATTTGAAACAACAATCAAAAGTCCACCAGAACTATTTGACCGATGCAGGTCCAACCTTATGATCAATAGGGACTCAAACACATAAAAATGACCAATTACCTAACATCCTAAACACACATTACTTCTTTTTCCTCTTTTACCATGAAATACCATATCCCTTTTAACCCAGTACTGTCATTCTCCAAGTTTCATTATCATTACTTCAAAGTTTCTCATTGCTTCAAAGTTTTACTTTATTCTCAAGAATTTAGTTTTACCACTACTGAGCCAATTTGATAGTTAAGATCATCTACTCAGCGAACAGATAATTTAGAATTCATCCAATATGCACAGATTTGCTTTTTCTCTGAACAGGTTTGTGCCTACCTTTAAATCTTTTTAGGCCAGTCTTCTGTTCGCCTCGTATCAGATCCAACCTTCGGCCACATTTGTTTTCTCTGTTACACGAAGAACCGGGCGGAAACACCAAATATTAACCCCGATTCTTTTGTCCCCATGATAGAAGAGAGAAAACCCGACTCATAGTGGTCAAAACATTTTATTTTTCTTTTTATTCAATCATCTTCCGGAAGAGAGAGACCCCTGCACAGCCCAAATGCCAGTTGCAGGATCTCTAACATTAGAATTTTTGTAAATAAATAACCTTTTCTGCTTTAAAAACTTTCCTTTTGTGATGTACTGGAGGAGAATGGTGGAGCAGTGCAGCGATGCAGCTTTTCAGGAGTGGAGACGTTACAGTTATTTTTATGGTACAAAACGGCGAGTGCACAATGGCACAGTGGAAACTGTCCGGTACAGAAACAACCACATTATACTGCTAACACAACTCCTTGCAAAGGATCTGCAGTGACCGCAGCTTATCACAAAGTTAGATAAGAACCCAGAGTAATGATAACACTGAATAACCCCAGCCCCACAACCAGACCCTGTTGTTTACTGGTGATTTAATGAGCTCAACTCCCACCATATTCTAGAACACAAATATGGCCTTCATCAAATCAGGGAAGATGTACAGAAGGAAGATCAGACGCCAACTAGGAAGAAGCAGAATAAAAGCAACATTGGCTTTCCTTCTGTAGTAGGTTTGTCCAAGGATCTCCTGAGTATGTTTAACAAGCATGGCATTCCAGTGCACTTCAAACCCAACGACAGCTGCAGGACAAGGTTCACCCCATGGAGTGGTGAAACTGAACTCTGCTTTCCAGCTTTCCAAAAAATGTGGTTAAATCACAATTCATATTAATTTGGGATTTAAGAAGATGGAGACTTACTTTTTCACATAGTTTCAGTTTTCAGTTTCAGTTCTATTTGTCATATGCAAGTTAGCACAGGGTCAACATCGCAATGAAATGTATTTGACGAGCAGAAGACAGTCACTCAGCAGAATGGTACAGTAGAAAAAAATAAAATAAATTAAAATAATAAAAAATAAATAGAAAAATAGTAAGAGCAAAATATTAATAAGATGTAGTAAAAGAAAAAAGAGATTTGTAGCCCTCACCTCAGTAGTGATGAAGTGCTTTGAACGCCTGGTCAGAGACTTCATCATTTCTTCACTACCAGACACACTGGACCCACTACAGTTCGCTTACCGTCCAAATCGTTCCACAGACGATGCCATCTCTCATCTCCTCCACACATCACTCACTCACTTGGACACTAGAAGGGGGAATTATGTTAAAATGCTCTTCATAGACTACAGCTCTGCATTTAACACCATAATTCCCTCCACACTCACCACCAAGCTGGAGCATCTGGGACTCAGCTCATCTATGTGTCAGTGGATCTCCAACTTCCTAACTGGCAGACCACAGGCAGTAAGGATGGGCGGACATGTCTCAGCCTCCACCACTCTCAGCACTGGAGCCCCCCAGGGGTGTGTTCTGAGCCCCCTGCTGTACTCTTTGTACACATATGACTGTGTGGCCACTACCAGCTCCACCACCATCATCAAGTTTGCTGACGACACCGTCGTGGTGGGCCTGATCTCTGATAACAACGAGACGGCCTACCTGAAGGAGATTAGGAATCTGGAGAACTGGTGCCAGAGGAACAACCTCCTTCTAAACGTCAGTAAGACAAAGGAGCTGATAGTGGACTTCAGCACTAAGCAGGAGAGGAACTACCAGACCCCCGTCATCAACGAGTGCCCAGTGGAGAGAGTGGACAGCTTCAAATACCTCGGAGTTCACATCACGCAGGACCTGTCATGGTCCTGTCACATCAGCACCGTGGTGAAAAAGGCCCGACAGCGTCTCTACCACCTCAGACGCTTGAGAGACTTCCAACTGCCCTCCAAGGTGCTCAGGAACTTTTACTCGTGCACCATAGAGAGCATCCTGGCGGGAAACATCTTAACCTGGTTCGGGAACAGCACCATGCAGGACAGACGAGCTCTACAGAGGGTTGTGCGGTCAGCTGAGCGCACCATCCGCTCCGAGCTCCCTGACCTGCACTCAATCTACAGCAGGCGGTGCTGGACCAAGGCCAGGAAGATCGTGAAGGACCTCAGCCATCCCAACAACAGACTGTTCTCTCTGTTGAGGTCAGGAAAGCGATTCCGCTCCCTGAAGACCAACACAGAGAGACTGAGGAGGAGCTTCTTCCCGCAGGCGATACGGTCTCTCAATCACACCACCACACAGTACTGACCCACACATATGGTTCTTACACACACACTGGACTTTCTGGACTTTGGTTTTGCACAACACTGGTCACTATATTCTTCATTTCCGGTTAATACTTGTACAGCTGCTGTTATTGTGTATATATTTATTTATATTTAGATTTCTTCATACATTCTTATATAGTTCTATATTGTGTATTGTGTATTTTGTTGTAGTTATTTTATTTTCAACTTTAATTTATATATTTATCTTTATCTTATTCTTCCCAGTTAAATTTACCCTTCATTCTAATTTGTGTTGTACAGTTATTTCATTTTTAACCTTAATTTATATTTTATTCCTTCCTAGTTAAATTTACCCTTTTTAATTTTTCATATTTATTTCCTATCTTATTCATAGCCTTTTCCTTTTTTGTTCTCTTTAGGTCACGAGCAGTTGTCCAAGCATTTCACTACATATCGTACTGTGTATGACTGTGTACGTGACAAATAAAATTTGAATTTGAATTTGAATTTGAATTTGAGATTTTCAGTTAACTGACTAAATATATATATATCTACAAGGTGGGCCATTTATATGGATACACCGTAATAACATGGGAATGGTTGGTGATATTAAAGTCCTGTTCGTGGCACATTAGTATATGTGAGGGGGCAAACTCCTCAAGATGGGTGGTGACCATGGATTGTCTATGGTGTGAAGATACGAGATGTGCAGCACCTGAAACTACGGATACTGGATGCCTGTGCTGGCATTTTTCCTGCGGTGTTGCTATCAGTGTGTGAAGAGTGGGAGAAGAGGGTTGCATTGACAATCCAACACAATGGGCAGCACATTGAACACATTTTATAAGTGGTCAGAAACTTGTAAATAACTCATGAAAGAATAAAGTTACGTTGAAACCAAGCACACCATTGTTTTTCTTGTGACATTACCAATAAGTTTGATGTGTCACATGGCCCTCTTCCTATTGAAAAAACAAAAGTTTTGTCCAAGATGGCCGACTTCTAAATGGCCACCATGGTCACCGCCCATCTTGAGGAGTTTGCCCCCTCACATATACTAATGTGCCACAAACAGGTCTTTAATATCAGCAACCATTCCCATGTTATTACGGTGTATCCATATAAATGGCCCACCCTGTATATACAAATATATGTACACACTAGTGATTAAATAAAGAAAATCTTAAATAGGAATGTAAGGGGGGAGGGGGGCCAGATGGGATATTGCACAGGAATGAGCAGCAGTACAACTAAACAGTACAAAAGTCTTTCTTTTTTGTGGCAGTTGTTACAGTATTGCACTTTTTAAAAATATAAATATCAACAAAGTGGAGTGACCAGTGCAGATTATACCGAGTACTTGTGAAGGGTAGCTTCTGAGTGCGTCCTGTGGAGTGTGTGTGTGTGTGTTTAAGTGTTGTAGTGTCGTATGGCTTGATGGTAGAAACTGTTTTTGAGTCTTGTAGTCTGAGCAGACAGGCTACTGTAACGTCTGCCAAATGGTAACAAGGAGAACAGCTGATGTGCTGGGTGGCTGTGGTCCTTGATGATGCTGTGTGCTGTACGGAGGCATCGCTGGAGATAAATGTCCTGAATGGCAGGAAGCCTCGTGCCAGTGATGTGCTCTGCTGCCTTCACCACCCTCTGTAGTGATTTACGGCTGCTGGCAGAGCAGCTTCCGTACCAAACTGTGATGCAGCTCGTCAGCAAGCTCTCAATTGCACACCTGTAGAAATTTGAGGTGATGTTGGCGTGCATGCCAAACTTCCTCAGCCTCCTCAGGAAGTAAAGCCGCTGGCGAGCTTTCCTGATAGCAGCGTCTGTGTGAAGGGTCCAGGAGAAGTCCTCAGTGATGTTGACTCCAAGGAACTTGAAGCTGCTGACCCTTTCGACCTTGACACCGTTGATATGGATGGGCTGGTGTTCTCTGACTGGGCGTTTCCGGTAGTCCACTATCATCTCTCTAGTTTTGCTGATGTTGAGAGTCAGGTTATTTTCCAGGCACCACTCGTACAGCGCCATCACCTCCTCTCTATAGGCCGTCTCATCATTGCCTGTGATGAGACCTATGATGGTTGTGTCATCCGCAAACTTGATGATGATGTTGGACACGTGTTTAGCAACACAGTCGTGTGTGAGCAGGGAATATAGGAGGGGGCTAAGCACACAACCCTGTGGCGTACCTGTGTTCAGGATGAGTGATGAGGAGGTGTGCTTACCAACTCTCACCACCTGGGGCCTGTTTGTGAGGAAGTTTAGAATCCATCTGCAGATCGGTGTTCCCAGCCCAAGGTCGACGAGCTTCGTGGCAAGTTTTGAGGGGATGATGGTGTTAAATGCCGAGCTGTAGTCGATGAAGAGCATCCTTGCATATGTATTCCCTTTCTCCAGGTGAGTGAGGGTGGTGTATGTTGCCAGGGCGATGGCATCCTCTGTGGCTCTGTTTGTCCGATAGGCAAACTGAAGAGGGTCCAGTGTGTCAGGGAGGGAGGAGCAGATGTGACCTTTGCCCAGCCGCTCCAGGCACTTCATGATGACGGATGTCAGTGCAACAGGACGGTGGTCATTCAGACAGGAGACCACTGATTTTTTGGGAACGGGAATGATGGTGGATGCTTTGAGGGACGTGGGGACCACTGACTGCCTCAGGGAGAGGTTGAAGATGTTGGTGAACACCTCTGCCAGCTGGTCGGCACACACTCTGAGTAGCCGGCCTGGGATGCCGTCTGGTCCTGGAGCTTTGTGAGGATTTGTGAGGACTGAAAATATAAACGGACCGTCTGTGGTGAAAGGCAGAAGAAGCCGTCCTTCAAAAAGAAAGATTCCCTCTGCTACGTTTGAGGAGTTGTCACCAGTGTTAGACACACTTCAAAAACACAATAAAGCAGTGTGTTTGTCTGGATTGGAGAAATACTACACATCACACACTGTACAGTCATCCACATTACCACTGTCTCTGGCGTGTTTGCACAGCACAGGTGCACAGTCCCTTGGCCTTACCGAGCTACAACTGCACTGCGTAAAGTACATAAACACAGCTAAAGTAACTGAAGAACAGGCAGAAGCTATTGAGGTACGCACAAGACTGCAACACAAGAGCCCAGAATGGTATGTTTGGCGTGCTGGGAGGATCACAGCTTCAATGATGCACGCTGTGTTTGCCACCACTGTAGAAAAACCCGCCATTACTGTGGTTAATCGTGTTTGCTACCCTGTTAACTCTGTCTGTAATGTGCAAACAACTTGGGGACTGGAGCATGAACAGGATGCTCGACATGCCTACACCCAGACAATGTCAGCATGTCACAACAACCTACAGGTCCGTATGTGTGGTTTTCTTGTTAACATGGCTTTTCCTGAAGTAGGAGCATCTCCTGATGGACTAACCACGTGTGAATGCTGTGGGAAGGGGTGCCTATAAATTAAATGTCCATTTAAATACAGATGTGACAGCATTCAGCAAGCGTTGAATGCACATGACAAAGACTTCTGCCTCGAGTTGACAGCAAAAGGACTTAACTTGAAGAAGACACATCGCTTTTACTCACAAGTGCAAACACAGGTCTTTGTGGCCAACGCAAAGCACTGTGACCTCGTGGTATGGACACAAAAAGACATGGCAATTTTACGCATCTTCCCAGATGTGCACTTCTGGGAATCACATTTAAAGAAAGCTCAGGATTTCTTTCAGAAGGTGTGCCTTCCTGAACTTGTAGGAAAACATTTCTCTAAGCGAAATGCAGCCCCGAGTGGTCACAACGTTTTTTCTTCTGGTGTCTAGTTTTTTGCCAGAAGTGCATTGAAATATGTATAACTTGATTTCAAACGTGCAGCACTTACCATGTACCAATTGTCAAAGTGTGAAATAAAGAGTGCAAAGCAGTTATTTGTTATCTTGCTTTTATTATAACGTAATTTTAGTGAAACAAAGAGTTCAAAGTGATGATAAACTTTCGCTTATAGTATACAGGTACAGAAATGGTTACATAACGCAATGTCAATGTGTTCATACAGTCACACATACAAAAAACTAAAAAGGTTTTCCTTTTTTAAACAATTATTAATTAACAAGTACAAGTCTCATGTGTGCCTGGTTTCACTACCACACTGGGGCACATGTTAACCAAAACACAACACACCCTCACAATTTTATCAAGGAATGTAACGTCTTCACCCTCACATGGAAGAAGAGAACGGATTGGCATGGTAGTATGTAGCATTTTGAATTTGTTGCGCAAACTGCCAATTACTCGTTCAACATGGATTCTTAGGTGTGCAATGGCTCGTGTATTTTCTATGTCCTTGGCATCTAGTTGACAGAAGCCCCTTGTAAATGCTGGGATCTTTACCTCCGCACACATCATTCCCACCGCATCTCTGATGTCAAAGCCTCTGTCAGCCAAAACTACATCCCCTGGTAACAGCTTGTTAAGTATGCCACATTGCTCTGTGATGTGTTTATCTGATGACGGCCCCCCCACCCCTTAGAAATGAATGAAATTGCACCTTGTGGAGTAATCCCGATCAGATATTTCATGGTGTGTGTACCCTTGTAGTGTGAGTACGTTTGAGCACGAGCCTTTAAATTAGATGGTCGTTCTGTACGAATTTCAAAACAGTCTACAATGATGGCTACACGATTTCCAAAAGTGTCCGTAAATTCTGGTGGCATTGTTGCTTGCAAACAGTGCCTCTCTGGCCAGTGTACAAGTATTCCAAAGCGGGCATACAACACGTCAATTGTATCAGAAAAGACAGAAGAAAGAGTTTTGTGGGAGACTTTGAATAGATAACTAAGATGCTGAACAGGAAGATCAAGTCTAAGTCGCATAAGTGTGAGTAAAAGCATTTGGAAATGTGACAGTTTCTTTGATGCTGGTAGGAAAGCTTTTACATTCTCGAGCATGGACATAAAAATAGCAAAACAAGTAAAACCGGTGTAATATTTCACTTTTTCCGTGTCACCCTTTAAAAAGTTTTCATTCAGCTCTGTCTTGTCCAACTTTGATTTAAGCTTTCTGTTCTCCTCCAGCAGCCGGTTTATTTCTGCTCTGCTCTGTACACAGCGCACACAATCATTTGTCAGTTGTTGATCTTCTGTCTGTTTCTCTCTGATATCAATGTTTTCTGCATCTGCACCCGTTACCTCTGCTTCTACTTGTCCAGCACAAATTTGTCCCTCAGCCAAAATAACAAGGTTGTTATGGTGTTGCTCTTCTGTGGTGTCCATCTCTGGCTGCTCTTCTGTGGTAACTTCTGCTGAGGCTTCACCTTCACACTCTGCTGCTCCATTGTCAAAGCCTGTCCAATAAAAAGAGTGCAAATACACAAGAGAAGTTTTAAATGGTTTATACATTAAGGCCGTATGAATACTCAAAAATGTTTGTGTTAATTGACTAAGATCAACTTTTAAAATAAGAGACTGTGGCTGGGGGTGCGGTTGTCGTTTACCTCCAAATAGTACTTTATTTTGTTGACGTTGTGTTCGCCTCCTGTGACGGTCTGAATGTGATGTTCGGGTTTCGGAGTGCCCCATGTGTAGCGTTGGTACCCAGTCTGGATTTGTTTGATCCATTTCATAGGCAGGCTTCCCTACAGTTGTGCGAAACAATTAGCGAATCGTTACATAGCACATATGTCTGCAAAGTCACTCCATTCGATGTTTGATCGCTATTTCTATAACTTCCGAGACCACCAACGGTAATATTATTCAGCTATAAAGTGTGATAAGAACATATTTAGAACTTACCGGAATGAAAATGTCGTGAGCACACCCGCTGATATCTGGAGACGTAACAGAACTTGATATCAACTCGTCTCACGGCTGCTATCCAGGCTAGACGCCTTCGTTTGGTAACATCCGATACATGAGCTCCTTCATGTTGCTTCCAGGTTGGGAAAGCATAAAAAGACAATCCAACCTTATTCCCGTCCGGTCGTAAGATCGAACATTGCAGCCGAGCACACAGCAAGTACGAACCATGGCTATGCTATCGCTCCTAGCTTAGACCCCCAAAATGGCGAATCGGGCTAAAATCCTTTCCACGCCCACCCCCGTGACATCACGCTCCAAAGCCCTATTCTGTGGATTTTTCTTCCACCACTAGGGGGACTCTAACCAGAATTAGAATAAAAAACAAGATAGATGAAAAATCAATGCAAAGAAGAATACTGTAACGTTCACAAGAACCAGACGGTTGGGGTCTCAGTTTGTCCGTTTATTCGGCACATAAGCCAGCGGGTTGTTAACTCAGGGGGAAGCGCTCTTGAACTACACCTCTCTTCAGCCTGGCACACACACAGAACAACCAGGTCCCCCCACCCCTTCCTGTACACCACCCTCACTACTTCCTGCAGCCCAACCAAACACGAATCTTAAAGCAACAACAACAGTGTGCAGAGAAAACCAACATGTCACTGTCCAGTAACACTTAACCATCGTTACACTGCCCCCCCCAGCAATAAGTTCCTCGTCCCCGAGGGAACGACACAGTCTCTGAGGCGGGGCGGTAGCCTACGTTCCCTCCTTGACCTCCTGAGCCCCTGAGGAGGACGCGGAGCTTCGGGGCTTTGGGGTGAAGAGTCCGAGGGGGGGGAACGCAGCCCCGGTCGGGGGCCCCTCTGAGCAGGGTCATGGATGCTCTGTACACGTCCCTCCGGAAAGGAGGGGAGGGACTGTCCTCTGTAGGGGGCCATCCGGTCTCTGTGCAGCGCTACTATCCTCCCCCTAGGAGGCAACTGCACCCTGTAAACAACCTCCCCCACTCGCTCTAGGACGCTGCAAGGCCCCACCCAGCTGCTATCCAGTTTAGGACACCATCCCTTCTTCCTCTTTGGGCTGTAGACCCACACCAGCTCCCCAGCACGGAAGTGCCTCCCTTTAGTGGTGATGTCGTAATTCCTCTTTTGGCGCAGGCCTGCCTTCGCCAGCTGCTCTCGGGCGTAGGAATGTGCAGAATCCAGCCGGTCCTGCAGCTTCCTTGCGTAGTCCCGGCCCGGTGGTGCCTCTGGCGCGTCCGGGGGTTTCCCAAAAGCCAACTCTGCAGGAGTTCTCAGCTCTCTCCCTAACATGAGCAGGGCAGGCGTACATTGGGTGGAGTCCTGCACTGCCGACCTGTAGGCCATGAGGGTAAGGGGAAGATGGTAATCCCAGTCCCGTTGGTGTTCTGAGGTAAGGATGGCTAGCTGCTGGGCCAGCGTCCTGTTAAACCTTTCCACCAGCCCATCGCTTTGGGGGTGAAGTGGGGTGGTGCGGGTTTTCTTAGTCCCAAGGCGTTCACACATGGCAGCAAACATCTGGACTCACAACTCCAACAGTTTTATCGCCGATCTCCGACTCATCCCAGAGATCTCCAGAACACCGGAGGCTGCCCACTCTCCCCGGCCGGGCGGAAGTGCACGCAGACGGCGCCGAGATCGTAAACAAAGGCGAGGTAGGCGCGGAGGGCTACGGGCTAAGCTAAAGCTAACACCACACCGGCTGCCTTTACCCAGTATTTTCCTCGCCAATATCCGTTCTCTGGCAAACAAAATGGATGAGATACGGCTCTCCATCTCTAACAACAGACGGATTATGGACTCAAATGTCATGTTTTTCACCGAAACATGGTTGAACAACAGCTGCCCGGACAATGCTATCGAGTTAGCAGGACGCCACACACACCGAGCCGACAGGCTAGCAGATGACTCCGGCAAGACCAGAGGTGGAGGTTTGTGCATTTATATTAACAATGCTTGGTGCATGAACTCCACTACTACTGAGAGTCACTGCTCACCTAATGCGGAGTTTCTAATGGTCAAATGCAGACCTTATTATCTCCCCAGAGAACTCACTTCAATCATACTCACTGCCGTGTATATCCCCCCCGACGCTAATGCTAGGTTAGCCATGAAAGAACTTTCTGCAGCCATTAACAAACACCAGAACAAACACCCCGAGGCTGCTTTTATTGTTGCTGGCGACTTCAACCACACCAACTTAAAGACAGTCCTCCCCAGATTCCACCAACATGTCTCCTGCCACACCAGAGGAGACAAGACTTTAGACCATGTGTATTCCAACCTGGCTGGAGCCTACAAAGCCACACCCCTCCCCCACATTGGACAATCGGACCATCTCTCCCTGTTCCTCACACCTAGGTATTCACCACTCATCCAACGTGTGAAACCTGCTGTGAGGACAATTAAAGTGTGGCCAGAGGGGACAGACGCAGTGCTCCAGGACAGATTTAAAAACACAGACTGGAATATGTTCACCCACACAGACCTGGACCAGTACGCCTCATCTGTACTGGATTACATCTCCGAAACCACAGACAGTGTCACCACCCAGAAACGGATCACCATGTACCCCAACCAGAAGCCTTGGATGAACCGGGATGTTCGTCTCCTCCTGAAGGCCCGCAACACCGCCTTTAGGTCAGGAGATGCACACGCCTACAGCACAGCCAGGGCTAATCTAAAGAAGGGCATCAAAAAAGCCAAACACCATTACAAAAAGAAGGTAGAAGAACACTTCTCCAACTCCAACCCCCGACGCATGTGGCAAGGACTCCAGACCATTACAGACTACAGGACCACCAAACCCTCCCCCGCATCCTCTGATGTCTCCTTCCTCAACGAGCTCAACAACTTTTATGCTCGTTTTGAGCGAGGGAACCCCACAACCACAACCAAAGCAGACATGACGCCAGACCACCAACCTCTGACTCTCTCCCCCACCGATGTAGGAGCGGTGCTGAGCAGGATCAATGTCCACAAGGCTGCAGGTCCAGATGGCATCCCCGGGCGTGTTCTCAGAGCGTGTTCTGGGGAGCTTGCAGGAGTGCTCACAGACATATTCAATCTGTCCTTGGCCCACGCTGTGGTACCGGCCTGCTTCAAATCCACCTCCATCGTCCCGATACCCAAAAACTCCAACCCATCTTGCCTCAATGACTACCGCCCAGTAGCACTCACCCCCATCATCACTAAGTGCTTAGAGCAGCTGGTCCTAGCACACTTCAAATCCTGTCTCCCCCCCACCCTGGACCCCCACCAATTCGCATACCGCCAGAACAGGAGCACAGAGGATGCAGTCTCCATCGCACTGCACTCTGTCCTCTCACACCTGGACAACAACAACACCTACGCCAGAATGCTGTTTATAGACTTCAGTTCAGCATTCAACACAATCCACCCCTCACAACTCATCAGGAAACTGACAGACCTGGGCATCAGCTCCCTCATCTGCAAATGGTTACTGGACTTCCTGACCAACCGCCCCCAACATGTCCGGCTGGATAACCACTGCTCATCTACCATCACAATGAACACCGGTGTACCACAAGGCTGTGTGATGAGCCCTTTCCTCTACTCCCTCTTCACCCACGACTGCAGACCTGCTGATGGTTCCAACACCATCATTAAGTTTGCAGATGACACCACGGTGATTGGCCTCATCAGTGACAACGATGAGGCCGCCTACAGGGAGGAGGTGGATCGTCTGGCTGAGTGGTGCGACACAAACAACCTGCTGCTTAACACCGAGAAGACCAAGGAGCTCATCGTGGACTACAGGAGGAATGCTGACCCACATCCACCCATCCACATTAAGGGGACGGCTGTGGAGCGTGTGAGCAGCTTCAAGTTCCTGGGAGTCCACATCTCCGAGGATCTCACCTGGACGACCAACTGCTCCAAGCTGGTCAAGAAGGCTCACCAGCGCCTCTTCTTCTTGAGGACCCTGAGGAAGAACCACCTGTCCTCAGACATCCTGGTGAACTTCTATCGTTGCACCATCGAGAGCATCCTGACCAACTGTATAACAGTCTGGTACGGGAACTGCTCTGCCTCGGACCGGAAGGCGTTGCAGAGGGTCGTGAAAACTGCCCAGCGCATCGCCGGAGCACCACTTCCTGCCATAAAAGACATCTACAGGAAGCGGTGTCTGAAAAGGGCTGGGAAAATCATCAAAGACCCCAGTCACCCATCACATGGACTCTTCACCCTCCTGCCCTCTGGGAGGCGCCACAGGAGCCTCCGGACTAAGACCACCAGGTACCGGAACAGCTTCTTCCCCACAGCTGTCAGACTCCTGAACTCTGCCTCCTGACATCTGACCCACGTTAAACTCATGGACTGAACATACACACACCCACAATGGACAACTGTACCCTCAAACACACAATAATAACATGGACTGAACCACCACTCACAACCACTAGCACTTTATATAGCCTCTGTAGAAACTATCTACACCCTCACTTATCTTAACTGCACTACTGTATAGCTCTGTGTAAATAATCATTCTGTACATTCAATAATCTTTAATCCTACAACTGTTTACAACTTGCATAGTTCCCATTTCTGTATAGCTGTATATCTCAGATTTCTGTAAAGTTATTTATTTCATATTCTGTATAGTTTTTCATATTTATATCCTGTTCATAGCCTGTACATAGCTTGTACTCACTACAGCCTTTACATACTTAGTTATAGAATATTCACAACATACTTCATACCGTGTACATTATAACATACCATAATAGACCCATTTCTGTAGTATACTTACATATCTATACTATTGCTAATATATATTGTAATATATCTATATCACTAAAGCACTTCTGGATGGATGCAAACTGCATTTCGTTGCCCTGTACCTGTGCATGTGCAATGACAATAAAGTTGAATTCTATTCTATTCTATTCTAAATACCTTGGACTCAAAGTTACGCCCCTGGTCACTGTGGAGGGTCTCTGCTGTTCCAAAGCGGCTGAACATCCCCTCCACTAATACATCAGCGACCGTCTCAGCCTCCTGATCTGGGATGGCGTATGCTTCCGGCCACTTGGTAAAATAGTCCATGGCCACAAGAACATAGCGGTTTCCTCTGTCTGTGCGAGGAAATGGGCCCATGACGTCCACAGCTACTCGCTCCATTGGGGCTCCTGCTGGTTGCTGCTGAAGCTGAGCCCGGGACTGGTCTTGTGGCCCTTTGTGTGAGGAACATGCATCACAGCTGCGGCAAAAGTCCTCCACATCCCTCCGCTGTTGACCCCAGTAATAGCCCTGGCGGAGGCGGCGAAGAGTCGTGGAGACCCCAAAGTGGCCAGAGCCAGTGCTCCCATGGCAGGCTCCCAGCACAGCTGACCTCAGCGACCTTGGCACCACAACCTGCCACCTCTCCTCCCCCGTGGCAGGATCCTTCCAGGCACGCTCCAACACCCCCTCCTTCAGCCTGAGAGCTGCGAACTTGGCCCACAGCCCCCTGGTACAGATGGAAAACCCAGTGACCTCATCCCAAAGGCTCCCCCTTCTCCAGCCACTGCAGGACCGGCAGCAGGTCTGTGTCTTGTTCCTGCCGTGCCCTCCACTCCGCTGCATCCACCACCAGAAGAACCCTGCAGGCGAGCTGTGCTGCTCCGTCTATTGTCGTGAGTTCCCGCTCTATTTCCTCTCGCTTCTCACAGTAACGGCAGCCAGCTGCAGCACATGGGCGGTGAGAGAGGGCGTCTGCGTTAGAATGGTGCGTCCCTGCTCTGTGCTCCACGGTGAAATTGAAGGCTTGGAGCTCCTCCAGCCAGCGAGCCACCTGTCCCTCTGGCTCCCTGAAAGACATCAGCCACTGAAGGGCAGCATGATCAGTTCTGACAACAAATGCTGTGCCGCACAGGTAGTATTTAAAGTGTCTCACCCCCGCCACCACAGCCAACAGCTCTCGTCGTGTGACACAGTAGCGCCGCTCACTCCTGTTCAGGACCCGGCTGAAGTACGCCACCATCTTCTCCCCTTCCGGTCCAACCTGCGACAACACCGCTCCCAGCCCCACATTACTTGCGTCAGTGTCCAGGACAAAAGGCAGGGCGGGGTCAGGGGGGGCAAGGACTGGGGACTCTGTCAGCGATCTGCGGAGGGTGTCGAACGCCTGCTGACAGTCCTGGGTCCAGATGAAGTCACGGTCCTTCTGCAGCAGGTGGAAGAGTGGTGCGGCTATGGAGGAAAAGCCCTTCACAAACCTCCTGTAATAAGACGCCAGTCCTAGGAAGCTTTTGAGCTGTTTCTTGTCTGCTGGTGTGGGCCACCCGGTAATGGTGTGAATTTTTTCCTCCAAAGTGCTGATGCCCTCACGACCCAGCTTGTGGCCCAGAAACTCCACCTCCCTCCTCATGAAGTGGCACTTGTCGGGATGCAGCTTCAGGCCTGCAGCCGCCACCCTCTCCAACACTTGTCTCAGGGCATCCAGGGCAGCATCAAAGGAGCTCCCGTGCACTAGAAGATCATCCAGGTAAACCAGACACCGTTGCCGTGGGACGCCAGCCAGCACACTGTCCATGAGCCTCTCGAAGGTCGCAGGAGCGTTGCAAAGGCCAAAACTCAGGACTTTGAACTGCCATAGTCCCCTGTTAGTGCAGAAGGCTGTCTTCGGTCTGGATTCCGGGGACAGTGGCACCTGCCAGTAGCCACTCCGCAGGTCCAGGGTGGAAAACCAGGAGGACCCGGCTACTAAGTCGAGGGACTCATCAATCCTGGGAAGGGGGTAAGAGTCTTTCTTCGTCACTTTGTTGAGTGGTCTGTAGTCCACACAGAAACGCATCCTAGGACTTTTTTTCTTAGGCACCATCACCACCGCGGAGGCCCACGGGCTATCAGATGGTTCTATGATGCCCGCCTTCATCATTTCACACAGCTCCCTGTCTGCAGCCTCCTGATGAGCCAGGGGCAGGCGGCGGGGGCGCACTTTAATAGGCTGGGCATCCCCGGTCTCAATGACGTGCTCTACCAAGTGTGTCAAGCCAACATCACTTTCTTTCAGGGCAAAAATGTCACTAAACTCTTTTAGTACCTGCCATAGACTCTCTTGCTGCTGTGGAGTCAGCCCCTCACAGTTCTTTGACCAGATACTCCTCACTGCTGAGAGCCTCTCCTCCTCCTCCTCCTCCGCTCGCTGTTCTGCTGGCGGGTCTGCAGGGGTCTCTGCGGTGGAGGTGGACGCCGCGGCAGATGCTGTGCAGAGCGGGGGAGGAATAAGCGGCACCTTCTTCCCATCAGGGAGTACGAGGAGGCCTTTGCCTAAGTCCAGTACACCACCAATGGCTCGTAAAAAATCCAGCCCAAGGATGCAGGCGTCCTGCACGTCAGCCACCCAGGCAGCATAAGACACACCGAGGTCCCCCACCTTGAACTGGAACACTCCCTTCCCTCTCATTGGGGCCAGATCACCGGTCACAGTCTTAAGTTGCACGTTAGTCGGTTGTACAGCAGCTCCGGTTGGGACAATATCGGGTCGGACCAGCGTTGCATTGGATCCCGTGTCCAGCAGGGCCGTACAGGACACCCCCGCAATCGTCACTGGAACATGGCAAAAGCCGCCAACCTGGGTCCAGCCCACAGTGATGGCCGCACCGGGTGGAGGTGGCGGTGGTGTGGGGATGTTGTTCTCCCAGGCCCGTGTACTCCTGCCTACACGGGCCCGTGGGCGTTTCCCTGAACCGCTGCAAGCTTGGGGCACTGCCTGATGAGGTGTCCGACTCGTCCACATCCCCAGCAGCTCTGAGGTCGGCGGTGTGGGCCAGCCCGAGGGGAAGGCGACTGCAGCGAAGCTGCCTGCACCAAACTGCACAGGCCCGCTGGCGTCTCCATCTGTTCCACAGGTGCCGACACAGCCCTCACCACGTGTGCGTCATCAGCGCCCCCAGAGGATCCTGCAAGCATCTCCCTCTCCAACGCTAGCTCCAGGGCTGCACTGAGTGTGGCCGGCCGAGCAAGCTGAGTTTGCATACGGAGCTCTTTAGGGCTCAGGGCCTGCAGGAACTGGTCCCGAGCTAACTCCGCCTGCACTGATGGTGGCATGCTGTCATACGCCCTCCGGCAAAGGCACTCGACTTCATGGGCCAAAATGCGGAGGGGCTCACCTGGCAATCTGCGTCTGTTGTGGAACTCCGACCTCAGCAGCACTGGTTGGTTATACTGCCCGAAGTGCCTCTGAAGTGCTCCGACCAGAGCATTATAATCTCCCCTCTGCTCCTCGGTCAGCAGCAGCAGGCATGCAGCTGCATCCTCACACAGGCACAAAGCCAATTGGAGAGCTTTATGTTCCTCAGACCAGCCAGCTGCAACAGCTAACAGCTCGAACTGTGCGATAAACACTTCCCATGGCGTCTTGCCACTGAACTTAGGCGTTTTTATATTCGCTGCCGCTTGCTGGGCGCCACCATGTTTGTTTACATCACGTGACGGCGCGCCAAACGAGGTCGACTCCTTCCCGCCGGAATCGCGGAGGCTGTGCGAACAGTTCCCGAGCCTAGTCAAACCTGGAGAAAATCCAGCTTCGGCAGACAGCCGCAGCGCCGTTTCCCTCACTCCATGGGCAGGCGAGCGCGGGCGAACCTCCCTCTCCTCCGTCTCCTTCTTAATCCTGCCCGGCAACATCCTCGTCTCGTAACGGCAAGCGTCGCCAGCAACAGGGTGTCGGGCGTTCTGGGGTTCTTTTTTTCTTTCTTCACTTCTGACACCAATGTAACGTTCACAAGAACCAGACGGTTGGGGTCTCAGTTTGTCCGTTTATTCGGCACATAAGCCAGCGGGTTGTTAACTCAGGGGGAAGCGCTCTTGAACTACACCTCTCTTCAGCCTGGCACACACACAGAACAACCAGGTCCCCCCACCCCTTCTTGTACACCACCCTCACTACTTCCTGCAGCCCAACCAAACACGAATCTTAAAGCAACAACAACAGTGTGCAGAGAAAACCAACATGTCACTGTCCAGTAACACTTAACCATCGTTACAATACACTACGGTCGCAGCAGATGGCCGCCCCTCCCTGAGCCTGGTTCTGCCGGAGGTTTCTTCCTGTTAAAAGGGAGTTTTTCCTTCCCACTGTTGCCAAAGTGCTTGCTCATAGGGGGTCATATGATTGTTGGGTTTTTTTCTCTGTATCTATGAAGCGCCTTGAGGCGACTTATTTTGTGATTTGGCGCTATATAAATAAAATTGAATTGAATTGAATTGAACTACTTTTTCTTTAGCAGATAGAACACGCACAACAAATTACTAACTAGTAATTATTTTCAAATCCTCGCCCCTTCATCATGGAAACCACACGAAGAAGTTCGTATGATGCAAGTTTTAAGTTGAAGGCCATCGATCTTGCTATCCAGGAGGGAAACCGCGCTGCTGCACGCAAGCTTAGCGTCAATGAGTCTATGGTGAGACGTTGGAGGCGACAGCGGGAAGAGCTCATGCAATGCCAAAAGTCGAGAAAAGCTTTCAGAGGACATAAAAGCAGGTGGCCTGAACTTGAAAATGTCCTGGAGGAATGGATGAACACACAGAGAGCAGGTGGCCGAGGTGTATCCACTGTAAAGATCCGACTGAAAGCCAAAACAATCGCCCGCGAAATGAATATTAAAGATTTCAAAGGTGGGCCGTCATGGTGTTTCAGATTTATGAAATGTAAAAACCTGTCCATCAGGGCACGGACCACTCTCTGTCAGCAACTCCCCCCTGACTATCAGGAAAAAGTTGAAAACTTCCACAAATTCGTTGAAAAAAAGATACAAGAAAACTCCATCGGACCAGACGACATAATCAATATGGATGAGGTACCTTTAACATTTGATCTGCCTCTGACCAGGACCGTTAACAAGACAGGTGCATCATCCGTGTTGTTGAAAACAACAGGCCATGAGAGGACGCACTTCACCTGCGTTCTGGCATGCACGGCATCCGGACAAAAACTTCCACCAATGGTGATTTTTAAGCGCATAACTATGCCGAAAGAACAACTCCCGAAAGGCATAGTGGTCAAAGTTAACACCAAAGGGTGGATGATAGAAGGTCTAATGAAGGAATGGTTAACGGAGTGCTATGGGAAGCGCCCGGGAGGATTTTTTCACCGGAAAAAAGCACTGCTTGTTTTGGATAGCATGAGGGCGCACATCACAGATTCTGTGAAAGCAGCAATCAAGAAAACAAACTCCATTCCAGCTGTGATTCCTGGAGGTACAACAAAGTTTTTGCAGCCACTTGACATCAGTGTAAATCGGGCATTTAAAGCTGCACTACGAGTTGAGTGGGAGACTTGGATGACAAGCGGTGAAAAGTCATTCACAAAAACTGGCCGCATGCGAAAAGCATCCTTTTCTGATGTCTGTCAGTGGATCCTAACAGCGTGGAGTGCTGTGAAAGAATCCACCATCACCAATGGGTTCCGAAAGGCTGAACTGCTGCGCGAAGAGAGCGGTGCACCTTCAGAGCCAACTTGTGGCGCTGTCACTTGGTGTTCGCTCGCTCTGCGGTAGAGTATCACTTCCTGTTCCTGCTCAAACACAGTGGTGTTTCTGAGTAGCTTATTTGCTTAGCAATTTAATTAACAACTTTTAAATATATTCTTCTTTCATAGTATAATTTTCACGTGCTTCATCCGAAGCACACTTTCTGTGTACTCACTACCTAATTTATAGCCAAAGTATTCACTCACTGTCTCTGTACTGTTTCGCTAGCTTAGCTTAGCTCGTAGCCGACTCGTTAGCACCATGGCTACTTCACCTGTCCCTCCTGCACTTTCTTGCTCATTGTGTCAGATGTTTAGTTACTCCTCGGCCTCCTTTAGCAGTAATGATATCTGTAACAAATGTAGCATATTTGCAGCTCTGGAGGCCAGGATTACTGAATTGGAAACTCGGCTTCGCACCCTTCATTCACCTGTAGCTAGCCAGGCCCCTGTAGCTGGTGCAGCCGAAGATAGCATAGGCCCCGCTAGCTGTTCCCCGGCAGACCCCAAGCAGCTGGGGAAAGAGGGCGGCTGGGTCACGGTGAGGAGGAAGCATAGTCCTAAACAGAAGCCCCAGGTACACCACCAACCCGTTCATGTGTCTAACCGTTTTTCCCCACTCGGTGACACACCCGCCGGGGGTCAAACTCTGGTAATTGGTGATTCTGTTCTCAGACATGTGAAGCTAGAGACACCGGCAACCATAGTCAATTGTCTTCCAGGGGCCAGAGCAGGCGACATTGAAGGAAATTTAAAACTGCTGGCTAAGGGTAAACGTAAATTCAGTAAAATCATAATTCTCGTCGGCAGTAATAACACCCGGTTACGCCAATCGGAGGTCACTAAAATCAATATTGAATCGGTGTGCAACTTTGCTAAAACAATGTCGGACTCTGTAGTTTTCTCTGGTCCCCTCCCCAATCAGACCAGGAGTGACATGTTTAGCCGCATGTTCTCCTTAAATTGCTGGCTGTCTGAGTGGTGTCCCAGAAATGATGTGGGCTTCATAGATAATTGGCAAACCTTCTGGAGGAAACCTGGTCTTGTTAGGAGAGACGGCATCCATCCCACTTTGGATGGAGCAGCTCTCATTTCTAGAAATATGGACAAATTTATTAAACCCCCCAAAATATGACTATCCAGAGTTGGGACCAGGAAGCAGAGTTGCAGTCTTACACGCCTCTCTGCAGCTTCTCTCCTCCTGCTACCCCCCCCAAAAACCCATCTCCATAGAGACTGTGTCAGCTTCCAAAAAGACAAAAAACAAACTAAAAACCAGCAACAAACGACTTAAACATAAACAATTACAAAGAAAGAACAATACATTATCCACATCTGAACCAAAGAGTAAAACAGTGAAATGTGGATTATTAAATATTAGGTCTCTCTCCTCCAAGTCTCTGTTAGTACATGACTTAATAATTGATCAACAAATTGATTTACTCTGCCTTACAGAAACCTGGTTGCAGCAGGATGATTATGTTAGTTTAAATGAATCAACACCCCCGAGTCATTCTAACTACCAGAAACCTCGAAGCACAGGCCGAGGGGGCGGTGTGGCAGCAATTTTTCACACCAGCCTATTAATTAATGAAAGACCAAGACTAGGGATGGGTATTGATAAGATTTTAACGATTCCGATTCCATTTTCGATTCTGTTTAACGATTCGATTCCTTATCGATTCTCTTATCGATTCTTTTTTTTTAAAAAGGAGAACACTAAAGTCGATTAGCTTAGAACTGTGTTTTATATCTTCTCTTTGAACAAGATAGAAATTTAGGAGTAACATGGCCTTACAAACCCAACAGTGAGATCTTAAGAGATCCAGCCTACGGCTCTTCAATGGGGTGTCACAGGGTCCCCAGGAAAAAAATGTATATGTAAAATAATAAAATAAATATTCTCCTGTAGCAATAACAAAGTTTAACATAAATTATTCTGTAGCAATTACACAAGAATATCCAGTAATGTCCCTGCCTACAATTAAACACATTCACTTACCAAAGTGAAATCGGGGGCATCTGCTGTGGCAAATGGGTGCAAGCCTTTGACCACAAACTTAGACACTGCTGGGTGACATTCGTCTATCCTGGCCTGAAAGGAGACGCTACCGGTAGACTGCAGCGAGAACTGCCAGCATCTGAGCCAGCCAGACTCTGTCTCTCTCATCATGGTTATCTAAATGCAACGCACAGTAATAGCAGGTTTTGTAATAAGGTAAATCGCGCTAACATAATATGCAATGCTAATTGATTAGTTACCTGCAGTATTAACGGGAGAGGACGTGGAAACGCTACCGCTGCTGCTGGGTTGAGCTTCGCTAGTCCGGAGCGGATCAAAAACACGACATTCGTTGAAAGCAATCGCGTGTTTTTTGAGCAAATGCTTTTGCATATTCGTAGTGTTTCCTCCCTTTGATGAAATCTCTACTTTGCAAGTATTGCACGTTGCCCTGTTGTCATCCTTTCTCATAAAGTGTAACCAAACTTTTGAGCGTTTGTGCCGCTCAGGCGCCGTGTTTCCTACTGGGTAAAAGACGCTACTCAACGTGATGACGTCATTCGGGGCAACTGGAATCGATAAGGGAATCGTTTTTAAAAGTGGCAAACGATTCCAAGGAATTGAAACAGTGGGAACCGGTTCTCAACAAGAACCGGTTTTCGATACCCATCCCTAACCAAGACAGACTTTTAATTCATTTGAAAGCCTGATGCTTAACATTGTCCACCCCAGCTGTGAAACTCAGAAACCAGTCTTACTTGTTATCATCTATCGTCCACCTGGGCCTTACACAGAGTTTCTGTCTGATTTCTCAGACTTTATATCTAATTTAGTTCTGAGCTCAGATAAAATAATTATTGTGGGTGACTTTAACATCCATGTAGATGCTAAAAATGACAGCCTCAACATGGCATTTAGTCTGTTATTAGACTCAATTGGCTTCTCTCAAAATGTAAAAGAACCCACCCACCACTTTAATCACACTCTAGATCTTGTTTTAACATATGGCATAGAAACTGAACATTTAACAGTGTTTCCTGAAAACCCTCTCCTGTCTGATCATTTCCTGATAACATTTACATTTACAATAATTGATTACACAGCGGTGGAGAGTAGACTTTATCAAAGTAGATGTCTTTCTGAAAGCGCTGTAACTAAGTTTAAGAATATAATCCACCCACTGTTATCATCTTCAATGCCCTGTACCAACACAGAGCAGAGCAGCTATCTGAACGCTACCCCAACAGAGGTCGATTATCTTGTTAATATTTTCACCTCCTCACTACGTACGACTCTGGATACTGTAGCTCCTGTGAAAACTAAGGTCTCTAATCAGAAGTATTTGACTCCGTGGTATAATTCTCAAACACGTAGCCTAAAGCAGATGACTCGTAATCTGGAGAGGAAATGGCGTGTCACAAATTTAGAGGATCATCATTTAGCCTGGAGAAATAGTTTGCTGCTTTATAAGAAAGCCCTCCGCAAAGCCAGAACATCTTACTATTCATCACTGATTGAAGAAAATCAGAACAACCCCAGGTTTCTCTTCAGCTCTGTAGCCAGGCTGACAAAAAGTCAGAGCTCTTGTGAGCCAACAATCCCTTTAACGTTAACTAGTAATGACTTCATGAACTTCTTCACAAATAAAATTTTTATCATTAGAGAAAAAATTACCAGTAATCATCCCACAGATGTAATATTATCTACAGCTACTCTTAGTACCATTGATGTTAAGTTAGACTCTTTTTCTCCAATTGATCTTTCTGAGTTAACTTCAATAATTACTTCCTCCAAACCTTCAACGTGTCCTTTAGACCCCATTCCTACAAAACTGCTCAAAGAAGTCCTGCCATTAATTAATTCTTCGATCTTAAATATGATCAACCTATCTCTAATAATCGGCTATGTACCACAGGCCTTCAAGCTAGCTGTAGTTAAACCTTTACTCAAAAAGCCATCTCTAGACTCAGCAGTCTTAGCTAATTATAGGCCAATCTCCAACCTTCCTTTCATATCAAAAATCCTTGAAAGAGTAGTTGTCAAACAGCTAACAGATCATCTGCAGAGGAATGGTTTATTTGAAGAGTTTCAGTCAGGTTTCAGAGCTCAGCGCAGCACAGAAACAGCTTTAGTGAAGGTTACAAATGATCTTCTTATGGCCTCTGACAGTGGACTCATCTCTGTGCTTGTCCTGCTAGACCTCAGTGCAGCGTTCGATACTGTCGACCATAATATCCTATTAGAGCGATTAGAACATGCTGTAGGTATTACAGGTACTGTGCTGCAGTGGTTTGTATCATATCTATCTAATAGACTCCAATTTGTGCATGTAAATGGAGAGTCCTCTTCACACACTGAGGTTAATTATGGAGTTCCACAGGGTTCAGTGCTAGGACCAATTCTGTTTACATTATACATGCTTCCCTTAGGCAGCATCATTAGAAGACATAGCATACATTTTCACTGCTATGCCGATGACACCCAGCTCTATCTGTCCATGAAGCCAGATAACACACACCAATTAGTTAAACTGCAGGAATGTCTTAAAGACATAAAGACCTGGATGGCCGCTAACTTTCTGCTTCTTAATTCAGATAAAACTGAGGTTATTGTACTCGGCCCTGAAAATCTTAGAAATATGGTATCTAACCAGATTCTTACTCTGGATGGCATTACCTTGGCCTCCAGTAACACTGTGAGGAACCTTGGAGTCATTTTTGACCAGGACATGTCCTTCAGTGCACATATTAAACAAATATGTAAGACTGCGTTCTTCCATTTGCGCAACATCTCTAAAATTAGAAATATCCTGTCTCAGAGTGACGCTGAAAAACTAGTTCATGCATTTATTACTTCCAGGCTGGACTACTGTAATTCATTATTATCAGGATGTCCAAAAAACTCACTGAAAAGCCTTCAGCTAATCCAAAATGCTGCAGCAAGAGTACTGACAGGGACTAGAAAGAGAGAGCATATTTCTCCTGTTTTGGCTTCCCTTCATTGGCTTCCTGTTAAATCCAGAATTGAATTTAAAAGAGGTGTCAAGAAAGCTTAATATCTCAAAAAGTATAAAACTTATAATCACCAAAAGATATAGCTGGCATTAGCAGAAGGAGCAGAACAGTTTAAAGTTTGAATGGTGAAAATCGGCTGAAAACTGAGGGAGGAGTTAACCAGCAAAGGTCGAAGCATGCCTCATGGCATTCACACAATAATTCAACAAGACCCACACCTAGCTAGTTAGGGTTCAAGCTTCCTCTTCAATTACCATTGATCATTAATAGGGCCCGCAATAGATTTGTCACATTATCCCCTTAAAGCACATGTTTTTAGAGAAATCATTGTGACACAAATATTTAGATTCTTGTTTCACGATGTGCATGAACTCAAAATCTTTAGAGTTTCATATTTATAAAGTATCGCAAGAATACATTTCTCCAAAAGTTGATTCTGTTCATCTGGACGTAGCGTTTTGTGGGAAAAACGTTTCGTCACTCATCCAAATGACTTCTTCAGTCTCAGCTGACTGCAGGTTTCTGATCTTATAAACAATACATTTGCATAATGACTGAAACCAGTCCACTGAAAGAACAATGGGCTGGGAGGTCAGTTCCTTAATCTTAATTATGCAAATTCTCATGACCATTGATCAACAACCACTGACCACAACCCACTGATCAATGGCCATGAGTGCCATTCACAGAGAGTTGGGGAATGGCTGCAATCACAGCATTGTAAGATGGTGACAGATGTACCCTTAGGCCCCCTCCTCGATTCAGAGGTGGTCTTTCCCTTTTCACGTAAATGGCCTCCTTGACTCCGCCCTCATACCAGCGTTCCTCCCTGTCCAGGATGTGTACATCCTCATCCTTGAAAGAGTGTCCACTGGCCTGTAGGTGTAAATAGACTGCAGAGTCCTGGCCTGACGAGGTAGCTCTTCTGTGTTGTGCCGTCCGCTTCACCAGAGGTTGTTTGGTTTCCCCGATGTATAAATCCTGGCAATCCTCCTGGCACTTAACAGCGTACACTATGTTACTCTGTTTGTGTCGGGGGACCCGATCTTTGGGGTGGACCAATTTTTGGCGCAGCTTGTTTTGGGGTTTAAAAGCCACAGAGACCTGGTGTTTAGAAAAAATGCATCTCAACTGCTCCGATACTCCTGACAGGTACGGGATCACTACAGGTTTTCGCTTGGGCAGCGGTTGTCCTTCTCTCCTGGATCGGCTGGAGCTTTCTTTAGGAGCCTTTCCTGCTTTGACAAAAGTCCAGCTGGGATAACCACATTTACTCAGGGCCTTCCTGATGTTCTTCTGCCTCCCTGGCTGCTGTGTCAGTGGGGATGGTGTTCGCTCAGTGTTGTAGCGTCCTGATGATGCCCAGTTTGTGCTCCAGTGGATGATGAGAGTCAAACCTTAAATACTGATCCGTATGTGTAGGTTTACGGTACATACGGTCAGCTTTTAGATGTCCCCCATTACTGATGGAAATCTCACAGTCTAAGAAGGCTAACCTGCCACTTTTCATATCCTCCCTGGTGAATTTGATGTGTCGGTCAACCGAGTTAATGTGATCCGTGAAATGTGAAACGTCCTGAGATTTGATTTTCACCCAGGTGTCATCCACATATCTGAACCAATGGCTTGGTGGTGTTCCAGGGTAGGATAGCAAAGCCCTCTTTTCCACTTCTTCCATGTACAAATTGGCCACGGTGGGTGAAACTGGGGAACCCATGGCACACCCATGTTTCTGCCTGTGGAACTGACCCCTGTATGTGAAGTAGGTGGAATGAAGACACAGTTCCAAAAGCAAACACACTTCGTCGATGCTAAGACCATGGTTTCATCTGCCTCCATGATGACATCTCTCACCTTCTCAACAAAATCCAGGGTGTCCTGGATGTGGTGTTCAGAGCTGCCCACCAGCGGGTTGAGGATTGAAGACAGAAACTTGGAGATGTTATAGGTGACAGAGTTGATCATGCAGACAATCGTTCTTAAAGGTGCACCCTGTTTATGTATTTTCGGTAAACCGTACAGGTTTGGTGTAGACTCTCCTGGGTACAGCCTGTGGTATGAGGTCCGGTCAATAGCCTTGTCTTGTTCTAACTGCTTCAGACAGCCTATCACCCTCTTCCTGTAGCCACTTCCTGGGTCTCGTTTCAGGGGCTCATAAGTATTTTCATCACTGAGTAGTGACAAAATTTTCTCATGACAGTCTTTCTGGTTTAGCAATACTGTGCACCTACCCTTGTCTGCCGGAAGGATGATAATGTTGTTGTCATCACTAAGTGATCTGAGTGCCTTCCTCTCCTCCATGGTGATGTTGGATGCTGGGGGCTTTGCATTGCTGAGACAGGCCGAAACTTTCATCCGTAGTTGCTCTGCAACTACGGAATTGCTGTTACGAATTGCTGTTTCTGTGGCTGTGATCAGCTCCACTAGCGGGATTTGTCTCGGTGTGACAGCAAAATTCAACCCTTTAGCAAGGAACTGACCTCCCAGCATCCTGGGAGGAAAAAGTTCAATCTGATCTCCGAATCAACAAGCCTTGCCTGTTTAAACTGAATGCCAGTTCCGATTTCTTAGTGGGCTGGTTTCAGTCATTATGCAAATGTACTGTTTATAAGTTTTGGGGAAACCTGCAGTCAGCTGAGACTGAAGAAGTCACTTGGATGGTGACGAAACGTTTCTCCCACAAAATGCTACGTCCAGATGAACAGAATCAACTTTTGGAGATTTACTTACCTGGGGCCCGTTCTTCGTACCTCGCTAAGTAGGTTAGCTGGATTAGATTGTTGACGATTTCGCGTGATCCTGGATCGTTCGGTTCTCCGAAGCTCATCCGGGACTTGCTGTCATAGCAACAGAGCCGTAAGCGTAAACCTGCTCAGGAGCAGGCTTACTTTATGTAAACAGGATTAGATCGCGGCCACTCAGGTATGTCCGCTTCATTTATACGAAAGCAACAGCAATATTCCACCACTGTTTCACCATAAATAAATAACATCAATGTAACTAAAGATAATGCAGCACTTGATCCTTTTATTGATGTCACACAGATACATACAGGTCATTTCCTAAAAAAAGGGAAATGTACTATTAACAATCTATTACATGTATGTGATTATTACAGATGTAATTCATATTTCAGAGTAGTAATTGTAAATTACTTCGTGTAATCAAGATGAGAGACCACGGCTATAAAAGCGAAGGTGGATTTGGGAAGCCTGTCGCAGGCATGTCCTGTCCGTTTATGCGAGCCACCCATTGTGGAAGGTGCAAGATTGATAAGGAGAGTTTTCAGAATCCAGCGTATATTGCGGGATAGACAGGATCCTTTAGCTCAGCGCGACAGTGTGCTCATTGAAAGATATTGATATTCCCGTGAGGGTATTATTTACTTAACCAACTTGTTGACGAGGGGGTGCAGGACCACCACCTGTCTTTTTTTTGCTCTGCCCTTTTCTTGGTTGCTGTTATGAACAAACAAACAGATTATTCCAGGGTCTCTTTCCTAGAGACTAAAAGCAATATAAGTGATAAATATTACCATTCTGTAGAATATTCTTATATTTCCCTTTTACTTGTTCCCATGTTCTAGTGGGTCCTGTTGTGGCTCTAATGTGAAAGGGGATATAATATAACATATTATAATATAATACACCTAAACGCGTAGTAAGGGTGTGCTGGGAACGTCTAGCAGAGGCCCCAGTCCGCGAGATCTTCAACGCACACCTCCGGCAGAGCTTCAACAGCATTCCGAGGGAGACTGGGGACATTGAGTCCGAATGGACCATGTTCAGCGTCTCCATTGCCGAAGCTGCTGCATTGAGCTGCGGCCGCAAGGTGGTTGGTGCCTGCCGTGGTGGTAATCCCCGAACCAAATGGTGGACACCAGAGGTGAAGGGAGCCACCAGGCTGAAGAAGGAGTCCTATCGGGCTTGGTTAGCCTGTGGGACTCCGGAGGCAGCCGACAGGTATCGACAGGCCAAGCGGAATGCGGCTCGGGCAGTGGCTGAAGCAAAAACTCGGGTGTGGGAGGAGTTCGGAGAGGCCATGGAAAAAGACTTTCGGACTGCCTCGAAGAGATTCTGGCAAACCGTCAGATGTCTCAGGAGGGGAAAGCGGTGCTCTACCTGCACTGTGTATAGTGCTGGCGGAGCGCTGCTGACGTCGACTGAGAAAATTGTCAGGCGGTGGAAGGAATACTTCGAGGACCTCCTTAATCCCACTGACACGTCTTCCGAGGAGGAAGCAGAGTCTGGGGATGAGGGGAATGACCCGCCAATTTCCGGGGGCGAGGTCACTGAGGCAGTTAAACAACTCCTTGGTGGCAGAGCCCCTGGTGTTGATGAGGTCCGCCCCGAGTTCCTGAAGGCTCTGGACGTTGTAGGGCTGTCCTGGTTGACACGCCTCTGCAATGTTGCGTGGAGATCAGGGGCAGTACCTGTGGACTGGCAGACCGGGGTGGTGGTCCCCATCTTTAAGAAAGGGGACCGGAGGGTGTGTTCCAACTACAGGGGGATCACACTCCTCAGCCTCCCTGGGAAAGTCTATGCCAGGGTGCTGGAAAGGAGAGTTCGTCCGTTAGTCGAACCTCGGATACAGGAGGAACAATGCGGTTTTCGTCCTGGTCGCGGAACACTGGACCAGCTCTTTATCCTCTCCAGGATACTTGAGGGTGCATGGGAGTTTGCCCAACCAGTCTACATGTGTTTTGTGGACTTGGAGAAGGCATTCGACCGTGTCCCTCGGGGTGTCCTGTGGGAGGTGTTGTGGGAATATGGGGTGTCTGGCCCGGAAAAGGGTGGAGTGCCCACTCCGGGTCGGGGATGAGTTCCTGCCCCAAGTGGAGGAGTTCAAGTATCTCGGGGTCTTGTTCGCGAGTGATGGGAGAAGGGAGCCGGAGATCGACAGACGGATTGGGGCTGCAGCTGCAGTAATGCGGACGCTGCACCAGTCCGTCGTGGTGAAGAGGGAGCTGAGTGTAAAAGCGAAGCTCTCAATTTACCGGTCGATCTACGTCCCTACCCTCACCTATGGCCACGAGCTGTGGGTAGTGACCGAAAGAACGAGATCGCGGATACAAGCGGCAGAAATGAGCTTCCTCCGAAGGGTGGCTGGCCTCTCCCTTAGAGATAGGGTGAGAAGTTCGGCCATCCGGGAGGGGCTCAGAGTAGAGCAGCTGCTGCTCCACATCGAAAGGAGCCAGCTGAGGTGGTTCGGGCATCTGACAAGGATGCCCCCTGGGCGCCTCCTTGGTGAGGTGTTCCAGGCATGTCCCACCGGGAGGAGGCCCCGGGGAAGACCCAGGACACGCTGGAGAGATTATATCTCTCGGCCTTGGTATTCCCCCGGATAAGCTGGAGGAGGTGGCTGGGGAGAGGGAGGTCTGGGCCTCTTTGCTTAGGCTGCTGCCCCCGCGACCCGGCCCCGGATAAAGCGGATAAAGATGAATGGATGGATAATATAATATAATGTAATATAATATTGGATAATATAGTGTAATATAATAAATCTACCCTACCGCCTACTGGTGTTGGCCAGAGGGGCCGATGGTGCAATATGGCAGCCTGGCTTCTGTCAGTCTGCCCCAGGGCAGCTGTGGCTACAACCGTAGCTTGCCTCCACCAGTGTGTGAATGTGAGAGTGACTGAATAGTGGTATTGTAAAGCGCTTTGGGTGCCTTGGAAAGCGCTATGTCAATCCACTCCATTATTATTGTTATTATTAAATTACTTACGAGTTTAATTTGTCAGCAACTTTCTGCCAGCCCTCTCTCCTTGCTTTTGCAGCCTTTGCAGTGTTCCCTTGCGTTCTGATTAAACTCTGAAACTCCTAAAATCCCTCACTCAACAGTTCTTGCTCTGCTGCCGAAAAATACCGAGCGCGCTCCTTCGACATTTTCGCCGACCAATCAGAGGGTTGCCGATCAATGTTTCTACTATCGATGCGTAGCCCCTTTTACGACACCCAGTGATCTCACATTACTTCATCCAGCTGTACTAATCGTCAACAACAGGTGTGTTCGGAGGACCGGATTAGCGAGCTCACGGTTAGCGCGATGATTTGGTCTTGGATGTGTCATTTGATCTTGGATGTAGTAAGCGACGTACGAAGAACGGGCCCCTGGATGATTGAGAATGCATCAAGACGAAAACAAACGCTGTTGTGACAGTGATGTACACTGTCTTATTGGTATATGTATGATTTCTATACATTTTACATCAGATAAAAACTTTGATTGTAAGATTCAGATAATTATTTATTAAAAGCGAAACATTTTAAATGACAATAAGAAAGAAAAGTGTTTCTTTGTGTCCCTCTTTCCCTGTTAATGCCCTACCTGCCCCCCTGGCAAAACTTTGCTAGACCCGCCCCTGCACAGTTACCAGCTGTCAGCTACAAAGGATCCTGGTGTTATTTGTCTCTCAGAAACAGTTCATAACGTCCCTTCAACTCATTCATGTCACCTAAAAGGTAAACCTGTTTCTCCATCACCTGTTCAGCTCTGATGATTCAGTAAGGACATCTCCTGGTTTCATCTTCATGTTTCCCTCTCACCACATATCCAGACCAATATCATGACCAGCAGCTTTACAGCTGTGGCTCCAGCAAACAAATAAATTCTAACTAACAGCTGATCAAGCTTAAACGTGCTGCTGTTGTTTAGCGCGACATCCATTGGTTTCCTCTTTCAGGCGCAAAGTGGGCGATAAACAAGCAAGAGAGACGGGACTTACGTTAGAAAAGCCGATCAGCTGATCATTGATCAGTTTCATGATTAAAGTAGCAACAGGAGAGAGAGAATGAGAGAAGAAGAGGCAGCTGCAAAGACGCAGAATAACTCCAGCTTTGTGTGTTTTTCATTGTAGCTGAAGTACGGGGCAAACTGTGTTCCTTTTCACCTCAATACGAAATGCGTAATATTTTCTCTGAATACGAGACGATTCCGTTTTTTACAGGACAGTTAGCAACTCTACTAACTAACCTATTAATAAAATAAAGTTCACTATCAGTAACATCATAGCACCCACCGAGCTGTATAGAAACATGCTAGCTAGTACGCAGTACAAGTTATTGATTGATTGATTGATTGATTGGTAATTTATTTCAACATGTGAACAATATACAAGTACATTTAGAAAAGAAAATGAGAGAGAGAAAAAATACTATACAAATTACATACAAAAAAACCCGTTCTGATTAATTTACATGTTGAAAGGGAGTGGGAAGAAGTAAACACTTATTTAATCCCACCCCTTTGCCATAAATTATCAGTTAATATTTAGTCAGCTTCCATACTGATATAATTTGTAATAAAAATAGTGAACAGATTTCTGATATACTATATACTATAATAGCACATCATGAGTTTTTTGTTTGTTTGTTTTTAAATAGAGACATTCACTTAATTTAAATATTTTCCTTTTCTTTATAATTCGAGAAGATCATATTTTTTTTTAACTGTTTTATGTTTGGACATTGCTTTAATTCTATATTCAGACTGTTCCATAGTTTCACTCCATCAACAGAAACACAAAAGCCTTTTCTTGTAGTACGTACTGTAGCTCTCTTCACGACAACACAGACACAGGTCGGTTCTTTGAAATGGGCGTTTATTACTTGGGCCTTCTCTCCTCAGCTTCACCATCACCAGTACGCCGATACGCCATTACGCCAATACGCCGTGAGAACTGGTCACGAGCGAACAGTACAAACCAATTAGCAACTTTACAGTACACATATTAAGTCCAAACACAAATAAAAAACATTTCTCAAATGACAAATACCTCGTTGGCTGCTTGTTCTGAAAAGAGGTCCTTAAGTCCTTGTATTGCCCTTTCTTTTAGTAAACTTTTAGCTTAAAATCGGTTCATGAGAGACATCTGCTCCCTCGCAGTCCATGAAAAGTCTCGTGTACTCTCGTTAAGGGTATTCTCACGAGACACTAGCTCTTACACCTTACACATGTACATTTCAAATAAAGACATTTCAACACAAACTATATATATTCATGAAATTATGTAACTTATTATAAATCAGTCATCTACATCATGAAATCCACACAGAACATTTTAACAGCATTTACACGTACCTTCATTGTTTTGAAGTTACAAAAACCCCTTAAATTATAACTTCCTTCTTTCAAAAAAAATATACTCTGAATATTACCTGGCAGTTCTTTATTTTTTGCTTTGAATAGAATTTGTGCTGTTTGGAATTTCACTAGATTGTCAATTTTCAATATAATTTTCAATATAAAAAAAAATAAGGCAGCACGGTGGCATGGTGGTTAGCACTGTTGCCGCACAGCAAGAAGGTCCTGAGTTCAATTCCAACATCAGGCCGGGGTCTTTCTGTGTGGAGTTTGCATGTTCTCCCCGTGTTTGCGTGGGTTCCCTCCGGGTACTCCGGCTTCCTCCCACCGTCCAAAGACATGCAGCTTGTGGGGATAGGTTAATTGGATAATCCAAATTGTCACTAGGTGTGAATGTGCGAATGAATGTGAGTGTGAATGGTTGTCTGTCCCTGTGTGTTGGCCCTGCGACAGACTGGCGACCTGTCCAGGGTGTACCCTGCCTCTCGCCCTATGACAGCTGGGATAGGCTCTAGCGCCCCCCGCGACCCTGAAAAGGATAAGCGGAAGCGAATGGATGGATGGACAGTGCAAAAATAGTGAGTTTGTATGTTCCTGTAACCTACAGTGTGGATGATTCGAATTGCTTTTTTTTGAAGAGTAAAACGTGAATGTAATGTGGTTTTATAGTTATTGCCCCAGACCTCTGCACAATAGCTTAAGTATGGTGAAACCAGTGAACAGTAGAGAATATGAAGTGATGTTCTGTCGAATACCTGTTTTGCCTTGTTTAGTACTGCAATGCTTCGTGATACTTTGGAATGAATATATCTTACGTGAGCTCTCAGTTAAGTTTTTCATCTATTATTACCCCCAGAAATGTATTTTCACTGACTCTTTCAATATCAACACCATTTATTTGAATCTTTGCATTTGTATTTAAACTACTATTTCCAAATGACATAAGTTTAGATTTATTCAAATTTAATGATAATTTATTTTTATCAAGCCAGAACTTCACTTTACTTATTTCATTAGTCATATCCTCCAATAAATTCTGCAGATCATCACCAGAGCAAAAAATGTTTGTATCGTCAGCAAAGAGAACCATTTTTAATACTTTGGACACTTTACAGATGTCGTTAATGTACAAGTTGAAGAATTTTGGACCCAAAACTGACCCTTGGGGTACACCACAAGCAATGTCCATACATAAGGAGCAACCACCATTTATTTTCACAAACTTTTTTCTGTCACTTAAATAACTCCGGACCCAATCTAAAACTACCCCTCTGACACCATAACGTTCCAGTTTTCTTATTAACTAAGTGACGGTTATTGTAACTGACTGCAAAAAGTCAGCATAACAAAAATAAACTCCACCTAAACTTGGTTTATATCTGACCAGATAGACTGCAGGTCATAACTTCTTACCTGAAGTTCAGTTCACCTGACACTCGGACCGGCAGCCGCCTCGGGTCTCTGCTCCTCCTGCCTCCCCTTTCCCTCATCCACCCGCTGGCCTCTGTGGAAGCTCCGCCATAGCCACCACCAAACAACTGAGTTATTTTCACACATCGGCCAGCATCTGGCCAAACCACCACCTTTCATTGTTTATACCTTTACAAAAAACAAACAAACAAACAAACGAAAAAACATCAGCCCATAAATGCCCGGTATGCATGATGGCTAGTCCAGCTATGACAATAATGCTCAGTGGCTAGTGGAGCTAAAAGCAGATCACAGCATCTTCCTGTGTAAAAAGAGTTGGACTGCACCAGGCCCTGATATGATTCATAACAACTTGCTAAAAACGCTAAGTGTATTTCATAAGGGTCTGGCAGATCAAACAAACCATCTGCTATTGGCTCAATAATTGAGTGGGGTCTAGCTACTGCTAGATAGAGCAGCCACTGGCGATTGCAATCATATGACCCCCTATGAGCAAGCACTTTGGCGACAGTGGGAAGGAAAAACTCCCTTTTAACAGGTCTGTGAAGGTTCTCAGTCATCCAGGTCATTGTAGTCAAAGGAGCTTGCAAAGAAAAGCGTCTGGACTTTAAGTTGCTTGAAGATGTTTCACCTCTCATCCGAGAAGCTTCTTCAGTTCTAAGGTCAAATGGTGGAGAGTCCCAGATATAAACCTAGTGGGAGTTTCCCCCCAAAGAGGGACACTCTTTCGAGGATGCCAATGTTCACCTTTTGGACAGAGAGGACAGATGGTTTGAAAGAGGAGTGAAAGAAGCATCTATGTCCACTGTGAGCGACCATCTTTGAACAGAGGCGGGGTTTACGACACCAACTGTCTGCCATCTATAATCCAGTTTTGAGATCCCTCCCCAGACACCTTAACGCCCACTCACATCCTGGGCCATCTGACCTCAGGAATTCGCATGATAAGGTGGGGCCAGGTTTCACAATGAACACACCCGAAACTCTGGCTGATTGGGACACACACCCAGTTTCACACCTTGGCTCAGGCGATTTGAGGATCATCAGGGGTCCTTTTGTCCCTCTGTGGGGGGATACTCCCACTAGGTTTAAATCTGGGACTCCCCACCATTTGACCTTAGAACTGGAGAAGCTTCTCGGATGAGAGGTGAAACGTCGTCAAGCAACTTAAAGAAGTCCAGACGCTTTTCTTTGCAAGCTCCTTTGACTCCCTTTTAGGCTCAGGGAGGGGCGGCCGGTTGGGGCGAGAGAAGGAAAAACAGGATTAAGACGTGCTGTGGAAGAGAGACAGAGATTAATAACAGATATGATTCAATGCAGAGAGGTCTGTTAATACATAGTGAGTGAGAAAGGTGACTGGAAAGGAAAAACTCAATGCATCATGGGAATCCCTGGCAGCCTACGTCTATTGCAGCATAACTAAGGGAGGATTCAGGGTCACCTGATCCAGCCCTAACTATATGCTTTAGCAAAAAGGAAAGGATGATGTTTGTCATTTGGCAGATTACAGCTTTGGGAGTGGTGGTAGTGATGTAGACATAGTGACTGCTGATGATGAAACAGATAGCAAAACAAATCTGCACTCCATTATGGCTGTGAAACGTGAGCTGTGCCAATCATTTCCTGTTGGTAATGTCTCTTAAACTTAGCAAGAGATAAGGATTTCAGGTTTACACAACACACTGGAGCATATGATCCTGTAATTGGGATTTCCTGGAATCTATTTTTTGATCCTGTACCTTAAGTGTGTTTATTTGATTTTAAACAAATACTGACTAAATGTGAGGTTTGGTTTATATGCTGCGACAACACTCATCGCTGTTGCCTCTGAACGTTGTCTGTCTCTCTCCAGGTGCCAACATTTGGTACATTTGCATTGGTTAAACGGCATTTTTGACTTCCTTGTTGGTTCAAACTAGCCAATCAAGCAAAGGTAGAAAAGCCTGACAACCCCCAAACAGCATCACATTGGAAGGTCTTTTAGGCTAGGAGCCAGACCCAACCCTCAGGATGTTTTCTGTAATACTAAGTTCCTTATCAAATCCTAATATCCTGTATAGCTGGCAAATAAAAAGTGGAGGGTCAACACCTTCAGTCGAGGGTGGTCAGAATCAGCTAGTTAAGGTTACATTTAAATACTGACTTGAACTTTGACCTTAAACAGATGAAGTGGTATTTAAGCCTCAAGAAGGGGACTTTTCCATACACTTCAATTATTGTTCTGTCAGACAGTAATGTTGCCTTTTAAGTTTGACCCATGTAATGACAGCCTTAAAAAAGAATTTTTTGTTAAAGCCTTTGTGTAGAATTTAAATTTCTGACTTTTGTATCACTGGCTGCAACAAAAATGTATTTGTATCTTACACACAGTCTTTTTGTGCTGGTAAGCCTTAGGCTATGCCACCAACCAAGTGTGTGTGTTGTATGATTGCTCTTTTGTGTCGTTGTCCTGTTCTTGCCGGTCTATTGCCATATCTGCCTTTCTCTCATCCTCAAGCTCATTCTCCCTCAACTATCTCTCTCTCTCTCTGTATGTGTGTGTCAGTGTAGGGCAGGGGTCAGCAAACGTTAACACCCAAAGAGCCATTTGGACCCAGTTTCCATGGAAAAGAAAACACTGGGAGCCGCAAATAGTTTTTGACATCTAAAATGAAGATAACACTTTTTTTTTTTTTTTACCTTTATGCTTTGTATAAACAACTAAAGTGTGTTGCTTATGAAATACACGAAGTGCTACAGAGAAAATTACATTTTATTTCTGGAATGAACACATTTTGAACTAAACTAAAAATACAAACAAAAACGGTAGTGAGGCGTCATCCTTATCACCTTTGGGATTTCGCAGCCTGTAGCGGAGCCTTGATCTGAATTTTAAAAATAATTTGAAAAAAGCAATATGCTGCTAAAAAATGAAAAATAAGTATTTGCAAAATATCTGCATGAATACTTATTTTACGTGGTTAATGTGTGTGGCAGGGCATAGTCTGCAGTGCCGCTTCAGGGGAGGTGGACGCACCTGAGCGGCATCTGCAATCAAGCCTCGCCGGCTTAAATTCTGTGCTCTCTCTGCTGTTGTGTTGGTATGTATCAGGCTGTGAGCTGTAAAACTACAGCTGGCTGTGTGAAAAGTAGTCAATAAAGGAAAAAAACATGTTCATGCGAACATCGTCGGGTCTGCCGTGGTATGTTGACAAGGGGACTTCTGCTCCCGACCGTCTGCGCACAGCGTCTGCAGACCGGGGCTGTACGAAGTCACTAGTAAGCTGTCATCTGTGAGGTGTGAGCGGTGTTTGTTTTTACCACTTGGCCTACCTGGGGTTGAAAGTCTTGATAAATGCACAGCATTTCAGCGGGTATGGTTTATGCGAGTGTGACGCTTATTTTGAGCGATGAAAAATAATAACATAGTTTTATTTTTATATTTCAAGATCACAATAATCTTCCAATTTAGAACTACAAGTTTAAAAAGAACTAACGCAAATAAAATACACTTCAGTTAAATACTTATAATTTTTTTCCAAACCACGTGGAGCCGCAGTATAAGGACTAAAGAACCGCATGTCGGTTGCCGACCCCTGGTGTAGGGACTAACGCGTTATTAAGTAACGCGTTATTAAGTAACGTGTTACAGTAACTACGTTATTGTTGTAGTAACGAGCACGGTAACTAGTTATTATGCCAAAATCAGGAACGCGTTACTTGTTACTGGGATTTAGATAGGGTCGTTACTCGTTACTTTGTGTGGTGGCTATCGCGGAGCTTCCACAGATTCAGTAACATTAGCAAGTGGTGGAGGCCAGCAGGTGGATGAAGGAAAAGGGAGGCAAGAGGAGAGACCCGAGGCGGGCGCTGGTCCGAGTGTCAGGTGAACTGAACTTCAGGTAAGAAGTTATGACCTGAGAGAGTGATATTATACCCCTTTCGTCAAAAAAAGTGACAGGTTACTTCCGGAGCTCATTAATTATTCATGAGCTCCGGAAGTCCGGAAGTAATTAAATTATTCATGAGCTCCGGAAGTCCGGAAGTAATTAAGTAATAAAAATATGATATTCATAAAAATATGATATTCATAAAAATATAATTGATTATTTAGAAAGTTTCTTATATATCAAAATAGCATTCTTTTATTTCTTTAAGCAATTAAATTTTTATTTTTATTTTTTTTATGCTCAAAAAACGCCATCTGGTGGCGGGCCAGTGTGTGTGCGCGCGCCCGCGTGCGCCCGAGGCTGTGTGTCTGGGCGCGCGGGGGCGCGCCCGTGTCTCCGGACCGTGCTCTCTCGGGCTCCGTGCTCATGTGTTTAAAAATGTATTAAACCATATTAAAATTGTTTAGTTAAACTTGTGCTTTTGTAACGTTCAGTATGGCCACAAACACATGCTGCATGCCTTGGGGGAAAACTTTATTTAGATTTATATGTGTCACGGACCCAGTTCCAGGGATTCGGGGTCCGTGAGCAGTGTGGACTACTATTGTAGTTATTATTATTATTATTATTATTATTATTATTATTATTATTATTATTATTATTATTATTATTATCATTATTGTGGTTGTTGTTATTATGGTTGTGTCTGCTGTCCTGTTTTTCCGTGTTGGTGTACTGTCAGGTGTTTAGGGGTGTGTGCTTGTGTATGTGAGGGTGCGGTCGTGGCAGGCACTTTTAGGCCTGGTGGGTGTGGCCCTGCCAGCTGACCGGTCCCACGCAGGAATCCACACACACCTGGCGCCGATCAAGCCTCGTCAGAGGAGCTTCAAAACAGTGTGGCTGAGAGCTCCTCGACGCTGGATCGTTGAGTGACGTCCCGTCAGTCTTAAGTGTATTGTGCAAGGTTAGTGCAAGTCTACTGTTAGGTTTTGTACTCACGGCTGCCTTTGGTATGCGTGTTTCCTCAGGAGGAATTGTGGCGACCAGGAGGCAGCACACGGAGAGTACACAGGGAACGGAGACAGAGCACGGAGCACGGGATAAAGGAGAAGACACGGAACGGGAGTTGGGATCGCACGGGGGGATTTATTGTTGTTCGGATTGTCACCACTGTAAATAAACACTGTTGCACTGTAGAGTCCTGCATTTTGGGTCCTCCTTTCCCCACATCCCCACGGTCTGCCAGCGAGACCGTGACAATATGCATTTGTAGATTTAGAATAAAACTCATACTCAGAAAAAACTCGCGATCCCCTAACCCTCCTTAGATACATAAGCAGGGAAAACTCCTTAAAAAACCCTCCGCGATTTCTCCAAAACCCTACAATAACTTGTTAGGGTACCCCCTCTATTCCCAAAACCTTATATTCGATAACAGGGAAAATCCTGAAAAAATCCTTAGTCTTTTTTCTCAAATTCAGCGCCCCGCGGCTCCCTTCATGCTCAGCCAAACAAAGCCAAAACTCCTTTTAAAAATTTCTCCGCGATTTCTCCAAAACCCCTAGAATAACTTGTTAGCTACCCCTCTATTCCCAAAAACCTTATATTCGATAACAGGGAAAATCCTTATTCTTTTTTCCTTCAAAAACTTCCCTCTTACTAGCAAGCTCTAAAATTCAACCCACACTCTAAGTTCTACCTCGCTCTTAATCTCCGATCCACAACTTCTTGCAGAGCACAATTTTTTCCTGCTTGTTCGCTCCCCGCTCTGCTCCCTAATGCGCTGCTTACCTCGTTTGAAAATTCCCCCCTTAGACCAACTCCGCCTCACTGCGCCCCGCTGCCAATCACATAACCCTTGCACCGCTCCCTTCGCACCCCGGTTAGCCAATCCACTCCAGGTCCCGCTGAGGTTAAGACTATCTTCGAACCCCCAGAACACATCTGACTTCAGACTTATCAACAACTGGAACCGCTCAGACTGCTTGCGAGTTCGCATAGGGAGCGGCCGATTTCAACAGCAACTTGCGTCTCTTTCCTTATCCGCATATCATTCGGTAAGTGTTAATCTTCCTCTCTAACTACATTTTTGCATTTTCCTTTTTACCATTCTGTCAATCCTTTCATTTAAAAAAATAAATAAATATCACAATGGTTTGTAACAGGTACAATACACCATCCATCCATCCATTCGCCTCCACTTATCCTTTTCTCAGGCTCGCGCGGTGCGCTGGAGCCTATCCCACGTACAATACACTTTAAAATATATATAAGCTCCACTTTTAACTCCCGTAAAAGTTTATACATTACATGTCTACATCACCTATCATGGCCTCATCGGGTATCTCATATCATCTTGTTATTGTTATGTTATGCTCCTTTGATATTTTGCTAGTTTGCGTGTTTTAAAACTCTTTTTGTTTTTCTTTATATTTTTAGACCCAGATGTGTTAACCTGATCCCTGCGAAACACCAGCTCTGCGTGGATTTTGACCGCGAGTGACCGGATGTTGTTTCCGGCCTGAGGTTGCCTGAAATGCCGTGAGGCTCGTTTGAAAGATTGCGCCCGAGACCAACTCCGCCTCCAAGGCATGCCTACCTTTAGCTGCCACCAGTGAGATATCAGAGCCGGGCTCCACATATCCAATCAGGAGCACGAGCAAGACAGCTTTTGCAGACTCTCCAGAAATATACAAGTCCTTACCAACTGCTCTGCAACCCAGTGTTTCTGGTCCCCTCACTAACATCGCTTTTTGAGATATTTTTTATGAACCACCAAAAAAGCAATTTTACCCCACAGACTGGGTCTGAGGGCAGCAGCGGGGACAAATGATTGTAATGAAGCGACGGACATTTCATGGCTGGTCTTGCATAATCGTGAGTTATTATGTCATATGGTGATAAGTACATAGTTTTGCAAGAGGCATACAAGCACTGTGGAAAAAGTAATCATAAAACTGTTTTTGTGAACACCCTACGTTATGCTTTAAAAAATGTGATACATGTAATGTGATCATCAAAGAACATGATTTAAAAAAAAAAAAAAACTTTTATTCTTATGCTTTTAAAGTATGTCAGATTATCTTAAAACACTTATTTGTATGTTATAATGTTTTTCTTACACCATGTGTAATTTTTATAGACACCTTATTCATTGTATCAATGTGTAATTATGTATCTTTGATAAATAAATAAAATATTTAATCTTGTATTTGTGTACTTTCTGGTGATTCAATAAAAAATTAGTCACATATCGCTCTGATAAACACAGATGGCTGAAAGAAATGTTTGATGGAACAAAGGAAACAAGTGTCTTGCTGCTAAACTTTTAAGTCACCATGGTTTAAATGAGAAAGTCTGTATGTAAAACATGAAAAACTCCATATCAGTGATATCTACAAAGGTGTACTCATTTCTTTGTAATGGTACTTTACTGTTCCAATGAAACAAAAAGAAAATCTCATTTTTAAAGTACATTTTTCGGCCATCCTGACCTATTTTCAGGGGCAAGAATGTTGATGTTAGACTGTGTTTTAAATCAGGTTGTGATCTTAAACTAACTATCACAGCACTGATTTCAGTTGTAATGTCAATTAGAATCCCAATTTGGCTTTTCTCCAGTCAGTGTTATGGTGAAATTTAACTTGTTCTTTTGTGTAATTGCACATGGCCCAGCAAAGGACCCCTTAGTAAACTGTACAGCATAAGTTTTCAATTCACTTTTGTCAGAAAACTTCACAGTATGAGAAGTTACAGCACAGTTTCTCCAAACGTGTGGTTCTTTTTCAGCCAGCGTGCTTTTAGAGCATCTACATTAGCTCATGTAGTAAAAGTACAATCAGTAAGTGTACTTTAACATTTGAGATTCCGAGTCACTCTTGCTTAGATCATGTGAACTATATCATGAACCTTTTTTTGTATAATGCATTAAACGTGTTCAAATCAGTTTAGTTAAAATAAATTGAAAATAATCTAGAGACAAGCAACTCCTTTTTAGCTTCTGTTATGCATTTACCTCTCACGCGTTAAACTAAATGTTAGTGTTCTCAGAGTTAACATGTCTCATGTTGCCATGTTGTATTTCTAATACCCAGCCTCAGTGTTCGCCCTGTTGACCCTCAAATCCAAACACCAATGATCTAGATATTCACAAAATTCATAAGGAGATTCTTAAGGTCTTAAGTTTTGTTGTTTTTATGTTTTACAAAAAAAAAAAACTTCACATTTTTTATATTTTTAAACGAAAGTGACATGCAAGGATATTTTTCTTTAGTGATGTTGCTTCAGCAATCTCAAATACTAATTATTCTGGGAATTTTTATGGTCAAACTATGTGATTTTCCAAATGTGTGTGTGTGGAGTAAAATGACCTTGTTCTTATGATGTTGTCACCGTGAATCATTTAGGATTAACAACACAAATTGTATCGATAGCAGAAACAGTCTTATAACTTATAATTCTCACACGTTACCGCTAGTTTTACAAACGCAGTCTTCTTCAGCTCTGTTTATGTAGCTTTTATGAAACTGATTTTCCATAGTACAAGTAGAATTTAATTTTTCTTTGCTCTCCAGTATAAATGCAATAATTTGCAGGCTTTTTACTGAAACTCTCACAATGCAACACTCAATGCTCAGAGCTTCATATATCAACAGCTCTGAAAATATCTTCTTTTTTAAAGTAATGTAGGACAGGATCTCTCACTCTCTGTGTCTCAAAAAAACCCAACTAAACTGGCAATCACCACTAAACAAATGAAAGTAGTTTATGGCTTTTTTATCAGCTGCATTTCTTTCATTTATGTATTGATCCCATTGTTTATTGGTAATGCTTTTAGGTCACTGTTTTAGCATGTCTGCCTCACACTCCATTTAAACAGTTTAACAGATAGTGGGGTCTGGTAAGGAAGTTGGGGGGAAGCAGACAACTCCACAGGAAGAGTCTTTTTGTCTTTTCTCCACTGTAAAAGATAGCAAGGCAGTGTGAAACTTTCTTTGCGGGAAAGACAAAACTGAGAGCCATGCTAGGCTCAGTGAGAGACTCTGCTCACCCTCTGCCCCAGCGATGGCAGTCCCTCACCAAGCTCGATTTCTGTTCTTTGTCTTGATTAAAGAATGTTAGCTACCGCTCATCGCTTGTCTGCAGGCTTTATTAAACGGAAAACTTCCACAACAACCTCTAAACAGTGGTTTATGGCTTTTTGTCACCTGCAACACCATGTAACACTTGGATGTTAGATTCTTTTACCAGTCAGTGTTGTTAGCCCCAACCCCCAGGCTCCAGCTGTCTGAGCTCTAACCCTGGCTGCCAAATGTCCCCCTGAGGCCTTTGTGCCTTTTACCACCAGACTAAGTTTGTAGTCCTATCTACTAATATTATTTTATTTTTTTATTATAGCACAAGGTTCAGTTAGGTTACTACTTTGACTTCCTCAATTTGAGCACATTTCTGACCCGATACTTTATCAAGCTTTTACTCGAGTGTTTTTGACACTAGCAGCTGTACTTCTACTTAAGTGAAAATTGCCTGCAATTTTGCCACCTCAGTTGCCACTTTTCTGGAGTTTGTACACTTTTTATATTGAAACGTTCAACGTTTTACGTGTTATCCTTGATCACAGTTCTAAACAAGTTAACTTTCTTCACTTCAAAGTAACCCAAAAAAGAAACTATATGTCCAGTTCTCTTTACTCCAAACCTGGTTTAAGGCTATGCTGTTGTTGTGATATGGCCATACAAATAATATTAAGTTTAATTAATCTTTTAAAAAAATGGCTGCTTCATGGCTACCTGTTCAGAGAATTTGCAGACTTTTATGGAAACTGTCACAATGTAACACTCTCACTGTCAAAACAGGGTTGATCCATGTTTCTATGAACACTGATTAATATATCAACAGCTCTGAAAATCCTTTTTTTTTTTTAAGTAAAGCAGAACAGGATCTCTGTATCTCTAAAAATCCCAACAAAACTGGCAATCACCTCTAAACAAATGGAAGTAGTTTATGGATCTTTATCACCTGCAACACCATGTAACACCTAGATGTTAGACTCTTTTACCATCACATTTGCAAGGGTTTATGTGTTATCCTTGATCACAGTTCTAAATAAGTTAACTTTCTTGACATAAAAGTAGCCCAAAGAAGACAAATATATGTCCAGTTCTTTTTTACTCCAAACCTACTGATCGGAAAACATTATGTGATGCTGGAAGTTTTCATCCTATCCATCTGCAAAACAAGTTTACCTGTAAGCCAACACATTAGACGTAAGCAAATTTGTGAAATTCCTGAACAATGTGCTTTGTGGAGTAGCAGTAGTACTAGAACTAGTACTAGTAGTCCTAGTATTCTGCAGCAACCAGGCTTCAAGAGTGATCACTCTTCTGGCTTTCAAATGGTGAAAACATGTCACAGTCTTAACCGCAAATCAGAAATGTTGGTAAATTTAAAAAGGAATTTAAACGTCAGCTTTGACATAGACACAGACTTTATTAATGCCACACTCAGGAAATTCACATGTTACACATGATTTAGCTCACCTGCTAAATCCCCAGAGCAATAACCACATCAGCATCATTAGCCTGAGTGTTGATCCTCCAGGTGAGTGAGTGGAGTTGAGTGTATGTGTGTGTGTGTGTGATCAGAGGTGAAGCTGCTTTCTGCAAAGTCTCATCAACAACCAGGAAGAGTCTAAAAGCACTAAATATGAAACAGACCATTTACCATACCCAACACTGAGCTCCTGCACAGTCAGATGGAGTGAAACATAATGTCCCAGTGGTGTTCTGTTGGATTTAGCAGGTGAGCGTTGTTGCCAGTCAAAACCTTTTTGGAAACTCTTTACAAGAATCAATGTAATTATTTGTTTTACTTGAATCAAATGTATTGGTTTATATACCTGAAATAAAACTTTTTTTTGGAAACCCGTTACATCAAATAAAACTTTCTTGGAAAAGCATTGCAAGAATCAATCGAGTTATTTGTTTTACCCCATTCAAATCTATTGGTTTCATTACATCAAATTAAATAATTTTGGAAACCCGTTACATCAAATAAAACTTTCTTGGAAAAACTTTACAAGAATCAATGTAATTATTTGTTTTACTTGAATCAAATGTAATGGTTTATATACCTGAAATAAAACTTTTTTGGAAACCCTGTACATGAAGTAAAAGGTTTTTGATCTTGTAAGTTCTGGCTTTAATATTTTCAGCTGATAAAGTGAACTTCATACAAACTCTGTGTTAGAAAAATCAAACTGTGTCTCGTGCGGGTGTATTGTGACATGTTTTCACCATTTGAAAGCCAGAAGAGTGATCACTCTTGAAGCCTGGTTGCTGCAGAATACTAGGACTACTAGTACTAGTTCTAGTACTACTGCTACTCCACAAAGCACATTGTTCAGGAATTTCACAAATTTGCTTACGTCTAATGTGTTGGCTTACAGGTAAACTTGTTTTGCAGATGGATAGGATGAAAACTTCCAGCATCACATAATGTTTTCCGATCAGTAGGTTTGGAGTAAAAAAGAACTGGACATATATTTGTCTTCTTTGGGCTACTTTTATGTCAAGAAAGTTAACTTATTTAGAACTGTGATCAAGGATAACACATAAACCCTTGCAAATGTGATGGTAAAAGAGTCTAACATCTAGGTGTTACATGGTGTTGCAGGTGATAAAGATCCATAAACTACTTCCATTTGTTTAGAGGTGATTGCCAGTTTTGTTGGGATTTTTAGAGATACAGAGATCCTGTTCTGCTTTACTTAAAAAAAAAAAAGGATTTTCAGAGCTGTTGATATATTAATCAGTGTTCATAGAAACATGGATCAACCCTGTTTTGACAGTGAGAGTGTTACATTGTGACAGTTTCCATAAAAGTCTGCAAATTCTCTGAACAGGTAGCCATGAAGCAGCCATTTTTTTAAAAGATTAATTAAACTTAATATTATTTGTATGGCCATATCACAACAACAGCATAGCCTTAAACCAGGTTTGGAGTAAAGAGAACTGGACATATAGTTTCTTTTTTGGGTTACTTTGAAGTGAAGAAAGTTAACTTGTTTAGAACTGTGATCAAGGATAACACGTAAAACGTTGAACGTTTCAATATAAAAAGTGTACAAACTCCAGAAAAGTGGCAACTGAGGTGGCAAAATTGCAGGCAATTTTCACTTAAGTAGAAGTACAGCTGCTAGTGTCAAAAACACTCGAGTAAAAGCTTGATAAAGTATCGGGTCAGAAATGTGCTCAAATTGAGGAAGTCAAAGTAGTAACCTAACTGAACCTTGTGCTATAATAAAAAAATAAAATAATATTAGTAGATAGGACTACAAACTTAGTCTGGTGGTAAAAGGCACAAAGGCCTCAGGGGGACATTTGGCAGCCAGGGTTAGAGCTCAGACAGCTGGAGCCTGGGGGTTGGGGCTAACAACACTGACTGGTAAAAGAATCTAACATCCAAGTGTTACATGGTGTTGCAGGTGACAAAAAGCCATAAACCACTGTTTAGAGGTTGTTGTGGAAGTTTTCCGTTTAATAAAGCCTGCAGACAAGCGATGAGCGGTAGCTAACATTCTTTAATCAAGACAAAGAACAGAAATCAAGCTTGGTGAGGGACTGCCATCGCTGGGGCAGAGGGTGAGCAGAGTCTCTCACTGAGCCTAGCATGGCTCTCAGTTTTGTCTTTCCCGCAAAGAAAGTTTCACACTGCCTTGCTATCTTTTACAGTGGAGAAAAGACAAAAAGACTCTTCCTGTGGAGTTGTCTGCTTCCCCCCAACTTCCTTACCAGACCCCACTATCTGTTAAACTGTTTAAATGGAGTGTGAGGCAGACATGCTAAAACAGTGACCTAAAAGCATTACCAATAAACAATGGGATCAATACATAAATGAAAGAAATGCAGCTGATAAAAAAGCCATAAACTACTTTCATTTGTTTAGTGGTGATTGCCAGTTTAGTTGGGTTTTTTTGAGACACAGAGAGTGAGAGATCCTGTCCTACATTACTTTAAAAAAGAAGATATTTTCAGAGCTGTTGATATATGAAGCTCTGAGCATTGAGTGTTGCATTGTGAGAGTTTCAGTAAAAAGCCTGCAAATTATTGCATTTATACTGGAGAGCAAAGAAAAATTAAATTCTACTTGTACTATGGAAAATCAGTTTCATAAAAGCTACATAAACAGAGCTGAAGAAGACTGCGTTTGTAAAACTAGCGGTAACGTGTGAGAATTATAAGTTATAAGACTGTTTCTGCTATCGATACAATTTGTGTTGTTAATCCTAAATGATTCACGGTGACAACATCATAAGAACAAGGTCATTTTACTCCACACACACACATTTGGAAAATCACATAGTTTGACCATAAAAATTCCCAGAATAATTAGTATTTGAGATTGCTGAAGCAACATCACTAAAGAAAAATATCCTTGCATGTCACTTTCGTTTAAAAATATAAAAAATGTGAAGTTTTTTTTTTTTGTAAAACATAAAAACAACAAAACTTAAGACCTTAAGAATCTCCTTATGAATTTTGTGAATATCTAGATCATTGGTGTTTGGATTTGAGGGTCAACAGGGCGAACACTGAGGCTGGGTATTAGAAATACAACATGGCAACATGAGACATGTTAACTCTGAGAACACTAACATCTAGATTAAGGTGTGAGAGGTAAATACATAACAGAAGCTAAAAAGGAGTTGCTTGTCTCTAGATTATTTTCAATTTATTTTAACTAAACTGATTTGAACACGTTTAATGCATTATACAAAAAAAGGTTCATGATATAGTTCACATGATCTAAGCAAGAGTGACTCGGAATCTCAAATGTTAAAGTACACTTACTGATTGTACTTTTACTACATGAGCTAATGTAGATGCTCTAAAAGCACGCTGGCTGAAAAAGAACCACACGTTTGGAGAAACTGTGCTGTAACTTCTCATACTGTGAAGTTTTCTGACAAAAGTGAATTGAAAACTTATGCTGTACAGTTTACTAAGGGGTCCTTTGCTGGGCCATGTGCAATTACACAAAAGAACAAGTTAAATTTCACCATAACACTGACTGGAGAAAAGCCAAATTGGGATTCTAATTGACATTACAACTGAAATCAGTGCTGTGATAGTTAGTTTAAGATCACAACCTGATTTAAAACACAGTCTAACATCAACATTCTTGCCCCTGAAAATAGGTCAGGATGGCCGAAAAATGTACTTTAAAAATGAGATTTTCTTTTTGTTTCATTGGAACAGTAAAGTACCATTACAAAGAAATGAGTACACCTTTGTAGATATCACTGATATGGAGTTTTTCATGTTTTACATACAGACTTTCTCATTTAAACCATGGTGACTTAAAAGTTTAGCAGCAAGACACTTGTTTCCTTTGTTCCATCAAACATTTCTTTCAGCCATCTGTGTTTATCAGAGCGATATGTGACTAATTTTTTATTGAATCACCAGAAAGTACACAAATACAAGATTAAATATTTTATTTATTTATCAAAGATACATAATTACACATTGATACAATGAATAAGGTGTCTATAAAAATTACACATGGTGTAAGAAAAACATTATAACATACAAATAAGTGTTTTAAGATAATCTGACATACTTTAAAAGCATAAGAATAAAAGTTTTTTTTTTTTTTTAAATCATGTTCTTTGATGATCACATTACATGTATCACATTTTTTAAAGCATAACGTAGGGTGTTCACAAAAACAGTTTTATGATTACTTTTTCCACAGTGCTTGTATGCCTCTTGCAAAACTATGTACTTATCACCATATGACATAATAACTCACGATTATGCAAGACCAGCCATGAAATGTCCGTCGCTTCATTACAATCATTTGTCCCCGCTGCTGCCCTCAGACCCAGTCTGTGGGGTAAAATTGCTTTTTTGGTGGTTCATAAAAAATATCTCAAAAAGCGATGTTAGTGAGGGGACCAGAAACACTGGGTTGCAGAGCAGTTGGTAAGGACTTGTATATTTCTGGAGAGTCTGCAAAAGCTGTCTTGCTCGTGCTCCTGATTGGATATGTGGAGCCCGGCTCTGATATCTCACTGGTGGCAGCTAAAGGTAGGCATGCCTTGGAGGCGGAGTTGGTCTCGGGCGCAATCTTTCAAACGAGCCTCACGGCATTTCAGGCAACCTCAGGCCGGAAACAACATCCGGTCACTCGCGGTCAAAATCCACGCAGAGCTGGTGTTTCGCAGGGATCAGGTTAACACATCTGGGTCTAAAAATATAAAGAAAAACAAAAAGAGTTTTAAAACACGCAAACTAGCAAAATATCAAAGGAGCATAACATAACAATAACAAGATGATATGAGATACCCGATGAGGCCATGATAGGTGATGTAGACATGTAATGTATAAACTTTTACGGGAGTTAAAAGTGGAGCTTATATATATTTTAAAGTGTATTGTACGTGGGATAGGCTCCAGCGCACCGCGCGAGCCTGAGAAAAGGATAAGTGGAGGCGAATGGATGGATGGATGGTGTATTGTACCTGTTACAAACCATTGTGATATTTATTTATTTTTTTAAATGAAAGGATTGACAGAATGGTAAAAAGGAAAATGCAAAAATGTAGTTAGAGAGGAAGATTAACACTTACCGAATGATATGCGGATAAGGAAAGAGACGCAAGTTGCTGTTGAAATCGGCCGCTCCCTATGCGAACTCGCAAGCAGTCTGAGCGGTTCCAGTTGTTGATACGTCTGAAGTCAGATGTGTTCTGGGGGTTCGAAGATAGTCTTAACCTCAGCGGGACCTGGAGTGGATTGGCTAACCGGGGTGCGAAGGGAGCGGTGCAAGGGTTATGTGATTGGCAGCGGGGCGCAGTGAGGCGGAGTTGGTCTAAGGGGGGAATTTTCAAACGAGGTAAGCAGCGCATTAGGGAGCAGAGCGGGGAGCGAACAAGCAGGAAAAAATTGTGCTCTGCAAGAAGTTGTGGATCGGAGATTAAGAGCGAGGTAGAACTTAGAGTGTGGGTTGAATTTTAGAGCTTGCTAGTAAGAGGGAAGTTTTTGAAGGAAAAAAGAATAAGGATTTTCCCTGTTATCGAATATAAGGTTTTTGGGAATAGAGGGGTAGCTAACAAGTTATTCTAGGGGTTTTGGAGAAATCGCGGAGAAATTTTTAAAAGGAGTTTTGGCTTTGTTTGGCTGAGCATGAAGGGAGCCGCGGGGCGCTGAATTTGAGAAAAAAGACTAAGGATTTTTTCAGGATTTTCCCTGTTATCGAATATAAGGTTTTGGGAATAGAGGGGGTACCCTAACAAGTTATTGTAGGGTTTTGGAGAAATCGCGGAGGGTTTTTTAAGGAGTTTTCCCTGCTTATGTATCTAAGGAGGGTTAGGGGATCGCGAGTTTTTTCTGAGTATGAGTTTTATTCTAAATCTACAAATGCATATTGTCACGGTCTCGCTGGCAGACCGTGGGGATGTGGGGAAAGGAGGACCCAAAATGCAGGACTCTACAGTGCAACAGTGTTTATTTACAGTGGTGACAATCCGAACAACAATAAATCCCCCCGTGCGATCCCAACTCCCGTTCCGTGTCTTCTCCTTTATCCCGTGCTCCGTGCTCTGTCTCCGTTCCCTGTGTACTCTCCGTGTGCTGCCTCCTGGTCGCCACAATTCCTCCTGAGGAAACACGCATACCAAAGGCAGCCGTGAGTACAAAACCTAACAGTAGACTTGCACTAACCTTGCACAATACACTTAAGACTGACGGGACGTCACTCAACGATCCAGCGTCGAGGAGCTCTCAGCCACACTGTTTTGAAGCTCCTCTGACGAGGCTTGATCGGCGCCAGGTGTGTGTGGATTCCTGAGTGGGACCGGTCAGCTGGCAGGGCCACACCCACCAGGCCTAAAAGTGCCTGCCACGACCGCACCCTCACATACACAAGCACACACCCCTAAACACCTGACAGTACACCAACACGGAAAAACAGGACAGCAGACACAACCATAATAACAACAACCACAATAATGATAATAATAATAATAATAATAATAATAATAATAATAATAATAATAATAATAATAATAATAATAACTACAATAGTAGTCCACACTGCTCACGGACCCCGAATCCCTGGAACTGGGTCCGTGACACATATAAATCTAAATAAAGTTTTCCCCCAAGGCATGCAGCATGTGTTTGTGGCCATACTGAACGTTACAAAAGCACAAGTTTAACTAAACAATTTTAATATGGTTTAATACATTTTTAAACACATGAGCACGGAGCCCGAGAGAGCACGGTCCGGAGACACGGGCGCGCCCCCGCGCGCCCAGACACACAGCCTCGGGCGCGCGCGGGCGCGCGCGGGCGCGCGCGGGCGCGCGCACACACACTGACCCGCCACCAGATGGCGTTTTTTGAGCATAAAAAAAATAAAAATAAAAATTTAATTGCTTAAAGAAATAAAAGAATGCTATTTTGATATATAAGAAACTTTCTAAATAATCAATTATATTTTTATGAATATCATATTTTTATGAATATCATATTTTTATTACTTAATTACTTCCTACTTCCGGAGCTCATGAATAATTTATTAGGGGTCATAAATCACTCAGTTTGACGAAAGGGGTATAATATCACTCTCTGACCTGCAGTCTCTCTGGGTCAGATATGAACCAAGTTTAGGTGGAGTTTATTTTTGTTATGCTGACTTTTTCGTGCTGGGTACTAGCTAGCATGACGGAGTTTCTATACAGCTGGGTGGTGCTATGTTACTGATGTTGAACTTTATTTTGTTCATAAGTTATTAGAGTTGCCAACCGTCCCGTCTGGTATTCAGAGAAAATATTACGCGTTTCGTGTTGAGGTGAAAAGGAACAGTTTGTCCCGTAATTCAGCTACAATGAAAAAGACACAAAGCTGGAGTTATTCTGTCGTTATGCTGGACAGCTGCCTCTTCTTCTCTCATCCTCTCCCCCTCCCTCTCCTGTTTCTACTTCAATCATGAAACTGATCAATGATCAGCTGATCGTCTCTCTTGTTTGTTTATCGCCCACTTTGCACCAGAAAGAGGAAACCAGCGGATGTCGCGCTAAACAACAGCAGCACGTTTAAGCTGATCAGCTGTTGTTAGAATTTATTTAATATTAATTTCTAGTATCAGCTGATGTTTGCTGGAGCCACAGCTGCAAAAAAGCTGCTGGTCATGATATGGTTTGGATATGTGGTGAGAGGGAAACATGAAGATGAAACCAGGAGATGTCCTTACTGAATCATCAGAGCTGAACAGGTGATGGAGAAACAGGTTTACCTTTTAGGTGACATGAATGAGTTGAAGGGAAGTTATGAACTGTTTCTGAGAGACAAATAACACCAGGATCCTTTTTTAGGTAGCTGACAGCTGGTAACTGTGCAGGGGCGGGTCTAGCAAAGTGTGGCCAAGGGGGCAGGTAGGGCATTAACAGGGAATGGGGGGCACAAGGAAATACTTTTCTTTCTTATTCTCATTTAAAATGTCTCGCTTTTAAAAAATAATTATCTGAATCTTACAACCAACGATTGATAGATAATAATAATGGATTGGATTTATATAGCGCTTTTCAAGGCACCCAAAGCGCTTTACAATACCACTATTCATTCACTCTCACATTCATACACTGGTGGAGGCAGCTACAGTTGTAGCCACAGCTGCCCTGGGGCAGACTGACAGAAGCGAGGCTGCCATATCGCGCCATCGGCCCCTCTGGCCAACACCAGTAGGCAAGTAGGGTAAAGTGTCTTGCCCAAGGACACAACAACCAGGACAGAGAGCCCAGGGATCGAACTGGCGACCTTCCGGTTACAGATGCGATTCCCAACCCCCTGAGCCACGGTCGCCCATTGATGCATATATACCATCAGAACAGTGTACATCACTGTCACAACAGTGTTTATTTTCATTCAAAGGCTTTATGATTTTTCCTATAATGGCGGTCGGTCTCTAGTCAAAATGCCCGGGACGATTTTTTGTCCCAGTCCAGCCCTGTATGCAGCTCATCTGCAGTCTGGTGTTGCCTACATCTTCCTATTCAGAAGGCAGAATTTCTGAGTTCTGAGTACAATTGAAAGCACCACGACTGCAGTTTTTGTGTTGGATGTAAAAGTCGCACATGACGCTGTGACGTAGGCTAGAATCATAGCGGCGGTCAACGGGGATCCAGGCGTGGGATTTCTCTCGTGGAAATGTGCACATTATCTTTTCCTTTCTATTGGTAGGTGGCACAGTGCACTTGTGGCAAGTAAGCAAGCTAGAAGACTGGCAAAGTTATGGAAGAAACACATTAACAAGAGAATTCTGAGTAAAACCAAAGTTACTTTCCCTAGTAACTAGTTACTTTGAAAGTAACGAGTAACTTGAAGTAACTGAGTTACTTTTCAGAGAAGTAACTAGTAATGTAACTAAGTTACTATTTACCCAACAGTGGTGTGTGTGTGAGTGTGTGTGTGTGTGTGCATATTCTGGCGCTCTTATCTTTTGGGACATTGATGAGAGTTTCCACTTTGTAAATATTTAGAGAGAAGCTGTGAAGGGAGTATTCAGTATTGGGATCAGTGTGCCAGGAGTCTGAAATACTCTGCTGTGGAGGTCACGTTTTGGAACTGTTGTTTGTTTTATTACTCTATGCTTAAAATACGGAGCCCCGCAAGGGACATGGGAGAAAAAAAAATTACGATGAACTTTTGGGAGATCTCGCAAAACAAACTTGGGATCTCGCAAAACTTTTGCGAGATCTCGCAAATGTTGAATTCCAACAATGGCGGCAGCTACTTAGTTGTAATATTACTCTTTCTGGGTCACAAAATACACTTTTAAGATATTTAGAAATAGAAATGTGGCTTGACAGAAAAAAACTGAGCTGAACAAAAAATGGATTTTAGTTTTAGATTGTGACTGTTGATGAATTTGGAGGCAGTTTTTAAGCAGAACCTCAAGGTGTTTTTCAACTATAAAAATGTAATGTGGCTGTGCTGATGACAATATGTGTATTCAGGAAATTCTTGATAAAGTGATGCCAGTTTTTAAAAAAAAGACACTTTTATAAACTTCAATAGTGTGCATCTCTATAAAAAATATTTTTTCACCTTCAACAAATATATCACAGTTACTGCTATTACCCATAACCTGAGCAGAGAGCATAGCCCTGAACACTTTAGAATTCATTCTGCTACTTCCATTAGCAGCCACATGATCCCCAGTGGCTGGTGTGAGTCATTGGCATGATGTGCCAAAGGCATCAGATTATCTTAGATAAGCAACTGTTGTCGGTCATCAGTTTGGAAAAAGATCTTCAGGCCATTTTCAAATACTATGAACTCTACACTGAGAACACTTCTACATGTTGAAAGAATTAAAAACAGCTGCAAGTTTCCCAGAGAATGGACGCCCCAGCAAATTCTCCCCAGTGTCAGACTGAGCAATGCTCAAACTGGACCAAAGGTTTGTAGATTTGTGGTCATAAACATGTCCTATATGTAAAGCGATCGTGGCTCAAGAGTTGTGGGGGCGCCGATGGCACAATATGGCAGCCTCGCTTCTGTCAGTCTGCCCCAGGGCAGCTGTGGCTACAACTGTGGTTTGCCTCCACCAGTGTGTGAATGTGAGAAGTGAATGAATAGTGGAATTGTACAGTGCTTTGAGGGGTCCCGAAAAGCGCTATATAAATGCAATCCATTATTATTAAAGCAGTCGAACTTTGTCATAAGCTGAAGCCCACCTGGAAATGCAGACATCCAGAGTAAATGTACAGCACATTTATTTGTTTACACTAATGTTTTAGAGTCACTAAAGTCTGCATTATTTTTTATTTATTTTATTATTATGTTTTGCTGCGAAAAGCAGCCTTTATTTGTAAAGATGGTTTTCTATCCACAGACCTGTGTGGAGAGGCAGAGACCCAAAAAGGAAAGTGTATGAGGAAGTAATGATCAAGAAAGACGAGAGGAAAGGAAAGTTTGAAATCAATCAGAATCAGAATACTTTATTGATCCCTGGGGGAAATTATTTAAATACAAAACAATACATTTTTATTTATATAGCACATGGAAAAACAAGATGTATGCCAAAGTGCTTCACAGAAAGCAAATAAGAGCAATAATAAATACAAGTAAATAAAATAATAATATAAGCACAAATAGAATATACTAACAGGTGGGAGCCATAACGAACCAATGATACCAGGCATAGTAGGCACAAGTCAAAAGGCTAAGGTTAAAACATAACAACATTAATAAAAGCAAAAAAAGATAAGTTACAGTACAGTTAAAAATGCAGGGTCTAGGAGGCAGGGAAGGCAAGGCTAAATAAATACGTTTTTAATCGAGATTTAAAAGATTGAATTGAATCAGCTTGGGGAAGATTATTCCAGAGGTAGGGTGCATTAGAGGCAAATGCGCGGCCACCTCCGGTCTTAAGGCGGGATCTAGGTCGCACCAGGAGCCTTTGGCCTGCTGATCTAAGCGCTCTCCCAGGGGTATAAAAGCTGAGGAGACCCTTAAGATAGCTGGGCGCGGTGTTATTTATGATTTTAAAAGTGAGCAATACAATTTTAAAATCAATACGAAATTTAACAGGGAGCCAGTGCAGGTCGGAGAGAACTGGAGTAATAGACTCACACCTACCAGTTCCGGTTAAGAGACGTGCAGCAGTGTTTTGAACGAGCTGCAGTTTGTGAATAAGGGCAGAATGGAGACCAGTATAAAGGGAATTACAGTAATCTAATCTTGATGTAACAAAGGCATGGATACGTTTTTCCAGGTCCTTACGTGGTATGTAGGGCTTGGTCTGAGAGTTTAGACGTAATTGATAGAAACCAGATATAACTACAGAGGACACGTTTGTCCAACTTGAAGGAACTGTCCAAGACAACACCAAAGTTCCTGGCAGTATCAGAAAGGGAGTCAGCAAAGGGCCCAAAAATACCAGTTAGTTCAGCCCGAGGGATGGGAGTATCAAAGATTACAATTTCTGTCTTCTTATCATTTAAAATGAGGTAATTGCTCAGTAAACAGTTTTCAACTTCACTCAAAATCAAATAAAGAAAAATTCAATCAAAAAAGTGTTGCAACGACGACGTGACATCCTCAGCAAGTTCAAAATAGATTTGAATGTCATCCGTGTAAAAATGAAAGGAAATATTGTATTAGTCAAAGATTCGGCCCAAGGGTAACAAGTATAAAGAGAACAGCAAAGGATTGTGACTGTGATCCGTAATGACAGCCGACAGGAAACCTGCCTTATGCAACCTAACAGATTTCTGGAATTCCAGGCGGGTCCTGCAAAGGAGGTCAAAAGACACCTGGAGCTTATCTTTTTTCCACCGTCTTTCAGCTTGGCGGCAAATGCGCTGTAGAGCACGTAAAGAGTCATTTAACCATGGTTGAGGGCAGCTTCTAAGCTGTTTTACCTTTATAGGGGCCACAACGTCCAGTAAAGAAGAACATGTATAGAGGAAGGAGTTGGCAAAATCATCAACTGGAGAGGGTGTAGAACGATCAATGTCAGGAAGAACAGATTTGGAGAAAGCAGCCGAAAATTCAGCCACAGTCACAGGATTGATTATGCGAACAAGACGTCGAGGACCCTCAAAGCCAAACAAACCCACAGGATGAGATTAAAAGAGGCTAAAAAATCCTTGGCAAACACATCATCTTTACAACAAATGTGAATGTTAAAACCGCCAGTGATAAGAACACGATCACAATTTAAATAAAGAGATGCGAAAAAGTCAGCAAAATCCTCAATGAGAGTCTTATTATATTTTGGGGGACGGTAAATGACAACACAGAGCTAGGGAACATAAGACAAGTTTCTTGACTGTAATCAATGACTCAATATAGAAATATGTGTGTGTCAGGGACTGATTAAACCCAGCTGTGAAAGCTGGGTTTAATCAGTCCCTGACAGAAAGCACACTGTTCAGTGCCAGCTCTTCGTCACTGACTCAAACATGTTGCTCGCTCATCATTTCCTGTGTGTGTCTGTGTGGGCGTTTGCGTTTATATTTCTGCTTGCATCAGTCAGAGATCATTCAGCGTTCTCTGATGAAAGATTTATCCTTGCATGCCTCTAGGCTGTTTAGAAATTACTTATGTTTGTTTTTTATTTTGTTTTATTTGTATTTATTCTATTTTATTTGTTTTGCTATGAAAAGCTGCCTTTATTTGTAAAGACAGGTTTCTATCCACAGACCTGTGAGGAGAGGCAGAGACCCAAGAAGGAAAGTTATTTGAAGTAGACCTGTGTTTTATTCATCTGTCTGCCATGCTGCTCTCTGCCAAGAAAGAAGCTATCAAAACAACTATCTTTATACAATCCTTTAAATATCACGGTAGTTGCAGGCAAGTCACAGCCTGCCTGCAGCTACTGTGACTGTAAATCAGCTGTAAGATTTATTACAGTCAGTGCGCCCCAGGTGGCTGTAGCTACAATGTAGCTGCCATCACCAGTGTGTGAATGTGTGTGAATGGGTGGATGACTGGTTGTGTAAAGCGCTTTGGGGTCCTGAAGGACTAGAAAAGCACTATACAAATACAGGCCATTTACCAATTCAGTAAATCAATTTTCTTTTGATGTGTGAGAAAGTATCAAAAGATTACGTTTCCACAAATCATTCTTTTTCTTTTAGACAATCTAAATCGGATTTTTTGATGTTCTTTAATTGATGTTCAGCTAATTAAAAAGTGTTTCAACATAACTGACCAAATAAGTTCCTGGGCGTGTCAGCAGGAGAGTTCCTGGGTGGATAGACTTTTTATGCTACAATTAAGTGTACATTTCATTTTTACAGCTATCATTTAGCAATTTCAGCACTGACCACTTTCATACACTGCCACATTTCCTTTTAATTTATGCAAAACAGTCAACGGGCTCTATGATTTATTTTGCAGAAACTGTGGTAGATTTAGATTTTTTTTTTGTGCTGTCCAATTAAATGTCAGGTTTTGCTATTCATACCAACACTGCGATGTGTCTTTTTGTGTATAAGTTTCAGCATTATTTGTCCAATAATCATTAAAACATTAAAAGCATTTCACCCATTAATATACATTATTCGCTTTGTGTGTGACCTCTGCCAGCATGTTACACACTGGCAAAACCTCTGTAACACAGTAACAGTTTGCCCTAAAGTTGCAGGGTATTTCTATAAATACATAGAAAATGCCATTCACATGACACTTTTAGAAAGGATTAATGTAGCTGATTTAAATCAAATCAAATCACTTTTATTGTCACATCACATGTGCAGGTACACTAGTACAGTACATGTGAGTGAAATTCTTGTGTGTGAGCTTCACAAGCAACAGAGTTGTGCAAAATACAATAATGTAAAACAAGCAAAATATAAGAATGGCTAAATCTGAGACTAATAAATATATGTACAATATATAATAGTATATGCATTACTGGATGTGTATACTAGATTTTTTTTACTACGTGTGCGTGTGCGTGTGTGTGTGTGTGTGTATATATTTTACAAATTAAATAGAGTAAACAATAAAATAAAATATATAAAATATACAGAGGTGTGTAGTTGGATATTGTGCAAAACCGTGGCATTAATGTACAGTATGTAGTGCAGTGTAAAACTACTGCAGTGTAACTTACACCAAATAATTTCACGCTGAGTAGACTTCATCACTATATTAAAGGAGCCTTTGCTTTTCTGCATCTTCTATATCATCGGCAGTAGGAATTGTGTCAACGTTTGTAGTGATTTCAGGAAGTGATTTGAGGCAGGAAGGATGGATTATTTTTGGATGTGGTTAAGTGGTTTCCTGCTGACATTATGTAATTTGATCCTGAGTGATTAAGGCTGTAAAACTGCAAAGTGCCTCTTTTAAATCTTTACACTCATGGTGATACTGCTGCAGTCTTACATACACTATTTTCTGGTGCTGCTGATTCTGAGAGAAGGGCTTCTTATTTTATATTCAACATATATGCTTCTATACACGCAAAAAGAGAGAATAAAATGCCTTTAACAAAGATCTTTTCTCCTAATGTATCATTCCGAAACCTGTTGGCTGAACTTCAATAACAATGATTGGAACTTTATCATCAACTACTACCTTATAAAAGATGCTTGTTAATATCTACAAAACTCTTAATTATGCTAAAGTCAGTGCGGTTCACGCCACATCTGTCATGGTCCTGGGTCTGCAGTGTTTATGTTTGGTTTTCCTTTGATTTTATGTTTTCCAGAGTTTAGTCTTTTGTGTTTCTAGCTTTGTGATTCTCAGTGATTTGATAAGTGATCTGATTGCCCCAGCTGTGTCTCCATCTGTTCCCCATTCTCTTGTTGTCCTGCTGTGTATTTAAGCCTGTTTGTTGCCACCTGTTTGTTGCTGATTCGTCATCCTCCATGTTGCTACTGCATTTCCTCCTCAGTGTTTCATGGCTCGGGCTCCTGGTTTCAGGTGTTTGTTAGGGTTTTCATTGTTCATCATGTTCTTTTGTGTAGCTTCACCCAGTTTAGTTTTGTTAGTGTTTTCAGTTCATCCCTTCATTCATTGCTGTGAAGTGTTTTTTGTACAGCCACCAAAATAAAGGCTCGCTTTCAGTTAAAAATTCATCCTGCATCTGGATGAGGCCGATGGGTGGTTGTTACATTCTACTAAAGTATGGAGGACCACAACAGCCACGTTCATCGAAATAAAGAATTCTGCGCTTAAATAATGAATTGTAGAATAAATTCTCCATTTGTAAATTCATTTCTGAATTCCAATTTAATAAACTGATTTTTAAAATGCTTTTTAAAAACTTCATTTCAAAAAACATTTTTCAATTCTAATTTAATAAACTTCATTTCCAACCCCTTTTCCCAATTGCACTTTAATAAACTGCATTTCAAATTCCTTTTCCTGTTTGCTCAGGGATTAACTTTTGGATTAGCTGTTGATCCAACCAATCAGAGAGCTCCTTACATTCCACGGTGTGGCTAATTTGAATAGCTGCAGGATTTTTAAAATAAGGTTGTTAATCCAGCAGCTAATCCAGCAGCTAATCCAAAAATTTATCCCTGAAATTAATCCTATTTAAATAAGTTTAAATGTTAAACAAATTTCTTCCAGTCAGAGAATGGTGCATATAACTTAATTTTTGCTTGATGCATAAAGTTAAAAGATTAAAACTAATAAAACAAGTTTAAAAAAAGAGACGTTTCCATTTGATTACATTTTGTATGATGGATTATGCAGAAAAAGTAGAATTGGGCTGAAAGATCTATCGCTTTATCACCTATTCAGGTTGTAAATCGTGTTTTTAAAAAGTAACTAAGTAATTAATTACTTTTGAAAATAAGTAATCAGTAAAGTAACGGGATTACCTTTTTGGGGAGGTAATCAGTAATTAGTTACTGATTACTTTTTTCAAGTAACTTGACCAACCCTGCTGACGACACAGCCGTAGTTGGACTCATCAGCAGCAACGACGAGTCAGCACACAGAGATGAGGTTCAGTAGATGCCGTTCTAGTGCAGCAAAAACAATCTGTCACTGAACGTGGACAAAACCAAGGAGATGATCGTTGACTTCAGGAAGACTCGCTCCACCCACAGACCACTCAGCATCCATGGTTCCATGGTAGAGACTGTTAACAGCATCAAGAGGAATTCACATCTCAGACGTCCTCACCTGGACCACCAACACCACCTCCATCACCAAAAAGGCCCAGCAGTGCCTACACTTCTTGTGACCCCTGAAGCGGGCCAACCTTCCTCCTCCCATCCTCACCACGTTCTACAGAGGCACCATAGAGAGCGTTCTGACCAGCTGCATTTCCGTGTGATACAGGAAATCTTCCAAAACCGCTGCATCAGTAAGGCTGCAGGCATCGTGCTTGACCCACCAGACTCCTGAACTCACTATCAGCCCTCCCTCTCTCCCCACCACACACACCCATACAATCTGTGATCTGACTTTTTTGCACTTTACACAGCACTACCCCTGTAAGACACGCTGACCTATGGACAATTGATGCTGCTCTATGGACAATCTTCTTTACTCCGGGTTTACAAGCTGCTACACCAGTCACCTTAAACCACACCAAAGTGTAAATTCTAATTGTAACTCTTATGCATAAATTTATTTATTTTCTTCTCCTTTTTATATCGATTTATTAGCTTGTTTTTGCACTGATGTAAACTGAGCCTCATTGTCTCTCTGTATACTGCACTGGATATAGCAGAGATGACAATAAAGTTTACTTTGACTTTTGAAAAGCCACTATCACCTTTAAAAGAAAGGAAATAACAAAACCCAGAAGTTGGTCACTAAACTTAAAGGTTTGTCAGTACGGCTAAAAAACCAAACACACACACACACACACACACACACCTCCACAGAGCAGGAGCATGCAGTAGTGATGTGCGATACCACTGATTTCCTTTCCGATCTGATACTAAGTACAATTCAGGGTGGTATCGACGATACCGATACTTTGTACAAAAACGTAATGTTTTTGCGACACATTTACACTGTCGTAAGGTGGAAGACGAAGTAATTCCTTTAAGGTTAGATGATCCGAATGATATAGTTTCTTTCCACTGTGTTCCTGTATGATAAACTACAAATTTACTCCAAATTACTAAAATATCGATATTTTAATATGAGAATCGATTCTAGAACATAAATAACTTGTACTGGAGGAATCAATATTTCAATATTTCGCCTGCAACACCGCCTTTAGGTCAGGAGATGCACACGCCTACAGCACAGCCAGGGCTAATCTAAAGAAGGGTATCAAAAAAGCCAAACACCATTACAAAAAGAAGGTAGAAGAACACTTCTCCAACTCCAACCCCCGACGCATGTGGCAAGGACTCCAGACCATCACAGACTACAGGACCACCAAACCCTCCCCCGCATCCTCTGATGTCTCCTTCCTCAACGAGCTCAGCAACTTTTATGCTCGTTTTGAGCAAGGGAACCCCACAACCACAACCAAAGCAGACGTGACACCAGACCACCAACCTCTGACTCTCTCCCCCACCAATGTAGGAGCGGTGCTGAGCAGGATCAATGTCCACAAGGCTGCAGGTCCTGATGGCATCCCCGGGCGTGTTCTCTGAGCGTGTTCTGGAGAGCTTGCAGGAGTGCTGACAGACATATTCAGTCTGTCCTTGGCCCACGCTGTGGTACCGGCCTGCTCAAATCCACCTCCATCGTCCCGATACCCAAAAACTCCAACCCATCTTGCCTCAATGATTACTGCCCAGTAGCACTCACCCCCATCATCACTAAGTGCTTAGAGCAGCTGGTCCTAGCACACTTCAAATCCTGTCTCCCCCCCACCCTGGACCCCCACCAATTCGCATACCGCCAGAACAGGAGCACAGAGGATGCAGTCTCCATCGCACTGCACTCTGTCCTCTCACACCTGGACAACAACAACACCTACGCCAGAATGCTGTTTATAGACTTCAGTTCAGCATTCAATACAATCCACCCCTCACAACTCATCAGGAAACTGACAGACCTGGGCATCAGTTCCCTCATCTGCAAATGGTTACTGGACTTCCTGACCAACCGCCCCCAACATGTCCGGCTGGATAACCGCTGTTCATCTACAGTCACGATGAACACCGGTGTACCACAAGGCTGTGTGATGAGCCCTTTCCTCTACTCCCTCTTCACCCACGACTGCAGACCTGCTGATGGTTCCAACACCATCATTAAGTTTGCAGATGACACCACGGTGATTGGCCTCATCAGTGACAACGATGAGGCCACCTACAGGGAGGAGGTGGATCGTCTGGCTGAGTGGTGCGACACAAACAACCTGCTGCATAACACCGAGAAGACCAAGGAGCTCATCGTGGACTACAGGAGGAATGCTGACCCACATCCACCCATCCACATTAAGGGGACGGCTGTGGAGCGTGTGAGCAGCTTCAAGTTCCTGGGAGTCCACATCTCCGAGGATCTCATCTGGACGACCAACTGCTCCAAGCTGGTCAAGAAGGCTCACCAGCGCCTCTTCTTCTTGAGGACTCTGAGGAAGAACCACCTGTCCTCAGACATCCTGGTGAACTTCTATCGTTGCACCATCGAGAGCATCCTGACCAACTGTATAACAGTCTGGTACGGGAACTGCTCTGCCTCGGACCGGAAGGCGTTGCAGAGGGTCGTGAAAACTACCCAGCGCATCGCCGGAGCACCGCTTCCTGCCATAAAAGACATCTACAGGAAGTGGTGTCTGAAAAGGGCTGGGAAAATCAGCAAAGACCCCAGTCACCCATCACATGGACTCTTCACCCTCCTGCCTACTGGGAGGCGCCACAGGAGCCTCCGGACTAAGACCACCAGGTACCGGAACAGCTTCTTCTCCACAGCTGTCAGACTCCTGAACTCTGCCTCCTGACATCTGACCCAAGTTAACACATGGACTGAACATACACACACCCACAATGGACAACCGTACCCTCAAACACACAATAATAACATGGACTGACTCACAACCACCAGCACTTTATATAGCCTCTGTAGAATTATCCACATATCTCACTTATCTTAACTGTCTGAGGTAGTCTGAGGTACACCTGTGCACTACTCATGATGTCAGATCAGCATCCTGATGTGGCACACCTGTGAGGTGGGATGGATTATCTCAATATAGCAGATGGGCTCACTACCACACATTTGGACTGATGTGTGACCACTGTTTGGGAGGGATGGTTATATTGTGTATCTGGAATGAATTTTAGGTCTCTACGTCCATCCCATGGGGAATGGGAGCAGTAACAAAGGTGTTGCGTTTATATTTTTGTTGAGTGTAAATAAACTTGTAGTACCATATCACCCTATTAGAGCACTTCGCTCTCACACTGCAGGCCTACTTGTTGTTCCTAGAGTATTTCAAAGTAGAATGGGAGGCAGAGCCTTCAGTTTTCAGGCCCCTCTTCTGTGGAACCAGCTTCCAGTTTGGATTCAGGAGACAGACACTATCTCTACTTTCAAGATTAGGCTTCAAACTTTCCTTTTTGCTAAAGCATATAGTTAGGGCTGGACCAGGTGACCCTGGATCCTCCCTTAGTTATGCTGCAATAGACGCAGGCTGCCGGGGGATTCCCATGATGCATTGAGTTTTTCCTTTCCAGTCACCTTTCTCACTCACTATGTGTTCACAGACCTCTCTGCATTGAATCATATCTGTTATTAATCTCTGTCTCTCTTCCACAGCATGTCTTTATCCTGTCTTCCTTCTCTCACCCCAACCGGTCGCAGCAGATGGCCCCGCCCCTCCCTGAGCCTGGTTCTGCTGGAGGTTTCTTCCTGTTAAAAGAGGGTTTTTCCTTCCCACTGTCGCCAAAGTGCTGCTCATAGGGGGTCATATGATTGTTGGGTTTTTCTCTGTATCTACAGTACAATATGAAGCGCCTTTTGTTGTGATTTGGTGCTATATAAATAAAATTGAATTGAACTCTTAAAAAAATGAATGCCACCTTTGTCCGGGAACCACACAGTACTGAGGGTAATGCTGCTGACTGGAAGAGACGGGTTCATGTCAGGGAGTGAGTGGAGCGGCAGTCTTTAGCAGATTCTACAGGATAACGAGGGCATATTGAGGTCCTTAAAAATAAAAAGTCCGCTTTAGTGAATCTGCTGGTCGTGTCTGGTAGGGTTGCTGTGGTACGCAGTAGGTTTCAGAATGTCACCCTGATGGATGCTCCTTCTCACCTTTTCTTTTTTTGAATTGGAGAGGAGAATCGGGCAGAGGAAGATAATTGATTCCTGCTGCTGGTTTCTGTAAAACTTTCTTCCAATCGGAGTATACAGGGGACTCTGATTTCCTAAATTCTTTTCTCACTGAACTGCCAAAAGTGTCACCAGGTATGGCTGCTGAGCTGGAAAGTATGAACAGGTCATTGCCCTGCAATTCCTGCAGAATGGAAAGACTCTACTCCAGACTGTTTTGCAAGAAAAACAGGAGCTATCTGTTTCTTGATTTACATACAAGGCAAAGAAAACACCTAGATAGGTTCACATAGCTGATGTCCTTTTTCAGGAAGGAAATCCCCAGACTGCTCTTCCTGAAGAGAAGTTGCTTCCTGAGTGACGTTACTTACTTTTGGCCAGGTTTCTCTCTCACCGCAATATTCAAATGAGACTGTGAACTCAACTCTTCACCCTTTGGATGTAAAAATATCATTGCGACAAAAGTTCGTCCTGTTAGACATTTCTATTATTTTTTGACAGCTTGTGAATTCTTGAGCTACTGCCAACAACTTATTTTCTGTGTTTTTAGTGATCCTTGAACTTTTGTCATCCACAGCACGTAGGCATGAAAAGAAGCAATAGTGACTGTCACACATGGCAACACACAACAGCAATGAGCCACAACATGGATTTAATGCTATTTTAATAATTAGCAATTAAAGTAGAAATACATTTATTAAACAGTGAAGCAGTGCATATTTGAAAATGTTAACACATATTATTAGTATGAAATAATATTGTAAGAAATGACATCATGCAGTACTGAATTTTAAATACACTGGGTTTATGTTTTGCTATTACGTGTTTCATCGAGCTTATTACTTGAAATCATGCAAGTGAAGTGAATATGAAATGCAGGTAAAATAGATATTCTGTACTATGAAATTTGAATATACTTAAAAATAAAAATATTTAGTTTTTAGTTGAATATCCTGAGTATATACAGTATATCTGGTACTTTTGCTTGTTCATCCTAGGTCAGCCCCTGTCTCCTCCTAGTGCGTGTGTCATTTGTGTCATACGAGTATTTTGGTCTTCAGTGTGAATTTATACAAACTGTAGGGGAGAGTGGGGTGAGTTTTTACTTAAAGTGACTTTAAAGTGAGGCCATGACAGTAAAGCTTCCAACCAAAACTTCCCGGGAAACAATCACTATGGATCTGAAATATAGTTTTTAAGAAATGTAGCTTCCTGAAAAAAAGTGGTCTTGCGGCACAACTTGCCCCGGTGCAGGGTAAGTTGTGCCATTGATTATGAAAGTAAAACTCTTTTTCATCTCAAAAATTGTAATGCTGTATAAAAGGCTAAATGGTAAATGGCCTGTATTTATATAGCGCTTTACTAGTCCCTAAGGACCCCAAAGCGCTTTACACAACCTGTCATCCATCCATTCACACACAGGTGATGGCAGCTACATTGTAGCCACAGCCACCCTGACAGAGGCAAGGCTGCCGGACATTGGCGCCACTGGGCCCTCTGACCAACAGGTGAAGTGGCTTGCCCAAGGACACAACGACTGAGACTGTCCAAGCCGGGGCTCAAACCGGCAACCTTCCGATTACAAGGCGAACTCCCAACTCTTGAGCCACGAAGGCTAAACAACGTCAACAAAAATGTCTTATCTAAGGTTTATTTACAGTTATTTTACAACATCAAAGGCCATTGCGCCACATGAACATACCAAAAGTCAATTTTCCTAAACAAGGTGTAGCGTGGCGCTACACCTTGCACAGAACAAAATGAAATTCAAATGAAGATGAAGTTAACTGCAATTGTCTGCACATATCTGGCCTCCTCCATAACACCTGTTGATGCTACCCGATGCTCCCTTCTTGCTGTACCACCAAGTTTCAAATTCAAATTTTATTTGTCACATACACAGTCATACACAGTATGATATGCAGTGAAATGCTACACAACTGCTCCTGACCTAAAGAGACAGAAAAAAAAAGGCTATGAATAAGATAGGAAATAAATATGAAAATTAAAAAAGGGTCAATTTAACTAGGAAGGAATAAAATATAAAAATTAAAGTTAAAAATAAAATAACTGTACAGCAAAATACACAATTCACAAATACACAGTATAGAAATATATAAGAATGTATGAAGAAATATAAATATAAATATATATACACAATAACAGCAGCTGTACAGTATTAAGTGGAAATGAAGGAATATAATGTCCAGTGTTGTGCAATCCACATTTGTAAGTGTCTTTTGCAGTGCAAATATGCTTAAAGTGATTTAGTGATGAAGTGATTCGATTAGATGACCACGCATCTAATCGAATTAGTGTAAACAAAGTCCAGAATGTCCAGTGTGTGTGTAAGAACCATATGTGTGGGTCAGTACTGTGTGGTGGTGTGATTGAGAGACCGTATCGCCTGCGGGAAGAAGCTCCTCCTCAGTCTCTCTGTGTTGGTCTTCAGGGAGCGGAATCGCTTTCCTGACCTCAGCAGAGAGAACAGTCTGTTGTTGGGATGGCTGAGGTCTTTGTGTGTTTTTGTGGTGTGTGAAGTGTTTTTAGGCATGTTTAGAATGTCACAGTAAAAAAACAGTAAAAATGCAATCACAATTACAATAAACTAATATGTATCTATAAGCTTAACCCAGGCCTCTTGACACAATTCACCCCCAAAAAATGCATTATCCAGCAGTTTCTATCTAAATTTCTGGTAGAGGATCCATTATTTCATGTTGCTTTATCCTGACACCATGGAGAATAAAACCTTATACGAGTATTACTAATTTTAATTTAGACAATAAGGCTATTGCTGATTGGAAGACCTACTTGTTTTTTAGACTGTGACCTGAATGCTAAAATTAACTATTAGAAGCAGCTTTTGAAACAGGAAAGTGACCCTTAAACTAATTGAAAGCAAGGACATAGCCCTGCTGATGGGGTAATAAAACAAGAGCATGTGGTTTCAGCATGATTATATGTGCAGCAAGATATTTTATACATTTGAAAGACTCCTTGTTACCGATCTCATTGTCTCTCTCTGGATTACAAGCCAGTGGTAGAGCATGTGACATACTAACCGTCAGGTTGGTGGTTTGAGCCCCGTCTGCTCCAGTCTGCATGTCAAATATCCTCTGGCAGGATATCAACACCACTGGAGTATGAATGTGGTTGAATAGGTAGATAGAAGCACTTAGAGCAGAGAGGGAAAAGTGCTTGTGAGTGAGGTAGATTGTGTAGAACACTTTGAATTCTCGCAGTGGGAAAGCGCTATATAAAAACCAGTACTGTAATTGAATGTGAAAGGTAAGCCTGGAAAAACTGTATAGAATTTGTTCTTCCAGGGGACCAACAAAAAGGCACCTGTTGGTTGCCTGCAAGAACAATTTCTATATAATCTTTGCAGGCTTACGTTTCACCCTGCAAAATGTACATTAAGGAATTCTACAAACTGTAGTAATATAAAGACCGGTCCTTTCCAGAGTAAAAACACATCATCTATGTACCGTTTCCAAGACACATCCATCCATCTTCATCTGCTGGGGCCGGGTCACGGCGTGTCGTGTTCCAACCAAAGATGATTACTTTTTTCAAGTAACGAGTAAAGGGATTACTATTGCAAAAACGGTAATTAGATTACAGTTACTTTCCCGTAGAAACGCTGCATTACTGCGTTACTAAAACCGTGATTTTTTTGCGAGAATGTCTCACGACAGTGACGTAAGCGAGTGCGCCGTTAGTGACAACAGCTGTGTGCAGATCAGCAATGGATCATATATGAGAGTGGAGAGAGTGTGAGCGTGCAGCGTTTAAAGCGTGGAAGTACTGACCTTACTTTGACTTTGATTCCATAAAAAGTGACAAAAACATTAGCGTCCATTGTGCGTGGGAAGAAAACTTCTTTTTACAGCGAAAAAACCCCTAAACTTCCAAGCAAGCACTGAGTGCGCAACGACGTGATGGGAAACTCACAGAGAAAGTCGCGGATTCTTCAACTGACCGCGGCACACCTGCACCAGGGTAAACCTCCGCCTACCCCACTCCTGCTTTACAGGTGAAAATAGAGCAACAGGACCGCTGAGTCTTTGACTTTATTTATTTTCTGCTGTGTTTTGCTTGCATCTATTTGAAAGACTGAGTGTAAACACAAAAAATATTTTATTTTATGTGCTGGAATGTGCAGAAAATAGGTTTAAATGTTAAACTAATTTAATCACGTCAGAGAATGTTGCATATAATTAAATTTTTGCTTGATGCATAAAGTTAAAAGATTAAAACTAATAAAACAAGTTTTAAAAAGAGACTTTTCCATTTGATTACATTTTGTATGATGGATTATGCAGAAAAAGTAGAATTGGGCTGAAAGATCTATCACTTTATCACCTATTCAGGTTGTAAATCGTGTTTTTAAAAAGTAACTAAGTAACTAATTACTTTTGAAAATAAGTAATCAGTAAAGTAACAGGATTACTTTTGGGGGGAAGTAATCAGTAATTAGTTACTGATTACTTTTTTCAAGTAACTTGACCAACACTGGTTCCAACACACAATGAATGATAAATAAGGCTTATTTTAGTGATTATACAGAATTTGTTCTTCCGGGTGAACAACAGGTGCATGTATCATATTGCTAACAACAATGTTGACATTTGTAAATAAAAAATATTACATTTATTAGTTAAGTAAATTTCCTACACCTGTCATTGATGTTCACAAAAAAAAGTTACCCAGTCCAAAGTTCAAAGGTCTAACGTCATGTTGATGTCCAAACTGGGTCATGGTTGGACGTCCAAATTGCGGACCTAGTTTGCCCATCTGCCACTGAGGGTGCTTAAAAAGTTTTACTCCTGCACCATGGAGAGCGTCCTGACGGGAAACATCTGCACCTGGTTTGGGAACAGCACCAAGCAGGACAGACAAGATCTGCAAAAAGTGGTGCGCTCGGCCGAACACATCATTCAATCAGAGCTTCCTGACCTGCTGTCCATCTGCACAAAGCGGTGCAAGACTAAAGACAGGAAGATCATGATGGACCTCTTGCATCCCGACAATGGACTCTTCTCACTGTTGATGTCTGAGAAGCGCTTCCGCTCCCTTAAGGCCAAAACAGAGAGAATGAGGAGGAGCTCCTTCCACCAGGCTATTCAGGCCCTGAACCAGGTGTAGGACTGGACTCTCCCACACACGTCACATCTCTGGTTTTTTCTTATAATTTATCATTTCTTACATCAACTGTTATTTGCACATTTTACTGTAACTTTCTAAGTTAAATCTATGAATCTGTAAATATTACTGTCATTTAATGATCAGGCATTGCACAGCAATAAGCATTTCACCTCATGTCATTCTGTGTATGGTTGTGTGTGTGACAAATAAAATTTGAATTTGAATTTAGTCTGTATCCAATGTGTTATGGACCAACTGACCAGATATAGACATGACCTGCATGTAGTGGTGTGCGATGCTGCATATATTGGTATCGATCCGTTACCAAGTAAATAAGGCTGGTATCAGCGATACCAATACTTTTCAATAATAATGATGGATTGCATTTATATAGTGCTTTTCGGGGCCCTCAAAGCACTTTACAATTCCACTATTCATTCACTCTCACATTCACACACTGGTGGAGGCAGCTACAGTTGTAGCCACAGCTGCCCTGGGGCAGACTGACAGAAGCAAGGCTGCCATATCACGCCATCGGCCCCTCTGGCCAACACCAGTAGGCAACAGGTGAAGTGTCTTGCCCAAGGACACAACGACCGAGACTGTCTGAGCCGGGGCTCAAACCGGCAACCTTACAATTACAAGACGAACTGCCAACTCTTGAGCCACGCTCGCCCTATCGTATAAGGTGGATGCGTGATTGAATTGCTAAATCGCTATTAGTGTCAATGACCTTAAGTGTTTTTTGTGATGTTTCCTTTTTTATTATTAAATAGTTAAAATCCAGTTGTAGAGGCTAAGCCTACGCTTGAAGCCACTGAGGTGGTCGTTAACGGGGATGACGCGATGTCACTGGTATGCATGAATTAAGTTCACAGTCCAATAAATCCAGCAGTATGTATCTTGTCCTTTTTGGTCTTTATTCCGTATCGACATAGCATAACAGCACAACGGTCACAAACTGTTTGCCTTCTCAATGACACACCTGACGCCGATTACGTGCGTCTACCTTAAATACCTTTACATTACATAATCAAAACACAAAAAGGTGACCTCTAGTGACCACATAAGGTATTAACCCAAGAATGGCTCCTACACCCCGGCCCCTAATTGAAATGGCTATCAGACATGGCAATTCTAATCACAAAGAAAATAAGGAGCCACTAATACAGTCTACTTTAGACCTATACATTCACATAAATAAACATAAATAACACACTTTTAGATTACAGTCTCATGTAACAAGCAAAGTTTAGTTACAGGTCTTTCCAGAATATATTAGTCTTTGTTTTTAAACGTGCAGATCGCACAAGTCCTTTTTTGTCACGAATGGCTTCCAGAACTCTTCCAAGTGGCCAGGAACCACGTGGTGCAGAAGAATCCATTATAATGACTATATCTCCAGGTTTTAGATTCTTCTTCTTTTGGTTCCATTTTTGTCTCTCCTGTAACAAAGGCAGGTATTCACGTATCCATCGTTTCCAAAAAAGATCTGAGATGTACTGAGCCTGTTTCCATCTTCTCTTCAGATACATATCCTGAGGGTCAAATAGTCCGGGTGGTAAAGATGGTTTTCCTTTCATCAGGAGGATGTGATTTGGTGTAAGTGGCTCTAGGTCTTTTGGATCATCAGAAAGCTTTGTGATGGGTCTGTCATTTAAAATTGCTTCAATTTCACATAGAACCGTATTTAATCCATCGTCGTCCAACTGTTGTTGCTGAAGAACGGATCTCAGAATCTTTCTGATCATACGAATTATCCGTTCCCAAATTCCACCATGATGTGACGCTCCAGGCGGATTAAAACTCCATCTTATTCCAATGTGTCGCAAAGCATCTGCTATTTGGGTATGTTTCAGCGATTCAAGAGCCTCCCTTAACTCTCTGTCTGCTCCGACAAAGTTGGTTCCATTGTCCGATTGGATGTGAGCGACTTGACCTCTTCGACTCACAAAACGGCGCAAAGCATTAATGCAGGCATCTTTGTTTAGAGAGCTAGCCACTTCCAAGTGCACTGCTTGGCTGGCTAAACAGGTGAAAATGACTCCATAGCGTTTAGCTGTACCTCGTCCTCTTTTTACTTCAATAGGTCCGAAGTAATCAACTCCGACATTGGTGAATGGTGGGTTATCTGGCAAAATTCTTTCCTTGGGTAAATCTGCCATCTTTTGCTCCAAGGCTTTTCCATGATATTTCCTGCAAAAATTACATTCTGCGATAACCTTCCTCACAGCTGAGTTGGCCTTTGTGATCCAGTATCTTCTCCTTAGTGTGGATAAGGTGTGGTTACGACCACTATGACCAAGCTGTTGATGAATGTGCTTTAGGATGAGATTTGCTACATGTTGATCTTTTGCAAGAACAAGGGGATGCTTCGTTTCTTCTGGTAAGGAGCCCTTTGTCAGTCGTCCCCCAACTCTTAAGAGGCCTTCATCGTCAAGATAAGGATCTAATCTATAAATTGAGCTGTGCCTGCTCACAGAACTTTTCCCACTTGACAACGTAGCAATCTCCTCTCCAAATCGTTGTTGCTGGCAAAATCTAATAATGGCAAGCTCAGCTTCCAGAAGATCCTTTGAAGATAGTCTGTACAGCTGCGGTTTCTTTACTTTCTCCTTTGTAGTACTTTTACAAATTGGGTTATCTGAGTAAGGTTGCGGTCTTTTTTTCTTATCTCTCATTGAACGAAGGATTGCCTTCAGTCTAAGGAACCAAGCAACAGCAACCTTGAGCCTTCTCCAGTCTGAGAAGTACACCATCAATTGACATGTAGCATCAAGCAAGTCTTTTACCTGAGTAACATTTACTGTGGCCTCACCTTTGACTTCAGGGTCCTCTGGTTCTAAGGAGCATTCCATTAAATTGGTTGGCCAATCACTTTCTGGCTTCTGCAGAAAGCTTGGTCCTTCGATCCAGCGGCTGCTATGAACAACGTTCCCAGCCTTGAGCCCTCTTGTAGCATCATCTGCTGGATTTTCCTTTGAGCTTACATATCTCCATTGTGATTGTTTAGTTGCAGTTGTAATGAATGAGACTCGGTTTGCCACAAAGGTAAGGAATCGTTTATCCTCATTCATTATATATTTGAGTACGGATGTACTATCTGTCCAAAATATAGATTGCTCGAGTTTCATTCTCAACTGAGCCCTTAACATGAGATCCACTCGGACGGCAACTACAGCAGCTGTTAGTTCCAGACGTGGAATAGTGACAGGTTTTAGAGGTGTTACTCTTGCCTTGCCCATCAAGAATGCGACGTGGATGGATTTCCTATTATCTTGCATGCGCAGATATGACACGGTTCCATATCCAGATTCACCAGCATCTGAAAAATGGTGTAGCTGTGCATGTGAGAGAGGTCCAAACCCTCTTGGTTGTATACACCTTTTAACCTTGAAATGGGAAAGCCTTTGCAAATCACTGAGCCAACCTTTCCACCTTTGCAACATGGTTTGGGGTATTGGTTCATCCCATCCCAGTTTCCTTTTGCAAAGCTCCTGCTGCATTCCTTTGGCAGGCAGCAGGACTGGTGCAAGAAATCCCAATGGATCGTAAATGGAACTTGATATTGATAACATTCCACGCCTAGTACAGGATTTTTGAGGGATATCCATTTTGAAGTTGAATGTATCAGTTTCCACACACCACTGCAAGCCCAGAGCTCTTTCTACCGGAAGTTTGTCTCTGTCAAGATTTAATTCTTTCAAGTCTTTAGCCCTTTGCTCCTCAGAGATACTTTGCAACAGGGTGCGATTGTTACTGACCCACTTGGTCAGTGTAAATCCTCCCCTTTGACAGAGTGCTGAAAGATCTTTGACCAAATCAACAGCATCTGAGGTGGAGGCCACACTCTTTAAACAGTCGTCCACATAGAAGTTCTCTTTCAGCGTTACACATACCTTGTCTAGGAATTCAGTTTGATTGTCCTCAGCTGTTTTTCTCAAAGCGAAACTGGCGCAGCTTGGGGAAGATACTGCACCGAACAGATGAACAGTCATGCGAAACTCAATTATGTCCTTGCTCAGATCTCCATCTGGCCACCATAAAAAACGCAGAAAGTCTCTGTCCTCTTTGGCAACTTTAACTTGATAAACATTGCCTTTATGTCACCCATAAATGCAACTGGATCCTGTCGAAATCTAAGCAAAACCCCAAGCAATGTGCTTGTGAGATTAGGACCTTGTAAGAGCTGCTTGTTTAATGATGTCCCCTGGAATGATGCCCCACAGTCAAATACAATTCTTATAGATCGTTTTCTGGGATGGTAAACTGCGTGATGAGGAATGTACCACTTCTTTCCATTTTCGCAAGACAGCTGCTGTGAAGGTATTTGCTCTGCATATCCATTACTTATCATCTCGTCCATAAAGGTTTTATATTCTTTATGCAACTGTTCATTGTTGAGAAGTTTTCGTTGTAGACTTTGCAATCTTTGTTTAACTATGGAAAAATTGTTTGGCATCTTTATGTTATCCTTTTTAAAAGGTAACTTCAAACAGTAGTGTCCATCTTCCATTGTTGCAGATTTTTCCATGATCTTCATGAACTTAAGGTCCTCCCTTGACAAACCCTTTTCCTCTGTAACCCTTTCATTAAAGTCATAGTTATATTGACTTTTCAACATCTCCTCCAGCTTACAAACAGATATCCTATTTACAACTGTTGGTGGGTGCTCGCTGTCCAAGTTGCTTTTATCATCTTCCATGGGCCCATTTATGACCCAACCCAATGCTGTTCTTATAGCATATGGGCCATTCCCCTGGCTATGAATGACATCCCATGGTTCCAATAACTTGGGAGCGTTGCATCCAATCAACAGGTCCACATTAGCCATTATGTGGGGAATTTGAACCTTTGACAGATATGGCCACCTGATCAGATCTTCTTCCTTTACGAAGTTATTCGTGGTGACAGGCATCCTTTCCTGTGTTAGGATTTCTGGAAGTTCATAGAAGGCATTGCTGCCTAAACCAGAAACTTCAAGACCAGTAAGTGAGTGGGCAGAGACGACCTTTTCTTGACCCATCGTTTGTAACAGGAATTGAGTTCTTTTGCCCACAAGATTTAGCTTTTGCATGAGGTGCTCTGAACAGAAGCTAGCTGAACTGCCAGGATCTAAAAAAGCATATGTCTGTATGACATTAGTACCTTTAACAGACTTTATTTGAACTGGCAGAATGGAAAGCAAACCGCTTTCTCTTCCGGCCCCTGTATGACCACAAGTTTTTACATTCTTTGAAGAGGAGGGCTCTCCATAGCATTCAGGGATTACACCATTGTTATCAATATGGAGGACAGTGGGATGACCTTTACCACACGTTCTACATATCAAACGCTTAGCACAGTCCTTGCTTATGTGCCCAGCACCTAAGCAACCAAAACACAGCCCTTTCTCCTTTAGAAAAAGCATTTTGTCTCTGTGCTTCTTCCGCTGAAACTGTTGACACTCCTCCAGTGTGTGTCGTTGAGTACAGCAGACACAAGATGGCTTTACTGTAAAGTCATGGCTTGTTGTAGTAATCAGCCTTTCCGTGCTGTAGGTTTTATTCATGTTCATGGGTGTGGCTGTAGCAGCAAAGCTGTTCCCTTTAATTTGTTTGATTGGTTGTGACTTCAGTCTGTTGTCAGCCTTTGAGACAGGGATTGTTGACGTTACATTCTGAATGTCCCCAAACAAAGGATCCGAAAGAATTTTCACCTGCCTTTCAATAAATGCAACCAAATCTTGAAACCGAGCTCTGTGTTTAGAGGTTTCCAATATATCATATGCAAACGCTCGCCATTTCTCTCTCATTTTATATGGCAACTTGCACAAAATGATTTTCATGTTCACTGGCATGTCCAGTTCCTGCATATGTTGCAATGTTTTCATGACATTACAACTCCCACATAAGAAAAGGGAATATGCTTGCAATGATTTCACATCTTCATTTTTAATTGCAGGCCAAGATAACGCCTTGTCAATGTAAGCAGTTGCAATCTTATATTCATTTCCGAAGTGTTCTTTGAGCAGTTGCTTTGCTTGTATATAGCCTTGTCCTGCAGCCATATGTTGACAACTGCGTACCAGCTCTCTCGGCTGTCCTGTTGTAAACTGCTCCAAATAATACAAGCAGTCCCTCTTATTGGCCTTTTCTTCCACTCCTTGTTCAAACGCATTAATGAAAGAGATGTACTGAAGAGGATCACCATCAAATACAGGTATTTTCCTGGATGGTAATGACGATGCACGCTGATGCTGAACAAGGGTTGCAGTTATTTCGTTTTGTCTTTGTAAAATGGTACAAATGTCCTCCGACCGTCCTTCTGCCGCTGTAGGAATTGACCTGGGCGATGGAGGATCCACATTGTGAAATTGCGTTGTGATGACCGTTTGAGCTTGTGGCTCACTTTCAATTTCCGTTCCTGGCAGGATCATTGCAGATATGTTGCTTTCAGTCTGTACTATTTGCACTGCAGGTTTATCTTCATTGACTGGTGTACTAGGCTTGACTGTGGCTGAAGCAGCTGTTTTCTTGGTTTCCCTTTCATAATATGAATTCATAGCATTGGACGATATGTTAGATATACTTTGAACTTCAGCAGCTTGGAGAACAGCTAACTTTGCAGAAGAGGCAGAAAGCAACGCTTCAAGCTCAAGCTGTTCACGTTTCCTCCTTAGCTTTAGCTCTTGCTCCTCCAAAGCATGCTTCTCTTTTAGGACTGCCATACGAGCGAGTAATGCTGCCTTTTCTGCTTTTGCTTTGATTTTGGCAGAAGAAGTTGTGCTCACTTTACCACTAGATGAGCTTTTAGTGACTGAAGATTTACCAGCAACATTTGAAACACTGTCCTCTGGCTTAACACCATCATCGACACCATGATCACCCTTTAAATGTAAATGTTCGCAACCTGACAACCATTCTTTCACTTCATAAGTGAACTCATCATAATGCATTGTTTTTGCTTTAAACCATGTTTCATGCTTTTCTTTTTCATCATCTGGTAACAAACACATCAATGAACCATGAATTGTTTTTGCTTCATTACACACAAAATCATTGAATGATGCTTGAACCATAGAAGTTTCATTTTTTTCCATTGAGACCCTTATACTCTCTTTTAAATTATTAGCTTTATTTAATTTAGCTTTTCTATCACGTTGCAGTCTGTCTAGTCTCTCTGCAAGTGCCTTAGCAGTCAATTTCACCACTCGTTTTTCCTTTTCTGGATGTGTCCCAGCCTTGCTGGCGTTGCTACTTTGCACAGCTGATTCTGCAGCAGGCTCCGGGGGCCTGTCAGCAGCTTTATTTGTGTCCATAGTTCAAATGTTCCAAAACTCAAATATTTATCAAGTATTGAGGGTTTATGCGCACATGCGAAAGTTTGTTTATAAATCAGTTTTATTTGGGTTGACCACCAATGCATTGGAATTACGTCTTCTTAAATAAGTGTGCACACTTTTATAAATGGCCATTTATTAGTAGCGCTACTCATACCTTGCGTTGGGCGCCGTACTGATTCTGATGAAGAATTCTGAGTCCTCTCCAACATCCACGGAACAATCGCCAAGCATTCCACGTCGTCAGCTGACAGACCGCTAGTCCAGCTGTCCGCTCCTCGTGAAACCTCCACGGTAACCTTTCCAAACGGCATTCAGCTCTCCGCGGCGATCGATCACTCAGACTTTAATTTTCCTGTTTGCGCAGAGTCTCCAAAACACCGCGGCGAAGTTGGCACAAACTTTTCCCCAAAGAAAAAGAAGTTTTGTGACTCTATTGTAGAGGCTAAGCCTACGCTTGAAGCCACTGAGGTGGTCGTTAACGGGGATGACGCGATGTCACTGGTATGCATGAATTAAGTTCACAGTCCAATAAATCCAGCAGTATGTATCTTGTCCTTTTTGGTCTTTATTCCGTATCGACATAGCATAACAGCACAACGGTCACAAACTGTTTGCCTTCTCAATGACACACCTGACGCCGATTACGTGCGTCTACCTTAAATACCTTTACATTACATAATCAAAACACAAAAAGGTGACCTCTAGTGACCACATAAGGTATTAACCCAAGAATGGCTCCTACACCAGTACATAATTAGGAGAAATCATTTATTGATAATTAAATTTAAAAAATGCTTTATTATTGTGGCAGGTCGTGGTCTGCAATCAGGTCTCGCCGGCTTAAAACCTGTGCGCTGTCTGTGCTGTTGTTGTTTTTGTGTTGATGGGTAACGCTGGCAGCAGGAGAGCTGCAGCTTTACTGTTACAGCAACCGTGTGATTATTGTAAGGGTAGACAGTGTGCGGCTTGGCGTGAGCCGGAGGCTGGCGCATCAGTCAGGGCTGGTTTGGGACAAAAAATCAGCCCAGGCATTTTGACTAGTGACCGGCCCACCAGGTATTATAGGAAAAGCCATAAAGCCTTTATAATAGCCACGACCAAAACCACGATTGAACATTTTAAACCCTGAATATGTATTCAGTGTTTTCATAAAGGCCTTACTTTTATAGATTTACTAGTTGGAAGAACACACATGTGGTTTGAGGCCTGGAAAGTTTGAAACCTTTACGGATCACATTAACGCCACATTCTCCTCCTGAAGGCCCGCAACACCGCCTTCAGGTCAGGAGATGCACACGCCTACTGTACAGCCTAAGCTAAAGAGGGGTATGAAAAAAGCCAAACACCATTACAAAAAGAAGGTAGAAGAACACTTCTCCAACTCCAACCCCCGACGCATGTGGCAAGGACTCCAGACCATCACAGACTACAGGACCACCAAACCCTCCCCCGCATCCTCCTTCCTCAACAAGCTCAACAACTTTTATGCTCATTTTGAGCGAGGGAATCCAACAACTACAACCAAAGCAGAAGTGACGCCGGACCACCAACCACTGACTCTCTCCCCCACCGACGTAGGAGCGGTGCTGAGCAGGATTAATGTCCACAAGGCTGCAGGTCCTGATGGCATCCCCGGGCGTGTTCTCAGAGCGTGTTCTGGGGAGCTTGCAGGAGTGCTGACAGACATATTCAATCTGTCCTTGGCCCACGCTGTGGTACCGGCCTGCTTCAAATCCACCTCCATCATCCCCATGCCCAAAAACTCCAACCCATCAAGCCTAAACGACTACTGCCCAGTAGCCCTCACCACCATCATTACAAAGTGCTTAGAGCAGCTGGTCCTAGCACACTACAAATCCTGTACCACAAGGTACCGGAACAGCTTCTTCCCCACAGCTGTCAGACTCCTGAACTCCTGACATCTGACCAACATTAAACTCAGGGACTGAACATATACACACCCACAACCACCTACACACACACAACAGACAAAACAAACAAATGGACAACTGTACCCTCATACACACAACAATTAATCCTTATGAATAATAATAATAATAATGATAATAATCATTATTAGAATCAGAATACTTTATTGATCCCTGGGGGAAATTATTTTTTGTTACAGTGCTCCATTATAAACCAACATTAACAAGACAGACAATACGCTAACTAAGAATAGTACAATACATACATAGATATATATATACATAAGTCACTCATAAATAAATAGCTGGAAAAGAAACATGTGTAGTTGTAGCAGTAAACAATGTGTTAAGTGGATGCGTTGTACAGGGAGCCACAGACAGGAAAGATTTCCTGTGTCGTTCAGTGGTGCTTTTCGGTAATCTCAGTCTCTCACTGAACGAGCTCCTGTGACTGACCAGCATGTCATGGAGTGGGTGGGAGGTGTTATCCAACATTGTCTTTATCTTGGACAGCATCCGCCTCTCCGACACCACCTTGAGGGAGTCAAGCATTATGAAGTGCTTGTAACGCATCAAATCAAATAATCTCTTTTCCCCAACCTGGATCCATTTGAGTTCGCATACCGGTCAAAACGCTCAACCGATGATGCAATTTCAACTGCCCTTCACTCAGCCCTCACACATCTGGACACTATAGACTCATACGTTAGAATGCCGTTCATGAACTTCAGTTCAGCTTTCAACACCATCATTCACAAACTGGATCTGCAGAATCAACCTTTTGGGATTTACTTATCTGGATGATTAAGCCCGCATTAAGACATTAATTTATTAATATTTTTAAAATGATAGCAGCACAAACAAAAATTTTTGCAGCACAAACGTTTGACATCAATTTTGTTTGATTTGGGTGATGTGGGTGGTCGATCTTTTGACCATTAATATCTTTAAAACAGAAGCAGCACAAACGACAATTTTAGCACAAACCAGCACAAACGTAGCACAGTTGATTGACACCAGTTTTGTTTGATTTAATTAACATGGGGGGGCTGGTTTGACCTCTGATGACCTCTAGAAATTTTTATTAATATCTTTAAAATGAAAGCGGCACAAACGAAAATCTTTGAAGCACAAACGTGGCACAAACGTGGCACAAACGTTTGATACCACTTTTGTTAGATTTGAAGAAGGTGGGGGGGCAACTTCACTCACATAAAGCAAATATAGTGGCTGGTGAGTAGGGTTGCCAACTCCCTGAAAAATAAATAAGGGACACCTCGTGGCCAGGGCCGGGCAACCCAGTTGTCTTCACCCTTCCCAGTGTGGTAGCTCTTTTTTTGTGTGTGAAATTATTTTTTAACCATTTGACTTGAATTTGATTTAAGCAGATGCATATTCTTTGTGATATGACCATATGGGAAACAAATGATCATTTAGCCATTTATTTTTAGCTCAAAATGACAACATTAACACAGTAAAACAGGTCTCTTTCTTAAACAGAAGCCTGTCATGCTTAACTTTTGAGAATATAAGTAAATCTTTCTTTAAAAGAACTCTGTCCTGCTTAACTTAAAATAATAGAAAACAATAGAAAGAAAAACATTCTTGTAACAGTGCACATTTAGTGCATTTAGTACAATTGGCTTCAGTTGAGGTATTATTTCAGCTTTTCTAAAGCTAATCAGCTGCTCCTGTTTGTAAACCCACTTGCTCCCATGATTACGCATCATAACTCATCATCATTATTCATCTATGTATTACTTTTATGCATTAGTCATCTATTTGTTGTAATCATCCATCTTTGCAGTTGTTTATTACACAAAATAAATGATATTATCACACTTCTGGCCACATAGCGCTGATATTCACTGCACATGCCCATATTAACCTTAACCAGAGGGTCTAAACAACAAACCAGTGTTTACATACCATATCTGCTTCTGCCGTGGCCTGGTGGACAAAAAATTGGTTAAGGGTTCCCCGAGTTTTCACGCCCCTCATGTTCTTCTTGTGCCCACCACTAGAAGCATGCCTATGGAAAAAGTGCGCCGGCACACAGTGCAGTGCGCTTTAAAGGTGTTATCGTGCACTTTCCCAGCCAGGTGTTTTCCTTTTCCCAGTCCTCCCTGTACTTTTGCAGCCTTTTTTCTTTTCTTTCTCTGAGGGGAACAAACATTGCTGCTCTAACGCTGGGCTTACACTGTGCGATTTTTGGCCCATTTTGAGCCGATTTTTGAGTCGTGCGACCGATTTGGTGATCGGCCCGATTTTGGCCTTCATCGTGCGTCGTGTAGTATACGTGGGGTAACGAGAAGCGATTAACACCTCACGACCAGCTCCCGATCATCAATCGCTCGTGAGGGTGTCACCACAGCCGCTCACACTGCTCATGCGCAAACACGTAAACGTTGGTGAAAAAGACGGAGCAGCACGGCTGTGCAGCGTGTGATCTGGACACAAGTGATGGAGGCACTTGTAGAACTTTGGAAAGCTCATCCGAGCCTTTTCGATGTGGCATCACAAAATGATCACGACCACAACAACCGTGAAAATAGTTGGATTTACATTGCTGCTCAGTCACAGCTGCCCGATCATGTTTTTCATTAGCAATTTAGCAAAGTTGATGGTGGTGGTGTGTCTGTGTGAGTGAAAGACAGAGAGAGAGCGCGACAGATTTTCTGTTATAACCTTCATGTTATGTTGGCACAGTGTGAGCACTCAGGTCGCATCAGAGCATCGGGCGGTATAGTGTGAGACCCTGCATCGTGACCTGCAAACTTCTAATCCCTGCGAGTCAATCGTGCAGTTTGAGCAGGAGCTGAATAACGTGACTGAAAAAATCGCAGTGTCTGCCCAGCTTTAGGTGTACTGTCGTCCGAGACTTGCACCGCAGTGTCGGCGTTTGTTTCCCTGTTGGCCATGCTTCTTGTTGTGGTCATCTGTTGTCTTCCGGGGGGAGAGAAAGATGGCGGAATAAGCGGTTGTACAATCTGCGGGTCTGATTAAGAAACGTGATTTTGATGTCCTGTAAAATACTTTACTGACAAACTGTTACTCCAAAGGAAGTAGAACGCAAGCGAAACCCCCTGGAAGTTACTTTGACAGACCTTCAGGCAGACACAAAGATAAACTTAGAGTGATAAAAATGGCTAACCCCAAGCTAACAGGTAGCCTCTCCGACCATGATTACAACCTTGCTGCTATGCGGGAAGCATGTGAGGATGAAGATATAGAAGAAATGGAACTTCAGAAAGAGATCGGAAGACCCATAGGTGACCACACTCCGTTACCAAGTCCCAATCCCAAAAAAATGAAAAGCAAAATAACTGAGAAGCAGGTGAGCATCGAGAATGTATATGAAGTTTTACTTGGCTTCACAAAGAGATGCGAGGAAAGGTTTGATTCGCTTGAAAAGAAGTTGGAAGCCTTCGAACAACGCATTGAAGTAAATACACAGGCGACCCAAAAAAACAGAGAGGAAATTGACAAGCTGACGACGAAGGTGGAGTCGCTGATGAAGGAAAACAAAGAATTAAAGGAGAGCTGTCGGGAGAGTGCACGTTACCGCAGAAGATGGGACCTCAGAATTTTGGGTCTGACAGAGAAGGACAACGAGAATACACGTGAAACAGTGATCGGCATTCTAACAAGAGTGGTTCCTGTATCAGTGGAAAAACTGCAGCTCATGGTTGATACAGTACACCGACTGGGGAAGAAAGACAATGCAGTGAGCAACAAGGTGCCAAGACCAATCATCATACAGTTCAGCATGAGGACGGCAAGGGATGAAGTATGGAGGAAATCCAAAGAGGCCAGGGTCTGCAAAGAACTGAACATAAAATTTAAAGAAGACTTCTCCAAAGAAGACCGTGAAGCTCGGATCAAGCTGTGGCCCAAGGTGCAGGAAGCTCGAAACAACGGCAAAAGAGCATTCCTAAAGGAGGGTTATGCAATAATAGACGGTAAAAGGATCGATCTGTGAGATGCACTTGAAGAAGTCACTACAAGTTAACCATAAAATGTGGGTATGTATGTGTGTATATATATGTTTATATATACATATCTGTTAAAAATACACAAATAAAAAATAGGAGAGGGTCAAAAAGCAAAGCCGTAGTTAAACGTGGGCTATCCAGAGCTAAAATTGCCGCATATATAAAGGGGTAGTACTGTGATAGGGTCGGAGTACTGTTATGATTACATAGGTAGGACACTAGGCTTATTCCTGCTTCAAGCACTTTTTTTTCTTCTAGTAAGTGCCAAGGAAGCCGTTACTGTTCTTGTTTTGTATTTTGTTCTTGCGTTTTTTGTTTTTGTTTTTTCTTTATCTTATAGATGGCTGTTCTATTAAGTTCCTTAAATGTTCGAGGCTTAAAAAACAATGTCAAACGTAAGGCCATGTTCTTATTCTGCAAGGAAATTAAGGCAAACATTTTGTTTTTACAAGAAACACATTCTGGTAAGGAAGAGGAAACATTTTGGAAACATCAATGGGGAGATAGTATTCTTTATTCACATGGTACTACTCACTCAGCAGGAGTTATGATCTTATTCAACAAATTTGCAGGGAGAGTTATTGATCATAAAAGCGACGGAATGGGGCATTGGATCATGGTGTTGGTAGAAGTCTGTGAACAGAAAATTATTCTTATTAACGTGTATGGATACAATAACAGGTCGCTAAATAGAAATATGATGTCTAACTTAAGTAAATTAATTGCAAAGTGGAGTACTACATATGGTTCTACCCAGGTGATAACTGGAGGCGATTTTAACCTGGCTCCTAACTCATGGCTTGACAGACAACCACAAAGAGGAAATCAACCAGAACACGATAGCATTATTTGTGACTTTTGTACGACAACCAATATGATCGATTATTGGAGGATGACAAACCCAAATACGAAGAAATATACTTGGTTTAGTCCATCAAATAAAAATGTATGTTCAAGATTAGATTATTGGCTTGTCTCCCAAACAGTATCATCATATGTTACGAAATGTGAGACCCAGTCAACCCCACTTACTGATCATTGTCTGATAAGTCTCTTATTATCTCTACGTAAACAACAAAGATCTGACAACATATGGAAATTTAACAATAGTTTATTACAAAACGAAGACTTCTGTAAACAAGTTAAAGAACTTAAATCAGAAATTAACAATATGAGCATGACTAATGTCAGTAAATGGGAATGGTTTAAATATAATGTGAAACAATTAGCTATAGAAACGGGAAAGAAAGTGTCTGCCCTACGCGTATGTGAACAGAAAAATCTAATTGAACAAATTCATTTATTATGTGGTAAACCCTGTATGACTGCGGAAGAGTCAGAACGCTTACAATCTTTACAAAATAAGCTAGATGAGGTGTACTTGATTAAAGCTAAAGGAGCATATGTAAGGTCTAGAGCCAAGTGGATTGAACATGGAGAAAAAAATTCATCTTATTTCTATAGTCTAGAGAAGCGTAGACAAACAAAGAAAAAAATAACTAAATTGAGTAAGGATGGTACTATAATTGAGGAACCAAACAAAATAAGTGAGGAAATTAACATGTTCTATAGTAATCTGTATAAATCAAGAACTGAAAAAGAAAATGCAGATATCTTTTTTGATATGATTAAAGATCAGGTTAAAAAATTGGAAGAGGATGATAAAACATGGTTAGAAGAAGATTTGAAAATATCCGAATTAGATACAGCTCTAAAACAAATGAAAAATGGAAAATCGCCTGGAATTGATGGTTTAACGATTGAATTTTATAAAACCTTTTGGCAAGACATTAAAGATTTGTTATTTAATGGCTTTTTGGATTGTTTAAAAAATGAAGAACTATCCCCAACAATGAAAACAGGATTAATAACCTTATTACCCAAACCAAACAAAGATTTACAAATGCTAGACAATTGGAGACCCATAACACTTTTATGTAACGACTACAAATTATTAGCCTTAGTATATGCAAATAGGCTTAAAAGCGTCTTAACCAAATTGATTGATGAGTGCCAATCAGCGTTTATTAAAGGAAGGCAGATTCATAATAACATAAGATTAATATTAGATATGATTGACTATCGATCCTTTATTAATTCAGAAAGTTTAATACTATTTATTGACTTTTTTAAAGCATTTGATTCAATAGACCATAATTTTTTATTTAGATCTTTAGAACTTTTTGGATTTGGAAACAAATTTTGCAAAGTGATCAAACTGTTCTACAAGCAAATTTATAGTTATGTTTCGCTCAATCCAGGCATAACATCTAGGATAGACATATTCTGTGGAATTCGACAGGGTTGCCCAATTTCTCCAAAATTATTTATTCTTTGCACTCAATTAATGGCTTACCTCATTGTGAACCATTCAGACATAGAAGGAATAAACATTTTTGATATTGAACTGAAAATAAGTCAGTTTGCAGATGACACAGTAATATTTTTAAAGGATAAATCAATACTCGAGAAAGCATTGAATGTCATTTCAATTTTTTCTAAAGCTTCAGGCTTGTGTCTGAACCTAAAGAAGTGTGAACTTTTGCCACTTTATGATTGTTTGGAAAATAGCATGAGGACGATTCCAGTGAAAAATGAAGTTAAGTATCTAGGCATCTATTTAGACAAAGACATCAACACTAGAGAATCAAAAAACCTAAAAGACAAAATTGATGGCATGTCCAAAACACTAAATCATTGGTTGACGAGAGATATTACAATTTTTGGACGCAATCTATTATCCAAATCAGAGGGCGTCTCAAAGATGGTTTATCCAGCATACTCACTATACATTACCCCGAAAAGCATTAAAAAGATTAACTCTATAATCTATCAATTCATTTGGCGCAATAAAACACATTACATTAAAAAATCACAACTTGTCAAAGATTACGCTAAAGGTGGTATAAAGTCAATTGATTTTCAATCAATGGTTGGAGTATTTAAAATAAACTGGATAAAAGCCTTCCTCTTGAAACCCGACTCCATATGGTTCCATATCCCAAAAAATATTTTCAAAAAGGTGGGAGGGTTGGATTTTCTCCTGAAATGTGATTTTGATATATTGAAGTTGCCTGTGAAACTGTCAGAATATCATAAGCAGGTCTTGTCTTATTGGAAGATGGTGTTTGCCCATAACTTTTCACCACATTGCTCCACCTTGTGGAATAACAGAACAATTACAATTAATAAGAAGTCATTGTTTATTAAAGAGTGGTTTGAAAAAAACATAATCTTTATAACAGACTTACTTGATGAAAGGGGTCAGTTTCCCTCAGTGGGTGTTTTTAATGCGAAGTTTAACATTCAGTGTTCCCTTAGAGAATATGACAAGGTTTGTAAGGCAATCCCCTCACCTCTGTTGAGTTTGATTCAAGGTTATTTGTATTACTCTAAGGCACAAATTAGTCTACCTTCTTTACATCTAAACCAGATTCCTTTGACGGATAAAAACTGTAATAATAAAACCATGAACAAGATATTTAAAAACAAATTATTTCACGACTTTAACAGTAACACAAAACTAAAAGGGAGTAATGTTAAAATAACGAACAAATATACGCACTTTTTAAAATGGCCTATCCCCCCCAAAGTCAAAGAAATGCAATTTAAAATAATTAATGGATATTACCCAGCAGCTGAAATGCTTAAAAAAAGGTTTGGGTTTGAGGTAGAGCCATGTGGATTTTGTTCACAAAATGTGGAAAGTATTGATCATTTGTTTTTTTCCTGCTCAGTAACAACTGACTTTTGGCAAGATCTAGTAGACTGGTTGAGTATAAGAATAGATGGGATGACCCCACTGACTCTAACACAAGTTTTATATAATAATGGTGATCCATCTAAGGAACTGTCCATGCTACACAAGGTGGTGATAATTATGGGCAAATACCACATACACAAATGCAAATGGCAAAGTAAAAGACCTTCCCTAACTGTATTGAAAATTGAATTAAAATCTTTTTTGTCATCTTTAGAATTACTGAGGGATTCATGTAAAGAGGCTGCTTTGATATGCGACAATGGGACTCAATCTCTATCCTTTTAATGATTGTGTTTTTGGTGTACTAAGTAAGCCACATGTATGTTAAAGTGTTCGCAGAAAGGAAACTGTTATATGTCATAAAAATGGCCTTCATATATTTATGTATATGTATATATGTGTTTTTTTTTTGTTTTGTTTTGTTTTGTTTTTTTTGTTTTTTTTTTTTCGTTTGATTTCTTATTCAACCTTTTCAAGATGTTGTTGCACAAATGTTGTCTCCCAACGAGAGATTGTAATATGTGCATAAATTTAATTAAAGTATTTAAAAAAAAAAAAAAAAAAAAAAAAAAAAAAAAAAAAAAAAAAAATCTGTTGTCTTCCGGTATTTTCTCCGCAAGCGACCTTTCCTTGACCAATGAGATAATCTGAATTGTCATACTCGAATTGTCATAAGTGTGCTGTCAGCTCATTGGTCACAAAGCAGGAGAGGGGCTGGGAATTATGTTTTCCAACAAAGCGTTAATTCCATTAACATTTATAGACTACTTTTGATTCTCACTGTATTACGGGACAAAGTGCGTCCCTTATTAGCTCAATACGGGACGTGTACTTTTGTTTCGAAATACGGGACGATTCCGTTTTTTAAGGGACGGTTGGCAACCCTACTGGTGAGTGCATACGATTAGTTTGCCATATATTTTGTGCTGGAACAGTGAAAATAATACAGCAAATATTTATGATGAATGGCTGAATTTCGACCTCTCTACCTAAGAAATTTCTCAATTTACACAGTAGCAGCAAGTCTATGTTTACAAATGAATCGCTTCAGCCCATTTGTAGGAAGTCGTTTTCGGTCAGTTCAGTTTATGGATGATTTTATTCTGAAATTTCTGGTTCGGAAGTTGCCATTGGAACGCTGTGACGTCTAACAACTGCGCGACATCTAATAGCGATTACGGGCACGAGAAACAAGGTAAACAGACATCTATTTACGCACCTTGTAAACATAATAAATTGCATAACAGAAGTGAAAATGACAGGAAACGGAAAGCTAAAAGGAGAGGTTTTCGGCTGGTAAGCTAGTAAACTAAGGCTAAGCTAACGTGTTTATACGGGTAGCAACATGGACAAACATGTGCATAAACAAGTAGTTACGATCTAGCCAGTAGTTTTATGTTGCGCTTTGGGAACATGAAAGAGTTCATATTCGCCAGTTTGGCTGTACACCTAATAGTGTCAGTTTTGCTACTAATATTATTATTGTGTTCACTTTAATTCTCTGATGCTCATCTGATGTTTTATTTGGTATAAACTGGTAAAATTCTGGAGACATTCTTCAAAGATTTTGCTATATCCAAATAAAATTGAATTGAATTGAACATATTGGCATGATATATACTTGTAAATGCACCATGGGGGGCTGTGTTTCCAGTGTACCGGAAACAGAATTCCGGTACACTGTACACTGTGTATGTTACTGTATTGAGAACAAAGCTCTTGAATCTTGAATAACATCATGCAATGCTTTTTCACACAGGGCCAGGGAGGTATGAATAGCTTTTTGACCTTAATAAATAAAAATTATCATTTAAAAACTGATTTTAGTGTTTACTCTGTTAATCTGTATAATATTTAAAATTACTATGATGATCTAAAACCTTTAGGTGTGACATATGCAAAAAGCTAAGCCAAATACTTTTTCACAGCACTGTGTATGGGTCAGATCAGAGGTGTAGCGCTACTTGTTTAAATAGGAGACTTCATTGGTCATGCACGCGTCCATGTGCACAAGCACCTTTGTCTTGTAGCTTTTACCACATTCAACTCTAACTGAGCAAAAGTGATCAGCTGTCAGACTGAGTGTAATAACATGACATCATCTCTCTGGCCGTCTTCATCAGTTCTTACATGCTGCGTGCAGCTCTCCACTTCCTGGATGTCTTCTCTCTCTTTTTCTTTGTTTCCTGTGGGATTGATGCCTGCTCTCTTTCGCCCAGGCCTGATTTAGACTTCAGTGGGCAATCTTTGTCAAGCCTATAATGTAACTTATATAAATGGCCAGTGGCATCCTTGGTATTTATGCTTGTCTGTGGTGCATTATGCGTTAATGGCCGTGTGGTCATGACCTGATGTTTTATACGTGATGCCAGCCAATAAAGACCAATAAAATGCTGATAATTCTTTTGCTCTTTGGTGCTCACTCTTGGTTGTGGTATCTTTTTTTCATATTTGTTTCTTTTTTTATCCTTCACGTTCATTCTGATAGTTTCATCTTCTGTGAATTCAGTGCTTGTGTTTCTCTGGTGTAGATCTGCTACCTGTGTTGTTCTTAATGTGTGATCTGTGGTACACAGGTAGGACACTACCATACACTTTTCTGCATGAAATTTTATACCTTGCACATGACACATAATTATGCCCATGAACTGATCCATAAGTGAAATTATTTTTTTTTATTCAATTTTATTTATGTATTTATTTATACAGCTCCAAATTATGAGAACAGTTGCCTCAAGGCTCTTTATTTTGTAAGGTAGGCCCTACAATAATACATACATGAGAAAAACTTAACAGTCATACAAACCCCTATGAGCAAGCGCTTTGGCTACAGTGGGAGAAAAACTCATACAATCATTATCTTTGAATGCAGTAGCTCCATGCAGGAGCATGCACCGATTAGTACAATGTTTTTTCATCCTTGAGCTCTAAAAGGCTGATGGAGTAGTTTGTGAATGCCATGACTTTCAAAATGACACCATAGATGCATCTACTAAAAATCTCAGACTAGTTTGAACCTCGATAATCTTGACCTCAAGGTCAGAGGTCAACATCTACTGAAAGGAGATGCACCTGCTATTGCTATTCAGAGGTAGCAATGGCGGAAACTAGTATTTTGTGCATTATTAAACGTTTTAACATGCTTTGGTGACGTGATTGTGCAGCACTTTGCTGATGGCTATCAAAAGCGTCTGGTTGAGGAGCAACTTGCTAAGAGACACTGAACCAAGTATTAGTGGGGATATGTAGATATTTGAGGTTGTATTCACATTTTACATTACACATCCATTTTATCTTATTAAAGATGTATACTGCACAATCATTCCACCCTGGAAAAAACAATTAAGGATTAAAAAGCCCAAATTACCAGACCTTCATGCGGCTGAATGTCCACTGATGATGAAGATGATGAGTGTGCATAAATTTCTGACCACAGCTTTACGCTTCTGCCTGTAAATCTGCCTCTTGAAACTGGTTGTTTTGGTTGTCAGTGTTTTGTAAAGTTTATGAAAATAGCTGCAAGCATGAGCAAATTTAGTAACATTGTTATTATTAGAAATGAGTCAATTAAACAATTGATTTCTTATATGATTGTAGGAGTTGCTGAATGATGACGGACTCGTCGCTTCTTAACTCTGAGCTGGACTTACAGCAACAGGAAGAGTTGTATCAGCAACTACTGTTACAGGTAAGTTTGCTTTTATGTTAACTGTGATCACATGGTAACGCATTTACAGTGGAACCCCCACTTATGAAATTAATTCGTTCCCGAGGGTCTTTCGTAAGTCAAAAATTTTCGTAACTCGAAGCACCCATCGCACCTTTTGAGTGAACGATAGGCTACAGGCTAATTGCTAACTTCAACAACAATATGTCGTTCAAGTGGAACGAAGTGCAAGTACCAAAGCCAAGGGGGTTGGCACATGATTCGGAACGCATTGTGGGCATTTCTGGGCTCAGCCAATCAGAGCCAGCGGATTTCGTTATGCAGGCATTTTGCCGTAACACGGGCAGAAATATTGCCGTTAAGTGCCTTCGTAACTTGAATTTTTCACTAAACAGGATATTCGTAAGTCGGGGTTCCACTGTACTTGGCAAGTGGTCAGCAGTTCGATCCTAGCTGGAGACAGAAATCCCCACAGGGTGTTAAATAGTAAAACACAATAAAGGAACAAAGGTGAATTGTTTTGAGGTAAAGCTGGCCCTCTGACTTAGTCGTGCTACATGAGAAACAAAAATCTGACAAAATGTTACATTTGGTCATGGAGGAAAATTTGTTTCATATGTGTGGGTGAAATGCAATGGAAGCATTTGCAGTAACTGCTAGTCAGCCCTGAAAGACTCATTTTAATTTTTTTCCCATCAGCCTCTCGTCAAAGATGCGTTACAGGCTGAGATGTGTTGTCTTGCTGCATCAGCCAAACTCTGTTGTTTACAAACAGATGTTCTGTTATTTTCTTGTGATATGCTGCTATCATTCACAGCTCTTTGTTTCACAATGATAATGCAGCTGCACCATTATGAGCTCACTATTATGACTCATATATGAGATAAACGTGGAATGTGTTTTCTTTTTTTCATTGTCAACAAAAAAATTTTGATCTCATCGTTTTTTTTGTTGAGAATGTTGGTCTCATCTGTCCCTAAAACTCTGTTTTCATAGTAGGACTGACTGACTATGTCAAAAATCCTAATCACAATTGTGTTTTTGCTACTAAGATTAAAGTTATATTTATTAAACTTAAAGCACTCATGTTAAACGGTGGGTTTCTTGAACAGTAAATATAGGGTCCTGCACAGAAGTCTTGAGCAACCCCGTGTTTCTTAATATTTTGATAGAAAAATAGGAAACTGTATAAACATTGAAAGATTCCTGCCTTCATCAGTTCTTACATGCTGCATACAGCTCTCTCCTCCCTGGATGTCTTCTCTCTCTTTTTCATTGTTTCCTGTGATTTAGACTTCAGTGGGCAATCTTTGTCAAGTCTATAATATAACCTAGATAAATGGGCCAATGGCGTCCCAGGTATTTATGCTTGTGCCTGCCAATAAAGACCAATAATATGCTGATAGTTCTCTCCCCCCTTGGTGCTCACTCTTGGTTGTGGTATGTGTTTTTCATCTATTTCCAGATTTTGTTCATCCTTCATATTCATTCTGATAGTTTCATCTTCTGTGAATTCAGTCTTGAATCAACTTGAATCTTTACTGAAGCTCAGTATTTGAAACAGAGTTCAAGCTCACTGCTGTGATAAATCATAATTAATATAATAATAAATATAATATTGGCCATATTATATTTACATTACCAAAGTGTAATACACTAGTCTCATGAGTGACATCAAGGAACATTCATAAAAAAACAAATGAACAAAAACATTTTTTTCCTTCATTTCTGTCAAACAATGCTTATGAAACCTTTCTAGCGGTTATTTTCATGGTTGCTAGGCAACCTGAGCAGCACGACAGAGGCTAGATCGTCCCATTTCACAAGCCTCGCACTTCCGCCCTCCTCGCTCTTCGGAGTACCCGGCCCATATAGACCACGAAGCCCGGGTCCTACGAAGTGTGCGGCCCCTGAATTGGGACACAGCTAGTAACATACCTCGCTCACTTACAATAACTTAAATGCACATGGACCAATCGCATGATATGCACAAGTCACTTTGCTGGCCCACATGGGGTTTTGAGAGATATCACCCTCCAGCCTTCCGCAGATCCAGAAAATGTACGGTGCATTCAAGTCCCAGTGGGAAAACTGGGACATCTGGGTTTCCTCTGTATTTTCTTCTCCAAATAAAGCAGGTGTTTCTTTTTCTAAATAAACAGAAGAGCTCATCACTGCTCGAGTAGAAAGCACAGACATTGTTGGCATATATGCATTCCAGATGATGACTACACGTCATGTAGAACCATCTGCAGCTAAAATCAAAAGTCATAGCTGTGCTGAATATTGCGACGTTCATGTAAACTTTAAGATAGACATGTGAACGGAAGCCTACCCATAAACAGAGCTGGCCTGTGACATTTAAAGTGCACTCAGAAAACTTGCATTGTTTATATTGTCCTCTGTTCGATCTTGGGAAAATAAATTTGTACAGAAAATGTTATTGAAAAATCTCCATGCACAAAAACTGTGAGAATCACAGATGACATTTGATGTTACAGGTGTTTTTTTTCTTTGCTGTGAGTTTGCCAAACAATAAATAATATGTGTAATATTTGTTTAGACCCTTGGACAGATCAACAGTGAAAGTCCAGACTCCAAAGTAATCCGACCGGAGCCTGGTGAGCTATGTCACAGATAGATAGTATATATAATCTTTACATTTTAGAACAATACTCTAAGTTTGCTCATTAATACAAAAATTTCTTTTTGTGTGTTTTTCCCTTTGCCTTTCCTGTCCCACGTGTCAGGCATGTGTGTGAAGACTTTCTCAGAGTCAAACAAGGAGAAGGTATTTATAAACGTCTGTCAGTCGAACTCAGTCCCGCCTCCTCCAGAACTCTCCAGAGAGAAGCTTGTGGAGCTGCTCCAATCAGACGATCCTAGCGGCTTTCGAGTTCCCATGAGTCTTGGCGAGCCACACACAGAAATAGACAATAGTACGTAACCGCCAAACATGTGATTTTGTATGTCAATGCTTTTGCTTTCTTTCAGAAATGTAGCTGGGTAATTATGTCATTGGCATCGGTGAGCCACTGTCAATACAGTGGGGCAAAAAAGTATTTAGTCAGCCACCGATTGTGCAAGTTCCCCCACCTAAAATGATGACAGAGGTCAGTAATTTGCACCAGAGGTACACTTCAACTGTGAGAGACAGAATGTGAAAGAAAAATCCATGAATCCACATGGTAGGATTTGTAAAGAATTTATTCGTAAATCAGGGTGGAAAATAAGTATTTGGTCAATAACAAAAATACAACTCAATACTTTGTAACATAACCTTTGTTGGCAATAACAGAGGTCAAACGTTTACTATTGGTCTTTACCAGGTTTGCACACACAGTAGCTGGTATTTTGGCCCATTCCTCCATGCAGATCTTCTCGAGAGCAGTGATGTTTTGGGGCTGTCGCCGAGCAACACGGACTTTCAACTCCCGCCACAGATTTTCTATGGGGTTGAGGTCTGGAAACTGGCTAGGCCACTCCAGGACTTTCAAATGCTTCTTACGGAGCCACTCCTTTGTTGCCCGGGCGGTGTGTTTTGGATCATTGTCATGTTGGAAGACCCAGCCTCGTTTCATCTTCAAAGTTCTCACTGATGGAAGGAGGTTTTGGCTCAAAATCTCACGATACATGGCCCCATTCATTCTGTCCTTAACACGGATCAGTCGTCCTGTCCCCTTGGCAGAAAAACAGCCCCATAGCATGATGTTTCCACCCCCATGCTTCACAGTAGGTATGGTGTTCTTGGGATGCAACTCAGTATTCTTCTTCCTCCAAACACGACGAGTTGAGTTTATACCAAAAAGTTCTACTTTGGTTTCATCTGACCACATGACATTCTCCCAATCCTCTGCTGTATCATCCATGTGCTCTCTGGCAAACTTCAGACGGGCCTGGACATGCACTGGCTTCAGCAGCGGAACACGTCTGGCACTGCGGGATTTGATTCCCTGCCGTTGTAGTGTGTTACTGATGGTGACCTTTGTTACTTTGGTCCCAGCTCTCTGCAGGTCATTCACCAGGTCCCCCCGTGTGGTTCTGGGATCTTTGCTCGCCGTTCTCATGATCATTTTGACCCCACGGGATGAGATCTTGCGTGGAGCCCCAGATCGAGGGAGATTATCAGTGGTCTTGTATGTCTTCCATTTTCTGATGATTGCTCCCACAGTTGATTTTTTCACACCAAGCTGCTTGCCTATTGTAGATTCACTCTTCCCAGTCTGGTGCAGGTCTACAATACTTTTCCTGGTGTCCTTCGAAAGCTCTTTGGTCTTGGCCATGGCGGAGTTTGGAGTCTGACTGTTTGAGGCTGTGGACAGGTGTCTTTTATACAGATGATGAGTTCAAACAGGTGCCATTCATACAGGTAACGAGTGGGGGACAGAAAAGCTTCTTACAGAAGACGTTACAGGTCTGTGAGAGCCAGAGATTTTCCTTGTTTGAGGTGACCAAATACTTATTTTCCACCCTGATTTACGAATAAATTCTTTACAAATCCTACCATGTGAATTCATGGATTTTTTTTTTCACATTCTGTCTCTCACAGTTGAAGTGTACCTCTGGTGCAAATTACTGACCTCTGTCATCATTTTAAGTGGGGGAACTTGCACAATCGGTGGCTGACTAAATACTTTTTTGCCCCACTGTATGTGACATATTGAAATCGCGTTTGAATTTGCGCTTGTTTTTTTGCTTTCACTTTGCAATCGTGCGAACTGTGTATAGAGAGCGACAGCACTGATCTGTGAGTGATGATAATTTGCGCACCAATTCCTCTGACATCGTCTTATTAATCGTTAGCTTACTATGCAAACATGACAAGTGAAATCTCCCGCAGCTTAAACATGTGAGAGGTTGATTGCGCAGAGAATCGCTGAGCTTATGTGAGTGCGTGTGTAAAAGCAGCAGGATATATATTTTAGTTCTGCTGAGCCAAATAAGACAGGTCAGGGTGAAGAAGTGACAGCCAAAGAAAAGCTTACCACGAAACGGAAAAGTTATGACAAATAATAATAATGGATTGGATTTATATAGCGCTTTTCAAGGCACCCAAAGCGCTTTACAATGCCACTATTCATTCACTCTCACATTCATACACTGGTGGAGGCAGCTACAGTTGTAGCCACAGCTGCCCTGGGGCAGACTGACAGAAGCGAGGCTGCCATATCGCGCCATCGGCCCCTCTGGCCAACACCAGTAGGCAAGTAGGGTAAAGTGTCTTGCCCAAGGACACAACGACCAGGACAGAGAGCCCAGGGATCGAACCGGCGACCTTCCGGTTACAGATGCGATTCCCAACCCCCTGAGCCACGGTCGCCCAAATCAGGCTATAAGGCAAAAAGAAAGTGCAGCTTTATGGTTTCATGGACAAAAGAATTTCTGTGGCTGCAATATGACGAGCTATATAACCAGGGCTGCACATAAGTGGTCCGCAGGTGCGCATTCGCTGTCAAAAAAAAAAACGCGCACAAGATAAGAAGTTGCAACGCGTGTTTGCGTACATAAGATTTTCAGGAGGAGGACAGACATTTGTTTAGAACTCTTAAAGATGTCGAAGAAGCTCCTTTAAGCAATTACTTTGGTGTTCCTCTACCTCCAAAGAAATGTCAGAAGGAGTCCGAACCACAAAAGAAGCACGTATTCTCGGAAAAGTGGTTGCAGGAGGTGAGCTGGCTTCAAACAAATGATGAACGCACAGAGATGTGGTGCGGAATGTGCCCTGAAAATCCCACTCTAGGACAAAAACAGCCTTTTATATGGACGCAAACGCGCGCTGCAACTTCTTATCTGGTGTGTCTTTTATTTTGACAGCGAATGCGCACATGCGGACCACTTATGTGCACCCGTGTAAATAACATAATGTTCTGCTGGGTGTGTTGTTGGTTTTCTCTCGATTTCTGAGTCGACAAGCGCCTTTGTTACTGGGACCAGTCATTTTAAGAAAGGCCCCCATTAGAACCCATGAGAAATGCAACAAATGCATTATTGCTCAGTCTGACTACTATGTAGTCTTCCTCTTTGCCCAGTATATCCAATAGCCCTCCTCTGCACATGTCAGTCTTGCCTCAAACTGCTTAACCTGAGCTGTTGGTCACTTCTATGTTCCAGCACGGATGGGCACATTTGCAGGATCATAAGTTACATTTTAGTCCACTGCCTGGATTTATTAAAATTGTCTTTATTTGGGGAGTTCCTGAATGAGGCTTCCTCTGTTAAAATCACCAAGAACAATAACTAAGAAGTCTGCGATTCTTTGGCAAGTGAGCACTGAGCCTGGTGTATATACGATGGTGTATATACGATGGTGTATATACGATGGTGTACACACACCGACCAGAATGAATGAAGGTCAATGGTTAATTTAAAGGTTAATGAAACAGTGTTTCTGAATAACGATAACATTGTAACACTGTAACAATGTACGGTACGTGTTGTTTACCTCATCTCTCAGTTGTGTATTTTAATGTTGTGACTGACTGGTCTAAGGTCTACACAACATCAGTCTGTATTCATCGTCTTTCCTGATTCAATTTGCCGACAGGATGGAAGCGTTTCAGCTTCCTGTGTTGTGGTGAAAATATTTTTAATGTTTCTTTGTCTGTTTCAGGCTCTCAGGGTTGCACAGCTTATGACGTTGTCATTAACCAGGACTTCTTCCAGAAGTGTCAGGTGTGTTCATGTGCCTGTGGTTGTTTTCCTTTTGCAATCAAAAAGGAATTTTTTATTTTATATTCCTTTGACTCCTCCTCATTGCACTGACCTTCATTAACTTTCTTAATTTATAAACTCTGCATAAAAAGTGTTGTATGATTTTTGTCTTGCAGAAGGATCCCTTATTCCAGCAGTTTGTTATCCTCGTGTCTGTAGAGGGTTTAGAAAACAAATACAATCTGGAGCTGAGTAGAGGTTAGTGTGTCTGTGTGTGTCTGTGTTAATAATTCTTGTTCTGGACGTACTCCGCGCTTGTTGTTAGGGGTGGGTTTCGATGATCGCGTTTCCAATTAAAATCGAGTCTAGCTTGAATAACGCCATATTATCAGATTCATTAAAATCCTGAATCGATTTTTAAATATAAATTTATTTTGCCCGAAACGCCAGAATCTCAGGTTAAACCTCACAAAATTTCAACAACCACTAAACAGCTAAAACAGCAAACCAGAGCATGTAAGCAGATTCTGCACAAAGACATAAACACAAAGCGCGGACCGCCGACGCATCAGAATCAGTGAGATGTCGCCTTTCTCACCTGACGACACGAACACGGACACGGTCGGGCTGAAAGCCGCCGGCGCACTGATGTTGATGTTTCGGGGGGTCCATGCTGTGTGTTTACGTCCTTTTTGCATTTGATTCTGAAGCTGCAGGTTTTATCTCTCCAAACAATATTGACTGAACCAGCAGCAAAAGAAGATCCAAACTAAACTTCACATTTCGCTTCACACAAACATCGTCGTGAATTCACTCTGACTTTTGCTGTTTTGCTTCCACCACGATAAAATCACACTTCATGCACAGCTCTCTCTCTCTCTCTCTCTCTCTCTCTCATGAACAGTTTCCCATCTAAAAATCTGTTTTCTGCATTATTCGCTTGCTTATCACCCACCAGTCTACCGTTGTTCACAGCGCTGTCGGCCGCTGTGTTTTTTACTTCTGACAAGAAAGCCTCATTTCTGCTGTTTAATCGGCTACTAAATAGATTTAAACTTTTTAAAATTATGCAAAGTTGCAAAATGCTTAACTGTGTCTCTAATAAAACCTCTGTAACTTTGCTCTGCTTCACTTCAGCAGCATCAGGTAATGTTCACATGCTGATTCATGGTTTTCTTCTGTTTTTGATCTACTGCAGAATATTTTTAAGGTCATCTGCTATAAAATCCCAGGCCAGGAAAATCTCCTTCACGTTTTTCTGTGTTTTATCCTCAGTTACTTTGACACAAAGGCCTCTGCTGTGATGCTCACACCTTTGATAAAGTCTCAGAAGTGTCAGCTTTTTTTTTATAGATATAAAAATATGGAAATGTACTGATAAATGATAAGAATTATAATATTTCTGACTGTTCGAGGCAAAATTTCCACGATTGGAATCGAATCAGGACCTTGTGAATCGAATCGATTCTAGAAATCAGTGACAATACCCAGCCCTACTTGTTGTGTGTGTTTTTGCAGAGTGGAAGGTCCTGAAAAACAGAAAGTTTTTGGGTTCTGTCAGTGAGCAGAATATCCGCACAAAGAGCAGGCCGGTCATTGAAGAGCTGCAGCCTCCGTATGTACCCCCACTGTGCTCAACAGAAAACACACTGACACACATCATTGCACTCGGCTTACTCAATAAAGATGCAGGCCAATTTGCATCACTGCTGTAGTGATGCAAATTGGCCTGCATCACAGGAATCTGTTTCTGTATAATTTGCAACACATGTTGAAATTTCTTTGACTTTCTTTCATCCCGCAGGGAGAAGTCACCCGCAACCACTAAGAGGTGAACCTTTGTTCATTGTCCTGTTTGTCTCATTTTCCACGAAAAGCAACGTGATCTGAAATGTCAACCCTTTCCTCAGTTTGCGCAAACCAGAGTTCACGATGATTGTTGAGCCTCCTGCTGGTGAACCAGAGTATCTGATTGCAGAGATAAAGCTTCCCGGAGTGGTGAGATATTAAACAAACACACATAAACACACGGAGAAGTACTGTTTCTTACAGCCTGCGTTCAAGCGATCTTTTATTGCTCAATGTTCCATTTGCCAGAACTGAACTGGGAAAGAGGGCTTTTACTTATGCTGCCCCTTTCACATGGAACATGATGCAAAAAGACTGGAAGATAGCAGATCTTATTTCTTTAAATGCTTTTAAGTCCAGATTGAGAGAGCCAGAGAAAAATGTTTTTAAAATGTAATTGTTATTTATAATATGTATGTAACTTTGTAATTTCAACGTGTTGTCGCCTCTTGGCCAGGACTCCCTTGCAAAAGAGGTTTTTAATCTCAATGGGACTTTTCCTGGTTAAATAAAGGTTAATAATAATAATAATTAACCACACATTTATTCCAGTCCTCTCTGCCTACCTGTTTCTTTCAGGGTAGACGTCATCCTCAAATACAGGCTGGTTTATTTTAGCTTTACTTTGCTGTTAGGGAAAATGAGATGAGATTAAAAATGTTTTGAAGGTCATTTTTTGTTGTTGCTGTCACAGAGCTGAGGTGTCTTAGCAAGGCACTGGTGTGTGTATATATCTAAGTGTTAGGGTTTGCGTTTACCTTGAGCTTTACCCCAGCCTAGAGAAAACATAGAGGAGGAGCAGTACGTCTGTCCAAAACACACTGATATATTTGTCTTTGAATATATCAGAAACAAGAAACAACCTGAGTGGTTAACTTACACTTCAGTGTGGAAACCACTCTCCATTTAACAAAGTCCAGCATAAAGTTAAAAATATGCCTATCTTGTTGTTTAAATATTTACACCAAGCTTACAATAGTCACATGTACCTGATGGCCTCCACAAACAGCTGGAGAGGTCTGTGCCAGTTGGCTAAAATTAAAAAGTTGCTTTCTTAGTTATTCTTGCTCAAAACCATCTTAAAAGTAGAGATCGACAGCTCTGCTCTTAAACACGATGATACGATATGTTGATGTCTCCTGCACAGGGGTCGTCTCGCTCTCTGGTTCTGGATGTGGGGGAGGATCGACTGGTGTTAACGGCTCGGCCCTCGCTCTTCCATCTTGACATCTTCCACCCCTTCCTGGTTGACCAGGAGAACAGCGTGGCACAGTACAACAGCAGCACACAGGTACAGAAAATATACACCCTGTTCTTGGACCCTGTCACATACAGGATTGTGTTCGATGCCCATTGTTGTTTTTGGGATTTATACACGAGCTTCTTACCAAGCAGTGCCACCAGCAACAGCAAGCTTGCTGAGGTCAGCATCACTTTAAGTGTGGCTATGTTTCTGGAAACTGCGGCGTAGGACTAAATGTGCTCTGAGGTCATTCTGTAAAACCTTTTAACCCATCATGCACATCCTTTCACTCTGGAGAGAAAACAGAGCAGTTGAAGAAAATTCAAACGGGCACAAGAAGAACGTGCAAGCTTCAGACTACAAGCTGTGCCATGTCATGTCGACTGCAGTAACACCAGTTTAAATATTAATGTGCTATAGAAATGTTATACAGCAATATCATTGCTATTGCAACACATTCCTTAGTGCAAGAGCAGTGTGTCAGCCTCAGAAACTTGAGACAAAAACACACTGTGTGGGCCTTATTCCAGGAAGCTGGTTGGTTAGTTTGTTTAACCTTCACATTAGGGAAACTCTGGTTTTCTGTTCTGGAAAGAGAGTAAACTCATCTTACCGGGGTAAGAGAGTGAGCAGGTTCAGTTCAAGAGCAAGTTGATCTGTAAAAGTTTATGTTTTTACAGTCACTGAAATCCCAGTCAGATGTTAATTTGTAACTTTGTGTCCTTAACACGAGCACTTTAATAGTTGTTCAGTCCTTGAACTATAAGAAGACAGCACAGATTTAATATCGTCTCAGAAAAAGATCTCTGCTCTGCATCTTTGTAACTCTGAGACTCTGAGACAGTGATGATGTCCACAGTAGGGCTGCCACAAATAGTCTAGACTATTAAAATCGTCGACGACTAATTTAATAGTCGACGCGTCGTTTGAAGCTTTGCAAGATCCTGAAAGACGCAGGAATAAGTAGTAGGATTTAAGAGTGTAATAACGGACTGAAACAGAAGATGGCAGCACTGCATGTACAAGGATGCCAGCTGCTGTTAAGCCCAAAGAAGAAGAAGCTGTGTCCGGTATCGTAGTTGTGTCCAAATTTAGGGGCCGCATCCTTCGGAGGTCGCATTTGTAGGCCGATTACTTTACAGTGTCGCGATGAAGGGTGTCCAAATTCGAAGACTCCTCCAAATGCGGCCTTCATTTCCCTGGATTTGAAGGATTGGTCGGGTGTATCCTTTGTGGCCCAACCTATCCCAGAATTCATAGCGCGGCCCAGCCAGTTCCAGTTTCCAACAATGGTAGCAGCTATTTATTTTCATATTACTCTGATTATTCTTTCTCGGTCACAAAATAAACTTTTAAGATATTTTCAGGTGAGAATGTAGCTGTGTAAACTCCAAATATCTGCTCAGTTTATCAAGACATCACATATTTGCAAAAGCGCTCCGACGTTTTCGGACACGTCTGTTACCCACCAGCTCGTAGCTAGCCGGGGTTCGAGGCTCACGAGAACTGGCGAGAACAACGAACTCCCTGCACATCCTTTTCGCTACTCAGGTTAAACATATATAAGTCACTTTGATAACTTAAAAATGTTATTGTTTGGCTTTTTTCAGTATTTTATTTGTTCCTGAGTAAATCGGTTTGGCTGAGATTAAAGTTATAGTTTTTACACAGCTGAATAAACATCAAGCAGACAAATGATTAAACAGAAGTGTGAGATGGTAGCGCTAGTCCACAGAGACTGTCAGTTTCCCCTTTATAATATGCTACACACTGATCAGTGATCAATCGTTAGATGTATAAGTGATCACACTGATGGGAAAATATGGCGTTGTTTTAGTGCCTCTATTCTGAGCACACGTAAAAAAAATGTTGTGTGTTGAGGAGAAAATGATTTTGAGCGAACAAATTAATTTCTGCATGTAAGAAATGTATTTCAGTGTTTGCTAGTATCCACACACTCACAATAGCAGCCCCTCTTGCTCAGTTGTTGGCATTTGCTCTTGCTCAGATCTCTGCGGACCTGCTCTCAGTGTGTCGTTCGCGCTCACAACATTTCTGCTTCATGTGCGCTCAACTCTTTCTGTACACCGTTAGAAGTGTGTCACAAAACCAACCAATCACAGACTTGGATGCAAAAAAAATCTAACTGGCTGTTTTGGTCTCCAATCAGCTTGCTAGCTACTGTAGCCAAACCCAGGCAAATATCCCAGAATGCATTTCTTCCAAACCTCAAATGAGGCAGCGGCGGAAGAACGCAGAGTGGCGGAGTTTAAAATATTACTCTTTCTGGATCACAAAATAAACTTTTAACATACAAAAGTATTCGGCCCCCTTGAACTTTCCCACATTTTGTCACATTACAGCCACAAACACGAATCAGTTTTATTGGAATTCCAGATGAAAGACCAACACAAAGTGGTGAACACGAGAGAAGTGGAACGAAAATCAGACATGATTCCAAACATTTTTTACAAATAAATAACTGCAAAGTGGGGTGTGCGTAATTATTCAGCCCCCTGAGTCAATACTTTGTAGAACCAGCTTTTGCTGCAGTTCCAGCTGCCAGTCTTTTAGGGTCTGTCTCTACCAGCTTTGCACATCTACAGACTGAATCTTTGCCCATTCTTCTTTGCAAAACAGCTCCAGCTCAGTCAGATTAGATGGACAGCGTTTGTGAACAGCAGTTTTCAGATCTTGCCACAGATTCTGGATTGGATTTAGATCTGGACTTTGACTGGGCCATTCTAACACATGGATATGTTTTGTTTTAAACCATCCCATTGTTGCCCTGGCTTTATGTTCAGGGTCGTTGTCCTGCTGGAAGGTGAAGCTCGTGGCTCATGGCTTGTGGCAAACTGCAAACGGGACTTCTTATGGTTTTCTGTTAACAATGGCTTTCTTCTTGCCACTCTTCCATAAAGGCCAACTTTGTGCAGTGCATGACTAATAGTTGTCCTATGGACAGATTCCCCCACCTGAGCTGTAGATCTCTGCAGCTCGTCCAGAGTCACCATGGGCCTCTTGGCTGCATTTCTGATCAGTGCTCTCCTTGTTCGGCCTGTGAGTTTAGGTGGACGGCCTTGTCTTGGTAGGTTTACAGTTGTGCCATACTCCTTCCATTTCTGGATGATTGCTTGAAAAGTGCTCCGGGGGATGTTCAAGGCTTGGGAAATCTTTGTGTAGCCTAAGCCTGCTTTAAATTTCTCAATAACTTTATCCCTGACCTGTCTGGTGTGTTCTTTGGACTTCATGGTGTCGTTGCTCCCAATGTTCTCTTAGACAACCTCTGAGGCCGTCACAGAGCAGCTGTAGTTGTACTGACATTAGATTACACACAGGTGCATCTATTTAGTCATTAGCACTCATCAGGCAACGTCTATGTGCAACTGACTGCACTCAGACCAAAGGGGGCTGAATAATTACGCACACCCCACTTTGCAGTTATTTGTAAAAAATGTTTGGAATCATGTCTGATTTTCGTTCCTCTTCTCACGTGTGCACCACTTTGTGTTGGTCTTTCACGCGGAATTCCAATAAAAGTGATTCATGTTTGTGGCTGTAATGTGACAAAATGTGGGAAAGTTCAAACTTTTGCAAGCCACTGTATATTCAGGCGAGAATGTTGTTGTGTAAACTTCAAATACCTGCTCGATTTATCAAGACGTCACATATTTGCATAAGTGTTCTAACGTTTTCCGAGATACCTGTTACCCACCAGCTGACCGCACAGCTGGACTGGCCATCGGGCACACCCGGTGGGCCGATGGTGATTTTTTCTTTTTATGTTTATTTGTTGTTTTTGTAACGGTATAAACAATGAAAGGTGGTGGATTAGCCAATTGGTCATGATCGACTCTGGGCTGGACCAAGTACAATACATCTGTATTGAGGTGAAGTGTTAAAACATTCTTTTAAATGCAGCTGCCCTGCATTTTTTCAGCTAAACGTGAAACGACTACAGAGCTCTGGTTATCACAGAAACTCAGTAAAGCATCCCTGCTGTGGCTGTTAGAGAGCCAACATCTATCAGTGAAGGCTGACATTAGATCAGATTAGAAAACTGTGGAGCATTAAAGCAAGGTTTGCTGTGAATGTCATTAATCATTTTTATCTAATAATTCAGAAATAATGAAACGAGGTTGATAAATATCATGGTCAGCCCTCCATTTACCTGTTGCCATGGTGAATCCTGATCTCAAAGCTGCATTGCTGGATGCTTTCTTTCCCTACTGATGTAGGAGTACTCAGGATAAACACTCGGATGTTTTGGAGTTTTCTGCTCGAGAACACCCGAGTTGCGAGTTGATCCGTTACAGTTTGTTTGGACATGCTTTCTGGAATAAGAGGAGGAGATGCTAGCAGGTGGTGATGTACGACCCAAATCTGCAAGTGCCAAATGATGAACAGTCAAAATAAATCTGAAATAAGTATAAAAATGAGTGAATTAGCAGACTGCACAACATGAGATGACGAGTAACAGTTCAGAATTCAAATGACGCAGCAGCCACAGGAACCACACCAGCAAAGAACAGCTTAACGTTGCAGCAAACATACACACACACACAACTCAGTCAAATTCAGTCTTTTAACCTGCTGTACGATGTGTTTCTGTTTTCTTTCCCCCAGATCCTCACAGTCACCATGCCCGTAGTGTCTTCATGAAACTGCAGAAGTCTTGTTCAGTTTGTGATGTTTCTTTAAAAAATAATACTGCAGCAATAAAAGTGTTATTCATAAAGTCGTTTAGTGTTGTTTTTCCATTAATCCTCAGTTATCACAAGGATAATCTGGAGGGCCTGAAGTCTGTAAAACCTGTTTGAAAGTTTTCTCAGGCTATTGCCCCACAGTTCATGTTTATTTTTCTTTTCTAAAGCAGATGTTTCAGCAGTTGTTAGACCTGTCAGATTGAGTGCTTTGACATTTTGAAATATTCACACACCATGTAGTAATTACAGGTAAGTTTCAGGTGTCGATGACATATGTTATAACAGGGAAATCGCTCGAAGGTGGAAAAGAAAATATTAATAACACTTCACATTTTGCTAATCCTGTAGCAAAGCCTCTAATCTCTGTGAAACTCCTGCTTAATGAGCACCTGTTGAGTGAAGCGAGGCAATGCCTCTTCACATTATTCTGGAAAACCAAATGTTTTTAGAAAAAGGACAAGAAACAAACATAGCAGCAAAAGGACTGCCATATATCATAAACACATAAAACGCTCATAATAATTCATTATCTTGTTGGAGAAGATTTCTGACTGTAGAGAAGCCTGGAGTTACTTTAAAGTTACTTTAACCAACAACAGCCAGTGCAGTAAATACCAACCATGGTCCCTCAGGGCAGTGAAGAAGATGAAAGAGCAAGAAGTGATTTTGCAACTTTGACTGACTGCCAGATTTCCTCTGTGCAACCATTCCTAGACAAGGGCAGAAATGTTACCACGGACAATTTCTTCACATCGCTTTCACTTGAGCAAAAACTTCTTAGACGGAAAACCACCATCCTCGGCACAGCCAGCAAGAGTCGCCGGGAAATGCGATGTGTTCACTGCTACAGATACACATGTAGTAAATGCAGACTACAGATACCATGGCAGTGCCAGGATTGTGAGTGATTGCTGAAAATGTTGAAATGTGCTGACTCACTTTTTACTATTATTTGTAAATATGTGTACAAATAGTTGGGTTTTTTGTACTGTTTTTATCAATCAATCTCAGCAACAAAGGACCTACACCCATGTGTGATGATTTCTCCCTAAGACGGCAAACTGAAACACTCCAAGTTGGTGACTTTTGGAGATTTATTTCCCTGGATGATTGAGAATGCATCAAGACGAACACAAAAGGAAGTTCACAGCTTTTAGCAGCCCCCCCCCCCCCCCCCCCAGACAAACAAAGAGGCAGTTGGCAGTTAGAATTCTCAGGTAACAACTTAATTTCAATATAAATTGATGACTAGACAATTTAGCTTCCACTTGGCTGAAGCTAAAGCCTAGCTAAAAGCCTACCAGCCATTTGGCTGGAAGGCGGGTTTTAAAAGGTAGAAAAGCCAAATGGCTGCTCTCTGGGACTCTAGGTGTTTAATACAGAGAGTGTGAGATACATTAGAGTGTGTGGTTCCAGTGTGGCTCGATTTACCTGTCTGAACTGGTTTCCAGGCTTGGCTCCATTTGCTGCCAGCTGCTGGTTCTTTGTGTCTGGTGGGAAATTAATATGTTTTCAAAACTTGGAAAGATTTCAGTTTTATCTGTGAAGCAATCTTGATGTTGGATAGGTGAAGATTCTGTAACTGAAAGCTCAGAGGTAATCAGCTTGGAGTAAAAACATGGTGTTGTCAGATATGTTTGCGACGATTAATGAAATTACCCGCAAGTATCTGTGAAAGCGCTGGAGGATCCTTTACGACAGGAAGCTCTCAACATGACTGACAAATCACAGATCTTGGAAAAATTAGTGTTTTTTCTTTTTAAAGGCATGGCATGATCTGCTGATATGTTCTCAGGCTGCACAGGCTGTTACACCCTCGGCTCATCAATGAATGTTATTACCCAAGCATCAAACAGGCCGCCTGGAATTATTTTGCAATTTTGGCTGTAAAATTACAAAATACTTATGATCTTTCAGAAACAATTTGGAATTTCCCAAACATTCATCTCTCAATCAGGAATTGTCCCGCACACATTTCCTCACCCATTCTGATCTGCTCAACGGCACCCTCCCCTGTGTTCGTATCACTCTTATAACTCAGCAGTTTCAGAATCAGCTCCTTCAACACAAACATTCACGTCTGTGTCCACACAAGCCGTTTAAAACAAGTAGGTCTCTGTAGTTTGTTTGTTTGTTGATTTGATTCGACTGCACTTCTTTTAAAGCAGTTTATCAGCCCACAGTCGCCTTCAAATGAAAGAAAAAAACTAAATAGTAAAACTTGTGTTTTTACATCTTTTTCTGCTGATACCAATTAATGACCATTAATACTACAAAGTAAATAAATGAAAGATGAACAAATCACATTTTTCTAGTATTTTACAAACAAATTTCTTACAATTTAAGCACAAACAGTCATGCAGAAGGGGAGTTCACTTCTCATCATCAAAGTGAACTGTATGTTGTAAATTGAGTTTTATATTCCAGGTATCCTGGGACTATCCATCCATCCATTTTCTTTCACTTAATGACTTCAATGCCACAAGGCGAGAAGCAGAATAGTGTTGATATAATGTTTCCTTACCATGCATGTGTATGCGTCACCAGAACAGGTGGCTTTGCTTGTTCATGTGTTCATTATTTGAATTGTTTCTTTTATTGATTTTAGTCACCGTGAATGATCAAAAGCTGTCTCGGGTCTTGGGGAGGAAGCCGTAACATTAAAAACAGTTTTGATTTAGTTATTATTTCCAGTTCACTCCGGGATGGGGCTGGATATCTGGTGTCCTACACTACCCATGTGATCCAAGTCTTCAAAGAATGAACTCTTATCCAAGAATCTCAAAATAACCTTTGAATATCAGTTGTGTGTTCACAGCAGATCACCAGACTGTTCCATACATTTTCCTAATACTCGCCGAACTGTCCCAGGTAGCACAACAATCACCATTATTGCTTGTTTTAGCTTTAGCGCTGAAGGTCTGATAAAGCTCATCAATTTATGTGCACAGAACTGATGACCTTTAGCTTTTGAATCTGATTGACTACATTTTATTAGACTGTGTAATTGTCCTAGAAGACGTTAGCGTGAAGCAGTATGGCCTCTATAGAGGTTTCGCAGATAGTCCAGCCACTCGAGGATGGCATTGCCAGAAGGTTTACTGTTTCCCAGCATGCTCTTAAGAGCATGGAGGAGATTCTAGGAGACAGGAAGTTACCCTACGAGATCTGGACAGGGACGTAGAAGATCCATAACCCATCAGCAGGACTGTTACCTGCTCCTCTATGCAAGACAGAACAAGATGAGCCATGCCAGAGCTACAAAATGACCCTCAGGTGGCCACTGGTGTGAATCAGGAACAGACTTCATGAGTTTAGCCTGAGGTCCTCTAGTGGGTCCTGTGCTCACTACCATGGAGCATGATTGGCATTTGCCATAGAATACCAGAAATGACACGTTCACCACTGGCACCCTGTGCTTTTGTCATTAGGTTGTCTTTTGAGTTTCCTCATAGGTTACATTTAAGTCCTGGAGTTTTCTCTTTTTTAAGCCTCCCCTTTATTCCCTGTGTCCTGGTGTTAGTCTTAGGGTGTATTCCAATAGCCAAGAGAAGTGACCTGGAAGTATCTGCGTGGCCACCACAATAAGAGCTGTTCTAATTTTCCAAAAACAAAGGAAAAACTCTTGAGTGCTTCCTTTATTGCACAGGAAACACTGGAACCATCTTTTAAGAAAGAATAGGAGAGACTGTCATGCCATAATTCATCGCGGCGAACTATTCGACGAACAGTCAACATCATAAACAAAGTGGTGGAGATCATATAAATGTTAGCTGTAGCTGGATTTTCCATTTCATTATAAGCTGAACTGATCAAAGTGTGTTTAAGGTTCTGTAAAATCAAAAAGAAAAGTTTGTTGAAATTAATTTTTACTGTCCTTTTCAAATTTTCAGCTGGAAGCTTAGGGAGGAGGGAAAGGGGAGCAAAGGAGTTGCACCGGATAACAAGAAAATATTCTGGTTTAGATGCTATGGGGCAGATTTAGTAAGAGGACAACTAACAGAAACCTCTTTTATCAGAATCAGAATCAGAATCAGAAACTTTATTGTCATTGTCATGAGAACAACGAAATTAAGAATGGTCCCCGATCATTGCATCATCCCTAGCAATATCAAAATATAAATAAAACAATAAAATTCAATAAATAAAATAGATAGAATACTTAAAATACTAATAAGATATAACAGTAAAACATTCACATACATTCCCACACACATGCTTCAGACCGTGCATAGATTAACACAAGAGTGGCGTGATGGACATTTTTTTGTAGTATTCAGATGTGTTATTGCAGTTGGATAACAGCTGTGTTTGAGTCTATTAGTCCTTGCTCTGATTGCCCTGTACCGTCTGCCTGAGGGCAACAGTTCGAACAGGGAGTGGCCAGGATGTGAGGTGTCTTTTATGATGTTTTGGGCCTTTTTAAAACAGTGGGCGTTGTGTAGAACTTCCAGTGTGGGGAGAGGGCAGCCAGTGATCTTTTGGGCGGTGTTAATGATCCCTTGGAGTGCTTTCTTCTGAGCCCCTGTGCAGCTAGTGTACCAGATGCATATGCAGCAAGTTAGAACACTCTCAATGGTGGCTCTGTAGAAGGACACCAGCAGTCTCTGTGTGATGTTATTCCTCCTGAGAATTCTCAGGAAGTACAGTCTCTGTTGGGCCTTTTTCAGCAGCTCGGAGGTGTTCACACTCCAGGAAAGGTTCTCCTCTATATTGACTCCCAGGAAGCGGAAGCTTGCCACCCTTTCTACACAGTCCCCATTTATGAATAGTGGTTGGATCTCTGCCTTTTTCCTTCTGAAGTCTATTATGAGTTCTTTGGTTTTTGAAGTGTTGAGGAGGAGGTTATTGGCCTTACACCATGACGTCAGCTGCTCCACCTCGTCTCTGTACGTAGACTCGTCTCCCTTGGAAATGAGCCCCACCACTGTGGTGTCATCTGCAAATTTCACAAAGATGTTGCTGTGGTGGCGAGGAGTGCAGTCGTGTGTGTAGAGAGAGTAGAGCAGTGGACTGAGCACACAGCCCTGGGGTGAGCCAGTGCTGAGACTCAGGGCTGAGGATGTGTGATGGCCAACTCTGACTCTCTGTCTACGGCCCGAGAGGAAGCTATTGATCCACATGCAGGTGCTGTATGGAAGCCCCAGGTCTTGTAGCTTGGCCACCACTTTGTGTGGAAGGATGGTGTTAAAAGCTGAGCAGTAATCCACGAAGAGCATCCGCACATAGCTACCATGCTCTTCCAGGTGAGTTAATGCAGCATGGAGTGCTGTGGCTACAGCGTCTTCCGTGGATCGGTTTGCTCTGTAGGCAAACTGGTGTGGATCCAGGCTGCGGGGCAGGGCTGCTGTGATGTGTCCCGCAGCCTGGATCCACACCAGTTTGCCTACAGAGCAAACCGGTGTGGATCCAGGCATGCGGGACATTATCAGGGCTGTGTAGTGTACTCACTTGGTGTACATTAAAAGTTGTTGGTGCACTTGTACTTTTTCATATTCTAGTAAGTTGCTTGATTGCTTTTGTTTGTTTATATATAAACAGTCCTCTGAAACAAACAACACACTTTTGTTTGTCTCAGAGGACTGAGACTCAGATTCAGACTGAGACTCACTGTTGTGAAATCTGTTTATGTTGTCCTAGTAAGGCTACCATGAGGGCAGCCACTAGAGGTCGCTAGCAGACCGGTGTGTATATGTGTTTTTCCAGAAATTGATGTAGCCACGTACACTGCTGCTACAATTCAATAAAAAGTGGTTCGTGCTTGAGAACCCTGCGTCTTATTGCCTCCGAACATGACATCGTGCCAGAATGGAGGACTTCACGCCAAGTTACGCGAAGAAATGGCTAAATTTGGACCTCCGGAGCCGTTCGACTTTACACAGCCGGCAGAGTGGCCGATATGGCGGCAGAGATTCTCCCGTTTTCGAGTGGCGTCCAAGCTAGGGATGGAGAGCGGCGAAGTGCAGGTGAACTCGCTTCTTTACTCCATGGGTAGAGATGCCGAACCAATATATGGCTCGTTTGTGTTTCCTGCTGCTACGCAGGCCAGGCCAAGTCCGCAGTTTGAGTATGATCTGGTTATACAAAAGTTCGATGAGCACTTTGTCCCAAAGAGAAACGTTATCCACGACCGTGCCTGTTTTCACAAACGGAGCCAGAGGGCCGGGGAGACGGTCGAGGCTTTCGTGCGGAGCCTGTACGAGCTCGCGCAGCACTGCGAGTTCGGCGGCAGTAAAGACGAGCAGATCCGGGATCGTATCGTCATTGGATTAATTGACAAAGATGTTTCACAAAAACTCCAGCTCGAGGCGGACTTAACTTTGGATAGCGCCATTCAACTAGCACGCCAGAGCGAACAAGTCAAACAGCAAAGTGCAGACCGAGTGGAAAGCACGGTGAATGAGGTGAAACAGAGGCATTATAACAGCATGAGAAGGAGTTACTACCAACCTCATCAGGTACGTGAGCAACAACATGGTGAGAGTAAACCAAAATGCCAAAGATGCAACAGGGTGCATGACAAAAGAGAAAACTGCCCAGCCCGCAATAAAAGATGCAGAAAGTGCAATAAGTTGGGACACTTTGAAGTTGTATGCAAAACCAAAATGCTAAAAGAGGTCAGGGCTGAGGCTGTAGAGGACTCAGATGAGAATTCATTCTTCATAGGGGAGCTTTTCCTGGGAGCAGTAATTGAGCCAAAAACAACAGTCATTGAGGAGTCAGGCTCAGATGGCGACTGGGACATTGAGCTATTGGTAAATGGCAGTCCAGTTGATTTCAAAATTGATACAGGCGCAGACACCACTGTTATGACAGAAACGACCCTTAATAAGCTACAGCAGAGACCCAAACTTATCCAGTGTAAGCCAACTGTGTACAGCCCTGGTGGAAAAGTCAAGTGCATGGGTAAATTCCTTGCTACTACAGAGTACAAAAGCCAAAAGTACCAGTACTGGATTACAGTTATAAAAGGGCAATATGCAAGTAACCTACTGGGGAAGACAGTGGCAAAGCGCATGGGATTAGTCACTAGAGTTAACAAAATCAGTAGTGACTTAACAGAGGATGTGTTCGGAGAAATTGGCCTGCTGAACTGTGAACCTGTAAAAATCGAGCTGACCGAAGATGCAGTGCCGTACAGTGTAACCACCCCACGCCGGGTGCCTTTTCCTCTCCTCCCAAAAGTGGAAAAGGAAATAAAGCGCATGCTCAAACTTGGCATCATTGAGGAAGTCACCGAGCCAACAGACTGGTGTGCACCAATGGTGCCTGCTCCAAAGCGCAACAAGGATGAGGTCAGGGTGTGTGTGGACTTAAAACGTCTGAATAAGGGAGTAAAGCGTGAACGGTACATCTTGCCCACATTGGATGACATAACTCCTAAGTTAGCAGGGGCTAAAGTTTTCTCCACTTTGGATGCCTCCAGTGGGTTCTGGCAAATACCACTGGATCCCAGCTGCCAAAAACTAACCACGTTCATAACTCCCATGGGCAGGTTTTGCTTCAGACGCCTGCCATTTGGCATAACTTCAGCACCCGAGATCTTCCAGCGGCTCATGAGCACCTTGCTCAAGGGCCTAGAGGGGACTGTCGTCGTGATGGACGACATATTGGTTTTCGGGGCTAACAAAGAGGAACATGACCAACGCTTAGGTGCAGTATTACAGACAATCAAAGCATCAGGACTTAAGCTCAACAGGTCCAAGTGCCACTTTGGAAAGAATGAACTACAGTTCTTCGGTCACATCATCAGTGCGGATGGTGTGAAACCTGATGGTGGCAAGGTGGAGGCTATTGCCAGGATGCCCAGCCCCACCAATGTAGAACAACTCAGGCAGGTACTCGGATTAATAAACTATGTTGGAAAATTCCTGCCAGGCCTGTCCACGGTGCTGCACCCCCTCTCCAATCTACTCAAAAAAGAGACTGTATGGGTGTGGGGTGAGCCTCAGGAGCAAGCATTCAACAAAGCAAAAGCAATGCTCGTGGCTGCACCAGCACTTTGTTATTATGATGCAGGCCGACCAACAGTTGTCAGTGCGGATGCCAGCAGCTATGGCCTGGGTGCTGCACTGTTACAGGACAATGACGGGGAGTTACGGCCTGTTGCCTTTTGTTCTCGCACGCTCACAGACGCAGAGAAAAGATATTCGCAGATCGAAAAAGAGTGTTTAGCATCTGTCTGGGCCTGCGAACGTTTTACCCGCTACATCCAAGGCATGGGTCATGTACGTCTACAAACTGACCATAAGCCCTTGGTGCCTTTGATCAACTCATACGACCTTGATAAAACGCCACTGAGATGTCAGAGATTGCTGATGCGACTGATGCGATTCAATGTCACTGCTGAGCATGTTCCCGGTAAACAGTTAGTGGTGGCGGACGCACTCTCCAGACATCCACTGCATGGATGCTACCCGTCCGTCTCGGACAGCCATGTCAAGGCATATGTGAGCAACGTAGTGACAAGCAAACCTATCAAGTCACATAAGTTGGAGGAAATTCGTAGAGCTACACAGAGGGACCCAGAGCTTCAAAAAGCAATCATCTTCATCAGACAAGGGTGGCCTCGGAAAATGGCAAAGAGCTCACCACTGCAAGGCTTTTATGCAGCCAGAAGCCACCTTTCAGAATCAGATGGTCTAGTGCTCTACCACGATCGCATCGTAATTCCCACAGCACTTAGACCCAGTGTCCTTGACCGATTACATGAAGGCCACCAAGGACTAACTAAATGTAGAGAGCGCGCAAGATCAACAGTGTGGTGGCCCAACATTGGACTTCAAATAACACATAAGGTGAGGTCATGCAACTTTTGCAGAGAGCACAAGCCTACACAGCGACGGGAACCTCTCGTGACTACTCCTCTGCCCAATGGCCCCTGGCAAAAGATTGCAGCTGATCTTTGCGAGCTTGAGGGTAAGAACTTTCTTGTCGTTGTTGACTATTTTTCAAGAGACATTGAGATTGCTTCCCTCACTACAACAACCAGCAGACAGGTCATTAACAAGCTTAAACACATGTTCGTTAGATGGGGCATCCCGTTAGAACTGGTCAGTGATAATGGGACGCAGTTCACATCATCAGAGTTCCAAGACTTCAAACTGAGTTATGGCTTCACCCACACTACGTCGAGCCCTCATTACCCCCAGTCAAATGGAGCTGCTGAAAGAGCTGTCCAAACGGCCAAGTACATTCTCAAACAGCCTGACCCCTGCTTAGCCTTAATGAGTTACCGCTCTACACCAATTGCAGCAACCGGTGCAAGCCCAGCTCAACTTATGACAGGACGTCAAATCCGCACCACCATCCCAGTACTCGAAAAGACATTGCTGCCCAGTCCAGTCAATAGGGACACAGTGTGCCAAAGAGATGCTGCAGCTAAGGACTCTTACAGATTCTTCTACAACCGCAGACATTCAGCTCGTCCACTTCCTGAGCTTCTCCCAGGCCAGGATGTTGTAGTGAAGCTTGACGGGGAAAAGGGGTGGACGACTCCAGCCAAGGTCATCAGTAAGTCTAAGGAGCCGAGATCCTACTTGGTGGAGATGGCGAATGGGAACGTGACTCGCCGCAACAGACGACACCTTCAGCCTGTCCCAGGCACCGCTGATCCTGAGGAGCAGCAGCAGAGCACTGTTCCAGCTACACCGACTACTCCAACTAAAGGGGCGGCCGCTTCCCGAGAACCACTAGTAAGGCAGACATTGCCAATCCCTGTCCCGGGGTCTCCTCTCCACCCTACCACACCTGTGAGAGTGACTTCCAGGGGGCGGGAGATTAAAGTACCTCTCAGATTCAGAGACTGAGGACTATCTCCTTTCTATGTTCTAAGGGCAGAATAATCCCTTATCAGGACTGAGGGTAGTCTACCCCCGTGATGTCCTGCGTTCTGACAACACTGTTTTATGTTTAAAGTACTTTTGTTAAAGGGGGAGATGTTGTGAAATCTGTTTATGTTGTCCTAGTAAGGCTACCATGAGGGCAGCCACTAGAGGTCGCTAGCAGACCGGTGTGTATATGTGTTTTTCCAGAAATTGATGTAGCCACGTACACTGCTGCTACAATTCAATAAAAAGTGGTTCGTGCTTGAGAACCCTGCGTCTTATTGCCTCCGAACATGACACTCACGCTTATGCTTCAAGCAAAGAGAGGAGGCTGAAGGAGAATCAGTATGTTTTTGATATTATGGAAAACTTCTGATAAGGTAAGTGAGGTAAGTGACGGAAGTGACGGACAAGGTAAGCGACTCATGTTGTAACTGACGTCAGACGCCGGAGATTTTGGCGGAAAATTAAAGCAAATGGTAGTTTAGATCTGAACAAATTCATTTAAGCTTCAGTATTACCAAATACACTTATCAATTGTCTTATAACTAACACTATTTGTCTAAATAATCTCCAACACCCTGGAGAACAACGAGGAGAGTTTAGAGACTCTCCAAGATTATATTGATCAGTGCTTTCAGGATCTCGTGATGAAGAAGACCCCGTGTGCAGCTCCCCCGGCCAAACCTGAGACGCCGTCGTCGAAAAGACAACGCCCGGCAGATTCCCCCGGCTCAACATCGCCAGCCGGCAAAGATATTGCTGACATACTGGAGTCAATCGACAAGCGATTGTCCAGTTTCGACGCAAGGCTGTCCTTGGTGGAGATTCTTCACCGAGAATTTAAATGCTTGCGAGAATCCCTGGAGTACAGCCAGCAGCAGGTGGAAACGCTTGCTGCTGAAAATGCCACGCTAAGGGAGTCGGTGAAATGTCTCACAGATAATGTTACCCAGCTCAATAGAGAAAATAAAAAAATAAAAGAAACAGTTATCGATCTACAAGCTCGTAGCATGCGTGATAATCTGGTATTTTCTGGTATTCCAGAAGCCGCTGGAGAGGACGCGGAGACCACGGTAAAAAGCTTCATCAAAACCCACCTGAAGCTGCCGGAGGACACTGTGAAGAACATCGTCTTCGATCGGGTACATTGCCTCGGCCCCATTCGGGCTACGGCCGGGAGACCACGTCCTATCGTGGCCAAATTCGGCCACTTCAAACAAAAGCAACATGTGAAAAGCCGCGGCAGGGAATTAAAAGGAATGGACTTCAGCGTGAACGACCAGTTCCCCAAAGAGATCTTGGAACGACGCAGGGTCCTCTTCCCAATCCGACGCGGCTTCATCCAGAAGGGCTCCCGCGCTGTCATCGCTGTGGACCGGCTGTACGTGGACGGACAGCTCCACCGCGACCCCAACATCACTCCGTGGCTGTATTAACCTCACACCAGATAAGAATCAGCTGCACCATTTCCCTATCCACTCACACTAACTTGCATTAACATCTGTTTAACTTACCAGCATCAAATCGCATCTTAAAGTGTGATTTCATAGCAGAATTAACACCGTCACTCTCCGTCAGTGATTTAATTGGAATGTTTACGTTTTGTTTCTGTTTTTTTTTTCTTCTCGTTTTTTTTTTTTTTTCTCCTCTCTTTTCCCCCTCTTGGTTTTATGCTGCTCACCCCTGTCCTTGGTTTCTTTCTTTATTCCTTTCACTGCCTCGATCACCTGCTTCGACACTCATCCGCAAACATCCTTTATTTCGACACATACGCACCATGCGCTCAACGGCAGCACATTTACATCAGTCAGACAGCGCACACAGTCATATAAGATACACACACACTTAAGCCAAGCCTACTCATATTAGTAACTATGCATACACAAAGTCAGACTCAGGGAGCATCTCGCCACACATTTTTTCTCTCTCTCCTTCTCTTTATTTATGAACAAGTGACGTATTCTCTCCACCTGTCTAAGCGACGCACACAGCATACATCCCTAGTTATACACAAACATCTATGGGTACACTGAGGTTCATTACATGGAATATAAATGGAGCTGGCTCCAGAGAAAAGAGGTTAAAAATATTTAACCAACTCAAAAAACTACAGGCAGATGTTGTCCTTTTACAAGAGACCCACAGACCTCTTAGAGGTTCCAATGAACTTAAAACACCTGAGTTTCCCAATATGTTCTCAGCTTGTTATAATTCTAGACAAAGGGGAGTAGCAATTTTAATACATAAAAATATTAATTTCACAGTACTCGATACAGTTATAGATCCAGAGGGCAGATTCTTAATCATTAAAATATCTATACTTGATAAAAAGCTATGTATTGCAAGTGTATATGTTCCAAATGTTGATGATCCCTCATTCTTTCACGGTTTTTTCAGTGCACTCTCTGAACACTTAGATGGCACACTTGTTCTTGGAGGCAACCTCAACCTTGGACTAAATGAAGACATGGATAGGCTCAATACAGCGGGAACTGAGCGTAATTGGCAGTCCACAAATATAATCAAACAGTATATGAGCGACTTTGGTCTTTGCGATGCATGGCGCTCCCTTCACCCCACCAGTAAGGAATATACTTTTTTCTCACATGTCCATCACTCCTACTCTCGTCTGGATTATTTTTTGGTCAGCAGCTCACTGCTGAACGACATTTCAGACACTGAGATTCACCCTATAGCTGTCAGCGATCATGGTCCTGTATCTTTAACACTAATGCACAAGAATAATACTACGCCAAGAAAAAACTGGAGATTTAATATATCACTACTTAAAGATGAAGACTTTATTAAATATTTTAAAAAAGAGTGGACTTCATATTTGGACTATAATGACACTCCCGAAACATCAGCTTCTGTTCTATGGGAAGCAGGGAAAGCTGTGATGAGAGGTAAAATAATTTCTTTCTCATCACATAAAAAGAAAACAAAAATATTCAGGAATTAGAAAAAAACATCAAATCACTAGAAGAAGCCTACGCGTCCCACCAAGATCAAGAAATAATGAACAAAATACGCAAAACAAAACTAGAATTAAATGAGATAATTGATAAAAAAACAAAATTCTTAGTACAAAGACTACGCCTACAAAATTATGAACACGGTAATAAATCCGGTCAATTTCTAGCAAACCAGCTAAAAATAAATAAAGAAAAAACAACTATATGTGCTGTTCAAGATTCATCTGGGAACACATTATATGAACCGATACAAATAAACAACATTTTCAGGGATTTCTATAAAACGTTGTATTCACCACAAATAAACCCATCTAAAAAAGAAATTGATCAGTTTTTGGACAACATAACTCTTCCAAAATTATTGGACACTCAAGCAATGGCACTGGATTCACCACTGACACCAGGTGAACTCCAGGAAGCCCTGATAAGTATGCCCAATAATAAGGCTCCAGGTCCAGACGGCTTTCCTGCAGAATTCTACAAAGAATTCTGGTCGATTCTAGCACCAGTTTTCTACAGAACATTGTTGGAAATTAAAGAAAAGGGCAGACTTCCATCAAATATGAATTCTGCAAACATTAATCTCCTGCTAAAACCAGGCAAAGACCCTGTATATCCCTCAAGCTATCGTCCAATATCCCTTATAAATGTAGACCTTAAAATAATCTGCAAAGCTCTCTCAAAGAGACTGGAGAAAATAACCCCCCTCTTAATTCATCCTGACCAAACTGGTTTCATAAAAGGCAGGCACTCATCAACAAATACACGTAGATTACTTAATTTGATAGACTACTCTTACAGTAAAAACCTAGAAACTACAATATTCTCTTTAGACGCAGAAAAAGCATTCGACAGAGTTAACTGGAAATTTCTATTTGCAACTTTACACAAATTTGGTTTTGGATCCTCTTTCATAAACTGGTTAAAAATATTATATAATTCCCCAACAGCTTGTGTTAGAACAAATGACCAGACATCCTCCAGCTTCTGTCTCTTGAGGGGCACCAGGCAGGGATGCCCACTCTCCCCTTCACTGTTTGCAATTTTTATTGAACCACTAGCAGCAGCAATTAGACAGAATTCAGTAATTAAGGGCATAAAATGCAAGAACGTGGAACATAAAATCAGCCTTTATGCGGATGATGTGTTACTCTTTCTCCAAAACTCACAAACCAATATCTCTGGGGTGATTGAATTGATAAACTCTTTTGCAAGAATATCAGATTACTCAATTAACTGGTCAAAATCTACAGTTCTACTGATTAATTGCTCCTTCCATAATTCCTCTTCTACACCACTGCAATCGGGAAATATAAAATATTTAGGTATTAATGTTTCTCCCAAGCTTGCAGATCTAACTAAATTAAACCATATCCCACTTTTAAAGAAGGTAGAAGATGATCTGGCTAGATGGAAATGTCTACCCATATCACTCATGGGAAGGGTTGCCGCTATAAAAATGATGGTCTTACCAAAAATAAATTATTTATTCTCAATGATCCCAACTAAACCGCCACAAGATTGGTTCAGATCTCTAGATTCATGTATGTCCAAATTCCTTTGGAAAAATAAACCCCCACGTATAAGCTTAAAAACACTACAAACGACCAAGGATAAAGGAGGACTAGAACTGCCTAACTTTCAGCACTACTTCTTAGCCAACAGGCTTCAGTTTATCTCAGGATGGCTAAAACACACCCTCTTAGATGAACCTTGGCTAGATGTAGAACAAGCACTCTGCAATAATCTAGAGATCTCAGACCTACCATTTATCAGCTCAAACATCCAACGACATGAATGCTTTAAAAGCATCAACATCAGCTCTTCTCTGACAGCATGGTGGGAGTTTCTAAAATTGACGGAGTCTTCATTAATCCCATGCAAACGTACACCTATCTGGAACAACCCTGACATATTACAAAACAATAATATGATAAACTTTTCAGATTGGAGTGGTAAAGGAATCAAATATTTAGAACATATACTAGAAGGAACAGAATTTATTTCATTTGACGGACTAGTTACACAATATGGGATCAACAAGAAAAGATTTTTAGAATATCAACAAATTAAATCCATAGTAAAAAAGAAATTTAAACCGGGTCAAGTTGAACTACAAACACCACCAAGTGTGGTTCAATTTCTTACTCTTAAACCCCCCAAATTACTATCCAAAATATACAGAATGCTTTCTAAAACAGATGAATCAATATCACTTCCTATTGCAAAATGGGAAGCGGATTTATCAGTTAACTTAGACCTAAACTTCTGGTCTCAGACTTGCTTAAAAACCTTTCATCTAATTAGAAATCCCAGTCTTCAATTAATTCAATACAAAATATTACATAGAGTGCACTATACAGGTCATCGGATGTTCAAGAGGGGCTTTACGTCTACCAACAACTGCTCACACTGCCAAACCAATTCACCGGACAATTATATCCACGCTCTTTGGTTCTGTCCACCAGTTCAGAAGTTTTGGCGCGAGATATGTGAAGACTTATCAAAGTGTCTGAAATGTAACATTCCAACTTCCCCCTTAGTGTGTTTGTTGGGCAGCTTAGATAATGTCACTTCAGAAAAGAATATAGCCCATATGGTTTTCACTGCCCTATGCATAGCCAAGAAAACAGTCCTCATGAACTGGAAAAATAAAAATAATCTTAATTCTAACCAATATAGAAATTATCTATTAGATTACATTAGTCTTGATACAGCCTCTGCCACCACATCAGATCAATTGCTCTGGGCTCCTTTGATCAGCTCCATCACCTAGTGGGGGTGGGGGGTCATAGTTTGGTCCCGCCTTCACTGTTGTGATTGGTGTGGGGGTAGGGACAGGCTTAGGGCGTCGGGGGGTTCCCCGGAGGCATCTTCCTTGGGGGGCTCAACCCGGGGTAGCGGTCACGTCCGGTTAGGGGCTCTGTTGGCTCTTAGGTGACGGTTTCCTCGCGGCTGCGTGCAGCGGGGCTAGGGGAGGGTCTGTGCTGACGGACGTGGGTTACTGACCTGGTAGCCTGGCTGCCCCTGGGTGGGTCCGGGATGGGCGTGAGGTTCTGGGGGCGCTCCGTCTCTGGGCTGGGGCCCGGGCCGGGCCTCGGGGGCTTGGGTCCTGGTTGGTGTGTTGCCGGGGTTGCGGGCGGGTGGGTGCATGGGGGCCCAGCCCTGGAGCGGGGTGCCGCCAGTGCATCCAGCCACCTGGGGGGCTCTTCAACTGGTGGGGAAGATTGTCACATCTTGCAGGAGCTTTCCTCTCCTCAGGGGCTCTCTCTGCAGGAGGGGGAGATACAGGAGAGGTGGAAGAAGATCTCAGCCTGGGTGTTTATTGTCTTATGTAGTCTGGAAGAAGAGTGGATGGTGGGGTGGGTGCAGTTTTCTCTGTGGTGGGGTTGGGTGGACTGTCCCGGGCTCTGTGGGGCCGGGAGGCGCTGCTGCGCTGGGCCCCGGTCTGGATGGGCCTGGGTCCCCTTTCCCTGGCGGGTCGCGGAGTATGGGGGTGCCTACTGGGGTCAGCGGGGGAGCTGGCCCCAGGGAGGGGTCACTTGCCCCTCCCTTCCTTCCCTCCCCATCTCCAGCTGCCTCCCTCTTCCCGCTCCACCACAACCACCCACACATGCAGGACCTTGGAGTAGGGGTATGTCACCAGGGTGCAGAGGAGGCCACCCCCCCCCCGTCCCCTTCTGGCTGCCTCTGCCTCAATTTTAACCCACAACTTAGACATTCACTTTACTCACACTCTCATTACACATACATATAGGATCTTGGGGGTGGGCACGATACACGGAATCCAAAGTACCATCAGGGTGTACACCCCACCCCTGGCGTCGTTGCCCACCTCTCAAGGTTAAATACACGTAGACATTGAGGGCTAGCAGGAGGGACCATGCGCTTACCTGCTGCTCTCTGGCAGGTAGCTCCATGCCCTCCTGGGTTTTAAATGCACCTTAGAACACACATGCATCAACACTACAATGAGCGGGTGGAGGGAGGTTTGGAGTCTTCTCTCACCCCCGTTCTCTGCGGCCTGCTGGAGCGGGGGGGCTAGGAGGAGGAGTTGGCCGTCCGACTGCGGTCTGGAGTGTGGGGCCTTCCTGCTGCTGCGGAGTCGGGGCGGTCTGCCTCCCCCCACCGCAGGGAAAAGGGTAACACCACCTGGGTCTGGGTGCAGTTTCCCTCTCCAGGGGCAAGGGTACCTAGACCCGGTGTGTAGAGTACGCTTGGGGAGTGTGATCGTGTGTACAGCGTCTCTTTATGTCTGTCTCCACGTTGGTTGAGTGTGGAGTAAGTGCATATGAGAGCATGAGGGTGGGAATGGATGTTTGTATCTGTGTGTGCCTGTATGTCTGTGTCTATATGTCAGGTTGGGTGTCAGGCGCCACCTCTCTGGGGACATCTCAGGCCCTCCAAGGTTTGGAGGACTATCTCCCCCTACCACCACTTCCCCTGCCAGTGGCGGACTCCCTCAGACATCGGTGCGTTGGTGGTTCTTTGTGTCTGGGGATGGGCGTCCAGGTACACACCGGCTCACTCCTTGGCGGCCGCTTATCGGGGCCTGGAGCCTGGGGCTCGTTCGGGCCACTTCGGAGGTGGGGTGCCCCCGGCCTCTCGGCCTGGGGCTCGGTCACTCAGGCACAGCTGGCTGCCGGCGGAGCTCACGGGCGCGTCACTGCAACTCCCCCCGGCTTCTGCTCCGCGGCTGCTGAGTGAGCCCTCATCTGGGACTCTCCTCAGCTCTTACTGGGACAGTGGCGCAGCTGCCCCTCTGTTGGTCTTCCTTGGTCTCTTGTGTTCTGGGGGCCTCTGGATGTCTGGAGTTTTGATCTCCTCATTACCTGCTTCATGCCCTGGAGGACGGGGCTGTGGCCCCCCCACACCCTCTAGCAGATCATTACATGAAGGAACCTTTTAAAAAAACAAAAAAAAAACCAAGCGCGTCCATGCTCACAGGTGTACACACGGGTGATCACACCCACAAACTACACCCTTTTTGGCTCCTACCTCAAAGCACACTGTGTTCTGTTGATCTTATGTGCTGCACAATAATGTTTAACATTTAGTATTTACTGTCATATTCCCATATATCATTGTGATGTTGTTTATTCTATTACTCTTGTTCTCTTCTGCTTGTTTTCTTTTTTCTTTCTCAGCAGGTGATCCAGGTGATTGATATATGCATTTTTTTTTCTCTGCCCGTTCTGTTGGTTTTTGTCTTTTGCCCTTCTCCCCCGTCCCTCTTCTCAGCTGTTTCTCTTTCCCTCTTTCTTTCTCCCCTTCTTTTCCCCAGTCAAGTCTGTCCCGTATTCAGTAAGTGAAAATAAAATAAACAATAAAAGGTGAATCAAATGGACCATTACGGCAAGGCTGGGATGGTCAATTTGGTAAAGTAAATCCGTTGGGCATCTTTCTTTGCCTTTAGACAACAATTCTGATGCAAAAGAGCCAAACGGGACAGGCAAAAAAAATAAAATAAATAAATAAATAAAAATTTGATATGCCCAAGAAAAAAAAAGAAAAAAAAAAAGGAAAACTTCTGATAGAAATGAATGGACACTGCACTCTCCTGGCACAGCAAAGTGTTCCAGGGACTGCAGTGCAGGATTATCCAGATGAGAGCTGCCGCTGACCTGTGCACTCAAGAGATGAGCATTTACTGTCAATGCACGAGCTGTTCCTGTGCCACGTGGGATGTACCAATGAGAGGTTTATGAAGGTTTGTACTGCCACTGTGGCGTCTGGAGCAGCACGCATACTGCTGTTCCAGAAGTCACATTTTTCCTGGCTGTTGTACCCCCATTCCCAGAAAAGCTACTCAATGTGTGTGTGTGTGTGTGTGTGTGTGTGTGTGTGTGTGTGTGTGTGTGCAGAGCTGGCACAGATGTTTGATTGCTTTGGCGTCAGTTGTATGTAGACTGCTATGAAAACTCAGTGAGGGTCAGGGATTGCTCAGTTGTCTGATAGCACTTCTTTGTGTCACGGTCCTGAGTCTGTGGACTCAGTGTTTTTCTGTTTGTATTAGTTATCTTTGTTTTCATGATGTGTTTTGATTCTCTTGGGTTTGATTTCTGTCACTGTATCCCCTAGTTTAGTCCACGTCTGTTCAGTTTCCTGTTTTACTTTGAAAGTCTGTGTACTATGTCAATGTGTTGAGTTTTGCCTCCCCTTGTCTTGTCATGTCTGATGAGTCCCAGCTGTGCTCTCCTCCTGTTTCACATTCCCTAATCACCTCAGTATGTATTTAAGCCCTGTGTTTTTCCCTGCCAGTTGTTGCGTCCTCCACGTTTGTTGTGTGTGTATCCATGGTCGTCTACCTTCAGCATCTCCTGTCTAGTTAGTTTAAGTTGTTGTTTATGTATCGTCCAAGGGTGACTCTCCAGCAAATAAAGCCGTCGTTTAAGTTAATGTTTTGTCTCCGAGTCCTGCACGTGGGTCCAGCCACTGACAGCCACACAACTCATCGTGACACTTTGTGGTTTTGGCGCTCCCTTCTCCTCTGCATTTACTGTGGCCACAGAGCTGTGATTGAAGTCTGACGTACTCTTTGTCCAGGGCAACTGCTCCAACCCTGAGCCTATGGTGTAGGTATTTTATTATGACTCCAGGAAAAGAGAACTGGCAGAGCTTCTTTTTCCACTTTATTCAGTTCTCCAGTAGTCACAAAAAACTGTCCTTAAAATGCCTGGGAAACAGATCTTTTTGTTGGACTAAAGTTGACTCTGCAGATTTTGATTAGTGACTATGCTTTAACTGTGGCATCAACAGGAAACGGAATTACACGAGCAGGAATCATAGCGAGAGGAACTGGAACAACAATGTCATGCCGACTTTCTCACCTGCTGGAAAAGTCGCTTTTCTCTAATCCTAAACTTGCTCATCCCTATTTATCCGCTAGCTCATCCACTTGATGTTGTATGGGTTATTTTTGTGCCACTGTTCTGAGCGCACGTAAAAAAAAATTGCAGGTGCAAGACTTGCATTTTAAGGAGAAATTTATTTTGAGCAAAGAAAAGCTAAATTTGAGTAAACAAAATTCATTGCTGCGTGCAAAAAATGTATTTCAGTGTTTGCTAATATCTAGGGTGACCAGCCGTCCTCTTTTCTCCGGACATGTCCACTTTTCACGTTCTGTCCAGGGGGATTTTCGAGACGGGTAAAAATGTCTGGGGTTTTCCTATCGGCCTACAGAGGACCCATATGTGCAACGCCATCCCCGAACTGCTGTGTTAAGTGTTGTTCCGCGCTCACAGAAAGGACAGCGGCGCACTGAAAAGATGTCAAAGCGCAAGAGCATCTTTTCAGACAAACTGCAAAAGAAATTTCCCTCGTACCATCCCGCTCGGAATAAATGGAAAGCGTAGTGCACTGTATGCAGAGCTGGCACAGACGTTTGTGTGTCTAACAAAGGTACCGTAGATCTTGCTGCTTACATGGACACAGAAAAACATAAAAAGGTTGTGCGAGGTGAAAACACCTGGGAAAAACGAGGATGCTGTTGTATCTGCAGCAGCAGGTGCACTGGCATTTCATATGAAGCATCCCAATAGCTACTGATCTATGGATAGTGTGTTGCTAACAACAATAATAATAACTTAAAAAAATCAAAAGCATTTCCAGACTTTAACACAGCTAAAAAGTTCAGCAGTGCCCCACCAAGACTGAAGCTGTTGTCAGTGGTGTGATAGTGCTACACTCAGTGGAAATCACTCTTGAAGCTCTTAATGAAATCCAGTACTGTGGCATTTCTCAGACTTAAGTAATCATGGAACCTTGGTCTCTTGTGCTCTGAGGGCCTCTGGATGTCTGGAGCCTGGATCTCCTCCATACCTGCTTCATACCCTGGAGGACGGGGCTGTGGCCCCCCCACACCCTCTAACAGATCATTACATGAAGGAACCTTTTAAAAACAAGCGCGTCCATGCTCACAGGTGCACACACGGGTGATCACACCCACAAACTACACCCTTTTTGGCTCCTACCTCAAAGCACACTGTGTTCTGTTGATCTTATGTGCTGCACAATAATGTTTAACATTTAGTATTTACTGTCATATTCCCATATATCATTGTGATGTTGTTTATTCTATTACTCTTGTTCTCTTCTGCTTGCTTTCTTTTTTCTTTCTCAGCAGGTGATCCAGGTGATTGATATATGCATTTTTTTTCTCTGCCCGTTCTGTTGGTTTTTGTCTTTTGCCCTTCTCCCCCGTCCCTCTTCTCAGCTGTTTCTCTTTCCCTCTTTCTTTCTCCCCTTCTTTCCCCCAGTCAAGTCTGTCCCGTATTCAGTAAGTGAAAATAAAATGAACAATAAAAGGTGAATCAAATAGACCATTACAGCAAGGCTGGGATGGTCAGTTTGGTAAAGTAAATCCGTTGGGCATCTTTCTTCGCCTTTAGACAACAATTCTGATGCAAAAGAGCCAAACGGGACAGGCAAAAAAAATAAAATAAATAAATAAATAAAAATTTGATATGCCCAAGAAAAAAAAAAAAAAAAAAAAAAAAAAGGAAAACTTCTGATAAAAATGAATGGACACTGCACTCTCCTGGCACAGCAAAGTGTTCCAGGGACTGCAGTGCAGGATTATCCAGATGAGAGCTGCCGCTGACCTGTGCACTCAAGAGATGAGCGTTTACTGTCAATGCACGAGCTGTTCCTGTGCCACGTGGGATGTACCAATGAGAGGTTTATGAAGGTTTGTACTGCCACTGTGGCGTCTGGAGCAGCACGCATACTGCTGTTCCAGAAGTCACATTTTTCCTGGCTGTCGTACCCCCATTCCCAGAAAAGCTACTCAATGTGTGTGTGTGTGTGTGTGTGTGTGTGTGTGTGTGTGTGCAGAGCTGGCACAGATGTTTGATTGCTTTGGCGTCAGTTGTATGTAGACTGCTATGAAAACTCAGTGAGGGTCAGGGATTGCTCAGTTGTCTGATAGCACTTCTTTGTGTCACGGTCCTGAGTCTGTGGACTCAGTGTTTTTCTGTTTGTATTAGTTATCTTTGTTTTCATGATGTGTTTTGATTCTCTTGGGTTTGATTTCTGTCACTGTATCCCCTAGTTTAGTCCACGTCTGTTCAGTTTCCTGTTTTACTTTGAAAGTCTGTGTACTATGTCAATGTGTTGAGTTTTGCCTCCCCTTGTCTTGTCATGTCTGATGAGTCCCAGCTGTGCTCTCCTCCTGTTTCACATTCCCTAATCACCTCCGTATGTATTTAAGCCCTGTGTTTTTCCCTGCCAGTTGTTGCGTCCTCCACGTTTGTTGTGTGTGTATCCATGGTCGTCTACCTTCAGCATCTCCTGTCTAGTTAGTTTAAGTTGTTGTTTATGTATCGTCCAAGGGTGACTCTCCAGCAAATAAAGCCGTCGTTTAAGTTAATGTTTTGTCTCCGAGTCCTGCACGTGGGTCCAGCCACTGACAGCCACACAACTCATCGTGACACTTTGTGGTTTTGGCGCTCCCTTCTCCTCTGCATTTACTGTGGCCACAGAGCTGTGATTGAAGTCTGACGTACTCTTTGTCCAGGGCAACTGCTCCAACCCTGAGCCTATGGTGTAGGTATTTTATTATGACTCCAGGAAAAGAGAACTGGCAGAGCTTCTTTTTCCACTTTATTCAGTTCTCCAGTAGTCACAAAAAACTGTCCTTAAAATGCCTGGGAAACAGATCTTTTTGTTGGACTAAAGTTGACTCTGCAGATTTTGATTAGTGACTATGCTTTAACTGTGGCATCAACAGGAAACGGAATTACACGAGCAGGAATCATAGCGAGAGGAACTGGAACAACAATGTCATGCCGACTTTCTCACCTGCTGGAAAAGTCGCTTTTCTCTAATCCTAAACTTGCTCATCCCTATTTATCCGCTAGCTCATCCACTTGATGTTGTATGGGTTATTTTTGTGCCACTGTTCTGAGCGCACGTAAAAAAAAATTGCAGGTGCAAGACTTGCATTTTAAGGAGAAATTTATTTTGAGCAAAGAAAAGCTAAATTTGAGTAAACAAAATTCATTGCTGCGTGCAAAAAATGTATTTCAGTGTTTGCTAATATCTAGGGTGACCAGCCGTCCTCTTTTCTCCGGACATGTCCACTTTTCACGTTCTGTCCAGGGGGATTTTCGAGACGGGTAAAAATGTCTGGGGTTTTCCTATCGGCCTACAGAGGACCCATATGTGCAACGCCATCCCCGAACTGCTGTGTTAAGTGTTGTTCCGCGCTCACAGAAAGGACAGCGGCGCACTGAAAAGATGTCAAAGCGCAAGAGCATCTTTTCAGACAAACTGCAAAAGAAATTTCCCTCGTACCATCCCGCTCGGAATAAATGGAAAGCGTAGTGCACTGTATGCAGAGCTGGCACAGACGTTTGTGTGTCTAACAAAGGTACCGTAGATCTTGCTGCTTACATGGACACAGAAAAACATAAAAAGGTTGTGCGAGGTGAAAACACCTGGGAAAAACGAGGATGCTGTTGTATCTGCAGCAGCAGGTGCACTGGCATTTCATATGAAGCATCCCAATAGCTACTGATCTATGGATAGTGTGTTGCTAACAACAATAATAATAACTTAAAAAAATCAAAAGCACTTCCAGACTTTAACACAGCTAAAAAGTTCAGCAGTGCCCCACCAAGACTGAAGCTGTTGTCAGTGGTGTGATAGTGCTACACTCAGTGGAAATCACTCTTGAAGCTCTTAATGAAATCCAGTACTGTGGCATTTCTCAGACTTAAGTAATCATGGAACCTTGGTCTCTTGTGCTCTGAGGGCCTCTGGATGTCTGGAGCCTGGATCTCCTCCATACCTGCTTCATACCCTGGAGGACGGGGCTGTGGCCCCCCCACACCCTCTAACAGATCATTACATGAAGGAACCTTTTAAAAACAAGCGCGTCCATGCTCACAGGTGCACACACGGGTGATCACACCCACAAACTACACCCTTTTTGGCTCCTACCTCAAAGCACACTGTGTGCTGTTGATCTTACGTGCTGCACAATAATGTTTAATATTTAGTATTTACTGTCATATTCACATAGATCATCGTGATGTTGTTTATTATGTTGCTCTTCTTTTTTTCTTTTTTTTGCTTGTTTTCTCTTTTTTCTTTCTCAACAGCTGATCCAGGTGATTGATATTTGTATTTTTGTCTGTTAGTTTTGTTGGTTTTTGTTTTGTGCCCTTTATCACTGTTCCTCTTCCCCGCTGTTTTTCTTTCCCTCTTTCTTTCTCCCCTTTTCCCCAGTCAAGTCTGTCCTGTATTTAACAAGTGAAAATAAGATAAAATAAAATATAAAAGGTGAATCAAATAGACCAATACTGTAAGGCTGGGATGGTCCATTTGGTAAAGTTAACCCGTTGGGCATCAAAAAAAGTAATCATGGAGCAGAGAAAATATTCCCGATCATACTTTGACTGGAAGAATGGTAGTGTGCAAACAAAATTAATTGAGGTTAGAAACGACAAATGAGGCAGCAGAAACCACTGCACAATACCTCACTGGCAATATTTCTTACACAGATGAAGCATTATTTCTGTAACATTATTTAATTCCAGAGGTTTTTAAGTTTTGGGGTTTTTTTTGCACTTGTTGACTTGTAAAAGCTTATATGACATTTTTTATTTCACCATTCATTAACCGCACAGATAAGGTATCTTTTAAATATGTTAAAATGTTCTTTAAACAAACAGTATTATTAAAATTCTTCATGACTGGGCCAAGTGTCCTCTTTTTTTGGAAATCAAAATGTGGTCACCCTACTATTAAATATTATGCCACTAATAGAAATACTTTTCTTTCTTATTGTCATTTAAAATGTCGAGCTTTTAATAAATAATCATCTGAATCTTACAACCAAAGTTTTCATCTGATGTAAAATGTATAGAAATCCATTATTGTATTCAGTAAATATCAAGTCTAGTATATACTCTAGTAAGTTGTGGTATTCTTTCCTTTGGGAAGGTACCATCAGTGCAGTCTGCAATTCTGTTGAAGAAAGATGTTGAATCTACTTAATTACTGGAGAAAAATAATAGATTTCTGTGCATTTGTTTTATACGTGCATTAAATTAAAATCGGTTTTGTCAATTAAGCATCTTGAGGCAGAGGGTGGGGGAGTGGTTCCCTAATTTTTTCTTTTCTTTTTTTGCTGGGAGTTGGCAACCCTATTAGTGAGATATATGTAATTATAAATCAGGTTGTTTTATATTTTTGCTAAGTACTGTTTAGAATACCAGAATAGGGAGGATGGTGTAAGTTTAAGTTTATTATAAAGGCTTTATGGCTTTTCCTATTAAACCACGGTGGGCCAGTCAATGGTCAAAATGCCTGGGCTGATTTTTTGTCCCAGTCCTGCCCTCCTCCAAAGACAGCGTGTAGTGGTAGAGGCCCCGTACAGACAGAGACGGAGAGACGGATTTAAATGCGAGCGTGATGTGAGCTTCTGTAGTAGCAGCTTCTTCTCTTCTCTTTTATCTTCTCCACTCCTCATTATTCACCTCCCAGTGTTCAAACAGTTTGACTTAGTAAAAGAAAAACACTCCTTATCCACCCCATCCATCAAACCCACCCTCTCTCTGTTTTATCACCCCTCTCCACCTGCCCTGTGGCATCCCTCCATTTGTCTAGTGAGGTCATCCCTCTGTTCCATCTAATCCTGCGAGGTGCTCATCTTTCTGCCTCCCTTTAATCCGCCTGTGGCCCCTGGCTCCAGCCACACATACACATGTGCATGCTTTTGCACACAGACTTGCAGTTATTCTTGTATTGTATAGTCAGACACTCAGTAATTCTCACAGCATGCATACACGCATAGTCATTCAGATAGCACACGTGCACTCACTGTGCCACGCCGCCGCTCTCTATAAAACTGCCCTGGTCTCTGTACAAAAGCCATTCTGTCTGTCCCTGTCCCTCTGTTTGCCTTTGTCGTCTGCTGATACCCCATCATCACACAGGTATGTCTTTCAGGTTTTTAATGAGATCTTTCTGGGGTTTTATTCTCACCAGTTAGCATAATTAAACAGTTAGACAATTAAACATCATAGAGTGCAAATTTTATAACCTTTTTTTTCTAATTTGATTTTTCTGGAGGTTTTTTTTCCCTCTGTGGGATAATATAAGTAAAACTAAATTTGTAGTATGTTCATCCCTGAACGCACCACAAAGGAGAAATCTGTAAAATACGAATATTAAAATCAGCAATTCAGGCCAGATAAAATAAATGGAAAACACGGCAAACTTAAATGTGTTAATATGAGAGAAAAATCCAAATAAATTTTAGATTTGTTACTGCACAGGACAATTGTTAAGGCAGCAATTAAGTGTTCAAGGAGAGGTCAACACAACACAGTTGTTGTATAGCTTCTTCAGAGTTTGCTGTCTGACAGCAAATTAACTCTTATGAGTATGTGTGTGCGTGTGTAGCATATAGGGCTGGGTATCGTCACTGATTTCTAGAATCGATTCAATTCCGATTCACAAGGCCCCGAATCGATTCGATCCACGATTCGATTTAATTTGATTCGATTCGATTTAAATCTGGGAAATTTTGACAGTCAGAAATATAATTCAGATCAGTACATTTACATATTTTTGTATCAATAAAAAGGAAGCTGACACACGCAAGACTTTATCACAGGTGTGAGCGTCACAGCAGATGCTTTTGTGTCAAAGTAGCTGAGGATAAAACACAGAAAAACATGAAGGTGGTTTTCCTGGCCTGGGATTTTATAAAAAATATTCTGCAGTACATCAAAAACGAAAGAAAACCATTAATCAACATATGAACATCACCTCTGAAGTTACAGCGGTTTTATTACAGACACAGCGTTTTGCATTTTGAATAATTTTAAAAAGTTTACATTTCTTCAGTATTGAACAGCAGAAATGAGGTTTTCTTTTCGGAAGAATGTAAAAGGGAAAAAAACAGCGGCTGACAGCCTGTAAACAACAGTAGACTTGTGCGTAACAAGCAAGCGAATAATGAAGAAAGGGAAACTGTTCTTCAGTTCAGTTCAGTTCATTTTTATTTCAAACATTTCAAACATGTGCCTTCACAATCATTACAAAATATCATTCCATTATTTGTTTGAAAAGGAGTAGGCTGAAGTATTTACTTATTTGTCCCTACCCCCTCAAGTTTTACCTCTCATTCATTTAATTTTTTTTTGTCTTAAATTAAACAAACAACATATGAAACATATAAACATATGAAGTAAAACAAAACATAACATACATAAATCAAAAACAAGAAATTAGCAAGCCCCACCACAGTATAGTTTCTTTCATATGAAAAATACAGAATGTGTATATTTGCAGATACACAAGTTATGGAAAAACAACAAACCAAAACAAAACAAAAAAACAAAAAAAACAACCAAAAAAGAACCGCAACACCATTACCAGCAACATTACCATCCTGGGTTAACCCCGTTTTCTTCATTCTTATACTTATTTAAAATTAGGTTTTTATATTTTACTTTAAACTGTTTTATGTTTTGACTGTCTTTTATTTCTTCTGTTAGACTGTTCCATAATTTAACTCCTGCAATTGAGATTGACATAGTTCTTAAAGTTGTTCTAGCACTTTGTATTTTTAAATTCCATTTCCCTCTTAAGTTATACCCACCTTCTCTTTCTATGAACAATTTACAGATTTCTTTGGGAAGCAATTTATTTCTGACTTTATACATTATTTGCGCTGTTTTAAGCTTCACCAAGTCTTGGAATTTAATAGCTTGCATTTTGACAAAGAGTGCATTTGTATGGTCCCTGTACCCTACATTATTTATTAATCTAATGGCCCTTTTCTGTATTATAGTTATTGTTTGTGTGTTACTTTTGTATGTGTTTCCCCAGACCTCTACACAGTAGCTCATATATGGCAGTAGTAAAGCACAGTATAAAATGTGCAGTGCTTTCTGATCCAACATATGCTTTGCTTTTCCCAGGACGGCAATGCCCCGTGCCAATTTCCCCCGAACATAAGTAATGTGTGGCTTCCAACAGAGCTTGTGGTCAATGATCACCCCAAGAAATTTTATTTCATTTACTCTTTCTAAATATACATTGTCAACACATATTTCTACTTCGATGTTTTTCTTTTGGTTTCCAAACAACATAAATTTGGTTTTATCGAGATTCAATGATAATTTATTTATATCAAACCACTTCTTTAATATCGTTAATTCCTGTGTGATCATTTCCAAAACCTGTGGCAATTCCCCACCTGCACACAGTATATTTGTGTCATCTGCAAATATTACAAACTTTAAAATCTCCGATACTCTGCAGATATCATTTAAGTACATAATAAACATTTTTGGACCCAGTACTGAACCTTGAGGTACTCCACAAGCTATATCCATCAAATTAGATTTATATTCATTTATTTGTACATATTGTTGCCTATTCCCTACATAGCTTTTTAACCATTCCAAAACCACTCCCCTAAACCCGTACTTTTCCAGTTTTTTTAATAGAATTTCATGATTAACAGTATCAAACGCCTTCTTTAGATCTAAGAAAACTCTTGAAGTACAGAGAGAGAGAGAGCTGTGCATCGCGGTGGAAGCAAAACAGTAAAAGTCAGAGTGAATTCATGACGATGTTTATGTGAAGGGTTTGGATCTTCTTTTGCTGCTGGTTCGGTCAATATTGTTTGGAGAGAGATCAAACTAACAGCTTTAGAATCGGCTCATAAAGGGCGTGCACACAAAGCGCGGACCCGCCGACAGATCAGAATCAGCGAGCTGTCGGCTTTCAGCCCCGACTGTGAGAAAAGCGACATTTAACTGATTCTGATCCGCGGGTCCCGCTGTGTGTTTAAGTCTTTGTGCAGAATCCGTGTTCCTGCTCTCATTTACTGTTTTAACTGTTTGGTGGTTCTTGAAATTTTGTGAGATGTCACCTGAGATTCTGGCATTTTGGGCAAAATAAATTTATATTAAAAAATCGATTCAGGATTTTAATGAATCGATTTTACGTTATCCAAGCCAGAATCGATTTTAATCGATGAATCGATTATAAAAACCCAGCCCTAGTAGCATACCACCATCAGCGCTGTGGCTTTGCGGTCACTGTCAGCAGCAGACACAGTTGCTGATAGTCTGATATCAGACTGGTTCATTTAGCACTCGGATGATGTACTAACAAGTGTGCACAAATGTGCTTGTGGTACATTTCCAGCAGTTACATCATGCCTGTTTCTTTCATCATCCGGTTAGTCACTATCCAGTGTTTTTCAGGCCTGGATTGTTCCCGTGTTCAGTAGAGCCTTTATTTCAACAAAACAAACAACACAGTGGGAACTTGCATGTTCTCCCTGTGCTTGTACAGGTTTCTGCCAAGTATTTTGGAATCTTTCCCACATTTGGAAGATACGCATGCCATTTCAGTTGGACGTGTGTGAGGTGGATAAAGGGCATGGAGTACTGTATGACTGAAAATAGGGCTTGTAGTCTAAAGTACTTTGAATGGTCAACGAGACTAAAAAGGCGACTCATTAAGAAATAAAGTTACACTCCTGTTACACTAAGTTGGACACACAACCTAAAAACCACTGAAGCAGAGATGTGCTGACAACGATGGATACAAGCCTGTAAAAAAAAGCTTTTAAAAAAGCTGTTCTGGAATCATTTTTGTTTCCTTTTACAAACTGTTTTCCAAACTCCAACTTTCAAACTCTTTTGAGTATGACAACACAATAGCTCGTACTCAAAATAAACTAATGATATATTGTGCTGTGCGCTGTGCATGACACACACACACCTGTTGTCCTTGACTAAAATTAACCCACTAAAGCCTGTGCTAGTTGCTCACTGAAACTTGACCCTTCTCCAGATCCCCTGGTTTACTTATCCTCCCTCCATTCAGTTCCAAATAGGCACTTTCCAGCTATACCGGCAAGAAGTGTTGAAATATAAATATTTAAGGAATCCAATTGTCATTTCTCTCATTACCATGCGTCATAACTTTATTCATAGGCTTCACTGCTGTAAAGAATGGCTGGGCCCACCCAGATGTGGGCCTACAGTCACAATGAAACCAGTAAACCAGTTAGGTTGGTGTTCATTCCAAATCCACCTCAGTCAATGCACTGAAAACACTTTTGTTATTCTTGCAAGAAAGCACAACCCACTCGCCCAATGGGAGAGGAGAGCTTGTATAATTAAGGTTTTACCCATCGTTGTACTTTCAGACACATGGCTTTGATTTGAGTTTACATGGAGGTTAATGCGTTTTTCTGTCTGCACTCCAACAATATCTCATGCTCAGTTCCTGTTTTCGTTGTTCCCTGACTTTCAAACCACGCTGTTCTCGGAAAATGTTATTCATATATTTCATTTGGATCCATGACAAAGTCTGTTAGAATGAGAAATAGCTGTAAAAATCGGGTGGTACAGCTGCAGGAAATGTCACTTCATAAAATGAATGATATTAATGAAGCTCTAGGATTTTACATTCCTGATAAGAAGTGTTTTGAGCAAACAATTGCTCTGCAGCTCTATTTAAAAGGTGTTAATTAACCAGTACTATAAAAGCATTAAAATAAAAGTTCAAATTCATTAAAAATGAATTTAAATGAAATGCAATCCAGCTTTATAACTAGGGGTGGGTTTTGATTATCCAATATTATCCAAGCTAGAATCGATTTTAATCGGAAAATCGATTCTAGCTTGGATAATATGATATCGATTCATTAAAATCCTGAATCGGTTTTTAAATATAAATTTATTTTGCCCAAAACGCCAGAATCTCAGGTTAAACCTCACAGAAGTTTGACAACCAACAAACAGCTAAAAACTTAAATGAGAGCAGGTTGCACAAATCCACCGTTATACAGCGCTGTCGTTTTTTTTTTTTTTTTTTTTTTAATTTAACTGTTTTCCGACAAGAAAGTCTCATTTCTGTTCAATACTGAAGAAATGTAAACTGTTTAAAATCATGCCAAATTGCAAAATGCTCAGCTGTGTCTAATCCAACCTCTGTGACTTTGCTTCACTTCAGCAGCATCAGGTAATACTTATATGTTAATTCATGGTTTTCTTCCATTTTTGATCTACTGCAGAATATTTTTAAGGTTATCTGCCATAAGTGTCCGTTACTGGGAATTTACTGCTAGTTGTGTTATTTTAATTAACAATCATGATGCCCATCATGTGTTTTGTAAGAGAAAGATGTGTAATATTGTTTTGAATGAACATAGCTAAGAGGGTGGACAGGAAGGGTGTAACGTTGGACCCAAGAAACATACGCTGGAGCGAATATGATGACAGCATAACTTTTGTTTAATACTGTGGTTTGTTTACTGGGACACAGACACTCCCGCTCTCTCTGCTGTCACGTCCGCTTCTCCCCTCCGACTGTCACTGCCAACATATAAAGAGACACAATCACTGTCAGATCCCAGCACACCTGTTCACCCCGCCCCTGCGCCGCCCCGGGAGCTCACTGCGTCACCCCTCCTCTGCAGCTGGCCAGAGACCACAAAGGACATTACATGAAAGGCCCCTTCATCCAGCATTTAATAAATGGCGTGGACACGGGTGCTAAACAAGGCCTTTCTGCTATAAAGAGTAATCAAAATCCCAGAAAGGTTAACCCTCCTTTCCACGTGAGTGTGTGGAATTTGCTTTATGTTTTATACATACCAAATGATTTGGAGGTGTACTTTTGGCATATGATCTTTAAGTGTCTTTAAGTGAGACTGAATCTTTATAATATTTTGATTTAATGATGAGTCCTTTAAGATGAATAATTATGTCTATCCATGATAGTGTTTTGGATCAGTACGTTTCTGGAAGTTATATATCATGCACTAAGCTAAGCTAACCTGTGGCTAGTGTGCATAGAGAGAAAATTAAGGCCATGCTGCAACTCCGAATGCTGTGGCTGATTTATGTACAGGCCTTCCTCCATCTGTATATACACATGCACACAGAGTGAGGGGGTGAGTAACAACACATGGGAAATTTCAGATTTTAAGACGTAGCATTAAGGAGCCGATGGGTATGCCAAAGCTGTGGGTCTAATGCTGGCACTGCATCACAGAGGGAAGAGAGGCCACAGCCTAGAATAACAATTCTGCCTCTTTCAGTTCAACTGCACAAATTCATAAATGATTCAAGATGAAAGGAAAAGGACCAGGCCACGATGGAAATGGTGATAAACGGGTCTTGTGATTTATTTATTTTTTTAATTGTTAACAGACCGGTCTTCCTACATGGAACTTTTTTCACTGTCTGTTAAACTTAAATCTAAACAGGAAATCAATCAAACACTCTTTCAAGCTCTCTCTCACACTGTGCTTATACTGTAATGTGCAAATGTGCTGAGCCAACATTACCACATTGTAGTTTCTAAATTATATTGCTTTGTTGGGTCAGTTTTCACATTTTAATGGGTTGCTAACGTGACACACCGCTTACAAAGTTTAATCAGAATTCCTTCACAATTTTTTGAGCTATCATGTTTACAGACACAATGATGCACATTAACACAACCAAAAACATAACCTCCTACGTGGAGGTTATGAGGCTGACTCAAGACTTTTGCACAGTACTGTATTAGGGCACACAATAATGCGACAGGGACCGGAGCGCCTGAGATGAACTGATGAAAGAGCTTCATAGTTATCTGGCTGCTTGCAAAATGCTCGACTGAACATTTGAAGCTTGGAATTGAGCCACCTCCACCACCACCTTTCCAAACCACACCTGCTAACCTGTCAGACGCACCATTGAGAGAGTGCACTGAGGACAAACATCAAGAGAGAGAAGGGAGACACTAGAAAGTGAGAGAAACCCTATCTCTCCTGCTCTTTATGTGTTTGACCCCTGTCACATTCTCACCTGTTGACACTCCATCCATCTCCAACGTGTCCCCCTGCCAGGACGGTGTCAGCGCACACCCACTGTGAATGTTTGTCTCTGTGCAGGGTTTTATGTCAGAACAATGGCAGCTCCGATGGACAGTGTATGACTAAAAGCGTCACGATGGGGATTGTGTATTTTTCTGTCTCCAGAGTGATTAATCGCAGGAGCACAGAAACGTCAGTCACCTGTGATTTAGTGAGGACGACAAATGGTCCTTTGTTTCCATAGTCCAGCAAAAGCAGATTTTATATATATATATATATATATATATATATATATATATATATATATATATATATATATATATATATATATATATATATATATATATATATATACACCCAGCACGCCCTGCGGGCGGTTTATCCTTCAAGCTCGGGTCCTCTACCAGAGGCCTGGGAGCTTGAGGGTCCTGCGCAGTATCTTAGCTGTTCCCAGGACTGCGCTCTTCTGGACAGAGATCTCCGATGTTGTTCCCGGGATCTGCTGTATGGAACGCCAGGACTGCCATAATGAATTAATTAAATACACCATTAAATAATTAATTAAATGTGGCAATAGTTAATTAAAATTGGAATTAATTAATTAAATAAATAGTTATGACACATGTAATTAATTAATTATTGACACATTTAATTAATTATTGACACATTTAATTAATTATTGACACATTTAATTAATTATTGACACATTTAATTAATTATTTAATGATATATTTATTTATTTCATTTTGGCAGTCCTGGCGCCTGGCTCTCATCATGAAATAATTTTATCTGTCAGCCTCACCCATCAAACTCAGGAGGCGGGGTTAACGCTGCCCATGCAGCTTCTCTAACATTTGATTGGTTGCCGTGCAAAGTAAGTCCAAACAGGTCGATCCTAGATAATCGATTGCTTGTGTAGACTTGGGGCAGCCAGGTATCCCAGAATGCAGATCAAATCACAGGCAGCAATGGTGGTGGTGTAGTTTTAAAATACCCCGTTTTTCTGTCACCAGCTACACTTTTAACGCCGTATGTCTGGTCAGGTTGTCAACATAGAACATGTTTGCAAAAGTGCTCAGATGTTTTCAGAGATTTCACTAGCTCTGCTAACAGTTAGCATGCAGAGTGCACCCAGGGGGTTACGTTAACCGGTTTGTTTACATATTCCACTCTCCGTGTTCCACATGTTGCATTCGCAGATTCTCATTTTCACCGAACGATCGTCTCTTTCCGCCTGGTCTTGTGTCTCTGTGCTTCTGTAACATAAAGAACGAGCTGACATTTTTCTCACGAAACCAGCGATCAGCTCAACAGACCCTCAGTTTACCTGCATGCATCCTCCTCCTCATCTGTCAGCTGTTTAACACCTGCTGCTAATTCAAGAAACACGCCTACGTTACCTGGTGATAGTCACAGTTTAACTGGGCAGCCGGTGCTCGATATAAAGCAATGTCAGCGCATTTTTCTGCACAAGATAAGTAAATATAGTGTTTTCCCCGAGCGCAGAGCTGCTGGAGCTTGTTTCCTTACAGAGCACTTTATAGGCGAACAGCTTCATCAGCGGCTGATGTCCAATCACCGGCACACAGCTTTCAAACCTCAGCTGAGTTTTAGCTCTCAGTGGTTAAACGCTGGACTTCATTCACTCAGGTTCTGTCTGTCGGGTCACGTTTACTTCGCTGTTTTATTTACAACTGAGCAAATCGGTTTGGCTGAGGTTAAAGTTACGTTTCATAACTGCATAGTTTCACAGACGTTTAATGGTTCACTGGCACATGTGTTAGACTGAACTATTCGTTTTTCTTTATCTGGTGTGTTTTGGATTTAACAGTGAATTCTGAGATTAAACTGACTTTTAAAATGTTTTTATACAAAGAGAAGGCACATTTCCACCGAGAGGAGCAGAGTTTGCAACAGCATGTTCATCATGAAGTCTGCAACCTGGACAGAAATATTATATCATCTGTTTTTTAATAGTTATTCAACTGTATTCTAAGCACCAGCTGTCTGTTAGAATGTGATTTTTTTTTCTCTCTCTCTGTTGGCAGAGGTATAAAAATGCACAGGAAAATCTGACGTGCATGGCAAACTTCAGCGACGATATTTAGGGAGGAATAAACACACATCAAACATAAATGAACCATTTGCCTGTCTCCATAATTGAGAGCATTTTCTCTTCTTATGTCAACACTCTCTCTCTCTCTCTCTCTCTCTCTTTTTTTTTGCTTTTTCGGTCATGTTATGTTTACCTGTCAAAGGCTTGTTACAAACTATGAAACACATCGTGCAGACTTCTGGATGTTAGAAGAAAACTAATACTGCTCATGAATGAGACTAAAGGCAGGAAGGTGTCCTTTAAAACTAAACATGTTAATAGGACCTCCCTATTTATATCATAGTTTATGATATAGCACGTGTATTTCAGTAATAGCCTGCTGAGGCCACTATACGTGCTGGCCTCATATCAAATGTGAAGGCAGACTGAGTCTATGTTTGACGTTTTTTATATCTAATCTTCCTTTTCAAACATTTAAACAGCAGCGAGTCTGCAGCTGAGGGAACACAAACTCAAATTGTCGGAACAGGTTTGCTCGTTTCTTGGATTCATTTGGTGATTTATTAAATCTATAACTGTTATTCTAATCTGCTGCCGAGTCTCTTACACTTTTCTTTATGCTGTATATTTTCACGTCTCTGGAATAGTTGGCAGTTAGATAGTCAGCTGTGAAACTTTGTGTTAACTCATGGAGCTGAGGATATCGTGGATATGCTGACCTCGCTGCGTGGTGTACAGAGCGAGGTCAGCATGATTAATATTCACAATAAAAATATTAGCCGAACATCATGAAGTCTGTATGTGTTTCATAGTGTCGAACAACCTTTGTACAGTTAAAGCCAGCAGTTACTACATGACGGAAACACCAACGTTATCTCTTTTATGTGTTTATACACAGGTCACGCTGATTACTGAACAAAAACCCAAAGATCAGATGTTAAACAGATTTATTTGCTCTCTCTCCTCCTTAAACATGTTTTTAATGTTAGTTATAATTCAGAATTGGCGACTGAAACACGTAGGACACATAAGAACATCAGGAAATAAAACATCGATAAATATAACCTCAGTAAAAGAAGTCAGCGGGGGTTACTACAGCTGTGTACCGGGGCCTGCGCTTTGTCGGTGGGATTGCTTGCGAGGCGAGCGGGTCTATCCCACGCTTTGCCGTGAGACTGGGCAGACGTCTCCGAAATCATCGAAACACTTTTGCAAAGAGGCTGTATCTTGACAAACCGACCAGACACATGAAGATTAAACCACTACATTCTCGGCTAAAAAAATATTAAAACGGTATTTGGTGACACACAAACAGGGTTTTTCAAAGCTCAGTTCTGTTAGCTTCCACATGCCGGTTGTTGTGTGCTAGAAACAATGGCCACCAGGCCAAAGCAATGGTTTTGACTCGATCAGCGTTAACCCCGCCCCCTGAGTTTGATGGGTGAGGCTGACAGATAAAATTATTTCATGATGAGAGCCAGGCGCCAGGACTGCCAAAATGAAATAAATAAATATATCATTAAATAATTAATTAAATGTGTCAATAATTAATTAAATGTGTCAATAATTAATTAAAATGTGAAATACATAAATAATTAATTAAATGTGTCAATAATTAATTAATTACATGTGTCATAACTATTTATTTAATTAATTAATTCCAATTGTAATTAATTATTGCCACATTTAATTAATTATTTAATGGTGTATTTAATTAATTCATTATGGCAGTCCTGGCGTTCCATACAAAGACTATACAATTTATCTTGGACGATGAAAATGGATAGAAAAATTTAACTTTAAAAGGGAAACAACAAGTTTTTAAATGGCTACCAGGGGTGAAACGTGACATTTCAAAACAATGCAGTGACTGCACACCAAATGTGACAGATGAAGAAAACAAATATATATATATATATATATATATATGAAGAAGATGTTTTCTTCATCTGTCACATTTGGTGTGCAGTCACTGCATTGTTTTGAAATGTCACGTTTCACCCCTGGTAGCCATTTAAAAACTTGTTGTTTCCCTTTTAAAGTTAAATTTTTCTATCCATTTTCATCGTCCAAGATAAATTGTATAGTCTTTGGACGTCCCTGTGTGTTTGCTTGTTTTAATTCTGGGCAGCCCGTAGTATACCATCAGTCTCCATGTACTGAAGGAATAAAGGGTTCCTTTGTCCTTGTAGGCTCTGCTTTAAATGGGGCAAAATTATATAACTGTTTAAACAACAGGATCGTTGCAGTTCTCATTTTTGACTGTGGCTCAGAAAGTAGAGTGAGTCAGTTGATCCCTGGCTCCTCTAGTCTGCATAGCAATGTCTTTGTGGGCTCTTTTTATGGAAACCCACCTGGCAGCCAGGTGCTTTCACCAGAGTGTGTGGGGCTTGTAGTAAAAAGAGCTCTGGGTGCTCCATTAGAGTCAAAAATGAGACATAAGTGCCGGTTCATTTTACCATTTCCCCTGACTTTCAATTTGCTTTTGTATTTATTCCCTAATTTTAAGATGAGATAATACTATTTTCTTTTCAATAATAAAAACATTAATCACTGCACTCTTTTGTTTTATAAAAATGCATTAGTTAGTTATGCAATCAGTTGGAAAAAGTCTTTTGCATTTATGTTTAACATCTTGGCGTCATCATCCTGCATTTTGATTTTGTTGCAGGCATGTCAGACGCAGAAGAAGAATACGAGTGAGTGAAATAGAACTTACAAGAGTTTTTCATTTGATGTCACCTCTCAGCTTTCACACTAGTGCAAATCCATGAGCTGACAGGCCTACTGATAAATATTGGTTTTCTCTCATCCTTTTTCTCACCTCTCCAGGGATCAGACAGTGGGTAAGTTCAGTCAGATCGGTCCATATCAGTCACACGCATAGTGCAGTAAAACCATTATGCCTTAAAAATATACTCTTTGAAGTGGAGTAAGTTAAATGTAAAGACCTCAGTAAAAACTTTCCTGATTAGCTTATGGTGTCTTTGTAACTTGATCACTTTGTCCATTATTGTTTCTGTTGGTGCCAAAAAAGCCAACAAACCAGGGTTCGCTTTACAGCAGGCCAACCCTGTGTTGGTTTGTTCACAAGACATGTCCACCTTTTAAATACACTATATAATCAGCATGGGTCTTTAATATGGACAAGACACATTAAATCAGACACATATAGTAATATAGTGACTGTACTATTGTACACACATCTGACGTGGTCTTTTTCTTTGTTTTCCTTCTCCCAGAGGTTGAGGAGGAGCCTGAGCCTGAGCCTGAGCAGCAGGAGGAGGAGGAGCAGGCGGAGGAAGATGGAGGAGGTAAGGTGTTGGAAAAACTGTTTCCATTGCGAATGGATGAGAATTTTTCTCAATCTCCAGAGATGCTCTCAAAGAGTTGGTCAAGCACTCTTATTCATAAATGTTGCGGATGAACTGACCTATCACTTTTCCCTGTGTCCTTCTTTCCCTTGTTTCCCAACATTGTTGGCTAATATTCTGCTGTTGTTCTTATGGACCATCAGAGCAACAAGAATATCAAGGTAGGGTGATTCACACCAGCTTGAGTCTCAAGTTTGCCACATTTCATTTCATTAGTCACTCACTTATCAGCAGACTGAAAACTTTAAATGATTCAGAGTTAGCCCTACAGGCTAGTTTAGACACCACTTGTATACACACACACACACACACACACACACACACATATCTATCTATCTGTATACACACACACACATATATATGCATATATGCTTGTCGTTGCAATCTGTGTTTTAAAGGAGCAAACACTCAAAACAGAAGTTAATTATAATATTTGTTTGAGTGTGCCGTTTAAAGCTGCAGTAATAAATGTTGCTTTATTGGATCAAGTTATGTATAATGTGACAAGCTTAGCTCATAAAAACAAATGAACTGGGAATTTTACAAACTCTGTAATTGCCCTGTGCTCCGAAATTTAGTGACTTTCAGTTCATTGTTGGGGTTTTGCGGACCACAACTTTACTGTAAGAAGCTTTTTACTGTCCAGTACCACATAGCAGTTAGACAAGTTGGCAGCTAAGTGTAACCACTGTGTAATTAGCAACTAAAGCTACAGAAGCGGTCCTTAGAAGCTGGGTTTGCTTGATACAAATGGATAGAATTCATTAATATCAGCTGGATACTTATAACATGAAAGAAGCACATTAGTTCAGTTTTAAAAGCTCAGTAAAACATCATAATATTATATGAAGCTTCTGTTTTGGAAAATTTTTTCCTTTTAAAACTTGTACTGTGTTTTCATTTCTTCATCTGGAACCATTCGAAATATTCTGGCGTTCATTATTACACAGAGTGCAAAGTGTATAGATGTGTTTCCTGCGTTTCCAACATGAAATCAGTTTGACCTCACAGAACATCTATGAGTCAAACTAAAAGGCATGCAAAAACATCTGCATTTTGCAATAATGAATGCTCACAGAATATTCCAAAAGGCTACATTTCCCACAGCCACCATGTGCCAGTGTAGAACTGGCTCTAGTTGCATGATGGGAAATGATAGTTTTAAAGCAATAGCTAAGCATTTTGGAATATGTGCTTATTACTTGGATGCTAAGATTAGATGAGATGGTTGATAGAACTCCATCTTTTAGTAAAAGCTACAGCTAGCTGCCAGCTAGCTTAGCTTAGCCCGAGAGCTGGGGGGAAAAAACTAGCTAGCTACCAGCACCACTAAAATGAGTTTATTAGTGGCAACTTACAGAAACAGTGTTTCCACGTTTCCAGTCTTGGGCGTAGATTTGTATTTACAGTACAACTTTAAATACTCTAATCCAGGTATTAGCTAGAAAGGTAATTGGTATATATTCCAAAAATAGCTAAATCCTGCAGCACCAGATATAACCTGGAGCTTCTTCTGGTCATTTCACACCTCTTTTCCCATTCATTTATCACGTTTTTTCCCCTCTATTTTTATTTATTTATCTATGTTTTACTTTCTTTTGTTTTTCACTTCCTTCTTCTGGATCTTTACAACTTCATTTCTTACTCATCCGTATTTTGTTCTCCTTTCAATTTTTGTTCCCACTGTTTCCTTCCTACCACCTTTTTTGGTTGCTGCCTCCTCTTTCTTGCTTTGCTCATGTTCACACTTCACCCACAATTAACCCTCCTTTTCATTCCATATTTTCGTGTTACCATCCTTCCATGCTTCACTGTGTCTTTATGTGGATGGTCCTTCAGATCAAGATGCCCAGGAGGAAGGTGAGATCTAGTAGGCGTGCAGTTCCCTGAAGTGGTCACACTCATCACTTTCTGTTGGCACTGTGTTTACGTCATTAATTATCTAACACATTGAGAGCAGGTTAACTTTTGTGGTTCTCACTGGACTCTAGCCTTTGAAAGCTATGTTATGTAGTTTCCTAAGTTATTACTTTCCATATGCCTCATTTTCTGGTAAAATCTTCCAAGACAGCCTAATACAAACTATGTGGTCAAATTCATGTAGCCGTTTAGTGTACCCAAGCCCAGGTTTTTTAATAGTATTATTTCACATTTTGTTATAACATTTAAAAACCCCGTGTTGCATTTCTTTCTCACTCCCATGCTTGCTGTGTATTGAATGCAACATTTTGTATTTGACTAATGACAACCAGTCATTCTAAACACTTTTTACTCATATAGCCATTTGTTTTATCTTTGTCTCTCTTTTATTCAGAAGAAGAGCGCCCCAAGCCCAAGTATGTTCACTCCATCTGTTTTTCTTATGTTTTGTAGCAGAAAACAGATGTTCTCTATTCATTTAAAGAACTGCAGTCTCACTTTGAATCTGTCGTATTTTTTACCTTCAGACCCATGGTGCCACAACTTGCTCCCCCAAAGATTCCTGAAGGAGAGAGGGTGGATTTTGATGTAAGTCACAAACATGATATTAAACCAAAACATCTTAGTAATAAATCCACGGCAGACCTCACCACGTTTTCATAATTTTCAGCACACTTAATCATTATTTCACAAACTTGGCTGCAGCTCTCCCTCTGCCAGCCGCGCACATCACCCACAACACACCCTCAGGATCCAGTACCATTTATGCAGGGCGGCGTGATGAGCCAATGCAGCTCCGGTGCGTCAGCTTCTACTGCAGCCGTGCCGCAGCCACGCCCACCACAATCTTTATATTCCTTTTTTAATTTTTTTTTTACACTTTTCTCTTTTAAGTTAGCAATCACAGTCATCTTAATCTTAGTCAAGTTTCAATTTTGGAATTATTTCTGTTTCCTTTACCCTCACTGTCCCTGCATATTCCTAGCCTGTAACCAGATCCAATCCCTTTGCCAAACACATGCCAGCCAGGGCAAGAATAAGTTTGTTAATATCTGAGACTTGCTGCTGTTTTAGGTGTGCAAATTGACTTTAACACTGTGTACATACTCTTGCAGCATTTTAAGGACATTTTCTTTTAAGCGCTGTGGCTTAGATTGTTCTTCCACATCTGAATCGAAACTCATTGTGTAATATATCTTTCTATGAATACGGTGTTCCTCAGGGACTGGTAGTAGGATCACATCTTGTTGTGCACATGCGTCTAATTATACAATGTTATTTATTGTTATTATGCCAGAAACATTAATCTTCCTGTTACATTTAATTATTCCTGCAGCCTGTAGTCTATCTAAGATCTATCAACAGATATGCTACATTTTCTGAAAACTGTAACTGTCCCAAGAATTTCAAGTTTGGGTAAACTATTTGAAAAACAGTTTCTGGCCAGTACAGCACTGTAGTGAAGCTGGTAACACTCTTTCCTCACAGCAAGTAGATTCTTGGTTCAAACCAGCTGGTTGGTTCAGACCTCAGCATGTGGTCTTTGCATGTTTTATCTTGCACTTGTACTTGACCCTAAATCTTTTTCTAAGTTACAGAAACATTCTTCTTCCCCCAGGACATCCACAGAAAACGTATGGAGAAAGACTTACTGGAGCTACACACTCTGATCGATGTACACTTTGAGCAGAGGAAGAAGGACGAGGAAGAACTCATTGCTCTTATGGAACGAATTGTAAGTTTACTTTGCTACCAACACCTCTCAAAGCAGTTGAATCCAACAAATGAATCATGTGTAGGATAAATGCTTCTTCTGTGTTGTTCTTAATATTACATGTTTTGCTGTCCTGTAGGAGCGTCGTCGTGCAGAGAGAGCTGAGATCCAGAGGGTTAGAGCAGAAAAGGAGAAGGACAGACAGAACAGAATTGCGGTAACACTCTGACATAAGTCGTTTTAAGGAACAGTTCTCCAGGCTTCTTGAAGGATATTCAAAGCTTGTCTTCGGATGTTTGTCTGCCTTTTTCACCCGTTCTCTGTCACGGTGATCCTCAGTTAGCTTGCAAGTCAGATGCTTTCCAACAGTTTTAACATGGTGGATCAAAATCTGACTGTACTTTTCTACAATCATAATTCCATCATTTCTGACAAGATCCCCAACACCACTGGCTGGAATGGAGCCCCAAAGCATGACAGAGACTCCAGTGGGTTTAACAGATGGGCTGTAGACCCTCACTGTAGTCCCTTTCTCCTGACCTCCTTACTTATCAACAACAGTTTGAATCAAAAGTTTCCCGTGAATCCATCACTCCATAACACCCATTGCCACTGATTTTTATTCCACCAGCTTCTTCATCTTCTTCTCCCCCGTTGCCCATCCTTAACCTCCTAGGACCTGGCGTCCACATATGTGGACATCATATTTTGGGTAGTCGAGACCAAAATACCTATTTTTACTGTAGGGCCTGATATCTGCTTACGAGGACATTATGCTGCCACTGTTCTATCAAAATTTAAAACGGATGTCCTCATATGTGGCTCTCATTTTTCTCAGAAACAAAAATTAGGTAAAAATCTAAATCTGGTAATTCTTTGTTTTTACATTCATCAGGTCCCAATCGGCCCAAATAGCGAAGAAAAATTAAAAATGCTGCCATGAAAGGTTAAAGTGGCTTCATCACAGCGACTATTCCACAGAATATTGTGCAAAAATACGTCCGTCAAGATTTGTTGTCTTTAGTAATTTTTAGAGATTCAACTAAAGAAATGAGAACAAATGTGTTTTTGCAACAGGCTGATAGAAAGCTACAAATACTAAAGATACAATTTAAAAAATATGCTGACTGTAGGTTATGTGTAGAGACAACCTAACTCACTGTCTTTTTTATGATTGAACGTGCTATATATCAGTGTGTAGTGGCAAAACCCTGACCTCCAAAAATGGTCAGGTACAAGAACTTGACTGGAAATAAATGATACCAAACCGATGTCTAAAGACATAGGGAACTGTTGTTGAAGACCACTTGGCTCCTTGGAAGCAGAATATAAAGAAATGAGGGGTTACTCTAGACCAGAGGTCTCAAACTTCAGTCCTCAAGGGCCGCTGTCCTGAATCTTTTCCATGTGTCCCTGCTGCAACACACCTGAATACAATTAGTAGGTCATTAGCAAGAATCTATAGAACTTGACTGCATGGTGAGGTGGCAACCCCTAACCCCACTCAAGTATACCCATATGGAAAAGATATATATAAATCTTATAAAGTTTGTATCTGTCTTGTGTGAAACTTGTATGAAAAGCATACAAGAGTGAAAACAGATATAAGATCCCTTGAAAAATTATATAATGAAACTTGTATGTTTTGGACACTTACTAAAACAATGTATGAAAGTAATGAGAAAGTGGCCACTTTCATGAGTAAATCATATAAGTTTTTACGATTTCTTTTCCATATGGGTATGTAAGTGTTTGGAAAAATGTACTTCTAAAAGTACTTTTATTGCACTATGTTAATTCACTCACGAGCTGCTGTAACATGAATCCAGTGGCTGAAATCATGCAGTCAAGAGCTGTGTCCCAAAACATCGGCTGCATCCTTCGGAGGACCCGGCCTTCGCGGTCTACGTGGGCCCGGTCCTTCGAAGACCGAGAAGGCCGGAAGTGCGAGGCTGTGAAATGGGACGGTCTAACCTTCAGATTTGCGTCACCGGAGTTTAACAAACTCGGCCGTCTGCTCCTTGCTATCTAAAATATAACAGGAGACTGCCGTAAATTCTCGACTGTCTCACACTTCTGTTTAATCGGTTTTCTGTTTAACGTTTATTCAGCTGTGGGAAAATCCCGGAGGAACCTACCCGATGGATTAATAAAGTTGTATTTAATCTAATAATCTAATAACTTTGATCTCAGCCAAACCGATTTACTCCGGAACAAATAAAACACAGAAAAAAGGAAAACAATTATTTCCAATTTTTAAGTTATCCGAGTGACTTATATATCATGTTTAACCTGAGTAGCGAAAGACAGCGGGGGTCTGAAAACGATGAAGCCGGGAGTCCACTGCTCTCGCTGGCTCGAGTGACCATTGAACCCCCCGGCTTGCTACCGAGCGGGTGGGTGACAGACGTCTCCGAAAACGTCGGCACACTTTTGCAAATATGCGATGTCTTGATAAACCAAGCAGATATTTGTAATTTACACTGAAAATATGTTAAAAGTTTATTTTGTGGCCCAGAAAGATTAATAAGAGTAATTTTAAAACTCAGTAGCGTCATTGTTGGCAGCTGAAATTTGGCTGGGCTATGAATTCTGGGATATGGTGGGCCACGAAGGACACACCCGACCCATCCTTCAAATTCGGGGAAATGAAGGACGCATTTGTCGGCCGCATTTGAAGGAGTCAACGAATTGGGACAGCCTTCATCGCCTGGCTGTGATGTAATCAGCCTTCAAATGCGGCCTCCGGAGGATGCAGCCGACGTTTTGGGACACAGCTAAGGTCTACAGAGTCTAATAAACTACTAATTGTATTCAGGTGTGTTGCAGCAGGGACACATGGAAAAGATTCAGGACAGCGGCCCTCGAGGACTGGAGTTTGAGACCCGTGCTCTAGACTTTGGCACAGTACCGTATGTTTTGAATTAAGAATACCAAATGTCAGTTCAGTTCTCTGGACATTTTACCACAGCGTGTCTCTCAGGTCAGCCAAACTGTTTCCAAATGTGTTTCTGGCTCAGTTTTCGTTCATCTGACAGGAAGAGCGTCACAGAAAAGAAGAAGAGGAGGCCAAGAGAAAAGCTGATGATGATGCAAAAAAGAAGAAAGTGCTGTCTGGGATGGGGGCGAACTTTGGAGGCTTCCTGGCCAAGGTAGACAAATGGCTGTTGTCAGTCTGGGGTGTGATGGTGATGATGAGATATGGAGTAAGTGTTTACATATAGAATAACTGTGAAACATATGTGTTCTGTCCCAGGCAGAGTCGAGGAAAGGGAAGCGCCTGACAGGCAGAGAGATCAAGAAGAGAACTCTGGGTGATAGACGGCAGCCACTAGCCACCGACACTCTGAGAGAGGACGGGCTGAAGTGAGTCTCCTCCAGTTGGGACTGTAGACAGCTAAGTAGTGATTATAATAAAATAACTACTATAACTTCTCTATAAAGCAGCCCACCTTTTCTTAAAGCATTTTCCAGAAACTCAAGATAGTGATGATGCAGCAATAATGTCATGATTTCAGCACAATGATTTAATGTATTTATAAAGCTCAAAGATCCAATGAATGAGTGGTTTGTAGAACCAACTTAGCTAGATTAATTAGACAAATCCACAGTCACTGACTACAAATGTGTAGCCTGCTACAAAAAGTAATTCTATCTATTTTTCACTTAAATGACTTAAAGCAGCGGTCCCCAACCCCCGAGGAGGATGTTACTCTCAGTGTTGTTGGCGCACTTCAGGAGGACGCTGCTAATAAAGTTACACAATCACACAGTGAATTTGCGTTTATTATTATATTTACAAAATACCACCGTTTTTGTCTCAGTCGTATCATTTTATTTTGTTGTATTTATCCGCCACACCTTAAAGGCCGGTCTGTGAAAATATTGTCTGACATTAAACCGGTCGCAAAGAAGGTTGGAGACCGCTGACTTTAAGTAAAGGAAGATCATTTCTAACTTTACGAACTCTGCGTTCTAGGCAACGGGCCCAAGAAATGTGGAACTGGATCTACCAGCTGGAATCTGAGAAGTTTGATTTCATGGAGTGCATGAAACACCAGAAATATGAGGTAATACTGCAAACGCACCTCATCACTTTAAATGTCACTTTACCCTGCCAGTTTTGTTCTTTCCACTGTGCGTATGTTAGTGAACATTCGAAAATGGAAGGCTTTCTGTTTCATCGGCTGTGACATGAGGTCGGTTATGTAAACACAGGCAAGTGGGATATCCACCGAAACCTCAGAATCTTAGCTAAAAGATCATATAAATAATTTCCACTAGGGATCAATAAAGTATTCTGATTCTGATATAAACCATTTCTATGACCACCAAATACAGTGAAAACAACAAACCATTAAAAGAGCAGTTAAATAATTTCACGAAATTGACATAACACACAAACAAGTGAACCCCGTGTTCACTCTGACCACGTCTAACCAGCCAAACAACTAATTTTCTAAAAGCCAACATCTCACAGATTTCAAAACTGCAAGTTTCATCAAGCTCCGACCAAAGTTCAGCCGCAAAAGAAGACCACAAATAAACTGCTGTATACAACATCTCTCATCCAAACAAACATTATGAGCCCTTTGTTTCCACTGCTAAGTGCTCTCTACAGGGAGTGCAGAATTATTAGGCAAGTTGTATTTTTGAGGAATAATGTTATTATTGAACAACAACCATGTTCTCAATGAACCCAAAAAACTCATTAATATCAAAGCTGAATGTTTGTGGAAGTAGTTTTTAGTTTGTTTTTAGTTTTAGCTATTTTAGGGGGATATCTGTGTGTGCAGGTGACTATTACTGTGCATAATTATTAGGCAACTTAACAAAAAACAAATATATACCCATTTCAATTATTTATTTTTACCAGTGACACCAATATAACATCTCCACATTCACAAATATACATTTCTGACATTCAAAAACAAAACAAAAACAAATCAGCGACCAATATAGCCACCTTTCTTTGCAAGGACACTCAAAAGCCTGCCATCCATGGATTCTGTCAGTGTTTTGATCTGTTCACCATCAACATTGCGTGCAGCAGCAACCACAGCCTCCCAGACACTGTTCAGAGAGGTGTACTGTTTTCCCTCCTTGTAAATCTCACATTTGATGATGGACCACAGGTTCTCAATGGGGTTCAGATCAGGTGAACAAGGAGGCCATGTCATTAGTTTTTCTTCTTTTATACCCTTTCTTGCCAGCCACGCTGTGGAGTACTTGGACGCGTGTGATGGAGCATTGTCCTGCATGAAAATCATGTTTTTCTTGAAGGATGCAGACGTCTTCCTGTACCACTGCTTGAAGAAGGTGTCTTCCAGAAACTGGCAGTAGGACTGGGAGTTGAGCTTGACTCCATCCTCAACCCGAAAAGGCCCCACATGCTCATCTTTGATGATACCAGCCCAAACCAGTACTCCACCTCCACCTTGCTGGCGTCTGAGTGGGACTGGAGCTCTCTGCCCTTTACCAATCCAGCCACGGGCCCATCCATCTGGCCCATCAAGACTCACTCTCATTTCATCAGTCCATAAAACCTTAGAAAAACCAGTCTTGAGATATTTCTTGGCCCAGTCTTGACGTTTCAGCTTGTGTGTCTTGTTCAGTGGTGGTCGTCTTTCAGCCTTTCTTACCTTGGCCATGTCTCTGAGTATTGCACACCTTGTGCTTTTGGGCACTCCAGTGATGTTGCAGCTCTGAAATATGGCCAAACTGGTGGCAAGTGGCATCTTGGCAGCTGCACGCTTGACTTTTCTCAGTTCATGGGCAGTTATTTTGCGCCTTGGTTTTTCCACACGCTTCTTGCGACCCTGTTGACTATTTTGAATGAAACGCTTGATTGTTCGATGATCACGCTTCAGAAGCTTTGCAATTTTGAGACTGCTGCATCCCTCTGCAAGATATCTCACTATTTTTGACTTTTCTGAGCCTGTCAAGTCCTTCTTTTGACCCATTTTGCCAAAGGAAAGGACATTGCCTAATAATTATGCACACCTGATATAGGGTGTTGATGTCATTAGACCACACCCCTTCTCATTACAGAGATGCACATCACCTAATATGCTTAATTGGTAGTAGGCTTTCGAGCCTATACAGCTTGGAGTAAGACAACATGCATGAAGAGGATGATGTGGACAAAATACTCATTTGCCTAATAATTCTGCACTCCCTGTAGCTCACATTCACACTCCAACAAACCCATCAAGAGCAACTCAGGGTTCAGTATCTCACCCAAGGATACCTTGACATGCAGACTGGAGTAGCAAGGGATTGAACATCAACCGTGGCAGATAACCTGCTTTACATCTTGAAGTAGACTATCTCAACAGTAGCAGTCAATTCAAAGATGTGTTTTTGATAAATAAATACAACTAGAAAGTAAAAATTTAAAAAAGAATAAAAATAAAAAAAAGCTCAACGTGTGTAAAAATTTGTATACACGTTTCAGCGTTTTACTCTAAACTCTATTCAACAGAATATGTTAATTGTGTTTCTGTGATCCTGCAGATCATTGTGCTACTGAACAGAATCCAACATGCCCAAAAATTGTGAGTAGTCACTTTTATACAAATAGTCAGATTTTACTCTTGTTTTTTCTTTTTTTAAATTTCCTCTGTTCTCCTGTTGTCCTCCAGCAAAAAAGGCCACGGCAAAGGAAAGGTTGGCGGTCGCTGGAAGTAAATCCGGGAAATTCCAAAAAGGAAAACCACAGGACAGATGACAGGGGAGAAAAAAATGAAGTCGCTGTGGGAATTAAACATTTCTTCTCCGTGCTTCTCTAGTATCAGAGCCTTTCTGCCTTCATTTTAAGAATGTGGTAGATATTATATCTCACTGCAAATGGATAATAAAATATACGCACTGTGTTTTGAGTAGCATCTTGAGTCTGCTTCATTTGTTTTGATTTTGCAAAGGCATGTATGCACATTATGCGGAGCAAGTCTAATTAAAGCATTGCATTTGTTCTGATTCTGCTGCTTGTGGATCACAACTTCATCTGTTGTCAGTGCTCGTATATCTACATGGATAAATAAGCACAAATGAGCACATACGTTTACTTAATTTTGCTACAAAATGTTTATTAAGCATGGTTGTGAGACTCTGAGAAACATGAGGCATTTCTTATCGGCCACAACAGAGCAGCCTGCTATGGTTGGCCTGCAAGATGCCAAGGTGACCACGGAGACGAAGGCTGCTGCTGAGGGGTACCCAGCACCCACTCCCGAAAAAGGAGCTGGCTGCTACACTCGGGCTGTAGCCCTTAGAAGGTGGACTACATGCTGTTGCGGCACTGAGGAGGAGCCACAGGGTCCCCAGAGCCCTGCCTAACACCAAGACTTAATCGTGGCCTGACTCTGTTCCTGGGGAGCTAGCCAGAGGTTGTCCTTAGGACAGGTCACAGCTTTGAAGGAAAGGATGGACATCCTCCTCCTGACAATCAATCTTCACTGACTCCTGCCTAGGGCGAGGGCAAGGGAGTGGCAGCTGGAGGATGGCCACACAACAGATGGGGGAGCGTCCCTGCCAGAGGGCCCAGACACTCCGCCATTGTTTAAGAGACAACCACCTTCCTCACCTTTCACAAGCATCCAAGACTGGGGAGGAGGGCTGGTGGTCTAGCCTTTTGAAAGTGGGTGGCCAAGCTAGATTTGTGACCCGATGGTGACGCAGGTAGAGGGACAAAATGGATGCCGAATTGGCTATTAGACATGATCCTGCCTAGCCAGCAGGGACTCTATAATCTGTCCCTGCTAGGATAAGTAGCCCTCAGGCAATCTGCTCCTGGCTGTGCATGTTGGAAAATCTTGCAAGAGAACAAGTTAGGCAGTGTTCCTGTTCATTAGTTTTGTGTGTCTGTGGGACCACCCTGTGCAAAGCAGCATGGGCGGCAAACTGCCTGCACACCAGGTCCTTCAAATAAAGCAGCAGCGGCACCTGCAGCTGAGGGTGCAAAAGCTGTGTGGCATCAAACCTGGAAGCCACCCCTGCATGTCGGGAAGTGGTTGGCTGACATGTTTAGAGGCAAAAAAAGAGAGCATGGGCCTCTCTACTACAGTACATGCCCATAATATGAAACAGTCCATGCAGGACTGAGCTTCCCTGGTCAGCATGGCATCTTGATAGCCTAAGCATAATACACATTTATCATACCCATATTGCAAAGACATAGAGATGCCTCTCCAGACACAATTATGGCACATTTGGACCACCATACTCACAAAGGGGCAGGGCCAGCTCTCTCTCACACACACACACACACACACACACACACACACACACACACACACACACACACACACACACACACACACACACACACACACACACACACACAATGATTTCCCTGCTTTCATTTATTTCATTTATTTGTTCATTTTCAGGCACAACAAATACCTATATTGAACATAAAATGCACAAAACAAAAAACAAAAATTGCCTGAAAAAGGAGTGGGATGAAGAAAACTTATTAAATCCCACCCCTATACTCACTCATCAACAAAAAAAACAAACTTCCCGCAGCTACGCCCATCATTGCATACGGACCCATCAACAGCCCCGGGCACATACAAGCATCTAAACGGCAGCTTGCAACCAACAATTAGAGCCTTCATAACTGAATACAGAATATATGAATTATAAATTGCATTACCACAGGTAACAGGCAGTAATAACTACAAGTAACAAACACACATACATATACATACATATATATCTACACACACATGTACATATATGTACATACATACGCACACTTTATTTTTATTTTATTTTTTTGGAATCCATACCAGCAATGGTAAGAGAACAGACATTACAGAGCACACTAAAAGCATCATTGAGTATACTGTGACCAGACCAACTGTTTGTAGAGGAATTTAAATCTATGAATATTTTTGCATTGTTTCAATTGTAAACTCAGACTGTTCCAGATTTTCACACCACATACAGACACACAAAAACCTTTACGGGTTGTTCGAGTTCTGGGTAATTTGAATTCTCCAAAGCCTCTCACATTATAAACCTTTTCTCGAATTTCAAATCTAGTTTGTAAATTTGCCAGTAAAAGTTTAGTAAAAGCTTTATACAAAATTATGGATGTATTGTAATTAACCAGATCCTGGAATTTAAGTAACTTTGCCTGAAGAAAGAATTTGTGAGTATGATCTAGATAACCAGCCTTGTGAATAATACGCAGTGCTCGTTTCTGTACTGTGACTAATGGATTAGTTGTATTTTTATATGTGTTTCCCCACACTTCCACACAATATGTAAGATATGGAAGAACCAGGGTACAGTACAGAGTACGAAGTGCATCTTTATCAAGGAATTGTTTCACTTTGTTCAAAACTGCGAGGCTTCTGGAAATTTTGGTTTTTATGTGTCTGACGTGGGGTTTCCATGAAATTTTGTTATCAATTATAACTCCCAAAAATTTGTTTTCACTCACATTATCAATTGGTACACCTTCAATGATAATTGGTAATTCTACATTATATTTTAAATTACCAAAAAACATTGCTTTAGTTTTATTTATATTTAATGATAATTTATTTATGTCCATCCATTTTTTTATTAATTTTAGCTCCCTGTTTACGGTCATTACAAGATCAGTATAATCATCGCTACTGAAAAATATGTTGGTGTCATCTGCGAACAGTATGAGTTTAAGTACTTGAGAAACATCAAAAATATCATTTATGTATACATTGAAAAGTTTTGGTCCCAACACTGACCCTTGGGGAACACCACATGTAATACCAAGTTTCTCTGAGTGGTAATGCCCTATGCTAACATATTGTTCCCGACCCGTTAGGTAACTTTTTAACCAGTTACCAGCTTTCCCTTGAATACCATATCTTTCCAATTTATCCAATAATATTGAGTGATTGATTGTGTCGAAGGCCTTTTTGAGATCAACAAAAATACCAACTGCATATTTATTTTTATCCAGTGTATCAGTAATTTCTTCTACTGCCTCAATTATCGCCATTGAAGTGGTTCTTTGCGTTCTGAAACCATACTGACCAACATTTATTATTTGATGTTTTTCAAGGAATTTTTCTAATCTTGAATTAAAAAGTTTTTCTAGAATTTTTGAGAATTGAGGCAGTAGAGAAATAGGCCTATAATTGGTAAAACTGTGTTTGTCATTACTTTTATATAGTGGTATTACTTTCGCAATTTTCATTTTTTTTGGAAAACAACCGGACTGAAATGATAAATTACAGATATATGTTAAGGGACTAGCAATATTCAGAATAACCTGTTTAACTACAGACATATTTATGTCATGATAATCCATTGAAGACTTACTTTTACATTTTAATGTGATATTTATTACTTCTTGCTCATTTGTAGCTGAGAGGAACATTGAAAAGGGATTTGATTTTATATTACTGATATTTTCATTTTTATGACACGGGATGTCCGCTGCTAGTTCAGGGCCAACATTTATGAAGAATTTATTGAACCCATCGACAATATTACTCATGTTGTGATTTTCACCATTTGCATCAGTAAAATATTCAGGATATGATGTTCCAGAAGATCCTTGTTTAATTAAGTTGTTTAACACATCCCAAGTTCCTTTTATATTGTTTTTATTTTCATATAATCTTCTTCTATAATAAAGTTGTTTGCTCGTTCTTATAATATCAGTCAATTTATTTCTATATGCTTTATATCTTTGTTCCACTTCTTTTGTTTTTACTTTGATAAACTGTTTATACAGATTGTTTTTCTTTTTGCAAGCATTAATAATTCCTTTTGTGAGCCAAGGACTTTTTATCTTTTTTTTCTTTGTCATGTGTTCGTTTACAGGACAATGTTTATTGTACCACATAGTAAAAATATCTAGGAAATTATCATAAGCCTTGTCCACATCTGACTCTTCATACACCGAATTCCAATCTTGTTGTGCTAAATCGAAATTGAAGGCATGAATTGCTTCTTCATTTATTGTTCGCTTTGCTATCATGATCTTGGTATCTATTTTTTTTAAATCACAGTCACACAAAGTAAAAACTGGTAAGTGGTCAGTTATATCACAGACAAGCAGACCACTATTAATTTGGAAATCCATGACATTAGTAAAAATGTTGTCAATAATAGTGGCGCTATGTGAAGTTATTCTGCTTGGCTTTGTTATTGTTGGATATAGTGATAAGCTGTACATTGTGTCAGTAAAGTCATCAATGGCTTTTAACCTTGTTGGATTTAGCAAATCAATGTTAAAATCACCACAGATAAATAGTAATTTTTGGTTCACCGAAGCAAACGTTTTTTCTATCCATTCATTAAAAGTGTCAATACTTGAACTGGGTGTCCGATATATGCAACTTATTATAACATTTCTCTTTTTTTCATTCATAATCTCAATAGTCAAACATTCCAAAATTCCATCAATAGCCATAGACATAGTTGTTACAACATTATATTTTATAGAGTTATGAACATATATAGCAACCCCGCCGCCCGCCTTATTTAATCTATTCATGTATTTTAAATCATATCCATTCAAACAAAAATCTATTCCTTTATCGACATTGAACCAAGTTTCAGTGATGGCTATAACACTAAAGGGGCGAGAAAATTGTTGCAAATAGTCCTTAATGAAATCAAAATTAGAGTACATACTTCTGCTGTTAAAGTGAATTAATGAGAGCTTCCCGTCTAGGTTAATTTCTTTTTCATATTGTTCCTGAGTGAAATAATTACAATTTTTAACAAAAGAAGAGAGAAAGTTACTTTCAGAATCTATTTCTGGATCTATTATATTATGCTCCTTATATTCACAATCTAGATCAATTACTTTCTGTTGAAGAATTGATTTCAACGTGTCCATGTCATTTCCTGGTGTAATTGATACATTGGTGTCAGTTATACTTGTCCAGATCCTCCATGTTCCTCACTATCAGTACTTTTGCCTCTTCTGGTGTCCCGTTTAGCTTAATGAAAATCTTACAGTTTGTTACCCATGTATGTTGTATTTTACCGTTCTTCTTCAGTTGCCTTGCCTTCCTCGCGATATCTGCGTTTTTTCGTGTCAGATGCTCATTAATGAAAACGTCCGTGCCTTTCAGTTTGCGTCCTTGTTTCAGCAGTGCGACCTTGTTCTTCCGATTGACAAATCTCATTACGACGGCCGGCGGTCTGTCACTCCTCCTGGGCAGTGAGTGACATGCTTCTATGTGCTCCAGGTCCATCTCTATCCCCTTGCTTTGGAGGAAGGACGCCACCTGTTGCTCCACCGAGCGGGTCTCCTCGTCGCTGGGCTCCCCGACGTTCCCGGCCACCGCGCGCGCGTATGAGCGCGGCTTGATTTTAATACCGCTGATGACCACGTCGTTCGTACGGGTGTACTGCTCCAGCTCATCCACCCGCCGCTCGAGATCCATGATCCGTCTGTCCTTCTCGGCATTTTGGAGGCGTAGCTGTTTCCAGAAGCCCCAGAAGCAGCTCCTGCTGTGCCCTGACTGCGGCCACGTCTCCGCACAGCGCTCCGAGTAGGGTTGCCAACCGTCCCTTAAAATACGGAATCGTCCCGTATTTCGAAACAAAAGTACACGTCCCGTATTGAGCTAATAAGGGACGCACTTTGTCCCGTAATACAGTGAGAATCAAAAGTAGTCTATAACTTTTAATGGAATTAACGCTTTGTTTGAAAACATAATTCCCAGCCCCTCTCCTGCTTTGTGACCAATGAGCTGACAGCACACTTATGACAATTCGAGTATGACAATTCAGATTACCACTCATCTCATTGGTCGAGGAAAGGTCGCTTACGGAGAAAATACCGGAAGACAACAGATGACCACAACAAGAAGCATGGCCAACAGGGAAACAAACGCCGACACTGCGGTGCAAGTCTCGGACGACAGTACACCTAAAGCTGGGCAAACACTGTGCGATTTTTTCAGTCACGTTATTCAGCTCCTGCTCAAACTGCACGATTGACTCGCAGGGGTTAGAAGTTGGCAGGTCACGATGCAGGTCTCACACTATACCGCCCGATGCTCTGATGCGACCTGAGTGCTCACACTGTGCCTCCATAACATGAAGGTTATAACAGAAAATCTGTCGCTCTCTCTGTCTTTCACTCACACAGACACACCACCACCATCAACTTTGCTAAATTGCTAATGAAAAACATGATCAGGCAGCTGTGATTGAGCAGCGATGTAGATCCAACTATTTTCACGGTTGTTGTGGTCGTGATAATTTTGTGATGCCACATCGAAAAGGCTCGGATGAGCTTTCCAAAGTTCTACAAGTGCCTCCATCGCTTGTGTCCAGATCACACGCTGCACAGCCGTGCTGCGCCGTCTTTTTCACCAACGTTTACGTGTTTGCGCATGAGCAGTGTGAGCGGCTGTGGTGAGACCCTCACGAGCGATTGATGATCGGGAGCTGGTCGTGAGGTGTTAATCACTTCTCGTTACCCCACGTATACTACACGATGCACGATGAAGGCCAAAATCGGTCAAAAATCGGCTCAAAATGGGCATAAAACCGCACAGTGTGAGCCCAGCATTAGAGCAGCAATGTTTGTTCAGAGAAAGGGAAGAATGGGAAAAGGAAAACACCTGGCTGGAAAAAGTTAATATGGGCATGTGCAGTGAATATCAGCGCTATGTGGCCAGAAGTGTGATAATATAATTTATTTTGTGTAATAAACAACTGCAAGGATAGATGATTACAACAAATAGATGACTAATACATAAAAGTAATACATAGATGAATAATGATGATGAGTTAAGATGCGTAATCATGGGAACAAGCGGGTTTACAAACAGGAGCAGCTGATTAGAAAAGCTGAAATAATATTTCAACTGAAGCCGATTGTACTAAATGCACTAAATGTGCACTGTTACAAGAATATTTTTCTTTCTATTGTTTTCTATTATTTTAAGTTAAGCAGGACAGAGTTCTTTTAAAGAAAGATTTACTTATATTCTCAAAAGTTAAGCATGACAGGCTTCTGTTTAAGAAGGAGACCTGTTTTACTGTGTTAATGTTGTCATTTTGAGCTAAAAATAAATGGCTAAATGATCATTTGTTTCACATGTGTTCATATCACAAAGAATAGACATCTACTTAAATCAAATTCAAGTCAAAGGGTTAAAAAAATAATTTCACACACAAAAAAAGAGCTAGAAAATTCACCACACTGGGAAGGGTGAAGACAACTGGGTCGCCCGGCCCTGGCCACGAGGTGTCCCTTATTTATTTTTCAGGGAGTTGGCAACCCTAGCTCCGAGGGAGGTTTTAATGTCCTCAACCTCCTCTGGTGTTGGGCCTTTCTTGGGTGGCATACTGAAGCGAGACCACGAGGCGGCCACCACGAGGGACCCGGAAGCGGAATTTCTGATGATGGCGCCTGGCTGTGGCCTGCTGGCTGATGGTGGAGCCTGGCTGTGGCCTGCTGGCTGATGGAGGAGCCTGGCTGTGGCCTGCTGACTGATGGAGGAGCCTGGCTGTGGCCTGCTGACTGATGGAGGAGCCTGGCTGTGGCCTGCTGGCTGATGGTGGAGCCTGGCTGTGGCCTGCTGGCTAATGGTGGAGCCTGGCTGTGGCCTGCTGGCTGGGCCTGCTGGCTGATGGTGGAGCCTGGCTGTGGCCTGCTGGCTGATGGTGGATCCTGGTTGTGGCTGTGGCCTGCTGGCTGATGGTGGAGCCTGGCTGTGGCCTGCAGAGCTATGGCTGTTGGATGCCTGTTGCCTGTGGAAGAGTCCAGCTGACTTCCTAAAGTAAGTCACAAAATGCTAAGTTTTGGTAACTTTGTTACCATCCTTTGCAGGGCTCTCTGCTCTCCAGGAGTTCACTCTGCAAGTGGAAGAGGGCTCTAGCAGAGGTGGAGGATGAACTCAACCTGGCTGTCTATTATCTCATGGAGTCTGGGAGTTGATGGAATGTTGGGGCGGGTGTAATTTTCCTCTGCAGTGGGGTTGGGTGGGCCCCCTGCCCTTGGTGGATTCCAGGGAATGGGGCTGCCTACTGGGGTCAGCAGGGGAGCTGGCTCAAGGGAGGAGGTACTTTGCCCCCCCCCCCCCCCCCCCCCATCCTTCCCTCCCCATTCCCAACTGCCTCCCTCTTTCCACTCCATCATACCACCACATATGCAGGGCCTTGAGGTACAGGTGTGTCACTGAGGTGCAGGGGAGGCATTCCTCCTCTGTCCGCTCCTGGCCACCTGTGCCTCAATTTTATTCCACAACCTACACATCCACTTTACTTACACTCTCACAACACTTATATATAGGGCCTTGGGGGTGGGCACACTAAACAGGATCCAATGGACGGTCTGTTTATTCAACCTTACAAATTTTTGATGGACATGAGAAGAATTATGAACTGTGGCCGACAACATTTTTAGCACATCTTAGACCAGCGGTCCCCAACTTTTTTTGCGCCATGGACCAGTTTAATGTCAGACAACATGGTAAGGTTCGCGGATAAATACAACAAAATAAAATGATACAACCAAGACAAAAAATGTGGAACTTTGTAAATGTAATAATAAATGCAAATTCACTGTGTAATCGTGTAACTTTATTAGCAGCGTCCTCCTGAAATGCGTCAACAACACAGACAGTAACATCCTCCTCTCTGCCCCTTAATGCTCTCTGGTCGCTATGGTAACGTGCAAATAATCCTTTCAAAATAGTTAACTGAGTTAACGATAAAAACCCTGAAAACATTAATCTCACACCCGAGCTTTAACTCTCGGTACCAAACGACTCACGGACCGGTCCGTGGCCCGGGGGTTGGGAACCGCTGTCTTAGACTACAAGGTCGAAAGACACAACATGGAATAGTAATGGTGAAGACGAGGACGATAAAGATAAGAATGCCCAGGTTAATCACTTTTGATGAGAGAAGCTGCTGCTGATGGCCGCAAGACAATGAAAATATTAAGAGACTATTATACTGGAAAAGGTAAACCAAGAATTATCAGCCTTACTGAATTGATTTCTCTGAAGAAAGTAAGCAGTGAACAAGTTTGCTGGAACAGGACATGACATGACTGTTTGATAGAAAACAGTTTCCTGCAGAGTCCTGCAGATCATTGTGTTTACTCAAGGAAAACAAGAAAAGACAAAGTGATCCTCATCCTATGAGGTGATGATATTCTTATTGTAGCCAGTGATGAAAGTGTTTTAAAAACTGTGAAGGGAATGCTAACTGCAAGGTTCAAAATGAAAGATATGGGTAAACTCAAGCATTTTCTCAGTGTTGATTTTGAGCAAACAGAAGATATGTAAGTAAAATGCAGGAGAGACTGTAAACCAAGATCAACTCCTTATGAACAGTTGAACTACAATGATGATGCTGAAAATGAAGAATGCCAAGATGTACAGAGAGGCAGTAAGCAGCCTTATGTACTTGTCCTCTTGCATGCAACCAGGTTTGAGTTTTGTTTTAAGTAAGCTATGGCAGCAATTCAAAGAAGCAACTTTGGAACATTACCGTAAAAACAATCAGGAGACAAAACATTGTGGTACAGGAAAAGTAACAAGGATCTGGGAATACAAGCTCACGGTGACTCAGGCTTGGCTGCAGAGGTGACTGATAGGAGGAGTACTACATGGTTCAGTAAGTCTGAATGAATGATACCTTAGTATCATGGAGAACAAAGAAGCAGCCAGCTGTTGCCTTGTCAACTTGTGAGACAGAGTACATAACTTCGGTGGCAACAACACAAGAATGTTAGTATTTGACACACCTGTTGCAAACCACGTATGTGCAACAAAAGGGACCACCAAGGATTTTTGAGGATTATAGCATTAGCAAAGAATCCGGTTAACAGGCAGAGATGTAAGCATATTCATAACACGTTTGGGGGCAACTTGAAAGAAAGGCAGACCTGGTCAGAGGTCCAGTGTTACTTTGGATGCAAATTATAATGTGATATTTAGAAACCCCATATAGTAGTATCATTTCCTACATTCTGCCAATACAAGCAAAAGCATCAGAATTTTAAGCACTGGTTTAACGATAAAATAATTGACCATATCATGATGTTTAGATTCTAGGCTTGACAGAATGTAACTAGATAAACTGAAATGAAACTGGACTGAAAAGAATAACAAAACATCAAGAAACTTGGTCACATGACCCAGGACCGTGACATACTCTTCATTCATCATTCCTTATATGCTGTTTGTATATCATGCCTATATTCTGTCAATACAAACAAAGGCAGTAAGAAACCGTTTTAAACAGCCACACATATTGGGTAATATCTACCAAATGTCACAGTGCTACAATCGAGACTTATAACACTACACTAATTCGATTTAGTTCAATTTTATTTATACAGCGCCAAATCACAACAACAGTCGCCTCAAGGTGAGGTCGACCCTACAATAATACATACAGAGAAAAACCCAACAATCATATGACCACCTTTGAGCAAGCACTTTGGTGACAGTGGGAAGGAAAAACTCCCTTTTAACAGGAAGAAACCTCCGGCAGAACCAGGCTCAGGGAGGGGCGGGGCCATCTGCTGCGACTGGTTGGGGTGAGAGAAGCAGAGGTGGGACCAAGTCATTGTTTTGTAAGTAAGTCTCACGAGTCAAGTCTCAAGTCACTGGTGTAAAAGTCCAAGTTTAGTCACAAGTCTGAAACTTTGAATTTCAAGTCCTTTCAAGTCTTTAAAAAAAGAAAAAAGAATGTTGCAATGACATGTTAAATGTAAATAACAGACCATGTGTTTTTTTAAAAATCACGTCTGTGTTTATTTCAACACATGATGAAATAAGTGAACTTACAAAATATACACAAAGTAATTCTGAAATTTCACCTCTATAAGATACAGCTCAATTCACAGAATAAACATTCAATGAAAAACACAAAAGCAGAACTTCCTGTTCAGACAAAAAGTGCTGAGATTTCCACAGTACAAAACAAACCATTGCAGTATATTTAGTGCAGCGTGATTAGCATGTCCTCTCCCTCTCACCTAGTCCGTTTGTGCACGTATGAGTTTGTATCTGTCCATGTCTGAGTGACAGAGTGTGTGTTGTGTGTTCCCTGAGTTTCGATTTTTTTTGCTCACCATCCACCGACAGACTGAGATAACAATCTGCATGTTATTCTTGGATGCGCTTGTAGGACCGGGTTTAAAATAGCATGACACAAATATCATACACATTAAAGTCAAATAGTATCATCAACGTAGCAACATTTGCTAGTAAGATGATGCTATCTCATCGTAGCAAAAGAGAAGCACCACCTACCATTTTTTTATGCAACTTCAAATTCAACTTCAGTTGGATGGTGTTCTTTCTCCGTCTGTGATTCTCATCTTGCATGTTTTTTGCATGTTGCATTTCGTTTTCTGTTGACTGCTTCATAATTTATGCACCCAAAAGAAGGCTTGGCAGCATTTTTGGCCTGAGCAGTTTTTTATTTGTTTTGTTTTTTTTAATCTTGTTGATTTGATTGGCTGTGCTACAGTTCACACACACATACGTACAGAGTGGTAAGAATGAATGAATGAATGAATTTAATTAATGGTGCACAATTTTTATATAATATGTGTGTTAAATTATAGATTTTTGGTAAAATATCAAGTCTTTTCAAGTAAACAGGTTCAAGTCCCAAGTCTTAAAACAATTTTTCAAGTCAAGTCTAAAGTCGAGGATGAAAGACATGCTGTGGAAGAGAGCCAGAGATTAATAACAAGTGTGTTTCAGTGCAGAGAGGTCTATTAACACATGCTGAGTGAGAAAGGTGACTGGAAAGGAAAAACTCAATGCATCATGGGAATCCCCCAGCAGTCTACACCTATTGCAGCATAACTAAGGGAGGATTCAGGGTCACCTGGTCCAGCCCTAACTATATGCTTTAGCAAAAAGGAAAGTTTGAAGCCTAATCTTGAAAGTAGAGATAGTGTCTGTCTCCTGAATCCAAACTGGAAGCTGGTTCCACAGAAGAGGGGCCTGAAAACTGAAGGCTCTCCCTCCCATTCTACTTTTAAATACTCTAGGAACAACAAGTAGGCCTGCAGAGCGAGAGCGAAGTGCTCTAATAGGGTGATATGGTACTACAAGGTCATTAGGATAAGATGGGGCCTGATTATTTAAGACCTTGTATGTGAGGAGCAGGATTTTGAATCCTGGATTTAACAGGAAGCCAAAACAGGAGAAATCTGCTCTCTCTTTCTAGTCCCTGTCAGGACTCTTGCTGCAGCATTTTGGATTAGCTGAAGGCTTTTCAGGGAGTTTTTTGGACATCCTGATAATAATGAATTACAGTCGTCCAGCCTGGAAGTAATAAAGGTATGAACTAGTTTTTCAGCGTCACTCTGAGACAGGATATTTCTAACTTTAGAGATGTTGCGCAAATGGAAGAACGCAGTCTTACATATTTGTTTAATATGTGCATTGAAGGACATGTCCTGGTCAAAAATGACTCCAAGGTTCCTCACAGCGTTACTGGAGGCCAAGGTAATGCCATCCAGAGTAAGAATCTGGTTAGATACCATATTTCTAAGATTTTCAGGGCCGAGTACAATAACCTCAGTTTGATCTGAATTAAGTCAGGTTTTTGTGTCTAGCCTATTTGTCTTTGTGGGCTGATCACACACTGTTTAAGTTTCCCCTTGGTCTCATTTAAGTGGGTCAGTTTGTTTGTTGCCAGCTTTTGAGTAGAGCTCTGTTACTTTGACCTCTTTTATGGGCCCAGAATTAAGATTTTTTTGTATAATTTAAAGTTTGATTTTTGGGTTAAATAAAAACTTTTTATGGACTTTAATCTGTGTCTAATTTTGCTTTACTGGTTGGTCCATCACAGTGGCATTATTATCAGTTTGACCTTCACATCAGTTAATTTTAGATCGTTATATGATACTTTGTAGACACTGACAGAACACACCACACTTGGGAAGCTATGGGAAGGAACAGTCTAAACACAGTCGTCATCACATGCACACATGCAAACGTTAACAAAAACATAACCTCCTGGACGGAGGTAAGTAGTTGGTGCACACTGTGCAAAATAGCAGCAGCTGAAGAACCAGCCACCAGAGAGTTAACATCAAACTTACCTTTTGACATACAATGCTTAATAATTTACCGTTTTTATTTTTTTTAATCCCCTTGACAACACTTGAGAGAAAATATTCAAAGGGAACAAAAACTACATACAAAAGAAGCATGATTGTAAGATTAGGTTTCAGGGTCGTGTTCAGGGTTACACCACAGCGTTAGAGGTTGAAGAGTCAGTCTGTGCGGCACAGGGTAGAGCACCGGATTGTTAGCAATGTGGCATGTCTCAAAGAAGGAAAACACAACACTTCTGCAAAAATCAACATGTTTTCCATACTGAAATATTTCCCAACAGTTAGTAATGTTTGAAGCTTTATCATAATTAGTGTTTCACATGACAAGCCTTTATCTGAGCTGCCTATAAAACTAACAAGAAACCCAGAACACAGCATTGCACAACCTGAAAGGACAAGCAACAGCAGGTACAAACGCATCATAACATGAACGATTATTACATTTTTTTATATATTTAAGCTAACATAAAATAAGTATAATTCACTGTTGACTGGGGATTCTGTTTGATACAAGCTGCAACTAAATCGTGTGTTCATTAGAGGTGCTGCTGTGGGAAAATGGCAGAACACTGTCACCTAGACATTATAAATGTTTTTCTTGGAAAGAGCCTGAAGGAAAACAGGCATAAAGACACTTGTGCATTGTAGTGTAATTGGCCCAGCAATTATCAGTACAAATCCAACTGGCATGTGTCACAGGTCAGTTTGAAATGTGACTTTGTAGAGTTGCACCATATCTGGTTGATCCGGCTTTTGAGTTGCAATGATTGCAGCGATTTCAGAAGCAGTCTAAAATCAAAGCAAAGCAACATGCTCCCTCAGGTGGACTATAGTGGCACTGCACTGCCATGGAAGCAGAGGACTGCACGGCAGTTTTTCATTTAAACTTATTTAGTCGATTGTATAACTTTTTAAAATCAATATATTTATCAGTTATATATTGTTTTATTATTCTATAGCTAATAAGTGATAGCAAAATATATGTTCTGGTGACTTACAACATTTTATGTGCTCTGTTGAATACTTCTGTTTAGCCAATGTTTCTGCTGTTATCTGTTACAGATACCTGCAGTTTATCCTTTAGCACATGTCCTGTAATGCAGCGGTGCCCAACCTTTTTTGCGCCATGGACCAGTTTATGTCCGATAATGTTTTCACTGACCGGCCTTTAAGGTGTCGCGGATAAATACAACAATATAAAACCAGTATAAAACAAAAAAAAAGATTTATTCATAACACATGGGAAAAGACCCAGGGAAACTGAGTTAATGATAAAAACGGTTAAACCCCCGCTAAAAACCGATACAAACCATAAAAACCACGTTTGACCAGGACATGTCCTTCAACGCACATATTAAACAAATATGTAAGACTGCTTTCTTCCATTTGCGCAACATCTCTAAAATTAGAAATATCCTGTCTCAGAGTGACGCTGAAAAACTAGTTCATGCATTTATTACTTCCAGGCTGGACGACTGTAATTCATTATTATCAGGATGTCCAAAAAACTCCCTGAAAAATAAATGGCCTGAAAAGCCTTCAGCTAATCCAAAATGCTGCAGCAAGAGTCCTGACAGGGACTAGAAAGAGAGAGCATATTTCTCCTGTTTTGGCTTCCTGTTAAATCCAGAATTCAAAATCCTGCTCCTCACATACAAGGTCTTAAATAATCAGGCCCCATCTTATCTTAATGACCTTGTAGTACCATATCACCCTATTAGAGCACTTCGCTCTCGCTCTGCAGGCCTACTTGTTGTTCCCAGAGTATTTCAAAGTAGAATGGGAGGCAGAGCCTTCAGTTTTCAGGCCCCTCTTCTGTGGAACCAGCTTCCAGTTTGGATTCAGGAGACAGACACTATCTCTACTTTCAAGATTAGGCTTCAAACTTTCCTTTTTGCTAAAGCATATAGTTAGGGCTGGACCAGGTGACCCTGAATCCTCCCTTAGTTATGCTGCAATAGGTGTAGACTGCTGGGGGATTCCCATGATGCATTGAGTTTTTCCTTTCCAGTCACCTTTCTCACTCACTATGTGTTCACAGACCTCTCTGCATTGAATCATATCTGTTATTAACCTCTGTCTCTCTTCCACAGCATGTCTTTATCCTGTCTTCCTTCTCTCACCCCAACCGGTCGCAGCAGATGGCCCCGCCCCTCCCTGAGCCTGGTTCTGCCGGAGGTTTCTTCCTGTTAAAAGGGAGTTTTTCCTTCCCACTGTTGCCAAAGTGCTTGCTCATAGGGGGTCATATGATTGTTGGGTTTTTCTCTGTATCTATTATTGTACGATCTGCTGTACAATATGAAGCACCTTGAGGCAACTGTTGTTGTGATTTGGCGCTATATAGACAAAATTGAATTGAATTGAAAAACCATTAATTTCACACCCGAGCCTCAACTCTCGCTACCCGGTACCAAACGACCGGGCCGGGTTGGGGACCACTGCTGTGACGCATGCAGTACTCTTATCTCTAATTCTGCGAGAATAAACCCAAACTTCATTTTTTTGTAAACCTAACCATATAGATTTGGTCCCTAAACCCACTGAATAGTAAACCTAACACATGTAAACCAAACCAAGCAGTATGTGCAGCAGGATATGACCCCACCTGCTCTATTAACATTAGAATGTAACAGTTTTTACACACATCAGATCCAACTTTGTAATAAGCATCCACATTTAAAAACTGATCCTAAATATTGTAACTTTTCTCATTATCATTTTACTGTCTGTTAAGGGTAAAAGAAAAAGAATTAAAGTTTAATGAATACTTTTTCAAATTCAAACAAACACAAATTTTCTTTTGGATTCTTCCTCAAAACCTCAAAATGTTTTTTGTTGTTTTTCCTGCTCATCTGGCCGAAGGACCTGCAAGTTTATGGCATGTTGAGACATCCATCTGTCCGTCTGCAGTTAACTAGAATTGGTAAATGTCCAACAGTGTTGGTCTGAATTTAATTAAACTTACACATTCAGTTAATGTCCCTGCATCAGTACCAGCACATCCACTGATTTTCAAAATGAGTTAACACACTGATTATGGGCGATGTAAAATAAATAAATAAATAAAAAAAGACTAAGAAATGGTTTACAATAAAATGTGTCAGGTTAATACTCCTTGGTGTGAAGGGTTGTCTTGTATGGGCGATGGAGGGTGCATTTTCCTTTCCTGTGACACCCTGTGCCTCTCTCTAACGCCTCCCTCACATGTTTGGCTCATTGTGTGAGGCAAGGACTAAAAAGGACACAGTGTTAATCCAGTCTTTCACTCGCCTCATTGAATCAAAACACACACACACACACACACACACACACACACACACACACACACACACACAGATTGGGCAGAGAAATAGACTCCACTTTCAGTGCTGGTAATTTTAAGTTCAGTAAAACCTCTAATGTGCAGTATTATATGTTACATTTTCCAATCTGACACATAATAAATAAATACATTTGTCATTGTTTGGAAACATTTATTCAGCTATTTATTTACAGTCACATTATATGCAATGAAAATGAAAACATCTTTCTTTATACAGTTCTTTATACAGTTTATACACACAAACAGAGAAGGAACCACAAAGAGAAAGATAAATAAGAAGTAAAACATGGAACACTAGATACAACAAATTTCATCACTTTCATTGAAAAGTTTTACGTTGTGTTGAAAACAGGAGCCATGAAGATAAATTCATGGGACAAAATAAGGAATAGAAATTTGAGAAGAAGATTCACACATGAGCTCAGAGCTCCTCTGGTTTTTCCGTTTTGCTCCTCTGGGACGATACAACAACGAGAACTGACAGCCACAGGCTCGGTAGGCTAGTTTTTGCTATTTGGTCTATTTGTACTGTAAGAAACTAACAAAACCACATTTTTAACATTTTTAACTACTAAATGTTAACAGCAATATTTCACATTTCTCCTAAATTCTATAATGTTCAGCGCTTCAACCTCAGTCATTAGACCCAATGTTGTTGTATAAAACTTCATTAAACAGAACTTTGAGGCAGGAAATCTGCTAACAGATTAGCATCCTTGCACTTAAACCTGCTAGTGGCCATGCTAATGTAGTATAAGACTGGGCTGTTGCTGGTCATAAAAATCAATCGAAAAGCAGGAGAAGCAGGGTTTCTAGGAAATGTAGTAGTATTTTGGAGAACTCTATTAACCAGGCAGAGTACCAGAAAAGCAACGTTAACTGCTGCATAATTATACTAATACTAAAGAAGACAATCAGAATTAACCTGAAGACAGGATTTGACTACATAAGTCAGCATAAAGCTTAATGATAAAACGGTCAATAGATAACAAAGAGTAGGAGAGTTTTGCCTTGAAGCTCAGTTAAAATCTTAGATGATGCAGTTTTGTTAGTCCTCCAGCTTTATGGAAGCAAAAAGTTAAACTGTGTTGTGGCTCTTTAATTTATACTTTGTGAGCCATTCAGAGGAAGTGTGCAGTTAATATGTTAATATGTTTGTAAGCATCTCTATAGGATGCACTCAGTATAACACGCAGTCATACAATGACATCCCGAAGTTATGTTACAAAAGGAATTACGTTTAAAACTGAAATATGGTTAAAAATGCATCAAGTTATAAAACTCTACAGGCGTTTGGTTTATTATTGAAACAAACACCCTGCTATGCACACGATGCTGTACACATGTGTAAGTTACTATGTGAGCGTCTTTAGCGGATGGGGGCCTTCAGAGCAGCATCCACCTCCTCCTCGGGCAGCAGCGTATGCCACTGGGCCACAGGACGCCTAGGATTGGCCAGCATGTCTGACCAGTGGCGCAGCCCGACGCCTGAGGCGCCGTAGCCAATCCAGCACTTGCCGATGGCATCGTTGCTGCCCAGCTTGTCATAGTCATATACGGTGATCACCACCTGAAGTTTCTGTGTGAGGAGACAGATGAGGGTCAGGTGTGCACCTTTATTCCAAGTTGAGTGATGTTATTGTACAGCTTTTGAGTAAACTCAGGTTATGATGGTTGGTCAGGTTTAGCTACTGGGTAATGCAGACCTATGAAAAAGAAAGTTTTAACAGGACTCACTAGGTACGATCCATGATTCAGTGGCTTGTAGACTCACCTTTAGCAATAATTACTTAATTTTTAACCCACTCTTCAACAATCTTGCTTCAAGTCACTGAAGCTTGAGGGCTTTTGTTTGTGTACACCTCTCTTAAAGTCCTGCCACAGCATGTCGATCAGGTTGATACTGACTGGTCATTGCAACACCTTCATTCTTTTTCTTTTCAGCCATCCTGTTGTAGATTTGGATCATTGTCTTGTCGCGTCCCTCTGGAATACTTTGGTAGTACTTTCACATTTATAATTTAACCTCTTAACACCTAGTGTAAGCATCATCATCATCAGTGAGACGTCCTGCCCCCCCCCAAAAAAATACTTTTTAAGCAACAAATTGCAAAAATGCTCCATGTTGCAATTATGATACAAATTAAAACTATATGAAATAATATTTGTAATTTAACTTTTTTTCTTTTTAATTCTCAGACGGTTTGATAAACACTATTTTTTTATATTTAAATTATTACATGGTTCCAGCTTTAAAGGGTTGATACATGTAGTGACTGGTCTTCTGAGAAGGCTAAATCAAACGGATTCATTTGAAATTTAAACCTATATTATTTCAGTGTTTTCTCTGCTCAGTCTGCTGTAAAACTATATAACATATGTGAACTTTGCAAATTATACAACATATTAAAACTGTGGCATGAGTATCATTAGAGGAAGTTGGGGCAAGACTAAAGGAAAATCTCTGCAAGAAGCACAAGATGAAATTTGATTTTAAAATTCTATTGTTTACTTATAAAATTTTAAACAATATGGCACCTGACTACTTAGCTGATCTCCTCTGTCTGTACAGCCCTCAGAGAGCACTAAGATCATCGGGCCAACTGCTCTTGGTGCAACCTAGGTCTCGGCTGAAGACCAGAGGAGACCGTGCCTTTGCCGTTGCTGCACCCAGGCTATGGAATACTCTCCCTCTTCATATTCGCGCGTCAGATTCCATTCAGTCTTTTAAATCACGTTTAAAAACGTATTTGTTTGATCTGGCATTTAAGGCGAATTAGGGTAATTTACATCTGGCTCTGTATTTAGATTATGTAATTATCTTATATTTTATATATTTGTAATTTATATTTTAGTGTGATTTTATTTGTACTGCGATTTTACTGGAAAGCACTTTGGTGTACTTCGGTCTTAAAAATGTGCTATATAAATAAATTTTGATTGATTGATTGATTGATTGATTGATGAAATCACAAAATCTATACGAGCTAGGTAAAAATGTTGCCTTTATTCTTTTGAGTTTCAAGAGCCAATCGAGAGGCAAACATGGGGGCACGTTTTCCAGATGTTTGTGTTTCTTCTCATTCAAACACAGTGCTGGAATTTTCAGCCTAAACCTGGCACAGCAGTATTTCTAACAGCCTCTGTTTCAGGCCTCCTAAAATAAAATAGTGCACAAGCTGAATGCAACCACAGGAAAAAACGTTGCACAATTTAAGCCCTGGCCATTGATGCAACTCTCTGGTCTAAATATGACGGGGTCAAACTGTGATGCATACAAACCTGGATCTGGGAGAACGGGATCTCGAAGCTGAAGCTCTCATTGAAGTAAGGATTCAGTGTGTTTTGCTTGACTGACGTCTTCTTCTTTTTGATTCGTTTGCCGTTGTGTTGAAGAACTACCTTAACGAAGGGATCTGAGAGAGAGACATGACATCAGGATAATCAGTTAGCAGAGCTCTCCAGAGTCTTTAACAAGCACAAGTACGAGTATGTGTGTTCACCTGACAGTCCTCCAACATCCATCTTCTTTAGATTCTTGGCTTCCATAATGTTAACCGTTAACTTTCCGGCAGTGGGGACATAACGAAGGGAAATACAGATATCACCGAGTTTCTCTTGCTGTCAGGAACAAAAAATAAACACAGGGATTTGGTTATCTTGCCCAAAACCGGTATGTACCATTAGATTTATCATGTTTCCAGGAGATGGAAAAACACCTTTACCTCCTCTTTTTCTCCTCCAACCAGATCCCGCCATTCATGTATTGGCTGGCCGAGGTCTATGGAGTTCATGGGGATCTTGATTTCACCGATGACATCATGTTTACCAAAACGGTCAAAGTCAAAAACTTGCAGCACCAAAGTCTGACCGCCCAGTTCACTGTAGGGTATCTGAAGAAGAAAATTATTAACAATGTTGAGTGATGAGGTGGTGCTCAGCGATTTAAAAATATAATATCATCAGTGTGATTCAAACCTTAAAGGTGAAGGTCTCATTAAACACAGGGCAGAGGTTCTTGCGCTGGACTTTGGTTTCAAATTTCTTTTTCTTGTCTGGCAACATGTAGACTTTGACGTAGGGGTCTGAGGTGCCGCCCATGTCCATGGCTGGGAGATCCTGAGCCTGGAGGATGCCAACTATCAGCTGCAAGAGGAGGGAGGAAACAGATGTTAGATGAAGGTCATAAAATCCTTCTTTTATTGGGTTAAATGTGTGTGTACCTGATTATCAGTGAAGTTATAATCCAGTGTGTACTCAAGTTTGCCAAGGGACTCTTTCTCCTCCTCCTCCTTCCCTTCCTCTCCTTCCTGGAAGACACAAATTGGATAGAAGTTAACACACCATGCCACACCATGATTCTGCAAAATGTCTAAAATATGGAAAAGAAAATGAACAAGGAAGGCTTAAATGTAAATATTTAAATATAATACTCTGGTTTGGAGTCTGTGTGAAAATATAACCTTTTGATGAAATAATCTATATTCTCCAGTGCCCAAAAGCAAAGTACTGGCAGTTCTGACTCCTTTTGTGTTTACCCTAGTGCACTGTGGCTGTTGTGTGCAGTTTAAGCAGTGATTTCAGCCATCACTAGTCTCAACCTGGATAAAGGCCAAACAGCTGTGAACAGTTAATCAGTGATTACAATCAGATAGAAAACCCAGAGCTGCAGCTAACTCCATCTGTTGACACGCAGAGGGTGGAGGATGTATGCAGCCATGGATCTTTCTTGATTCACATCCCAATAATAATAATTATACCTAATAACACCCTCATTTCCTAATTTTAAATTTGATACTGCAGCCAGCAGCTGATAGCTTAGCCACAAAATTGTAAAAAAAAAAAAGAAAAAGAAAATCTACATTCTGCTACCATTTAGGATAAATTAGGCTAGCCTTGGGCCTTAGGCTTCCCTTTCTTTCTGTTCCTAATAGCTGCTTAGCATAAAAAGCTCTGCAAATGTGTGATAATATGTGGCAGTTAGGGTGAATGTTGCATAGCCTGTAGAAATCTGTGTCCCTCCATTGATACGCTTCCTCAGACAGTCACTGACCCACCACCAAATTCGTCATGCTGAATAATGTTACAGGCATCACAATGCTCTCCACAGCTTCTGCAGACCATCTGTGGGGCATAGACGTCCGTGGTGGACCTGCCAGTTCTGGTCTTCTATTGCAAATAGAAATCAGGTTCACAGTGCCAGACAATAAGCAGAGGGCCCACTAGAGGCCCTGAGGCTACCCTCATGAAATCTGTTTTTGAGTGTTTGGTCACACACATTCACACCAGCTTCCAGCTGGATGTCATATCGTAGCTCAGGAAGTCTTCATCCCGTTCTTCTCGCACAAAGAAGCAGATTCTGGTCCTGCTGAATAAAAGATCCTCTAGAGTCTGATCCAGCTCTCCTAGAATATCTGTTTGTGTCCTGGAATCTCCTCCATGCCCTTGAGAGACAGCAAACTCGCTGACAGTGGAATATATTAATGTGGCATCCTGGAGGGGTTATATATTATATGTAGCCTCATGCTACCAGCGGTAACACTGACTGTAGCCAAATGCAAAACTAATAAAAGATAAGGGGTAAAAATCCTCCACGTGTAAAAACATTCCTGTTTTGGGGGTTGTCTCAATGTTGCCCCTCTACTGCACAACCCACAGTAAGGGAATTTTAGACCAAACTAAGCAGAGTTACCAAGTAGTGCAGGTTTTCTTCTTTTTGAAGAAAAGAAATTCCTCTTTTCTCACCTTTTTCTCCTCTCCCTCCTCTCCCTCCTTGTCCTTCTTCCTGCGTCCTCGTCCTCCCTTCCTCTCGCGGGCCTTCTTGGGCTTGCCCTTGTTGAAGCACTTCTTGTAGATGCAGAATCCCAGGCAGCCGACAAGAGCAAGGACCACAACCACAATGGCACCCACAGCCCACATGGGCACTGGAGAAAGGAGTGAGAGGAAGGGGAAATGTAGATTAGTGCTGCATAAAAAGAAAAGAGTGATCACACTGCACAGGTCAGAAAGTCAAACGCTTTTAAAGTGTTAATGTTAATGTGTCATCCAACATAATCAGCTCACAATATCATGGCTTCTTGGGCTTCCAACAGGTTTAGTGGCCCTCAGCCCTCTGACTGGTTTAAATCAAATTATTAGCACTCTTACTGTGAGCATTTATCTCAAAGCACTGCTGTTTCTAAGAAACGGTAGCTAGCTATACTGTAGATGAGTAAATAAACTTAAAGACTGACTCTATAAAATACTTGCTTTTAGGGTCAACATTTTATCAGTTGCCTTTTTTCATGTGTCTGCTGTTCCGCCCAGGATGAGTTGGAATAACCTTAAGAACGTGACTATGTGCGACAAACACAGCAGCATGAGATGTGAGATGAACTTACTCTTGAGTTTATGATCTTGGAGAGCAGGACAGAAAGGTCACACGGCGAAGAAACGAGAGAAGACAGAATGGGAAAAATGAATGACAGGATGATGAGATGAAAGAGACTGAGATAGATACCCTGATCTGCTTTCTGATGCACAATTTCATCTAACATTTTCCTTAAGTTTACAATATGAAAGTTTGTGATTTTTTTCTTTTCAGCTTAAACTGTAACGTTATGTTTAGATAGCCGTGTGCTCACTTGGCAGATGTGTGAGCTCATTAAAGAACTTGTTCTTCATGCTGTTAAACTGGTGGTGGGAGACGGGTGGTGGAGGGGGTGGCCGCTCCTTCTCCTCCTCCTCAGCTGCCCGGCGGAGCCGCACTCCAGCCATGTTGACCAGTCGCATTGTTGCTCTGTAAAAAAAAAAGGAAAGCAGACAAACAATAAATAACAGGATCCAAGCTGATCGTAAAGAAGACTTGACGGAGACAGCAGCGTGATGATAGGATTGCAAATCGGCAGATTTAGGAGACAGAAAACCAGAAGACATGCATGTTCAGTCACAGTCAGTCCTTCTCTTTGTGTGTTGATACACCACTGCTGCTTGTCATTAAAGGGCATTTGTCTATGCATGCTTTCATTTTTCTCCTTCCCCTCATGCCCCTCCCTGAATCTGGTTCTGCGGGAGTTTTTCCTTTCCACTGTCATCAAGTGCTTGCTCTCTGGTTGTCGTTTTCCTTTTTACTTTGTAAAGCCTTATAATGTGCTTTCAGCTGGCATTTGCTGTGGATCAGCATTCACATATAAAAATATAAAAGCATATGAAAATTAAATTGATATGAAATGAATCAAATAAATTAAATTCATTGTTAAAAGTTAAATTAGAGTTTCCCTGCAACAGATTGGTGGCCTGTGCAGGGTGCACCCCGCCTCTCGCCGGGTGCACAGCAGTTCATTTGTATTTATATGGTTGATAAAATGGTTGTGATCAGGCAGCCACACATGTCCAGCAATGGTGGGCAGCTTTTGGGAACAATATTACAAATTGATTGTGGGGAGGTTAAAACCTCCACTAATTTTAGTCTTTAGATTAATTGGATTTTTTAATTTTACCTACACGATGCAACAGAATTACTACAAAGTGCAGTAAAGTAATAGCTCTTCTCACTGTTTCACTCTGATTTAAATGTGCCCTCATTTCATTCTGTCCTTTTTGACCTTTGACCTGGCTGTAATCCCTTTAATCCTCTCTCCATCGCCTCATTCTCATGCTCAAAGTGTGTGCTTAGTCTAAAGCATTGTGTTTTATCAGGTAAGTGAAATATTCAAACTCATTTGTGTGTAAGTGTCACTGTAACTTCATCCCTTTTACATAGACTGCTGTTGTGTAGTTTAATCTGTGTTATATTTGATAAGGTATTCACATATTTCATACATTGTGTTCAAACTAGATAACAAGTAAATGTATCTGTACGTTTTCTGAATGTATAATAATATAGTAGGAAACTGAATTACCCAGTAAAATCAGGTGCTTTTAGAGTTCCACATGTACAAGATTAATAGAACAATCAGCATATTCTAGACTACCTATGCAACAGTTTAAGGAGCCAATTTTTGATTGATATTTAATTTCATTATTTAGAGATTTTTTTAAGTAGCCCCTTTGTGGCCCCTACAATTTGTAGTGAAACTTAAAAAGGTAAAAGTTGTGCCTTCCTGCTTCACCCAAGACATTTCAAATCATGCAACTTTTCCTTTGAAGGCAAACAGTTGATGTTTCTGGTTTGTTTTGCACTTGTCACAGTTTGCGCATGTTTACATCAAAGTTAAGAGAACCCACTGTGCAAACTGGCAGTGACCACAGCAATTTGTTAGCGACCAAATCAATCAAATGAAGGTTTTTAACCAGGAAACTCCAGAACCAGTTACCTACCAGTTGGAGACTACACTTTTTTCCCTAGCAGCCAGACATTAACAGCTAACAGGACTAGGTCTGAATGAGTAAGGTCTGATTTATTTTCTCAAAGACATTTTTTCCAGGTTTTCTCAAATCCAAAAATTCACTTAATACAACCTGATGTTAAAGGCATACTTTTTTGGAGCGTTTGGCTAACAAGCTGTTATTTTGTGAACATCTCTGTTTGTCAGTCAGTAACACTTCCCGTTTCTGATTCTTGGTTTACACTAACACACTTCTAGTCCATTTGAAAGTGGCTACATTGTTTCATTTTCTACAATGTAACAACCTAATACAAATACATATTACTCATCCTACCTATGTAGCTGAGCAGATAAATAAGCTACATCATAGCAGACCACAAGGTTAGTTACTTTTAAACACACACAGGCCCCTCCCACGTCCCTCTGTCGCTGCACAGCACTGTAACAAGATTAATTGCCAAAGGTAATCCAAAAATCTCAGGCTTAACCAAATTAAGGACAGTTTGCCTCTCCGGGGTTCCTCCCCTTTCTCCGCCCACACTGTCACCACTTCTCCTTCACTCCTCCTCCCTCTGTTGTCTCCATCTGTCTGTGATTAGTCCTGATTTAGATACATGTCTCCCTGCTGATATGCACTACTGCACACGGAGAGGCTCATAGGCAACATATTTCAATAATGAGATCTGGTTCAGCTGGCAAGCTTTGTTACAATGACCCTTACAGCCCCCTGATTGTATAAGCAGAGGATTAGAGAGGGAGACCGAAGCATGTTTGTGTGTCTGTGTTTGTGCATGCAGATAGATACATAGAATAATTCACTGTATGTGTATTTTGAATGGATTTGCACACCGCACATTGCTGTTAACACTAAACTGCATCAAAAAGAGGTTAAAACATATTTACACACAAAAATATAAAAAACATGTGAGTCAAAGTAAAATACAATTAAATTATTTCAATTGCAAATAAATGAATGCTTCATTTTATGTTTTTACAGGATGGGATCATCAGCGTATAACATATTAGTTTAAATCAAATAAATGTCTCAGTAGGTATAAGCCTCAGATGGTATAGTGAGGATCCTGGATAATAGCAAGCATCATACTATGTATCATATTACTGTTTATGCCACAGGAAGGTGTGTTAAATAACCACCTGTTTGGAGGGATTTAGAACACCCCAAAACCTTTGGATGATAATTGCACATGTTTTCTGGGTCACAGCAGCTTTAAGCTGGGCTCCACCCAAAGTCAGAATCCTGGTCAGTAATGTGTGTGTCTGTCCAGAATTTAAAGCTTGGAGAAACACAGTCCACCCAAATCACACGTCAGAAGACTGAAATTCAGTTGAAAGATTATTAATGTGAACCAACTCTTGAAGAGAAAGGATGCCCCACACACAATAGTAGCAACGGTTTCTTTTTCCTGTTTTGTTAAGAAAACTCGTGTTACAAACAAAGAAACCTGAATCTCAGAGTTTGTCAAACATGACAATAGCCAGTAAAGTGTATTAATATTCTGCATCAGCCTCACATTCTCATGTTCTTTAATTGCAGTGTTGTATAACTGAGTAAAAGGACCCTATTGTGACTGACACTGTATAAATGGTATTCATAGCAAGAGTGCTTGTTTTAGCATAGAATAAACTGGAAAGGAGACAATTCCAGCTGACACAAAATGCAGCAGACATGTGAATCAGCACTTTGTTTTTCATTTAATGCACTAACTTGTTCCTATGATTAAAAACTCAAAACTCAAAAATGTTTGCACATTACTGTAAAATCTGCACTTTGTGAAAGTGCTGCCAAGAGGAAGACAGCTTAGAAAGGTGTTCAGCGTATACAGGTTATTAGCTATGATGTAATAATCAGATTTGTGTTATGGTTAAAGAGTAAATCATGCATACCATTCAGCACATCAACCTTTCATATAGGATTTGCAGTTTAAGCTGCATTAGTCTTCTTAAAGTTGCTCTGTATCTGCAAGCCCCTTTGCTACCCATCTCCATCTCACCTTGATAATGAGGTAATATTTTGTATCTGGGTTGTTCATATGATCACGTCTTGGATACAAAAACCCCCAAAAGGATAAAAATGCACTTTGTAAAACATCAAAGATGCACTTTTCTGTAGTTTGTCTTCAGAACATCATCGTTTCACCTCATCGATCTGGAAATGCGCTGGATACTCTGGTGATCGGCACTGTTGGAGGAACTACAGATTGTGGATATTCCTTGCCAATACATTGTCTTTCATAAAGGAGCACAAGGTGACTCACAGCTGGGGCTCTACTGCTGTTTTTAACAGCAGCTCTGTGGATGGCATTTATTGCCTGCTGGCTGGTTCATCATTTTATTTACAAGGAAACATCTCAAAAGCTATTTTTGAAATGTTGCACCTCAGAGTTTACAGAGCTGACGTATACAAGCTTCAGTGAGCCATCAGATCATCCAACATGCCTCCACCAAATACTTGGATTGATTAATCAAATAGACTTATTGATGTCTAAACCTCACTTCTTCCTGTTAGTAGATGGAAAATGAACCAACAAAAAAATCAAGGTTCACCTCTAATACAGCAGCCCATAGCTGCCAACCATGACAAAACAGATCCTTTTTGTGGAATAGATTAGCTTATCAAAACAAAGTTACTGGAAAAAGTCATCTGCACTTACAGTAGCCCTGACAGGAAAGAAGCAAACCTTTAACCTCCATAACAAACAGAGATGTTACAGGCGAATACAGCAGGTGACTTCACGTGATCACAGACACTAGAAATAGAGGTAGATTCCTATAATCCACTTAAACTAATCTTTGCCACCTTAGGAATCCTACACTATGTATCATCAAATGTATTTTCCAAGAGGGAACTTTCTCACTGCTCAAAAACAATCGATACTCAATAACTGAAGGGTGCAAATTAATGTCTACATGGTTATATCTTAAGAAATTTACAGCATGACTGTAATATGCTTATAAATACACAGACGTGTACAAAAGCAGGGAGGTATTAACTGTAAATAAGACCTGAAATAAGACACTAATAGATACAAAGCTTGATACTTTATATCTACGGTATAGACAATATTAATGTCAACAGTTTGATTAAATGTATATTTTATATGCATTATATACCTAAAGTAAAACATGATACGGTGAAAATAAAAGAGGAAAAGCATAACTCACATGATGTAACCTCAGTCCGTCTTGTGTCTTTTTCTGTTATTACTTTCTGCATCCAAATGTTCTCCACCATAAATCCTCCACCACTGATTAAAGAGAAGCTGGTGTGCACGACTGTCTCTCTCTCTCACCCCCTCTGCACTAATCCTTGCAGTATCCCTCACTGCCAGCTACTAACTAATCACCTAGTTTAGTTCTGTGTTTTTTCAGCGGTGATCTGCATTTCATTGCTAAGATCATTCATATAATACAGAAACACCTTTAAAGCTACTTTTGTAATCAAATTAAAATCAAATGGTTCATAAAGGTTCATTAACACAGTGACACTTTATTTTTTAAACTAGCAGAGAGGAAACATACAAACATACAATCACTATAGTGATGATGCTATGATACATTATATTAGGGCTGAACGATATATCGCATTTGCGATAATATCGCGACATGATCAAGTGCAATTTTCTAACCGCAAAGGCTGCGATTATACTCTGGACATGTCCAAATTCATGGGCTGCATCCTCCTGAGGCCGCATTTGTAGACCGATTACGTCACAGCGACGCGCCGAAGGCTGTCCAAATTACTACCATATCCCAGAATTCATAGCGCGGCCCAGCCAAACTCCAGTTTCCAACAATGGCGGCCGCTACTAAGTTTTAAAATTACTCATACTAATCTTTCTGGGTCACAAAATAAACTTTTAACATATTTTCAGGCGAGAAAGTAGTTGTGTAAACATCAAATATCTGCTCGGTTTATCAAGATATCCCATATTTGCAAAAGTGCTTCGACGTTTTCAGAGGCGTCTGCTACCCACCAGCTCGACAGCTAGCCGGGAGCTCGAGGGTTACTGATGCGGCCGAGAACGGCACAACTCCCGGCACATCATTTTCAGATCACCGCGGAGTTTCGCTGCTCGGGTTAAACGTAATATATAAGTCACTTAGACAACCTAAAAATGTTATTGTTGGGCTTTTTTCAGTGTTTTGTTTGTTCGTGAGTAAATCGGTTTGGCTGAGATTAAAGTTATTAGATTAGATAAAATAAAACTTTATTAATCCCCCGGGTGGGTTCCTCCTTGGTTTTCACACAGCTGACTAAACGTCAAACAGAAAACTTATTAAACAGAAGTATGAGACAGTCGAGAATTTACGCCAGTGTCTGGTTATATTTTAGATAGCAAGAAGCAGACGGCCGAGTTTATTAAACTCCACCGAGACAGCGGTGACGCTAATCAGAACTAGACCGTCCAATTTCACGCCTTTAAACTTTAAAGGCGTGTTTGTGTGTGTGTTTATACAATTGCTATTATGTTTGCACTTTATGTGTAATGTTACTGACTGCAGAGATCAGTAAGATGTGTGTATTTTTTATTTATTAGTTTTATTTATTTAATATTATTTTTTAATTGAATGACTGTCTAGTAGTTCACAGATGTCGAAAAACTGAGTGTGGTAAAGCCACTGATTTTTTTTATGTATATTTCTGCAATCTGCACATTGTACTGACTTTCATTTTAATGTTTACACCAGGGTTCCTTGTCAGCACTTTATGCTCAGATGTTTGTAAGCTAAAAATAAACTATTGTGTATGTTCAAATATACTGTTGTGATTGAAGAAGTTAAATAAAAATGTCAGTCATCAATTCATGCATCACCTCATGTCATCATAACAGAGGTCTGTCTTCCAGGAAAGAACAGTTTAAAATTAATGTAATATAGTATTGGCCATACTATATGATGTATTGCTTGTCTTTGTTTAATAATACAGAAGACAAAGACCTTAAAAAATAATCGCATATCGCATCGCAATCGCAATATTGGGGCAAAAAAATCGCAATTAGATTATTTTCCATAATCGTTCAGCCCTACATTATATTGCAACAAACACTCTAATCTATCAAATATATACAATTGTGGGTAAAACATTTGTATATAGCAATTAGATGTTGGCACTTACAGAGCCCTAGACAATGTCTGTGCAAAGTTTCATCATGATTGGTCGACTCATCTAGGAGGAGATGAATGGGGTCAAGCTGGTAATTACATGCAATATGTTTCTGATAATACGGCAACTAACAGTAATAAATTGTAAATCACCGATCTGTCTATATAGAGAGAAAAACCCATTTAACAGAAATTCATAGTTAACTTTTACATTTGCACTCAGTAACCTAGTAACAAAGGAATATAACCTGAAGTTGAGTTGTGCTCACTGATAAAGCCTCATTCAAACTGATGGAATCGTTGTAGCAGTTAGTCTGCATTTATAAATTGGACAGCAATTATTTGAAACCTTCACTAATCTCTCTCAGAGTGACTGCAGTCAGTCCAAGTCCGACTGCAGCTGTTTGCAGAAAGGTTGCCTCCTATAAGGTGAGATGAGCCCCCCTTATACACATTGCAATTTGCATTTGCAATATGTTGTTGGCCTTTACTCTAGGGTTCTGTCTTTCTTGGTGCTGTAGAAATACACTCTTTGCATGTCGTCCCCAGCACCTAATGAACAGAGAGTAGAGTAATTAATCCCCAGAAACACGATACTGTGAGGAATCACAAGTGTACAACAAATCGCAGAATGCATTACAGTGGTATAAGCCCAACCTAATTGGCAAATGAAGTTGAGTTGTTTCCCACAGTGGATGTCCTTCCACTGGAAGTCCTCTGTGCTGCCCATGCCGCCACAGGTGTTCGAATAATAGCGAGGGACCCAATTTTGTGGCCAATGGAAGAAATTCATGGAATGTCCAGACATCCAGAACCAGTCATTTCCTCTTAGTGACCTGTTGGACAGAGTGAACAAAATGCTGCTGTTTATGTTACCTGTGGATGTTTAAAAGCTTTTTCTCTTTTTTCCACAATTATATGATGCAGATTTATCTTTATGATGTTAAATGGGGCCAAAAACCTAAAACCAACCATTCATCCATTTTCTTCCTCCTACCAAGTTCAGGGTTATTATGAACTAACTGCACTCCTGTGACCCTCGGTTAGATAAGTGGTGCTCTGTTGGTAACTTTGTGTGTTCTCTATCTTCTTTTAAACCTTTCCTAGTCAGTTTGAGTCATTGTGTACATTGTTTGCATTGCTTTGTGGTGATATTTTTATTTGATGTGGTTACTTCTTCTTCTGTCTCTTTGTGGTCATTTCACATTTCTAATCATTGGATAGATTTCTTTTTACATTGTATTGCAACTGGACATGAACAACATCTCATTCATATTATGTCCTGTTCATTCATTGAGGTGTTAAGAGCATTTACATGATAAGCACAGTACCTGCGCAGTCCCAGCCAGATGTAGTCTGTGAGGGTGAAGGGAAGGCTGCCCAGCAGCTGCTCCAACTCGTCTTGCTCCTGTTGGCTGTGAAGGCTGAGCAGGTCCCAGTGATGATGTCTACAGTACATCAGAGCATCAGACCAGCAAAGCCTCTTTCCCACAACCATCACATTCCTTTCGCCCAGCAGTACGCTCACAGTGGGAGGAGATGGTGGAGGAGTTGGTGGAGGAGTGACAGCTTTGGGGGCTGAGAAGAAAAATCTTGACAGGTTGCGTTTGTTCCAACCATGTTTGGTTGTTTTCATTTTGTTTTAACAGGCTGAATTGTAAGGTTGCTTTCAGCTCCAAATTAAAACATGAATACTGAGAGGTGGAAAGCAATATAGAGACAATAAAGAAAGCAACAACAAGCACATGCAACCACAACATATGGTGCTAGAAACAAACACACCACGGCCATACCAGAGAGAGAAGCAAACACCTCCACTTCACACATCGTCAGTATTTTCTGAGGTCCTGGTAAGAACACAGTGATGTAGCGACCTTCCATTTCATTACACTGGAATGTGTGTGTTGGGGAACTCCCTAATGAATTGATAGTGCCACACCTGATAGATTTACACAAACATCAAACTTGTTTTATCTACAAAAGAAAATGTTTTGGCTAAACAATAATGTGCTGTTGTTTAAATGAGAAAAATAAAATCATAAATATTTATGGAGAAATCGTGTCCTACATGGAGTTTTTAATTCCATTTTGATCCAGTGAGTTCCCAAGCAAGATCTGCGCCCCAATAAGCCTGTAAGCTGTACTCCCGACTCTGTTGATGATGGTGACAGCAGTGACCTTATGGAGACCCAACAAGTCTATGTGCCACCAGGGCGAGTCCTCTGTTGGTGAAGTGTGGGTACAGCATCCTTGTGGCACTTGTCCATTTCTGCATCCATCGACAGCTTTTGAGGCCCAATATTCTGTCCCAGACCAAGTCGATGACTGTACTGTTTCTTTGTTTAAGGCCACATTTGGAAGCGGTTCCACTGAGTATCGAAAAGAACAAACAGACATGAGTCATTATCAGGCAGGTGTGTTTCAGTAGATCAGATTCACTCACTAAAAGCTCTACCTCGGGCAGCATACACCTCCACTTCACACAGGGTGAGAGTTTTCTTCTGTCCAGGAAGAAACAGGTTCACAAAGCGACCCTCCATGCTGCCTCCGTCACACTGGTATGTGTAGGTTTTACCCGCTTTTATGTGGGAGATGGAAGCACACCTGACAGACGAATATATGCAGACAATATTCTGTTAATATGGATTTTCCCAAAGTTGGATAGCATGTATCTCTTAATTTCATTTCATAATGAAAATTGAATTCTCATCATTACTTGGGATTATTGTTTCCATTGTTCTCCAGTGAGTTCCCTATTCGGATCTCAGCTCCATCCAGTCTTTCAGCACAGCAATCTCCTCTGTTGGTGACTTTTACAGTAGTGATTGTAAAGCTGTGCTGCAGGTCTACCCGCCACCAGGGGTCGGTCTCGTCTTCAGCAGTGTGGCTGCAGAACCCATTGGTATAGAACGAGTTCCATCTACCGTCGATGGCTTTGGATGCAGCAGCAAAAGAGAGCGTAGATGACTGAGTAGCTTCTCCTTTAAGTGCTAAATTGGGTGATGGGTATCCTTGAAAGAAAACCAGGAAAAGTCGGTTTCTGCAGAAGGTGCACTGTGCAGTTATTTTAAAGGTCACACTTAATTTTCATAACATTTTCTGAGTTTCAGAGTCTATGAAATACCAGACGTCTGTATCAGAATCAGACTGAAATGTGATTACCATAGTACACTTCAACCTCACAGAGACTTAGGATCTTCTTGCTTCCAGGGAGAAACACTGTGACGTATTGTCCTTCAAAAGACCTGCAGGGAAAGTAAAATGTCTGTCCACTGGGAAAGTGAGAGATCACAGCACACCTGTGTATGCAAGAGCCCAAAAAAAACAGAAAGAAAGTGAAGGAATAAATCTTATTCACATAATGATTTCATCATTTGGGGCTTTATCAAGTGTTTTCACCTCATGCTTTCATGGTCATTGATCTCTGTTGACTTTCCAATCCAAATTTCAGCACCATCCAGCCCGTTTTCTAGTTCTACTGTACTGGTAATTAGTACAGCGCCGATTGTGTACACTTTCTTCAGGTCTACCCTCCACCAGGGATCAGATTGTGAGGTGGTAAGTGTGCAGGACCCTCTTTGATAGCTCGAGTCTCTGTTGCCATCAACTGCCTTGTCAGCAAAACCCAGGCTGTCATTGTTTGAGGACTGTACAGCATTCTGATTCAGTGCCAGGTTTTGGAGGAGATGACCTTATTAAGAAAAAAAACTGTAGTAATTAGTCAAATTAATAGATTACTCTGGGAGTCGAGGGTGGTGGGAAGGGGTGTTGGAGTAGGGTTGTACCTGTTGGTGCACCAGATTCCATCAAGAAGAAAATACCTGTTAACATAAAGTATTTAAAGAGCTTTAGTTTTTCTCCCTTTTAAAGACTATATAAACAGCAGAGGTGGGAGGATCGATCCAAATATCTATAGTGTCGATTGACATCAGCTTGATACTAGCATAACAGATTCAGTGTCAATAACAGATGTTGAACAAAAGTTCTTTAGAGACAGGCACATTCTAGGCCTCCAAAAAATACATGAAAAGTTTAACAATATGTTTTGTTGGTAGATGGTTATTGTGGAAAGTAAAAATCACAGTGATTCAGTGGTCGTTAAAATGTGTTCTGAATTTGCATCTTAATGATGAATCATGACATACCACTCTCCCCTACGTGAGCTGCTTTAATAGGTTAACAGCATTCTCAAAGACAATCACTGCTGAAAAAGATGTCATCAATACTTTAAATAATAAAAGGTACTTACTTACATCTTACAATGTGGACTTGGTAATATGCTTAGTGTTTTTGGTCAATAACCAAATTCTGCAAAACACTCAACTCTACAACTTGCATTATTTTGCATTACTTTGCATTATTTATCTCATTTGCTGAGTTTTGTTTGCAATGTGAAAGATGACGACACAACTGTTTATAAAAGTGCCAAAAAAAGAGAAAGAAAATGAAAAAAGTCTTCTTCACATAACAACTGTAGAATGATTATTTCACCCGATGCTGTTTTTTGTTGAAATTGGGATTCAGATTTCAGCATTATCCAGCACATTTGCTAATTCTGCTCTATTTGTTATCATTTCAACATCAAGTCCCTCCACCTGCGGTTGGACTGTAATGTGGTAAGTCTGAACTACTCTGATAGCTGAGGTGTCTTTTCCAGTCAACTATTTGCCAGCAAAGCCCACAAAGCCACTGCACAAACGTGTTTGTAACTGTCGCGAGCTGATGGCTGGTATGTGTGAGTGTAGAGTGACATGCAACTCTTTAGTGGATATTATGTCTGACACTGAAGCCCTGTGCTGAACAAAGGGAGCGTGTCCAAACGAAGCCCGTGTCGATTGTTCTTCAGAATATCACGTGAACAAAGATAAACAGGGCTCTGAAATGACATGACTGTTAATGCCTCATTATGTGATTTGAGCCTTTGAAGCATTGCAGGAAAGACACTCGTGTTTGTCTTTCCAGCAAAACCCACATTTTCATTGACTGAAACAGAGGAAACAGAGGAGAAATATACTAGAGCCTAAAAACACTCTTACATCCAAAAGAAACATAATATAAGCCCAAAACAAAAAACAAAACATTTGGTCAAACCCAGGACCATGAGATTAGAACGGGTTCTTGATTTTTCAAAATAGGCACCCAAAGAGGAAAGAATTAAGGGAAGATAATATTCCACAACATCTCTAAGTGAGCAAAGCAGGTTATGAGTAAAAGAAGAGTACATTTTGTGATTGTGCACTTTTTTCCTTCATAATTGTGGTTCATGGTGTGGGTTTTAGATAGATTAAAACAATAAAATATCTGGCATTGATTCTTTATATGGGAAAATACATTTAGTAAAAGGTAATTTGTCTTACCTGTGAAGATCCTAATATAATCCATGCCATTCATGTCTCCTTGAAATGTCAAATCGATTATGAAATTGAACAAATGACATTAATTGCTCGTATACACCAGCTGGCAAGTAGAGGACTTACTTTCTCCGTAGTTTTCTTCAGAGTACTACAAATAACATACTGGATTTAGTCTGGTAAAGGAGAACATATGGAACTTTAATGAGTGTTCGTCAATGTTTGCATGAAGGAAGACACACCCAAATTTGGGTCATCCAAACAACTTAATTTGCACTTTCTGTGAGTTTCCTGACACTGCCAGCCCCTTAAGTTTCTATGTTTTGCAAATGTTTTGCATTTGAACGGTCTCACATGTCAGAGCACTGACAAAGAGTCAGAGCACTATTGAGCTACTTGACCTAGCTGTCTTAGCTAATTTTAGACTGATTTTTAGTCAGGATTCAGAATTCATCAAAGTACAATACAGGTGGTGGTGTGAGTGGATTCCACTTTGTTAATGTTGACAAGGCCACTCAACCAAATATAATTTTGGCTGTTCATTACACTTTGCCGAAAGCTTCTTGGGCCACAGCTTTGGAAGCTGCCTCATCCAGCAGCTTTCGTAATATTTACCATCAAGCCAGGAAATGGCCAGTGCACGTGTTTTAATAGGACTCTCCTCAGTTTGCTGCATGCTCTGTCGTGTTCAGAGAGGCTAGAATTCATCTCGGCCCCAGCTATGCTCGTTATAATACCACTCTTATGCAGGCCAGTGTATGTTCTTTTGCGTCAACCCCATTGCAAGAGATGTTCATGTGGGGATTCAGGAGCACCAAATCCCACTGCACGTTATGTTTCAAGGAATTAGGGAATGACTGCTGACCACAGAAAAAAGAATTTTGACCAGTTAGAGATGCACCACTGAAAGATGGCTAATTAGTATTTCTGCACAGCATGGCTGGGAGGAGTATGAGAGATCTGGGTATATAGTAGGGATGGGTATCGTTTAGGTTTTATCCGATACCGGTGCCAAATCGGTACTTTTGAAACGGTGCCGGTGCTTAAATGGTGCTCGAACCGGTGCTTAATAAAGAATGGAGAACACAAACTTTGTCCAAAAACCTCCCATGTTCAGCTGTTTTGTTTTGTTTTTGTAAAAAGATAACAATGTGTGCCTTTTCTGCAGCTATGTGGCATATATGGTATCACTCTTGGCTGGAAGCAGTGCTTAAACAATGAAAAAAAAAACACAAACTTTGTCCAAAAACCTCTCATGTTTAGCTGTTTCCCACTTTTTCTTTGGTCATTTTAGCCCTTTTGGCCAGGGTGAAGGGAGTATCTGCCATCAAACAAGAGGACAGCCGCATGTAGCTATGATGATGTTTGCTAGTTCACCTTACATGCATTAATGCAATAACGTGGTTAGCCTACTCAACGTAAATTACACACGAACAACATTAAGCGACTCACGCAGAGAAGAACGGCTGCTGCTGCATCATCATCCTCATCATTTCTGCTACACTGGCAGGGCTAGGGGCCAGGACTCTCCTCTTCGTGTTTTTGGGGGATGTTGCATAACAGGCACCACACCCGCAGTAGATGTGCTCGGTGTGAGGTCTCGCAGCAAGCTACCAAATACGGCGCATTTCTCGGCTTTTAAAAAAAAACGCTATGCGTCGCCAGGTGTTTCATCAGTTTCGAGGTGTTACCTCCTTTGACAGTATCACAGTATCAGCTTAAAGCACTTGTTGCTGCTGAGTTTGCATATTTTGCTGTGAAGTACAACCAGACCTTTAACCGCTTCGCCTTGGACATTTTTAATCTGTAGCTCTGCTCTAAAAGAACGCACGTACCTGGACCCGCCTACTATCCTGGGAAACGTAAAATGATTGGCTAGAAGTGTATCACAGCTCAGGGAAATAAAGCACCGAAATGTGCGCTGCTTTTCGGTCTGGTTACTACCGTTTATGTCAGAACCGGTGCCATCATGGCACCGGACACCGGTACCCATGCCTAGTATATAGAGTCCAGAAAGCACCTAAAGAGAGTGGGGCAGTATATACACTTGCATCTTCAGATAGCCATAGCAAAGTAAACCATGTTCATTGTAGCTTTCTAAAGGATGTAATATGATAAATCGTTATATAATACTTTTCATATATTATGTTACACATTACGCTGAGAGTGGTTCTGTTGCTGAGTTGGAGTCATCCTGTTATCTCTTACTACCTCAACTGCTTCAATGACGGGAACACAAGTGAGGAGAGATGTTACATCATACGAAACCATCTGCCTCCATAATGACGTCTCTCGCCTTCTCAGAAAAATCCAGAAATGTGGTGTTTAGAGCTGACTACCAACAGGTTGAGGATCAAAGCCAGAAACTTTGAGGTGTTATAGATGACCAAGTTGATCAAATAAACAATATGATCTTACAGGTACACCCCTTGTACCTGTTCTCAGTATCTTCAGTAAACCATACAGAATTGGTGTAGTTTCCCCTGGTTATAGCCTGTGGCATGAGGTCCGGTTAATAGCATCGTCCTGTTTCAGACAATCTTCCTGTAACTACTTCCTGGGTCTCGTTTCAGGGGCTCATAATTTTCCCATGATAGTCTTTCTGGTTTAGCAAAACTGCGCACCAACCCTTGTCTGACAGAAGGACGACAATGTTGTTGTCTTTACTAAGCAATGTGAGGGCCGGGGGCTTTGCATTGCTGCGATAGGCCAAAACTTCCACATCTGCTTTCACATCTGCACTGTGTTTTTTTTAAATTGCTGATTTTGTGGCTGTGATCATTTCCACTCGTGAGATTTTTCTCAGTGTTCAGTCATTTTGCGAGAATGTTGTTCACTGCTTGAGTGACTTGTCTGCCAGAAACATGCTCATGTATCCACATCCTCAGTGTGGCATCTTTCTCTCATCTAGTGGCTGAGAATACGCTCTGTGTTTTGCTGATGTCAACAAGTAAGTCAAACTTGCTTTGTTGCCTGGTCTTAGACTGTTCATGCTGTGCTGGATGAGCCTTTTCAATGAATTCAAACACCATTTGAAGGGTATTCTCATCTAGACTCACTGTAAGTCTCAATCGGAGCCGCTTTCGAATTTAACACATCGATGGTAAAATTTGTTTGTCTCACCTGTTCATTGAGCAGCTGGCTCTGTGCCTTCTGGAAGATTTTTGTTGTGGTTTCTGTAGTCAGCGCTCTTATGTTAAGTTTGCTCACATACTAGGTTGAGGCAGTCCTTCCCAAAGTTGGTTAAAATGTCTTAATGCATGCTCAATGATCCAGGTAAGGAAATCCTAAAAAGTTGATTCTGTTCAAGTGAACATTGCGTTTTCAGTGGAACAAATATTCTGTCATTCATCCAAGTGACTTCTTCAACCTAAGCTTCCTGCAGGTTTCCCCAACCTTATAAACAGTACATCTGCAAAATGACTGAAGCTACACTGATTAACAATGGGCCGTGGTGTCACCAACAAACTAAGCCCAAATCATCACCCGTGCTTGAAAGTTGGTATGAGATGTTTGTCTTGATATGCTGTGTTAGTTTTCTCCAAATATAGCAGTGCATTATGGCCAGACATCTCCACTTTGTTCTCATCTGTCCAAAGGACATTGTTCCAGAAGTCATGTTCCTTTTAGAGGAAAGAGGAATTCAATTGAATTCAACGGAGGGTGAAATTAATGTGGCAACAAAACAGACTGAGGGGTATAATTAGCAAGTGCCAGTAGCCCTTGGTTAAATCTAACATCGGTGCCTAACCGGTCCAGCAGCTCATCGACCCGGTACATGGGGTAAGCATCAAACTGTGACACTTCATTCATCTTGCAGTAGTCAACATAGAACCGTTTAGACCCTTCTTCACCACAAGAACTACGGCGCTGCATCAGGCGCTGTGCGACTCTTTGCCATCATTGCTGGTGTTGCATAATGGGGCACAAGATGACCTCTCTTGACAGTTCTAATAAATATGAAAACATTCTTCTCCACAACAGAAACCTGTAACAGAAACCTTGAAAAAAGGTGGGTAGGGCTAAAAAGAAATATAAAATAATATCTACAGCTCACATCTGACAGTCAAACAATTAGAACTGTTAATGGTAAAACACTCCCCCCTAGTGGTCAAAGTTCCAGTTCAACTTCTGTATAGAACAGGGTCGGCAACCTGCGGCTCTTTTGTCCTTATACTTCAGTATTTAGCTAAAGTGTATTTTATTTGTCTTTAGTTCTTTTTTTAACTTGTAGTTCTAGAAGATTATTGTGATATTGAAATATAAAATAATATTATTTTATTATTTTTCATCGCTCAAAGTAAGCGTCACACTCGCGGAAGCCGGTGTACCCGCCGAAACGCCTGCATTTATCGAGACTTTCAAACCCAGGTAGGCCAATTATGGATCTTTGGATCCACATTATGTCAGCAGCTGTTCTCCACCGTGAACTATGTTACAAACAAACAGCGCTCACGCCTCACGGACGACAGCTTACAGTCCTGCGTAAACTGACTTCGTACAGCCCTGATCTGCAGACGCTGTGCGCAGAGGTTCAGGAGCAGAAGTCCCATTGTAAACATACCACGGCAGACCCGACGATGTTTGCATGAACACGCTTTTCAGCATCTCTATATTAACCACTATTCACACACGGTTGCTGTACGCACACAGCCGGCTGTAGCTTTGCAGCTCACAGCCCGACACACACCAACACAACAGCAGAGAGAGCACAGACTTTCAGGCGGCGAGGCGTGCTTGCGGGTGCCGCTCAGGTGCGTCGCCTCCCCAGCAGCGGCGCTGCAGACCACGCCCCGCCACACAGATTAACCAGGTAAAATACATATTTAGGCAGAATTTTGCAAATATCTATTTTTAATTTTTTATCAGCATAGTGCTTTTTTCAAAATATTTTTAAAAGTCGGGTCAAGGCTCCAAAAGCACAAAGGTGATATAACAGTTTTTGTTTGCTGGATCATTTTAGTTCAGCATCTTTCCTTTTGTTATATTTCTTTAAGAGTTCAAAATGTGTTCATTACATAAATAAAATGTAATTTTCTCTGTAGCACTTCATGGATTTCATAAGCAACACACCTTAGTTGTTCACACAAAGCATAAAGGTGAAAAACAATACACAGTGTTATCTTCATTTTACATGTCAGAAAGTATTTGCGGCTCAGTGTTTTCTTTTGTGTGGAAACTGGCTCCAAATGGCTCTTTGGGTGTTAAAGGTTGCTGACCCCTGACAGGCCTATTACTTAAGGAACCTTTGAAATATGTTTCACGGTATATTTTAACCAAAGTATACTATTGTATGAATAAACTTTACACAGGTGGCTTTTGTTTCTCCTGGAAACATTTTAATAGAACATGGTTACTTTTACTGGGTAGTTAAAATTATCTCCATTCTTAAGTATGAACTTAAGGTCAGTGGTTACTGTATCTTTTAGCCAGACCGCTTTAAAGAAAATTACATGAGAGCAAGTCCAAGTCTGGCTTTTCAGTCCCAGCTTTGTTTCATCTGACCAGAAAAAGGATTCTCAAACACTCATTGCTTTTGCAGCCCTATCTGTCAGAATTCATCCACCCAGCAACTGTTAAGTAAAAGCACAATCACAAGTAACAAAGTCTCATTGCTTTCAGCCATGCAACTGCAGGTCTGCACTGAGGTGGAAGTGTACCAAAATGTTGTCAGCAAGTGTCAGTTAACATGACTTCACTGTGCAAAACTCCAAGTAACACTCACATTCTGATTTAAACACTTATTTGTACCCCAAGTCACTGAAGTGATTCGTGAGTGAGTCACAGATGCAGACAGACCAAAGATCCAGCTCAAAAGGTTTATTCAGATGAACAGATCAGAAACATTTCCAAATGTCAGACAGCTTAGAAGCAGAGCCATACCCTGATAACATCCATCGCTCCATGTGACATTTCACACAAACACCACAACATACAAGAACTGATGCCAGCTTTAAAGTGAGGAAATCAGGAAAGAATCAGCTGGAGCAGAAGTGAGTTTACTTCAAAGCCTGTGTTGTTAACATGCTGACTCCAGGCTCACTTCTACGTCTCAGCATTTAGCTCTTGTCACCCAGAGTGTGCTTGTCAAACAGGTACTCTGCCATCTTGTTGTTGTGGGCATCCATGCGGGTGAGGTTAGTGATGTGGTCACCCAGCTTCTTGATGGACTTCACCTGCTCATCCAGGTAGTGGCTCTCCAGGAAGTCACACAGCTGGGAAAACAAACTACAGTTAACATTTGATGATTTGTCAAACATACACAGCATCAACTAGTTCAGTCTTTAACCCCAAACTCTTCCCTCCAACTCCCACTTACATGAGGGTCATTATGCTGAGACGCCAGCTTGTGCAGGTCCAGCAGAGCCTGGTTGACATTCTTCTCCAGCTGCAGAGCACACTGCATGGCCTCCAGCCCGCTGCCCCACTCATCACGCTCTGGTTTCTGCACAACAAACAATTCTGTTAGAGACTGAACACTTGTTTTAAGCTCTGTGTACACATTACACACTAACGCTAACAACAAGAGAACAAGTGTCATAACACTGCTCATTAATCCCAGTTTCTGTGTTAGAGACAGTCAGGTATGTCACAGCAGGACTGGTTCAGTTTGTACACACCTTGATGTCCTGGAGTAAGATGCGACCTCCTCTCTTGTTCTGGAAGGACAGCAGCTTGTCAGCGTGCTCCCTCTCCTCATGGCTGTTCTCCTTGAAGAAGTGGGAGAAGCCTGGCAGGGCCACATCATCACGGTCAAAGTAGAAGGCCTGACAAATCAGACACAGGTTATTAATTGGTACACACCACCAATCATTTCGCCCCTGTACAACACAAGTTATACAAGTTTAACTTTGATATAAAATGTTTCAAATTTGATTTAAAAAGACAATGTGCACTAAATTCTGCAGGACAGAGTCTACACTCGTTTCCTGCGAAGCGAGCATGTGTATGGAAAAGCCACCGTAAGCATGACGCAGCATTTTTTGGTTACTTAGTGACAGTACTTGTGGTGAAAATACACTCCGTATCTGACAACCTGCTTATTGGCACATGATAGGCAGCAAAGAAGCCGTTACTGAAATCATGCATTACTGAAATTAGCAACAACATACCGGACTTTACATTTAACGACTCTACTCCATTCTCTTTGTCTAGCATTAAGCTAATATAGCTTGAGACTAAGGTTATTACAGACATCAGCATCACATGACGTGTTCTCACCATAGAAGTGTAGGTGTAAGACGCAAACAGCTCCATGTTCACCATCCGGTTGATGGCGGCCTCGCAGTCGCGGTGGTAGTTCTGGCGCACTTGGGACTCCATTTCGGCTGGCGTTTCTTGTGCTTTTTATTAACAAAAACGGTGCAAAAATAAAGCTTCACGTCGACTTTATGTGTAGTGTTCAAGTAGAAAAGGATTTTTCTTCCGAAGTGCAGAGTAGCTGAAATACAAAGCGGGACGAAGTCAAGAAGTTCCGTTCAAACACTGTTGAAGCAAAAACTCCTCAAAGATTTCTCCCCTGGTGTGAAACAGCACACTCGCGGGTCCCTGTATTTATACTCCACCGGAAGTGCTCGTGCAAGATGTGACGTATGTTTCCACCAATCACTGAGCCGGGGCGTCTGTACCAGCTGTGGCTCACAGGATGAAGTTGCATTTTTTTCTCCTCCTGATTCGTAGAAAACTCATCATCCAGTTTAATGTTTAATGTGACCTGCTGGGAGATAGTCACGTGCAATGACAAAGCATTTTCACATTTCATCAGGAAACAAGCAAAATATGTAAATTATATAACGATTAATCTCCAGATACTTGTAGATGTAGACTTCCTGATGCACAGGCAAATGGAACGATATCTAGTCATTTGTTCAATACGTACAGTACTGTGCAAAAGTCTTGAGCCAAACCACATTTATTTTGTTGTCAAGAAGCCAGAATGTCCTGTATTGTTTAAAGCAGTGGTTCCGAAACTAGGGTACGCGTACCCTCGGGGGCACGCAAGTGGCTGTAGGGTGTACACGAGGGTTGAGGTTGGAGTGGCGATCACGAATTTAAAAAGCCTAAATTTGCTTTAATACAGTTTGCTGTGGTTATTAAATGACTATATACCACCCTCTGGTGTTCAGCAAAAACATTGCACTGACAAAATAAATGGGCGTGACTTGCCCGATTGACTGAGGCCTGACAAAGTTGCCTCCAAGCATTCAGTGCAGCGCAGAAATGGACAAATGGTTAACAAGAAGAAGGAAAAAAACACCCTACCACCAAAACACCGGCCACTAAAACCAATCAGCTCATATCTGAAGATGCATTTGCCAGTGACCGCACAGGTGATTGTTCAACAACAATGGTCAGATTGGGGTTCTAGCACAGATGCATCTGTGGTTACTAGCCAAGTGGCTAGCATAGCTGGAGACAGTCGTGGAGAAAGTGATTAAGGGTCTGATGCAGAGCGTCAAAGTGGGAGAAAGCATATCACCTCGGACTGTAACACACCCTCATCAAAGAAGCGCAAATATGATGACAATTATATTTTGCGGGGATTCACGTGTATAAATATTGGTGGATATTACCGGCCACAATGTGTTAATTGTGCAAAAGTATTGTCTAACAACTCAATGAAACCTTCACTATTGTGCAGACATTTAGAGACAAATCATCCCCATTTGAAAAATAAACCAAGAGAATATATTGAGCGACAGCTAAAATCACTTTCAACAAGTAAAACTTGCATTCGAATGCCAAATCCTATGAAGAAAAACAGACTACAAGCATCTTACATGGTCAGTTACAGAGTGGCTAAAACCAACTTGGAGGACCTCGTTCTCCCTGCTGCTTTAGATATGGTAGGGACAATGGAAAAGGCAAAAAAGACGATACAGTCCATTCCATCAGCGCATATTTCACAGAGAATTTTATGCAATACAGCTGAATGAGTCCACGGATGTGGCTGACCTGGCGCATCTCCTAATGTATGTGGGCAACATTTATGAAGGAACTATCAAGGAGGACATGCTGTTCTGTAAACCGCTGGAAGAAAAGACAACTGCCGCTGATATTTTTCAAAAGCTGGACACATTCGTGAACACACATGGACTCGTGTGTGACAGAGGTGTTAGCACTGATGGCGCATGGGCCATGACTGGGACACACGGAGGTGTGGTTTGGCGTGTACAAGCAGTCACGCCAGATGCCTCTTGGGTACACTGCAGCATCCACCGAGAGGTTCTTGCTGCAAAGGGAATTCCTCTCCGTCTGAAACATGTTTCAGCCGAGCCTACTTCGTTATGACCGTCTGACCAGGAGAGCCTAATTGAGATCGCCACAGTTGGATCTCCCTGGTGGATTTCTGCATAGGACTGCGCACTAAACAGCATGCACTGGCTAAGCACGCTATCAAGACTCTGATGCCTTCCGCCAACCACATACTTGTGAGAAAGGGGGTTTTCTGCTTTTAAAAAATGAAAACAAAACACACAGCAAGACTTTGTGTGGAAAACGATTTAAGACTCATCCTTTCCCAAATTGAGCCAAATATTGAAAAGCTGTGTGCGTCTGCCCATCACATTAAATAAAGTTCTGCTTAATGAAAGTTCACATCTGGCCTTTAAGCTCTCGACAAAATGGTGAATTCTAATAAATCTTTTGATACACTGCTAGTATTAAGTAGTAAAGTTTGTGATTAAAATTGGGTCATTACTAAAATATTTTAATAAATTCATTTTGTGGTGAGAAATAATCGACTTTGCAGTATTTAGTTTTATGCATGCGGTATTGCATTGTATTTATAGACACTAATCGTGAGTCATTGGTAGCTGACATGTTTCACGGGGTATGTGGCGGGAAAAAGTTTAGGAACCACTGATTTAAAGTAGTCTTGAGCAATAATTCTCAGGTTTGTAAAGATCTTTTAAACTTTTTATTTTTACTTTTTCCCAGTCATTTTAATCAAGTCCTTGCACCTGACTGTATTTAGGTGAAGATTTGTTTGTTAAGCCACTTATCACTGATCCATAATATACTGAAGCACTAAATTAATAAATAAGCAACTTAACAAAGAACCTATTTTAATTGTAAGTGTGTTTAGGAACTGTCAGCCTGTCAAAAACACTAAGCAAAACAGATGTAATTTGTTCCCATTTTGCATGCTGAGTCAGTGAAAAATGACAAAGATAAAAGCATAAAATATTACTTTTCCACCAACAAAGTGATTCTCAAAGAACTATAGCCTATCCCTTGAATTCGCTTCTGCGACACCATCGCTCGGCATGTCCACCTTCACTTCATCCATAAACCTTCTCTGTGGTCTTCACCTTTCCCCTCCTGCTGGCAGCTCCATAAAAACATATGAATTCAAATTTGAAAAATGTTGGTTCACTGTCAGTATACAAGGAGGATGCGAGGAGAAATGTATAACAATGAATGTCTACAACAAACTGTAAGAGGGAGGCTGTGTCATGGTTTGGAGCTGCGGCTGGTGATGTTTGCAGTCCTGACAAAACTGATGGAATTATGATCACAGAAAAGGGCTGTATGACTTTGAGCTACCGTGCAATACCATCTGGGAAGCATTTTACTTCACCCTCCGTCACAGACGGCGTGTTCAGTGAAGATGGTCACCAGCAGGTTCTAGGTCAATGCATCTCAAGCCCACATCCACTGCCACTGTACTTAAAGGGAGATGTTAAAGACTTTCTTCAGGCATTTGGATCAACTAAATCCATGACAGTCAATCAGGCAGCAGTGCCTGGACTGGAAACAAGCCATCCTTAAAATATAAATACAACATACCAATTTCGTGCATTTGAATGCAAAACAAATGTGTTGTTTGAGCCAGAGACTGCACTTATGGCTGAACAATACATACATTTTATATCAATTATATCAATACTATAACTTGCAGTACAAAGTTATGGGAAGCTTAAACTTTGTTTCAGAATTATTGAATCTGTTTTTATTGTAAGATGATATATATGACATTATAATATGTATATTAAAATTTTAAATTGTGTAACAAATAAATATAGAATTTAAATTTTATTAAATAACACCAGCTACAATTGTGGCAATATTCGTGTTTGTTGTTCAGCAGAAAAATGTCCAGTGTGTTGGCTGATACACTTTTTGATTTTAAAAATAAAAGCTGGAATCATTTAATTGCATTACAACAACTGGTTTTTAATTATTTTTAATCATACCCACATACAATGTTTGTAATGATTTAGCATTGTTGTGTTTGTCATTGCATTTTGTCTTTGTGGACTCTTGAATCTCATCTTGTTGCTGTATTCTTAGAGTGATTTACATTTCCTGGTGTATTTTCTTGTGCTTAGGAGTTTGCTGAGTAGATTGTATTTATTTTAAGTTTAGTTTGTTTTGCGTCTCCCCCTTTCTGTCTCTCATTCTCTCTGTCGCCCTCGTTTTCATCTTCAGTGTCTTTGCGTTTGTCTTTCTAGTCTTATGTCTGTCCCCTCCATGCGTTCCCTTTATCGAGTCAGTCTCGTCTCAGTGTTTGTTTCCACCGTCATCCTGTGTCCGTTCCATCTGTTTCCTGTTTTATTTTGCCTGTCTGTGTCCTGTGTGCATTGTGTTCTGCTTTGCCTCCTCTCTCCTGTCAGTGTGCAATTAGTGTCAGCAGTGGTCCATCCTCTCCTCATCCTGTGTATGTCAGTCTCCCTCTGACTGTTGCTGCATCATCCCGTTTGCTGTATTTCCATGTGGGCCATGTTTCAGTCGTTAATTCCTAGTTGTTTAATTCTAGTGTATAGTTCCTAATTTCTGGTTTTTTGTATGTTTTTACACTTGAGTTTATGTAATCACAACAGTAAAGCTACCTGTTTCTGTCCTTTTGGTTCTGAGTCCTGCGTTTAGGTCCTACCTCTGCCTGCCACACAGCCACAAACATCTCTTAGGTCGAAGGGCAATCAAACATAATGTTACTTAGTTGCATTCAATTTGCATGCAAGCAAACTAGTTACAGTGGGGCAAAAAAGTATTTAGTCAAATTCAAAAATTCAAATTTTATTTGTCACGTACACAGTCATACACAGTACGATATGTAGTGAAATGCTTGGACAACTGCTCGTGACCTAAAGAAAACAAAAAAGGAAAAGGCTATGAATAAGATAGGAAATAAATATGAAAAATTAAAAAGGGTAAATTTAACTAGGAAGGAATAAAATATAAATTAAGGTTAAAAATGAAATAACTGTACAACACAAATTAGAATGAAGGGTAAATTTAACTGGGAAGAATAAGATAAAGATAAATATATAAATTAAAGTTGAAAATAAAATAACTGTACAACAAAATACACAATATAGAACTATATAAGAATGTATGAAGAAATATAAATAAATATATACACAATAACAGCAGCGTGATTTAAGTAATGAAGTGTAAACAAATGTTCAGAATGTCCAGTGTGTGTGTAAGAACCATATGTGTGGGTCAGTACTGTGTGGTGGTGTGATTGAGAGACCGTATCGCCTGCGGGAAGAAGCTCCTCCTCAGTCTCTCTGTGTTGGTCTTCAGGGAGCAGAATCGCTTTCCTGACCTCAACAGAGAGAACAGTCTGTTGTTGGGATGGCTGAGGTCCTTCACGATCTTCCTGGCCTTGGTCCAGCACCGCCTGCTGTAGATTGAGTGCAGGTCAGGTCAGCCACCGATTGTGCAAGTTCCCCCACCTAAAATGATGACAGAGGTCAGTAATTTGCACCAGAGGTACACTTCAACTGTGAGAGACAGAATGTGAAAAAAAAAAAAATCCATGAATCCACATGGTAGGATTTGTAAAGAATTTATTCGTAAATCAGGGTGGAAAATAAGTATTTGGTCAATAACAAAAATACAACTCAATACTTTGTAACATAACCTTTGTTGGCAATAACAGAGGTCAAACGTTTACTATAGGTCTTTACCAGTTTTTTGGGGGGTTTTTTTCGGTTTTTTTTGTTTCTTTTTTTTTTTTTTCGGAATAAACATCCTAAACTAATGTGAGTGAAAACTGCTGTCTCAAAAATGTTTTCAACACAGTCACATGCCTGTCTCATTTCTAGTGCTTGGACAGGTTCGCTCATTTTCGCATATCTCGAAAGAATTGTCCAAAATTTAGCAATAACACATGCTGATTATGTCTATCCTCTTTATGCCTTCATAACAGTCTGCTTGAGCCAGCACCAGAACTTTTGAGATTTGATACTGAAAAAATTAGAATAGCCGTGCATCCATGTTCGGCCTTACAATGGCTGTGTTGCATCTGACCGAGTTTGCATGCACTGACTTCACTCCATTGCTGTGCATTGTTGGAGGTTTGGAAGAATACCGCATCTAAAGCAGGCTTGACGGTTTAATTCCTCTGACTCTAAAAGTGTTATTAAAAGACAAGTGTAACAATGTTGGTCAAGAATTATCTTAAGGCCAACAAGAATTGATTGTGGTCTTTGGGTTCAGCCTGTCACCAGAACACTGGAGACAAATCCGTCTCGATGCATATTTTATCAGGCAGCAAGACAAACCACACTCAAAATCAAAATCAAATGGACCACTTTCTGCTAGAACAATATTTCTCTTCTTGGGAAAGACTCCAAAGGCAGGAAAAAAAATATAAAGGTTTTCAGGCTTCTTAGCCTTGGTCTTTACCAGGTTTGCACACACAGTAGCTGGTATTTTGGCCCATTCCTCCATGCAGATCTTCTCGAGAGCAGTGATGTTTTGGGGCTGTCGCCGAGCAACATGGACTTTCAACTCCCGCCACAGATTTTCTATGGGGTTGAGGTCTGGAGACTGGCTAGGCCACTCCAGGACTTTCAAATGCTTCTTACGGAGCCACTCCTTTGTTGCCCGGGCGGTGTGTTTTGGATCATTGTCATGTTGGAAGACCCAGCCTCGTTTCATCTTCAAAGTTCTCACTGATGGAAGGAGGTTTTGGCTCAAAATCTCACGATACATGGCCCCATTCATTCTGTCCTTAACACGGATCAGTCGTCCTGTCCCCTTGGCAGAAAAACAGCCCCATAGCATGATGTTTCCACCCCCATGCTTCACAGTAGGTATGGTGTTCTTGGGATGCAACTCAGTATTCTTCGTCCTCCAAACACGACGAGTTGAGTTTATACCAAAAAGTTCTACTTTGGTTTCATCTGACCACATGACATTCTCCCAATCCTCTGCTGTATCATCCATGTGCTCTCTGGCAAACTTCAGACGGGCCTGGACATGCACTGGCTTCAGCAGCGGAACACGTCTGGCACTGCGGGATTTGATTCCCTGCCGTTGTAGTGTGTTACTGATGGTGACCTTTGTTACTTTGGTCCCAGCTCTCTGCAGGTCATTCACCAGGTCCCCCCGTGTGGTTCTGGGATCTTTGCTCACCGTTCTCATGATCATTTTGACCCCACGGGATGAGATCTTGCGTGGAGCCCCAGATCGAGGGAGATTATCAGTGGTCTTGTATGTCTTCCATTTTCTGATGATTGCTCCCACAGTTGATTTTTTCACACCAAGCTGCTTGCCTATTGTAGATTCACTCTTCCCAGTCTGGTGCAGGTCTACAATCCTGTTCCTGGTGTCCTTCGAAAGCTCTTTGGTCTTGGCCATGGCGGAGTTTGGAGTCTGACTGTTTGAGGCTGTGGACAGGTGTCTTTTATACAGATGATGAGTTCAAACAGGTGCCATTCATACAGGTAACGAGTGGGGGACAGAAAAGCTTCTTACAGAAGACGTTACAGGTCTGTGAGAGCCAGAGATTTTCCTTGTTTGAGGTGACCAAATACTTATTTTCCACCCTAATTTACGAATAAATTCTTTACAAATCCTACCATGTGGATTCATGGATTTTTTTTTCACATTCTGTCTCTCACAGTTGAAGTGTACCTCTGGTGCAAATTACTGACCTCTGTCATCATTTTAAGTGGGGGAACTTGCACAATCGGTGGCTGACTAAATACTTTTTTGCCCCACTGTATTTTTAGTACTATCGTAGTACTATATACACATAATGAAGACGTTGCTTTAACTTAGTAAACATTATAATTTTCTGACAACAGTAAAATTATTTTTTATGTTTTACTAAATTAATCAGAAGTATAAAGAAATATAAGATTAATGGTAACATTTATCGCAAATCACGAATGAGATTTAGTGAAATATCTACATAAGTGCACTGTTATGTGGTAAAGTTTCACAGGATTATTTGCAGATAGTTATGAATCCAGGATAAACACTGTGGGCTCCAGGAGACGGGGCAGAGGTACTGCAGGCTGTCTGAAGGCACACTCACACACTGTCACAGAAGATTGCAGGGATCCAAACAAGCTGACTCCAAACTTTTACATGTGTACGTGTGTCTGTAACTGATCAGGATTTTTAGTTGTGTCTATCATCAAAAACTGAGTTGAAGTGTTTTAACTCTGATGGCAAACTCTCCCTAACACGTCCACTTCATGCATGCTTCCTGATCTGTCACGCTCATCAGTGGCTCATGGATGTCTGTACTTGACCACAGAGGCAGAGCATCATTCAACCTGCCAGCTGCCTATCTAGGGAGCATTTCAAGGATGACAGACTTCACTTTCTCTGCAGCAAGACAGCTCATAACGTTTTAACAGTGTCTCCCTGTCCTCATACTTCTATATCATCTTCTATAATAGAGAACTATCATTGCAATCTACACTACAGCTCAGAAGTTTGAAGTCCATTAGAAACGTCTTATTTTGAAAAAATACTAAAATTCTTTTTCATATTTTGCAAATTTGTCAGAAATATAAAGAAATTAAAAGAAATGTCAATGATTAAAACTCACATTGATCACTAATTATGATTGATGTTTGCACATTTGTATAACAACAATTACAATTATTTAATTATCAGTTAAACCCACGGATTAACTTTCAGTTCTTACAGTAAGAATCCTCCAACAACCTTTGAAAGAAACATGTTTTTGTCTTTCTTCAATTTTGAGACCAACTGAACCCACAAACCTGAAGCTCCAGACCCCAAACTAACCAAATGTAATGTTTCCTTAATCAGCACAGTCATTTTAGCTCTTGGTGTGTGATGTCTACTCACAGTTTTGGTGCTTGCTTCTTCGACTTGATCCACGATCGTCTCCACAGCATCTCTCTGCTGTTTCCTCTCTCCTCATGCTTCTCTTCATGCGTCCTGTCCTCAGATATAATCCAACCAGCTGCCTCCTTGTTTCCAGCTTGACTTGTTTAGCAGAATTTCCAGTTAAGATAAATCCAGAAAAGTTGTCCTGCTTCAAAAGCTCCGCCAGCTGCCTGTCTTGTTGTCCTCCTCTTCTTTTGCATTTTTGTATTTGTATTTTTTGGACTTCATGTTGCCATGACAACATATCACAGAGCATTATGGTAGATTAAATCAGGGGCTTCTGTCCTCCTGCAGAACTGTTGGTGATGTCGTGGGGATTTAAAGTTGTGTTCGTGAGGTTTATCTTTAAACTCACTGATCCTGCAAGAGCAGGAATTAAACTACAAACCTTCATAGTCCCCATCAGTACTGTTCATTCTGCTCTGCAGCAGTGGTCACAGGGGCAGCTTTGAGTAGTTTAAGCACGTTTTTATGACATGTTTATGAACAGCTGTCTGCTCTGATGTTTACTGGGTCCTTGAACGTGTCATGTTGACGTCCTGGAGTAACACAAACACACAAACCTGTTTTATTCTGAACCACATTTATGTTTTCACTTTGTAGTTCTAAGAGCTGATTCCTGTGTTGTAGTCCAGATAGAAGAGGAACACTGGAGCCTTTGCATGGTTTAGTCTGGGGTCAATGTTTTATGTAGCAGCTCCACCTACAGTTCAAACAGAGGAATTGCAGATAAAGCGTCAGGCACCCATCCATGCTCACTGATCTGTGTCCTTTTGATGCTTTTACTTTGACATCTCATAAGAAATAACAAGAAAAATCTCAAACAAATCCACTGAAACTGATCATGAGCTACAGTGTAAAACAGACTGTTAGTGTTCTAGACTGCAGTGGTTCCTATCTCGAACTTTACGGTCAGCTCATGATCAGTAGTTACTTTAATTTCCTGTTATCAAATGAAAGAGAAGGCCAACTGCTAAACAGCTGAACAAATAATATAAATCAGTTGTTTTAATTCAGATTGGTAACAGCATAAACTGCTTTCCAAAAACAACGTTTTCATATAGGTAAATGCTGCAACGCAAAGATCCTCTGTATGTCTGGAAATACATACATTAAATGCATTTAAAGGATTTTCTTTCATTTTATTTCTTGAATTGGAATTTTAATCGCCAATAATAATTACACATTTAAGGAGGTTGATACAATACTGAACAAATATTCAAGAGGAAAGACTCTCTCTCTCTCTCTGTCGGCAGGTCCCAGTTCATACCTATATTGTTGTTGTTGTTGGGGTTTCTCTGTAAATGATCAGGTACAGACACATGACTGAAAATGAATGTAAAAAGTAAGTTCAAAGAAACGTTTTAGTAAGTCTTCCAAAAAGCCTGACGGCCTATTGCTCAAGACCCAAAACAAAAAGAAAGTCAAGTGGCCAACTAGGAACTGAATGGGACACACTGCTTCTTTATGTTGGCGGTGGCTGTAGCTCAGGTGGCAGAGCAGGTCAGCCACTAATCAGAAGGTCGGTGGTTCGATCTCCAAATATCCTTGGGCAAGATACCCATGTTTGCCTACTGGTGGTGGTCAGAGGGCCCGATGGCGCCAGTGTCCGGCAGCCTCGCCTCTGTCAGTGCGCCCCAGGGCAGCTGTGGCTACAATGTAGCTGCCATCACCAGTGTGTGAATGTGTGGATGACTGAATGTAGTGTAAAGTGCTTTGAGGTCCTTAGGGACTGAGTAAAGCGCTATACAAATGCAGACCATTTATGTTGCACTTTAAGAAGCTTTATAAAATCAAGCAGCTTGAAAAAGGTTATAATTCAAACAAATACATATTTCTAATGGTGGTATGAAAATAGGGGACAGATGTTACTTTTAATCAAAGACAGATCCATATTGTTAAGTGATCAGTTTAGCTTTGTCAGGTCACAATATGCTCAGGGAGAACGAAACATGAGTAGAAGACATCACCATTTTGAAGGGTAATAGTTTTTTAAAGAATTGCTCTGAGTAAATCTGTGCTATTGTAATTTGAAGTAAAGAAATCATTCTACATTTTATTTTGCTTTATTTAATTGTTTCATAGACACAACAGCCTTCTTCCATATTTCTTTATACACAGTTGTTCCTGCAAAAGATGGAAGTTGTACAAGCCTTTTACAGCTCCCAACATTTCTGTTTCTTTGACTGTATTGCAACTGTAGGACAGAGTCTCTTCAGGAGTCTTTTCTGCTGGAGAACAGATGCCACACCTTAAATCCACAGTGTTAAGAGAAAGCATGGAACTCATTCATTTCTAAGCCCTGATTACAGCCCTGAAATACAAATTCAACACCTTGAATCAACTTCAGATGTCTACATCATGTATCAACAACTAACAAGGAGACAGGCCTCACCTGGCCATGAAATATACTTTGTAAACTGTCAAATTATATGTTAACCTCTAAAAACGGGAGACCATGTATATAAGCTCTTTGCATGATCTTACACTGGGGCAGTGAGTTTATAGCAAATCCTTTTAAAATGCATCGACTGACAAAGTAGCCTCCCTGCACATATATAACAGGAATTGTGAAAATGGACATGGCTGTAATTCCTTTGATGCACACGCTTCTTGGGGCCTTGGATGTCTAAGATTGTGAGTCCAGTTCCAAAAAGTTCAGTGTTTTCATTGAATGACCTGTGCGGGTTTTCCTACATCTTGCAGTGCAGTAATACTTGAGGAGACTAAAAGTGAAATAATAAAAACGAAACCTTTTGAAACAGTAAAACATTAAACAGAAACAAACCTACTCTGTACACTACCCGAAACTAAAACAAAAAGTCAAACTAAAATTGAAAGAAAATTAAAACGAATTAGAAAATACAAAACTGCAACAAGTCATCGCAAGTTTCCTATCGCCGTCCCACCCTTTACCCACAGTCTCACCCTGCTTTTGTCTTTGTTTGTCAAACAAGTGCACTGCTGTCGTACCTGTAGTTCATAGCAGGGATGCAAAGTGTGAGAGGGGCTGTATAAACAAGATTTTGGAATAACTTAAAATAAATAAAAAGGTGTAGATTTAGATTACTAGATGATGAACCACTTCTGGCATCTGTGTCTCCTCGTGAGGTATAACTACAACACTGACCCCTATTCACGATTCCGTGGAATTACACGTGAGCCGACGCGTGAATTTTACAGTACACTCACCTCTTCCTTATTTAGGTACCAGAGACGAAGCAGCAACAAAATAATTGCCTTTAAATTCTGATTAACAGCGAAATAATATTCCATTTTCTGTCACCTCATCATATTTGCTCTCCCCTCAGCCCATCATCGCGTCCATATGGCATCAGATGCAGCAATGGCGCAAAGAAGAATGTACTCAACATTTTCACTTTTGAGAGGAGAAGAAGACAAAGGGGAAATGGCGCCATTTACTGTTGAAAGTTACCGAACTTCTTAGTCAAGACTAAGATGGATCTTTAAGAGCTGCGAGCACCTGACACTGATCAGTGTTACGGTGTAGTGTCTGCGTGGCAGTGGAGCCACAGAGGTAGGCGGAGGAGCTGCGCTTCTGTTGCGCAATGCGTAGTATCGGGCTGTTGGGTCAGCACAGAGGAGTGGACGTTCTTATTTCTGGTCAACTTTAACTGACAGCAAAGCCTCGGTAGCTTAACTGTCAGCTTTTACGCCAACGCGAAGAAGCGTGAGAGCTGAAAGCTTGGTGTCGCGGTGTGAGAGCTGAATGCGTCCCGATTTTCTGCGAGTGCCGCTGAACTCCGAACAGGTGTTGGGAGGCGCGCCGCCCGGAGAGCGAACATGTCCAATGGGAGAGAGACAAACGCCGCGGAAAAGTGAGTACGGGAGGCGAGTGAAAAGTCAAGGACACGTCAAAAGTTGGAGTTGTTTCCCACAAAGTGTTTATGTGTGGGTCTGTCCACTTCAGCGGTGACATATCGCCCGGCAAATGTTGAAAAGCCACCTGTGCAGATCTATAAATGTGATTATTCGCCTTTGTCTGTAGCAGGGAAACGTGAATGAGCAGAACTTTTTTCAATGTTTTTAAAAAGTTTGTGCTGCACCAGGAAGGAGACTTGTGTAGTTTCGCATTCTTTCACGTAGTGAAACGGAGAGTGTTACTTCAAACTACAAGTTAAAAAAACTCAATTAGGCTTCCGTATGTTTTTAATCGAATATTTTGTCCCACTTGCTGCGATCTTATTAAACAACGAGTCTTTTAGGCAAATTTCACAAAGTAAACACGCCTGCATGTAAACGCGGATGTCAGCTTTAACTGGGAGGCATGCTAATCGCTGAACCCGAATAGATCTGGTCCATTATCTCATGCTAATACTGCAAGGCTTGTTTTACCCTGAGTCACAGGTGTGTGTGTGTGTGTGTGTGTGTGTGTGTGTGTGTGTGTGCAGCAGCTCCTCTGAGATGACCCTGAAAGAGTGTTTGGATGACTGTATGGAGGCGTTGGATCTCTTCCTTAACAACCACTTCAATGAGAGCCTGGAGAAGCTGCGACCAAGGTGACACAACAATCCATAGTCAGGTTTTAGCTCTCCGGAGGTTTCATGTAACTCTTACGATGCAGGCTGTATGCGCTTGTGGTGTTCTTGCTTTGTTTCACAGTGTTCACATTTTCAGTGTGATGTCAGCAGTATTTTAGCCTTTGGTGATATTTAGAGACTTCTATGGTGTGAACCGTGAAGCAGTGGCCTTCCTGTCAGGCTTCAGTTCTCCAGGATATGAAGTGTTTGCCGAAGCTGACGCCCAAGGTCTGACTGATTCAACAGCGTACAGACTGTTAGGCCTGCAAAATAAACACTGTGCACAAGACGGACTGGGATGGTGGAAGAGATAGAAAGAATAAAAAGAGCCAGATATTTACTCTTATCTTTGCGCAACAGGGAAATGCAGTAACTACATGTTTGCTTACAGCCTGAGGTGTGTGATGTTGATCCTGCAACTCTGTGTTTTTATGTAGAGTGAATGAGAGCATGTACCATGCTCTTATCTACGCCACAGTGTTGGAAATGCAGGCAATGATGACTTTCCAGCAGGATGACATCACCAATGCAGGAAATACCATGAAGAGTGCCCAGGAGGTCTGTCAGAGGTCAGGATGTCGAGATTGTTGTCCCCTGATTCTGTCTTACAAAGGTTAACGATGGTAACACCCCCCAATCCTCAGCTTGGATGCAGTGAACTATTCTTCCACATTCCATGAGCCACAGAGGCAAATATTAAGAGCTGCATGTACTTTTATGGCTCCCATGTGACCATAGTACCAGTTTGACTGTGTTTGCATAATAGAATTCGCAATAGCAACTTCTTAGATAAGAGAAAATAGACACATTTGATTGGCAAATGGTTGATGTGTCAGATAACATGGCTGCAGTAGTCAGTGTCTGAGTGTCCTGAAGTGCCATTTGATTTTTATTTTCAGGTTTCGACGGAAGTCTTCCAGCCTTTCCAACAAATCAGCCGGGGGGTCACTTTCTGAAGGTAAAAGGCTTAAATGTGCCACTCGTGTAGTTTTAAAGGATCCTTCCAAAAATGCAGTGGAGAAATGTCTACTGTAAGTCATTTTATTTAGTTCCATTTTTTTGAAGAAGCCAATTTCCCCATCTGCCTGTACTTAAATAGATATCTTTAAGCACCCCTGGACGTTGCATATTCGGTGGGGAAAACGTTTCTTTACTCATGCCAGTTCTTTCTGCAGTCTAGGAAGAGTCTGACACTAAGTTACTACATCTGGATGAACAGAATCCACATTTTGGAATCCTCTCAAAAAGTTCCATTACACATTGATATACCAACGTGATCTCAGACACTGCTAAAAAACTGATCATAAGCGTGCATAATTTTTACTGTGTGTGCCACCTTGGTTTAATGTGATACCATTCCAACATGCTGTCATGTATTTTGCATGTAGTTTTTTCCAGTGTAGCTGAGGCTGATGGGAGTGCAGGTTGTAGACATATATAGGAAAAATGAAAATGACAGTTGAGCTAAGAAAAGAAAACCAGGATAACCAAAGAATTACAGTTTAACAATGCATGGAAGTGTTACTAATGTTGGCTCAAAATTATCCTGCAACCAAAGTTATAGATGTTGAGTATTTCAGAATGCAGCTATGTGATTGGCTGGCAGACTCATACTTGTACCTGTAGATCTGCTTTAACAGTGTGACTTAAAGTGCCTTAAACAGATCAGAGAACCTAGAAAAAGGAAAATGAACAATAGTTGTTCCAGCACTGACGGACCCCAGCTATTAATGAACACATTCAGGCAACTTTTGTTTTTCATTCCTTGCTGTGATGCAGCAGTGAAACCATTCTTTCTGCAGTTGACTCGCCGCTCTGAACCGTTGAGGCTAGGACCCTCAGCTCAGAGTTCTTCCTCTCCACATTGCCACATTCTTGCATAAAGGGGCCTGTATGTCTGATATTATAGGGTCTTGCACTATATCAGGGGTGTCAAACTCAAATACACAGTGGGCCAAAATTCAAAACTGGAACAAAGTCGCGGGCTAACATTAATATTTATTGAAAAAAAAATCTTCCTCCAGATATAAGAATGAATCTTTTCTTATGGACTCAAATAAGTTTTGCTGGAAAACTGAATATGGAACAAGCAAAGCTTAATACTAAACAATATATATATTAGCTTTATAATACCAGTAGGCCAGCTCTAATAGTAATTTGGTATGGCTTCGCGGGCCAAATGTAATTAGGCTGCGGGCCAAATTTGGCCCACGGGCCAGAGTTTGACACCTATGCACTATATAAATAAAATGTATTCGAACTGATAAGCTGACTAAATGTCTTCAGTCAGGATTGCATATGGAGGGTTAAGCTAGGAAGCACCTGCCTGGTAGATGAACACCAAACACAGGAGTATACCTAGATTTTACACTTCATCATATATAATTTATCATTTAATCTGTGTATACATGGATGTGTTTTTGCAGTGCAGCTCCATGCAGAAGTCTGTTATGCAGAGTGTCAACTCCAAAGAGCTGCCCTCACCTTCCTGCAGGTGCAGTATGCTAATATCCTTCTAACAAAGTAACAATTTCTCTACACTTTCAAAAACAGCACAACCTCCCAGTCTAGTCTTCTTAAGGCTGCACAAGCTGTAGAACCTGCCTCATATAACACATAGCATGCAAAAACCATTTGTGTCATGTTAAATTTGTTTGCAAACAACACACAGGTAAACTGTAGCGATGCATTCCTTGCACTGTTTTGCAGGATGAGAACATGGTGAGTTTTATCAAAGGAGGAATCAAAGTACGAAACAGTTACCTTATTTACAAGTAAGTAAACAATGAAACAAGAAGCTGTTTTTAAGTAAATGTGTAATGTTTATAATGCAGTATAGTAATTAAAGTAATTCTGAACTTTACTTTCACTTGTCTGTATTTAATGTCTAAACAGAAATCAGTCACTAAAACATATTTGCACTGTGATTATTAAACGGCTACTTCACCAGTTTTACAGTTGAAGGATTTGCTGATTTATCACAACTGCAAGTCCAGAATATTGTGAGATACAAGAAATGATGAAGTCAAAGCAGTCTCGAACAAGTGTTTCCTGAACGCTTCCATGTTTTTACTTTTCATTAACCTCTGTAGTAAAACGGTGATATGATAAGCTGTGTGATTAGAAATGCTTGTCTTTCATAACGCAGAGAGCTGCATTCCTTCATAAAATCGCACCGCTGTCTCAAAGAGCCCAGCCACGTTCACTTAGAGGGAGGAATAGCATTCGGGATAGGGGCGTTTAACCTGGTATGTCCCACATTATATATTTGCACTGCTGGGTGGCTGCATGTGTATAATTACGTGTTTGTATTATTCCGTTTATCAGATCTTCTTTGCTTACAGACTCTCTCTCTCTTCCCTCCGCGGATACTCAAAGTTTTGGAGTTTGCAGGCTTCTCTGGAGACAAGGTGCAATGAACATACACGCCCACCTCTGTGTATTTAATCATTAGCTGACAGCTGTTATTTTATGATACTTTCTGTTTTCTTTTTAATCCTGTTCAGGAATACGGCTTGTCTCTTTTGAACGATGGTGCGACGGGGATGAACTTGCGCTCTATGCTGTGTGCTCTGCTGCTGCTCTGCTACTACACCTTCCTCACATTCATACTAGGTAGTGCTAAAAATCAGGGTTTTTTTTAATCATTCCTACAAGATGCCTGTGTTATATTATATGTCCATTTTATCCTCTCAGGGACAGGCGAGGGAGAGGTGGTGGAAGCTGAGAGATTGCTGAAACCTTTCCTTCTGCGTTACCCACGGGTAACTTACTCTAATTATTTATAAAAGCTTTATAAAAACTTGTCTGTATTCAACTATTGTCCTTACTGGACTAGAGACTATGAGACCTTTCAGTCAGGTTTCAGGGCCTTTCGTGGTACTGAGTCTGCTTTTATCCTTCTATCTCAGTTTTGCTGGACTTGAGTGCTGCTTTTAACCTTTTTGACTGTGACTTACTCAGTGAGCGCTCGGAGACTGTGCAGCAGTCAAGCATGTGACTCCCCCTGGGTAACACTTTCCTATGTCACTTAATGTGACACCTGGAGTTCCACAGGCATCTGTCCTGTTCTGTTTTTCTTTGCTGCATGCTCCCTCATGGTCAAATTATCTGCTAACATAACATTTCTTTTCATATACAGATGATTTATGGTTGTATTTACCTTTTGAGTCTTGGAAATCACTATTACATAAGAAGGCTCGATGAGTACATTTTTGGATATCCCACACTTTCTTACAGTTAAGTCAGTTCAAAACCGAAGCTCTCCAGTATTAACTGAGAGGCTGAAGCATTGCCTGAGCTATTTAACTCCTTTTATTAAAAACACAGCTTAAAAACTTGTGACACGTTTACAATTAGACAAACAAATCAATGCTGCGGTAAAGATCAGTTTTTTCCACCTCAGAAAAACCTCCAGACTAAAAACATCTTTGCAACCTTCTGATCTGCAAAGGATTATGCATGTCTTTGTTACTTCTAAACTGGAATATATTGGAGTATAACTCTATACTGTTATTAGCCTTGCACTGGCTAATTACAGAATCCAGTATCCAGAAGCCTTTAATGGGGTTGTATATACATATGTGGTAGATAATGCTGCAGGATCATTAATGTTGGCTTCTCGGTCAGTCTGATCACGTTGTGGTCAAACTTATTTCAGAAGGAGCTCGTGTCTTTGCTGTTGTTGCACTGAAACACTGACCTCAGACATCAGCTGTAACAGGTTTTGTATTTAAGGACAAACCTTTTTTGTTAAGCGTTTGGAAAATGCTGGTGTCTAGAACTGTAATTGGATGATGGGCTGCTGTTGGGACGTGTCATGTAAACATGGTGAATGTGTGCAACGTCAGTTTTGTTATTCTATTTTATTTTAGTGTAAAGCACTTTGGTTTTAAAAGTGTTATAACGATGTTGTTTACCAACTGTGTGTTAGTCTCCTGTAAATGACTCACAGACTGGGGTGGATATGCATTGTTGCTAACAGACAACATTTGAGGTGGAAACATTATGTGAGAAAATCAGTTCCTGTCAGTTTAATTGTGATTGGTTGATTCAGTCTGCAAGTGTGAGATAAAATGGAAAAAGGAGTCCTAAAAACATTTGAGGCTATTTTATTGAACTTTTCAGGGTTTCCTTGTGACTAGCTGGCCTGTAACTACAGGGGTCCAACAAAGAATGGCCACGCATCATACTGATGTCTTCGGAAATTTATTTCTCTCTCTCTCACACTCTTATTGTCTTCAGACACCGTGAAAACTGAAGAAACACAAAGTTTACAACATAAATGTTTTGAGCTTATCAGTCTCTCATATCAGTGTCCATAAACAGTCTTGTGCAAGCAGAACAGAAAAATGCACAATAATGGATATCACAAAAATGTCCTCTCATTACCAGTGTAGAACACGTATGCAACATTATACAAACAATATACATGAAACCATACCGTGTGCGCCTCTTGGACCACATGCAGAATAACATTAACGCTGAGGCTGTAGATGCATCGGTAGCCATGTATCCATGCTAGCTCCACAATGCCATGGTTGTGCTCTCAACCAAACTCTGGTCATGTGACAATTACAAACTTTACCTCATACAAACATTACAGCACTTTACACATTACAGCATGAATCTATCACAGAAACATGAAATAACCAACTTTATTTTAACTGTCTCAGGGACAGTTACATGGCCTGCTGGTTAGTGTGTCAGCAGTTAGTTTACCAGCTATGGTAAACCTTCGAGGTAGTCATGATGTTTCAACCATATACTGTACCACAGACTAAACTATGATTCAAGCATTTAAAAAAAACCCTTGAAGACAGCTATCACCCCCAACCCAGTAATGTCTTTTGCAGTCCAGAGCAGCTCAGTTCAAGGCTGTCATAATCAAACGCTCTGCTACGTTAGGCAGCAGAATATAGCTTCCAGTTTTCCTTCCATGTTGTGAGTCCCATGGAAATAAAATCTCTTGTTTAATCAATACAAAGAATGAAAACTAGCGTGCCTGCACTCCTGTCAGTGCCATTGTGTCTTTTGTAACTGTCGGTAGCACTGGCTGCTCTTCAAATACGTCCATGTTTACATAACGAGTAAGTATTTGGAGAAGAGTCTTTTGGTTTGCTGCTTCAGATTTGACTGATTTTATTTTTTTAAATAAATACACCAACTTATGGAACGTCGATACTGTTCTTTAGAGTTCATTATTAACGTGTCATTTCTGTTTTGATGTTTAAATGTTTTAGTTTTGATGACATGGCAGAAGCTGACTGCATTGTAGTCAGCACTGTGACAACTGGCTGATTAATAAACACATTTCTGATGATCAAATTGTTTTTTTTAATCTAAATGTGACCTTTTTTAAGTTCCCCATTAACTGAATGTGTTTGGGTTTCTAACATTTGGCCAGGCAGTGCAGGACACAGGGCTGTAGGAATTTTTAACTCATAATTTTTAGTATTTGAAGTCAGCACAGTAGTATGGTGGTTAGCTGGATTTGAATCCAACAGCCAGCCTTTCTGTGTAATGTTGGCATAGGTTTCCAGGTACTCTGGCTTTCTCCCACAGTCCAAAGACTGTTTAGGTTAACTGGTGGCTCTAAATTGTCTCTAGTGTGAATGTGAGTGTGAATGGATGTCTGTCCCTCTCTGTTAGCCCGCTATGTTGGCGAACTATCTGTAATGTACCCCGTCTCCCTCCTTATGACCACTGGAATAGGCTCCATCCCAGTTCTGACTCTGAATTGGATAAGCAGAAGAAAATGGATGGTGGGATGACATTAGTTGAACTCATATTTGCACACACGAGAGTAGCTGATAAGAGTGGAACTTAGCAACAAAGAACCTGTATGGAGTAATGTGGTTAAACTTTGACCAGTTGCAGTTCCATACACAGTGAAGGATCCTTATAGTGGTCAGAACAAACGTATGATAACAGATGGGAATTTTGGCCAAAAAGGCAAAACCGTATCATTTATTATTGCCAAACATTTCTGTTTTTTGTATTGCTTGTAAATGTATATTGTCTCTGACGGGTTCACGCCATAGTTTTCACACAGTCGTTGATTGTATTCACGTTGCCATCCATCCACACCTTGATTCCTTCGACCCGATACTGTCTCAAACTTCCACTCGCACGATCCTTGCCGAGGTCTCTCGTCCATGTCACGCTTGCTTCATGCCATCACTACCACTCCGCATGACGCACATTCTCGTAAATTCACAATCATTCTCTCTGCTCCACCTTTTACTCACAGCCCATCCCAGAGAACAAACTGAGCGCTCGGATGAAAATTTCTTGATCAAACACTGCCAAGAATGATTGTTGTGTGATGTGCCTGCTTCCAGGTAGATGAAAATTTAACAGTGTTTAGATTTGTACATTTTTCTCTTTTCTCTAGGGGGCCATATTCCTCTTCTTTGCTGGTCGAACTGAGGAAATCAAAGGGAACATTGATGAGGTGTGTCAAGAAAACATTGCTTGATTGCACTTCTTGAGGGTATGAGGAGCATTTATGATACGTCACTTGCTGTGGCAGTGTTTCTATGTTTTTAAGGAAATGAGCTCCAAAAAACCAGCGCCCAGTGTTAATATTAAATGTACAACATGCCTTGTCACTGTCCGTGTTCTTCTGCTCTACGGTTTAATTTCTCTGCGCTTCCAGGCGGTGAAATTCTTTGAAGACGGCTGTAAGGCCCAGCAGACATGGAAGCAGTTTCACCACATGTGCTACTGGGAGCTGATGTGGTGCTTCACGTACAAGCGTGCGTGGAAGATGGCGTACTTCTACGCTGACCTGCTGAGCAAGGAGAGTCGTTGGTCCAAGGTACAGAAATTATGACGGGAGAAGATCAGAATAAAATTTATTGTCAGACATTTTGAGGATTTAATACATGAATCCTTTCTTTATGGTTCTCCCTGTTAGGCCATGTATGTGTACATGAAAGCTGCTTACCTCAGTATGCTGCCTAAAGATGAGGCCAGGCCTTTTGGGGAGGACGAGGTAGAACTCTTTAGGTAAGCAGGGATTATATCCTTACTTCCTCTTTACCAGTATAGATGCTGTGAGGTGAGCGGTATAGTTCACGTAAATGTCTCTGTGCTTTTTGCTTACAATACAGACAATATTTAAAAAAACATAGCTACTGTGATGGCATCCTCTGCTTTCTGTTGTTCTGTTTTAAACAGTTGGGACCAGCATTTCTGCCGTCGCCATCTTGGTTGCAAAAAAATAACTAGACACAATAAAGAGGGATGTAGGTCACTGCGTCACATTCATTGGTTTGTGAATAACAGGTCCTTAACCAATGAGCATGTGGTTTCGTACAACAGATAACCCTCCATTCTGAAACGTGACATGCCTAAAAACAGAATTTTATTTCTTCAATAAGTAATATTACCACAGGTATCGCCATCTGGCGCTTTCAGTTAGAATACAGGTTTCAGGCACTTTGGTTATTGGTTTCATTTTTCACATGGATGAACACCGTGGTACATTTTACAGCTAAATGGGAGGGATATTTTTCCTTTAGAATATGAAGAAGACCAAACTTTGATGTGAAAATGTTAATTAGTGTCTTCCTGCAGATTGAGTAGGCACCAGTTTGTGGAAGCCAACATGTTGCCCTGCCATCTTGAATACAGTGGCCTGGATGGACATAGCTATTCCACTTAATCGTGTTTAATCACATATGTGGTTAGAGACCATCCACATATGTAGCAAAGGAGAAAGGAACTCACAGGTTTCTTGAAAAACGGAAAGGAAAGAGACAACATGACTGGCATCTGAATAAAATCTTATCCTCTTCCTCCTTACCTCAAGCCTCATCTCCTGATCTCACGTCAGGGCTTTAACAAAGGAAAGCATGAAATGACATTCTTATTTATTCCCAATATTGTTGCAATTAGTTATTGTCAGCAAATAGACATGCACTCGTCAAATCTCCAGACAGCTAACAACAAAACCACAAACCAAACCACAAAAACATCTTGTTGTTAGCTAACATTATATTAGCTGGTTATAAGCTAACATTAAGCCAGCTAATTATTGGCTCAAGGGTCCTAAAAGTCAAACTTTCCCTCTGATAAAAAGAGATTACATCCTTACATCACATGGGAGTTTATTTGCTAAGTCCAACAATGTTAAATCCATGTCAAAGAAATTTTCACTACTAACACTAACTAACAGCGGCTAATAGTGGTAGCCCTCAGTAACTCACCTCCGTATCGCAGTCACTGGAAAGAAGTGAGCTTCGCTGGTCAATCGATTTTTATCCTTTCACAAAGTCTTGTAGCCTACTTTACAATAAATAGACACGGACACATATTGACAGCTGAGGTAAACAGCAGAGTAACAGCCTACACTCACTACGATGCCAAACAGTCACATGGTGTACTTAGTAACTGAATCATTCGTTGGTGTGTCTTTGTATATCCCCTGTCATTTTAGACAAGTGCCCACCTTGAAGCAGAAGATAGCGGGGAAGTCTCCTCCAACGGAGAAGTTTGCAATTCGTAAAGCCAGACGCTACAAGGCTGCCCTCCCAGTCAGGTTACCTGTACCAGTTCTGGTAAGAGTTACGAAATAAAATAAACACATATAACGACTGCTATGTTTGATTAAAAGAGCGTCCCAACAATATGAACTGCTTCATTACAGGAAATGATGTACATGTGGAATGGATTCAGTATGATCAACAAGACACCAGAGCTAACTGAAGGCATGATGCAGACGTTGGTGGAGGCAGAGCGCTCTCTACTGGAAGCTCCTGGTATTGCTGCCCTTTTCCAAACTGTGAAACAGGAACACGCAGTTTTTCATGTTTGCTCATGGTGTCTGCTCCGTCCCCTGCAGTAAACGAGTACACAGTGGACGACCGCTGTGTGATCCACATGTTGAAGGGCCTTTGTTTGAAGAATCAAGGCCTCCTCCAGGCTGCTGAGGAGTGCTTTAACAAAGTGTGTTCCAGGTGAGCTCTAGCAGAGTTTCAAACGCAGGCAAGTTATTTCCTGCTCACAGTGAAAGCAGTTTCTTCAGAATCAATTAATCTTGTGTGAACAAATGAATATCAGCCTTTCATTGCAACGTTTTTTTTTGGCAACACTGGTTAACACACTGTGTTTTCTTGAATTAGTGGCAGAAGAGGGAGTACTTCAGAATCTTACTACTTTCTTCTACTAAAACCTGTAATACAAGCTTTTTACATCAGTGTTTTCTCTGATTTTCCAAACATTGCATAAATTCTGCAGGTCTTCCTTTTAAAACGTATCAGGGTAACTCTTCATTGGACGTCCTTTCAGTGCCCTGTTTGTTTTGCAGCCATAAAACTCTCATCTCACTAGGTCACAGTGTGAATATTTGCGTGGCAATCAAGAAGGACTTCCAGCTTAAATTACACTGACAGTCCTCATGAGAGACGTTTGTTTATTCACCAAATTGGTCAGCCACCTGCAGCACAACCCTCAGCCTTCCCAAGGATGCCACATTGAGTACAGTGCAGGATCAACATCATAGCCTATGTCTTAAATGAATGTCCGTGTTGAATGAATATTTAACTCGCTTCTTATTGCAGTGAAAAGAAGATCAGGTTTGACCACTACTTGGTGCCCAACTGTCTCGTGGAGCTCAGTCTGCTTTACATAGACCAAGGCAGAAGGGATGAAGCTATTAAAATACTGCACAAGGCCAAGTAAGTTACTCCTTCAGTCTTCACTCTCCATATTATTGTGAGACTGCAGCATTCTGTTTTGAATATAAAAGTTTGCACTACTTTTCTACCATTTTAGCGGCACTGGCAGGGAGCTAGAACCTTATTCAGCTGGCTTTCAACTGAACAAGCCCACATAGTGTGCCTCACATAGCCACGCGTTTTTGCTTCCATTTGAGTTCAGTCTGAGCAGATGATGAGCCCAGCTTCACTTTAGTGCCAATGGAATGTAAATGAGTAGTAAATGACACTAATTAGTTGGACGGAAGTTTAAAGTGCTGGCATGCTGCACCACAAAACAAAATTAGGTATACACTCGCTGGTCAGTTCATTAGGTACACCTTGGGTTGTCATGATAGCGGGTACGTAGCAGTCATAAAGGACTGGGCACAGTGTGCCAAGATAATATCCCCAGCAAAATTATCTCACAATCAGCCTGAACTGTTAATACAAGGCAGGGTGGATCCATGCTTTCATGTTGTTTATACCAAACGTGACCCCACCTGAACGCTGTACAAGAAGTCGAGACTCATCATACCAGGCAACTTTATTCCGATCTGCTATTGTTCAGCTTCAACGAGCTCATGTGAACTCAAGACTAGCTGACAGGAGTGGCAACCCAGTGTGGTCTTCTGCCGTTGTAGTCCATCTGCATCGAGCTTCAACACCATGTGTGTTCAGAGATGCTCTTCTGCATACTTTGGTTATAACAAGTGGTTTTGTTATTTTATTTTATGGTGTGTTAGTATTGTAGTTGATAGGTTATGGCCTGTAAATGGTAAATGGCCTGTATTTGTATAGCGCTTTTCTAGTCCCTAAGGACCCCAAAGCGCTTTACACAACCAGTCATCCACCCATTCACACACTGGTGATGGCAGCTACATTGTAGCCACAGCCACCCTGGGGCGCACTGACAGAGGTGAGGCTGCCGGACACTGGCGCCACCGGGCCCTCTGACCACCACCAGTAGGCAACGGGTGAAGTGTCTTACCCAAGGACACAACGACCAAGACTGTCCAAGCCGGGGCTCGAACCGGCAACCTTCCGATTACAAGGCGAACTCCCAACTCTTAAGCCGTTATCTTGGCGTAGTGTAAAATCGAAGCACTACGAAACAGCTCGTGTGTATCCAAAAGTAAACAACATTAGTGTACTTGTAAAACTCACAGAATCCTGAAATGCAAAATTAGGAAAATGATGTTTTTTAGGGGTTAAATAGGACTGCAGTAAAATGGTTGTTAGCAACTGTAGGGAACACTAGAGGTCACCCTATCCCTGTGTAAACATGTACGATCCATTAGCTGATAATGACTCCAGCTCTTCAAGCGTGATCCTCTTTAAGGGTGCCGATGCCAAACACTTTTATCCATTTCTCATCCATCTGCTTGTACTTTAGAAACGTGCATCCAACAGCAGCATATAATGTGTATGGCAAGTTAAGTTTCATTGCAGGACACGCCTTTACCACGTCTGCTGTTCTGACTTACAGGCACAACTACAAAGACTACTCCATGGAGTCTCGCACACAGTTCAGGGTGCACGCTGCTCTTGCCAAACTCAAGGCTGATCCCGGTGAGGATGATGACACCCACCTCTAAGACTGCTCGGGCTCCTTCCGCTGGAGTCTCCGATTCCCCTCACAGTTACAGCTACTTCAGTTTTTGACCAAAGTGCCTTTTTCAACAAGAGTACACTGGGTATGGTATTGCTGTGGTCAGGTTTACCTTTGTGTGATCATATGCACTCCACAATTTAAGCTGGACAAAGGTGTAATCTGTAGAATATTTGTCAGTGAGGCACAGCTGAGGGACCTTTAATTTCACCACCTGCCACAGGTTAACACACACTTATAGGCCATGGTTTTATTGTTTACACTGATAAACACCAAATCTTAAGCAATTGGAAGCCACGAGAAATATTTAATAGAATGAAAACCTAATGAAATGCAATGAATTTATTTTACTGTTCTAAAAGAGCTCTGTGTAATATGCAGTAGTCACTCCCGTGACGTCTAAGTACTACGAACCCTAACACATTAAAATATATTTGGCTTCTGAAAGTAATGTTTCTCCCAAATGTGGACTTTTTTTTAAATTCTGCATTCCTACAGACACACAAAAACTTTAATTTACCCTCAAAGTTTTTATTTTTCCCCACCAGCGAGTTTGGGTTGGTGTTACTTCATCATCACCGATGAGAACTTGGACCTTACAGGGTTAGACGCTGCTACTGCCACAGGTTTGGTAGTGTATGAGGTGTTGAGATGGCTAGAGCATTTCATGTGCAGCTGCACAAACATATTTTAGACAAAGATAACGAGCATGAAGGAGGACTGGCTCGTGCACTGCGCGCCCATTCTGTACGGGTGCAGCATAAGAGCACGGCAGAGCCAGTGAGGCTAAACTACGGCTTACTGCTGTTCACACTCAGCGCGTCGGTGCCGAGACACGACGTGCGCTTTTCAGAAAACTTGAGTGTAAAAATTATTTTTGTATAAATAAATTGTTCTCATGGATATCTGCAATCATGAAAATTGCTGAACTTGGCCTCGTGTCATGTTTTAAACACACCCACACCATCTGTGCAGAGGTTGTATTTATCTGGAGCAGTCCTGAAAAACTAAGTTGAAAGTTGGAATCGTCACATCTTCACAAAAGGACAAAACTTATTTTTAGCCATTTGAACGGTTCCATTGAACTGTACTACACAGCACACCTTCAAAACTATCAAACACAATCTGACCCAGGCCCAACAGTTATTTACGTCTTTAACGACTCGGTCCAAGACTATGAGGAGGCAGCAGGAGGTGCATCGGAGCCTGTTGCCTGTTCCTCTCTCAGTCTGCGTTTCATTAGTTTCTTCTTCTTCTTCTCTTCCTTTTCTATTTCAGCAACCATTTCCAAGAACTTGGGGCTGCGGGGGTCCACTGCATAGCCAAAACGCTCTCTGGCCTCAGCCAGCAACCTTGTACGGCGAGCCTTTTCCTCCTTTAGCTTCTGTTTGGTTTCACGCTTTTCTCTGCGCCAGTCTGCTATCATCTTGGGCATTTTGGCCATGTTTGCGGCAATGAGCTTCTCTCTGCGGTGAAAATAGAAAAGATAGCAGATGTTAGTGCTGTCCATCATACTGGCTGGTAATTAACATTGATTTTGAGAGAAATGTCCTGGCGTGAATATCGTGGTTTTTACAGTAAATTTGGTACAAGCACTCATGTCAGAAGAACTTAACATAACTTCAGATTCCAAAACACAATAGTCTCAAGTTGCTTCACACTGTAAGGTGAACAGTGCCCAACAATCAAGCACTTTGCAATGGTGGGAAGGAAAAACTCCCTCTAACAGGAAGAAGCCTCCGACAGAAACAAAGGGAAAAACTGCAATCATCCATCTCAAGACAGCAAATGTCTTTAAAGGTTTTCTGATCAACTGTGCCATTTGCCTAAAGTAAATAATTAATGGTCCAAACTTTGAACACGTAGTATGACTGCTGTGAAATTTAGTTTCCTGTACTGAATACTTTTCAAGATCTACATCTTTTTTTTAAAAAAGGTCTCTTTGCTAACCCTCCACACCATTTTTCCCTACATCTGATTCAATGTTTGAAGACGAATATCCTAAACACATTCACTCGCGCATTCACATCTGTGGACAATTTGGATTAATCAGTTAACCTATCCCCACAAGCTGCATGTCTTTGGACGGTGGGAGGAAGCCGGAGTACCCGGAGGGAACCCACGCAAACACGGGGAGAACATGCAAACTCCACACAGAAAGGCCTGATGGTGGAATTGAACTCAGGACCTTCTTGCTGTGCAGCAACAGTGCTAACCACCGTGCTGCGGTGTACCCCGCCTCTCGCCCTATGCCAGCTGGGATAGGCTCCAGCACCCCCTGCGACCCTGAAAAGTATAAGCGGAAGCAATTGGATGGATGGATATCCTAAACACTGTTAAAAGATAAAAGGCTGAACTTTTCATTGCCCTAAATCAGGGTCTTTAATCTCCGGTGTCTTCAGTGTCTGAATTTTAATTTCATTTAAAAAGAATCAAGTGTTCCTGCAAAGTCTAAATTTGAGCACACACTAATAAAAATATGCCATATTGCAAAAGACTATTTCTGAATCATATGTAGTTGTAATAAACAGTGTAACAAAGCATGCAGAATAGTTTAACGTGAAATTCTTAGTAAAAAAAATGAAGAAAATGGTATTTTCATGCTGGATGGAGCAGATATTAGTCATGCCACAAAAATATCAGTAGGTATTATTATCTGAACAGAACAAAATTTGAGTTTCCAGATGGTATTTTGATTTTAACTAAGATAAGAAATTTGTTCAGATTTTTCATTTTCAAGTCCTACTCTACCTATCATTTCAAGACCTAGTGCCCTGGAGCTGACTAATAATTCAGGTTTAGTTTGAAATGTACAAAGAGATATTAAAATGCAACAATGTAGCATTTTTATTTATGTATTACAGTTGTTGCAACACTCATTTAGACAGTCAACACACCGACCGTCTGATCCCTGCTTGCCTGCAGCAGTCGTGACATTAGGTTAGCATCTTGTGTCAGATTACCAGTTCGGCCATTTAGACACCACAGCTTGACCTCGCAAGACTACTCCTGTGAAATCATCCTGTTTGCATGACTCGTTTAATACATAAAAATAAATGTAGCCAAAGTTTTTACACTGCCACCTGAATTAGACTCCTGCAGGGCAGTAGCTCTCAAAAATGAAACGTATACATATATTTAAGAAATTATGTTCTCAGTTATAATTACAGTACCATCTGGAAACTCCAGTATTTCATTCTTTCAGTTTCGTTTTCTTTTTTCATATTTTAACTAGTCAACACAAACATTTTTGATGTATCTACCCTAAACTAGAAATCCTAATTCAATTTAATGTTAGGAAAGACCAGTGAGTTTTTAACTTTAATCGTTTTTGGAGATATTGATGTCCAAATATGGCCTAAAATTTCAAGGACTGTGAAAAAAACCCATCTGAAAGTCAATATACAAGTTCAAATTTAGCCATAACATTTTTATGCAAATCAGAAATGGTCAAGCAGAAGGCCGGTGCTGTCAGTACACTCCTGCAGTGTTTTAGATTAACTGAAGGCTTTCAAGGGAACTTTTTAGAACAACCTGATAATAATAAATTAATTTGTCCAACCTAAAAGTAACAAATGCGTAAACTAGTTTTTCAGCATCACTCTCAGACAGGATGTTTCTAATTTTAGAGATACTGCACAGATGAAAGAAAGCAGTCCTACACATTTGTTTAATATGCGTGCTGAAGGACGTGTCCTGGTCAAACTGACTGCAAGATTCCTCACAGTGTTACGGGAGGCCAAGGTAATGCCATCCATGGTATCTGGATATACACCAAATACAGTGATTAATCTTAAGGTTAGCCCGTCAAAATAAAACTTTTTCAAAAACCCTGAAAAACAAAACAACAACAACACAAACACAAACATCAGCCTCAGATCAACTTTGTCTGACATACTAGTTTCAAGGGAAGCGGCAACGGTAAACAACGGACCTGTGGACATACTCCAAAGCAATAAGCTAATAAAACGATGCCTAAGCTTTAAGCTTAAGTAGCTTTCTTTTTACCTGGCTAAATCACCATGGTAACTTGTGCTGAGAACATAACTTGGTCCAGAACAGTTTATGTTTGGAGTGTGTGTTTAAAATCAGCTGGAAGCGCCACGTTTTCACCATTTATTAAGTCTACAGTCTGTTTTGTGTGCGATATAGGTCCTCTCCTCCACTTTGCACATGCAAACTGTCGAGCTGTCCCCTCCCAACACTGCTGAATGAAGCCCAGCTGCAACGTTAAAGCAGTGCAAACTGTGTTATTGTCACTGGAATTTGCTTTTATGTTTGATCCCTCTGTAGTTCCAGCAGTCTTTTGCACAGCTGGAACTACAGCGACTTGGACACAGATTAGAAAACTGATCAGTTACATTTGCTATCCATCACCAAGAATGCCAATTAAATTGATCTGGAGACTAAACTTCCACATGTCCTTTATTAAGCTATGGGACTGTTTAATGTTCACTAATTCCTCTCAGTGTGTCTCTAACTGAAATAAGAGGCACTCGACTGATTCAATTTGTCTGGAGGAAGAGCCAGATGATGTGTCACAGTCTCCAACTCCATCCAGGAGTTTTGTTAAACCAGCTAACACAAAGAAAGCCGTCAATGAAGAAGGAGTTTTGGATCAAACTGTTTCACTTTTCTGAAAGTGAGAAGTGTAAAGCTGTATTTGTGTTAACATAATGGCAGCTTTTTCCTCCATATTGCATGAATGGAACAGAGAATGGGAATAAAGGGCTTTGTGCCGGGGGTCAGCTCGTCAGCAAATGTTTGAAGAAGAAAAACTGAAACTCCATCTGGCCCACTGGTCTTATTAAAGTGCAACTTTAAGAAGGAAAACAAAAACTTGGCCACAATACTTGGATATCACAGCTACACTTCAGAAAACCAACTGCGGACTTTAATCCATCACACAAATCTAAATGAGTTTAAAAGTATTACAGTTTCAAGAAGTTTGTCCTTAGAGATTAATGTAATTGTTGATTCAGCTGTGGTACACTACAAACTGGTCACGTAAGCCCAGAAACCATCAGTAAAGTGTTTCGAGAAGTCAAGACAGAAAGGCCTTCATCCATAGACTTGTACAGGACCAGAAGTCAATGTAAAGCCATACGTATCACCATCTGGTGGCCATTCAAAAGAATACACGTTAAAGGTTATTACACTTTGGCTTCACGCTCTTGAAGCTACGCTCGTCTTTTATTACCGTCTATGGTTTATACTCATGATGACATCAGAATGCCTGCGTGCAGGTGCTGCTATGCTTAGCTGAGGTCAGTTCACAGCTGATACCACCACAGCAAATTCAAGGAATGAGACTTGAGCATTTCTTGGAACATCTAGGACTACACTGATTAGACTGGACCTAAAAGATGGATGGCGATGTTTCACATTGGTTAGTGAGGTCATTTTGAAGCCCTGAGCTGAGTATTTGTGCTGTTGCCGTTTTGAAACCACATCTGATGAGTGAGGCGTTGATCTGTGTGTTACACTGTGGGACTCTGCAGGTTCGCAGTGTGACAACACAATCACGAGGTATACCCGCTGATGGTGCTAAATGAACAACATGTTTCCCACAGGCGATGTCACTACCCGATCCGTACCGGAAACCCGATCGGTACCCCGCATGCGCAAATCTTACGTCACTTCCTCTCTTTGCCAACATTGCGACATTCAATATATTTGAATGATGCGGTTAGCGCCCAGTTAGCTCCTAGCATTTCTCAACAGCTCTGCCTCCTTTTCGACTGCCCGGGACATTTAAACAATGGATAATCCGTATACAAAGAAATTCATGCTTTTCTCCTCAACAGAGAGCGTCCCCCGATTGAGCAACAGCGCCGTAAAATAAGAAGAATGGCGCCTAATTACAGAGTTAATAATGCCGACTTTGTAATATCTCACGTGTAGATTCATCAGCCAGATGAAGTGTTTACTGACAATTGACAGTGATAGCGCACATCATCATCACTATTCCAACAATCCTCTCCTCACAGACGAGCATAAACACACTCGACTATCGCTAAATCAGATTTAACACACGTTTGTAATGACGCTAATTCAGTTTATAATAGGGTTTATTCGCTCGGTCAGCAGGTGGCGGTATCCTCGTACACTGGGGAGTAAACTGCCATTAAACGAACAGAAGAAGAAGAAAACATCTGCACATGCGCGGTACGGATCGGGTAGACCCGATTTGTACGGTCAGACTTTACACATGCGCAGTAAGGATCGGAGAGTCCTGATCCGTAACTTTCTTTTTATTTTTCGTTTTTGTCTACATTGTACTGAAATGCTTCATTATTGCAACCATTTTAAGATATACTTGTTATTCTTAACATCTTAACAGATACTGACCCATAACTATCGTAAAACGCTACGACCGGAAGTAGAAACCTTTCGCGCATGCGGGGTACCGATCGGGTTTCCGGTACGGATCGGGTAGTGACAGGCTTCTATACCTATGCACATATTTTCCAAACAAAGGAGTCACCCCTGGAAAAAAAAAAGTTTACTTCACTTCTCAAACTTCAAAGCTTCGTGCATCTTTAGTTTACAGTCTATGGTAGGGCTGCTCAATTAATCGAATTTTAATCACGATTACGATCTGGGCTTTCAACGATCATTAAAAATGACTGAGCCGATTATTAGCCCCTCCCTCGTGCTTTACTCTCGCGCTGCTCCGTGTGGCAAATCGAGCGCACCTCTCTGCATTTCGAACACGTGTCACAACAATTAAGAGCAGCGGTCTCCAACCTTTTTTTGCACCACGGACCGGTTTATGCCCGACAACATTTTCACGGACCGGCCTTAAGGTGTCGCGGATAAATACAACAAAATAAAACTAGTACCGGTACCGAAAAAAAGATTTATTCATAACACACATGAAAAGACCCAGGAAAACCGAGTAAACGATAAAAGCGATAACAAAATAACACTGAAAACCGATAAAAACCCTGAAAACCAGACATTTCACACCTGAGCCTCAACTCTCGCGGCCCGGTACCAAACGACTCATGGACCGGGACCGGTCCGAGGCCCGGGGGTTGGGGACCGCTGATTAAGAGGACCCGAGGGAAGCTCGGAAAGCTAAGCAGAAGTTATTTGGAGAGGAGAGTGACTGCTGTTGGTTGAAAAGAGGTTAAAAAAAAACTTCAGTGGTGTGGAAACATTATGGGTTCAGTCAGACGTGGATCAAGTGGACACAGTGTGTAAACTTTGCTACGGTGTAGCTGCACCACAGAGCAACACTGCAAAGCTCACTAAACATAGAAGTTTACATTTTTCATTGATTTTTATATTGTAAACATTTGCACTGTTATCAGTATTTGCACTGTTTTATATTATTTTTTGACAATCTTTAAAGTCATTATTCAACACATTGTTATTGTTAAATAAATATCGTCAAATAATCGAGATCTCAATTTCAGTGAAAATAATCGTGATTATCATTTTTGCCATAATCGAGCAGCCCTAGTCTATGGTATCAACTCTGGGGAAGTTTCTTAAGATATGTTCAAGCTGGTGACTCTCATTATAATTATAACATACCTGTCTGTTTTAACAAGGATGGTTGTGTACATTTAAAGCTTCCTTGAGTCTCATGAAAGACATCTCGATCTCTGATTAACCAAAGTACGCCATCATCCATGCAGAGAACTAGAAAGTTAAAAGCCTTTTCCAGTCTGTGACTAAGCTAAAAGCTCAATGTGCAAGACAAGAACATGACAAAAGGCGTGGAATATGTTGTAAAATGAAAACATTAAGTCATTAAGCACATTTTCATATTAAAGTAACTAGTTCACAAACAGGGTCTCCGCTATGTGATCCAACAAAGAAACAAACTGGATGTGATCCAAGGAGTGCGGCCAAGGTTTTTTTTTAAAAAGTTGCACTCTAATGAGACCAGTGGGCCAGATGGTGTTTCAGTTTCTTCTTCTTTAAACATTTGCTGACGAGCTGACCCCGGCATGGAGCCCTTTATTCCCATTCTCTGTTGATATGTGCTGCATTCATACAATATGGAGGAAAAAGCTGCCGTTACTACAGCTCCAAAAAAAATAAAAATAATATTTTTTTAAACTTGCCCACAGAAACAAGGGAAACAAGATCAAAGAAAACCAATCACGCCTCTGATTCTTCACAATTATCCATCTTCTTCTACTTATTTGGGCCCAGATCAGCAGCCGAAGCAGAGAAGCTCAGACCTCCCTCTTCCAGCTACCTCCTGTAGCGAATCCAGGAGCCATCCTTGTCACAATCCAGAATGACCTCAGCTGGCTTCTTTCAATGTGGAGTAGCGGCTCTACTCTGGGCCTCCCCTAAATGACCAAACCCCTCACCCCATCTCTAAGGGAGACATCAGCCTTCCCTTCAGAGAAAGCTCATTTCCACTGCTTGTATCCACAATCTCATTGTTTCGGTCACTACCCAAAGCTAGTGTGAGGATGTAGATTGACAGGTAAATCCACAGCTTAACTTTTAAGCTCAGCTCCACTCACACCTGAACACGACCCTGAAATTGTTTAATTCCTCCAGTTGGGCCACTCCGAGTCCTCGACTGTAAAGATGGATGGTGAAGTCCACTCCTCAACTCGGAGTGGGAAGAACCATGGCCTCAGACTTGGAGGTGCTCATTCTCATTCCTGCCTTTTCACACTTTCAAAAGCTTATGCCACAGTTCTCATTTTACTAGCATGGTTTGGGTCATATGAGAAGGAAGGACCTCCTGTGATGAAACGTGAAATTGACGTAAATCACACAGTTTGGCTTTTGCAGTGACTACAGGCCAGCACAGATGGAACGTTTTGGACTTCATTTCACCACTAATAAAAAAAAGACACCCATATCCATCTACTACAGCTGGAAGAAGGAGCACTGAAGGGTTTCTCACTACATGTGGAGCCCAAGCACCTTACTAAGGTTTTCTTTCAATGTCTCTTTAGGATGGTGGAAGACAGCTGGATTTGTCCACACATTTTCCTCTATACATTTAAAACCAGACCCTTTTCAATGGGTAACAATTCATTAGGCCCGCCACGCTGGTACAGAAGGGAGCTAAAGCCTGCCACTCTACCTTCTTCAGTACACTTAAGACAAGCTTCTATTTTATTAGATACAATTTCTAATTCGATTTGATTTTACATTAGCTTATTTAAAAATCCTGCTTTAAAAAGTGCTCTTTTTAAAAGCTTGAAAGAGAGAACTATGAAAACGTGTTGCTAGTTACTCTGTAAACGTGTTTGACAGAATGACAAACACTGGTGAGGACGTTGTCCGATAATGGACGCACTGACGTTAGCCATGTAGCCTTACCTCGCCAGCCGTTTTTCCCTCTCCTCCTTCTCCCTGGCTTCTATGTTCTTCAGCATCACCTCTAGCGGGGGATGCCACTGGGTTTCCTCCGCAATAATCTTCTCCAGCTCCTCATGTGTGGGCCACAGAGATGCAGGATCGATGCCCGACACAGAGCCATACCGACCGAACAGCTTCTTATCGTAGCGGGCTGTCTTCTGCCATTCCGGCGTCTTCTCGCTGTCCTTGTCCGGGATGTACGGGTTCCGGAGGTTCAGCTTTAGAGGTTTGGGATTATAGGACGCTGTTTGTGATAAAGATCCACACGGAGAGTTTACAGAAAGCACAGCTTTACAAGATGAGAAGTCCTTTAAAGTCCTACATAAGGCAGCCGTCCTCCTGCACAGCATGGACGCCGCCATGTTTCTTCTAACACAAGAAGGACCCGGAGTGAAGTCATAGATGCCTACCGCAGTGCCTGTTCAATGCGACAGATGACCGTTCCGTGTGGTTTTTACATTCTTAATGTGACAGTAGTTTATTTTTTATGCAGTTTATTTTTATAACGTAGGGGCAGCACGGTGGCACGGTGGTTAGCACTGTTGCCACACAGCAAGAAGGTCCTGAGTTCAATTCCTCCATCAGGCCGGGGTCTTTCTGTGTGGAGTTTGCATGTTCTCCCCGTGTTTGCGTGGGTTCTCTCCGGGTACTCCGGCTTCCTCCCACCGTCCAAAGACATGCAGCTTGTGGGGATAGGTTAATTGATTAATCCAAATTGTCACTAGGTGTGAATGTGCGAGTGAATGTGAGTATGAATGGTTGTCTGTCCCTGTGTGTTGGCCCTGCGACAGACTGGCGACCTGTCCAGGGTGTACCCCGCCTTTCGCCCTATGACAGCTGGGATAGGCTCCAGCGCCCCCCGCGACCCTGAAAAGGATAAGCGAATGGATGGATGGATGGATTTTTATAACGTGCCATTACATAAAGGAAAAGATAGCAGCACCAAATATATTTCCAAGATATTTTTAGGACACAAATATAGTTTAAACGCATACACTCCAGGACACGTTATGACGTAAGTAAACGTCGTGAAAAGTGTTGGAAGCATTAATTAGCAAGAAAATTCCTTTATTATTAAATCATTGTTGTTTTAAAGCCAAATTCCAGCTTAAAACCTTTACTTTATATGACTTTATAGCTGCTAATTAAAACCGGTGCGTTGAGAATTGTAATGGGCAGTCTTTGCTGTTATCTATTTCACATGCTCGCAGCACATAAAAAGATCAATTAGGCTTGTAAGTGGTAAATTATTGTCGCTTGCAGATGATGTGCAATGTGTAATAGATGTTAGTTTATTAATTAGTTTATTAATTAGTGGTACATTTCATGTACACAGGTCGAATTTATGAATTTAAAAAAATGTTCACTTCAGGCAGTGATCAGTTTAATTCAGTTCAATTCAGTTTTATTTATACAGCGCCAAATCACAACAACAGTCGCCTCAAGACGCTTTATATTGTAAGTTGGACCCTACAATAACACACACAGAGAAAAAAGTTTAACTCTGGGGTAATGTGAAAAAAAACAAAACTCTCTTTTATTTTGCAGAAAATGTGTACGCTACAAGAATTTTGTTTTCTCTTTTGTGCTGTTTCAAGTTATCTGTTTAAATACACACCACGATACATGCATGCATATTATAGTCATTTAAGTGTTCCAAATAATCATTAAAATCTGAGAAACGTGTTGAAAACTATTTGACTAAATAAATAATTATAAATTATTCCCGCTCTATGTCTCTGAGAAATCTCTGTCAGCTGTGTTACCCACTGACAAAACCCCCAGAGTTCAACAATAGTTTGCCCCAATAATTATGATTATGATGATAATGACACTTATAATTACTATTATACAGAAATTATATGGTAAATATGAAAAAGTGCATTTACATAGTAATTACATTAAACCATGCGATTTTGTGATAGCATTAAGGGAGGATTAATGCAACTGATCTAAACACTATTCTGTTATAAATTATATTGAATACATAATTAATCTTATTAAAGAAGTATTTGCTTTTCAGCATCATCTGTATCATCTTCAGTAACACTCGCGTCAAAAGGAAGCAGGGCTCATTTTGATGTGGCTCAGCGGTTTGAAAGAGTTCCTGCTGACATTTGTGTAATTTGATCCTCAGCGATTAAAGCTGGAAAACTGCAAAGCACTCCTTTAAATCTTTACACTGGTGATGTTGCAGCTGCAGTGTTACATACACTGTTATTAAACAGATGTTTGATGTTTTAGGGAGATGAGCATCTGGTGCTGCTGATTCTGAGAGTAGGAATTCATATTTATGGAAGCATGAAGAGAAAATAAAATGTCTTTAAGTTCAATGAAAGCTGGCCTTTTTCTCCCCCTAATTCTAGAGACGGAAGTCTTACATAAGGACGCGGAATATCTCTAAATTCAGTGTGGTGGATTTATGTGGGGGAAAAGAAAATCCATTATGATTATTCACATTTTCAAATAAGTTTAACAGAAAACCATAAAGCTTTTAACCACGTGTGACGTGTGTGTGTGTGTGTGTGTGTGTGTGTGTGTGTGTGTGTGTGTGTGTGTGATATTTCATGTATATCTTCTATGACATGTCAAAATAATGAATTGAATGTTTATTTTCATTGAAAGATTTTGTAAGTCGTTAGAGCTTAAGCTTGGCAGTTCATGGATTTTGCACACTGCTGGGGTGTGATGGGGAAACAGTTTGATAAATTAGTAGAAAGGAGCGTTGATTCAGTTCGATCCAATACCAAGTAAATACATGGCCGGTATTGCCAATATCAGTACCAATGATTTTAAGTTATTCAGGCAGCTAATGTGGGGGACAGTAGTGTGCCATGTCTTGATGAATTCTGAATTTGCAAATTCTGAACATATTTTAAACACCACTACATCACTGTGATTGTTATTTTCCACGATAATTAGTTAGCACAACAAAAACACACCTTTGAGCTTTTCATGTGTTTTACAGCTGGGTTTCTGGATACCTTGAATGTAAATCTTTCTGTCTATAAACTAAAGCACACAATAAGGTTCGGACATTTTTCATAGTGCATGTTTGAGGTTTAGTTTCTCCAAAGAAATAATTAATACTGAACTTGGAGGATAAAAGCAAAGTATTGTTCCCATACCAACACTAGCGTTGGTATCAATACTATCGATATTTGGATCGATCCGCCCACATCGATGCTTCTGATCACCTTTATATCATATGACACTATTCTTTCCTAATGGGAGCAGTCTCTTTCAGGATGACAATGACCCCATCCGTGGAGCACAAGCAGTCACAGATTGGTTTGATGAGCATGAAAAGGATCTAAAAGTCAAGTATTCCACGACCTTTGCCGTCACCAGTTTTTAACCTTCCTGAACAAAAGAGTGAATGTAATTTCAAAATATAGTGTTCATCCCATCAGCAGAGTTCCAGAGTTTAGAGAGTCCGTGCCACGCTGCTTTGACAGCATGTGCTGGCCCAAAGCTTCCTTTATGTGTTCTTTTTTCCTTAATCCCAATTCTTTATCTATCTGTAGAATGATGCTCTTTCTCCTTCTGTTTGGCATGGTTTGCTTCTTATATTTCATAATAAATAACTTCACTTAGATTCAGTGGTAGTGGGTGACTAAAGGTCAAAGTGTTCAAAGCATTTTGAAGTTACATTGACTCTTACAGATTTATATTTAGAGGTGTGTGGTCCCCGTTGACTTGGAAACAGTTGTAAGCAGGTGGGCTGCTGCCAGAGCTCCAGTGCAAGAAGGGAAGCTGAAACGTTTTTAACACCTTCTTTGAACATGTTGGGACTACTGGGGCGGGGGAGTAAACCGCCGAAAGAAAGGATCTTTGTTTTAACCCCCTTAACTCCACCTCCTCTTTCCTCTTTTAGCAGCCTCCGCCCTCCTGCAACTTTTATATTTGATTTATTTTCAAGAAGCGAGGATAGAACAAATGGGGTTGCTCTGGAGTGCGGCACTTACAGAGACAGATGTCATCGCTTTTGTATCGTGGGAGCGCGCAGAGCTCTCCGTCGTCATTAAAGATTTAGGGTTCCCATGGCAGGGGTAGCACTAGACTGAAGGTGGGGGTGGGCATGACAGAGGCTTAATTTGGCTTAGAAGCAATCTGGTGCCAAGCTCGAGGCTTTAGGGATCACATCAACGTCAGTCACAGGCAAATAGGCTTGTTAGCAGTTAGACGATAAGGGGATGGTTCTATTTTTGAGTGAGTATGTGAGTAGGAGGGATGGCTGTGTGCTAATACATGTTTGGGGAACTTATATAAAACACGCTCACCTGCATTATTAGCTCAGCAATAGATGCATTTAGTTTCTGTTGAGCAGCGCGTTTGTTTTTAGTCTTCAGTAGCACAAAGTGCTGCAAGGTTCTGGTGCATCCCTGAAGTTCAACTGTAACTCAGTGGGTGTTTTCCAACTATTTTATAAGCTAAATAAATGATCTAAGTTTGAGACAATGATGGACACATCATACAAAACCCTACATCTATTTTGTCAGTGCGTGGTACCCTTAACTAAACTAAAGACCTATATGCTTGGAGTCCTACATCACAAAAATAGATGGACGCTGACTAAATAACCAAGCTTATGTTGTCTGATGTGGAGAAATTTCACAGTAAATAAAATATTGTATGATGTGAGAATGATGCTGTTAAACTATGTAAAACAATACATACAAAAATAAAAATGTTATCACAGTTGGTGTTATATAATCTAATAATCTAGATATTTGGGATGCTGGTGTTTGTTTGACTGTTTGATGCCATTTCCTGGTGCTGCTCTCCCGAAGTCCAGGTTAGGATTAGAGATAGGGTTAGCACATATGATCACTTACACGTCAGCGGGTTATTCACAGGGTAGAATAATCCTTATGCATCTTCCACTGGGCCTTGCTTTTTGATCCTCTCACTCTAAAGTCACAGCATCATGGAAAAGCAGGGGAAGCATAAAATGAAGGAAAGAACTTAGTGGGACACTTAGCTAAACGTTTTAATATGTCTACAAAGTCTGCAGTTAACTTAGAGGAACTCTGATTTTAGTGACCTTACTTCACTCATTTAATCCAGTTATTAGAGTTTATGATTTTATAAGTGGTGCCTCTGTGCAGCTGTGGTTTGGTTTTCTTAGCAGGATACCAAGAAGCTATTGTGTTTTTCTGAACTTCCTAATAAGCTGCACAAAAAAGTGGATCACATTACTTGGTTCCCACATGTGATTTACTTAACCAGTAATTACTGATGGATTTTCTTTGTGCTAACAGGCATATAAAACCAGATCCGAACCATCACTACTACAGTGATACACTAATACACCCAAAAAATGTGAACCGTCAAACAGCAATTTAAAGGTTCAGAATGAGGACCAGAAGTCTTTATGTGCAGTCAGAAGTCAAACTGTGTTCGTACAGATGAACTTTATGCCTGAGGAAAATCAGCTCATCCCTAAATTAATTCAGTGAAAATGAAATGAATGAAATATCAATAGATATAAAATTGTCTGTGGAAAGACTGATCTGATCCTTTACCCAAATATTTTGATGGGATTTAAAACGAGAATTTGACTCCATCCATTTAGAGTCCATTTCTTCTGGATCATTCCTGTGTGGACTTGCTGTGTGCCGATCATTATCCTGCTTAAAGGTCCACTTTGGGTTTAACTTCAGCTTTAGAACAGGTGCCACACAGTAATTTGAAGCACAGTTTGATATGACGTGCAGATTTCTTAGTTGAATCCAATCCCTCTTCTCCCTCCTTCGTAGCTTTTACGTCCGTGCTTTCCTGCCGCCTGAAATGCAAGCTGAGCAGGCGAGGAAAGGCGAGGGTGAGAGAGGAGTCGAGACAGCAGACATTAAAACGTAAAATTACACACTCTTGGTCCAGTGATGCTATTTCGTGCGGCGCAGGCTATTATCTGGCCATTGTTCTGTTACAGCCTACCACAAAAAATTGCAATGCCTGCACGTTAAGAACAGCAGTGATTATTATAACCTGTATGTTTGCTTTTTTATTCAGTTCACAGCATTGACATCATGTGACCAGAGTGCTGTTTATGTTAATGCGCACCTGCGATGCAATCCTAAACCAGAACATTTCCAATGCCATGCTTTTCAGTTGTTGCACATTATTCTCAGAGGCTTAGCTCATATTTTCTCTGCTATAAAGCAGTTTTGCTCCAATATTGTGTCAGCAAAGGCTTTACTTCCAGTGAAGGGCAAGCTCACATACATGTTAACATGAGCAATTTCAGGATTACCTGCAGATGCTCTGATAAACTGGGCATATTCTGAGACTTCCTTTTTATTTTACATAGCTGCAGCACATGTAGGAAAGAAAGTTCTGATTGCTGGCACCTAATTTGGACCTGATTTTAAATGAACAGATTTGTGTGATAAATGTAGGTATACCCCTTTTAAATGATGAAATTCACCACAGGACCAGAATTTGATAACTTTATTAATAACGTCTCTTCATAAAGATGGAAAGCTTGCAGTTGCAATGAACACTTTTTCCTTTTTCTCTAACACATTGAAATGTCTTGGAGCTTTGATATGCACACTTTTCTATTATTTTAAAGGTGATTAAACATTTGCCCCAAAGCCCCCAAATTTCCACATGATGCACTTTTTTCACGCTCAGAAAGAGCCAGCACCGGGTTTTGTCTTTCCCGTGAATCTCCCAAGCCTGTGCGTCTACGTGTCGACACAAAGACGAAATCGTAATAAATTGAGACCAAATGAACCGCTCTTTTGTTGGCATTAAACAATGACAGGATTTTACTCAGAATTTTGGCACCAAGAATTTGATTTGTCAGCATCTCCGCAGAACAAGAGATGAGGACAAAATCCAAATAAAAGAGAGCTGAGCCTTAAAATATCTCCATTTCCTGGTAATGACAGCAAACTCTGGCGATATACGCAGAGTAGGAGAAGAAAAAAGAAAATGAGGGAGGGGGGTCCTCATTGGTAAGGCGAGTCCCCACAGCGCTGGTGATGAATTGCAGCTCTCCACGGGAACATCATACAGAAATTAATAATCCTGAGGTAACTAATGTTGTCCTTGGCAGCAGGGACATAACTTGCCCATAGACAACTTCAGCTTTCTCCTCCAACATGTGAACGCACATCTGTATGGCATTACTGAATTCTAAACTTGGTCTCGAACAAAACCATCGCACTCTCTACAAAGCATGCAGATGCTTATTTTTTCTTAAACAGAGCTTAAGTCATGGCTGTGATCCCTCTTGCAGCTCTCTCTGCATGCTGCTTTTAAAACCCCCTAACCACCCCCCACCCCACTAATGTTAAACTTGGACTTGGCCCAATTCAAAACTGCCAGCGTAAGCGTTCTTACGACAGGGACTGTGGCTGTGGCGTTTTTAGGGGGAGGTGTAAGGGCTGATGGGTGCGCAAAGGGAGCGCGGAGGGCAGAGGAGGATAGCGAGGGGAGCAGCAGAGTATTTTATGGTAATGGATGTACCACATGGAGTTCTAGTTTGTGGTGTGTCTGGGGGCAAGGCAGGGGGTTTTGAAGAGGGCCGGGGGTTGTTCGGTGCCCCTGCTTGCATCCTCACCGTCTGTGGAAAAAATGCAGGGAGGGGGTGTTCCTGTGGCTTTCTGAAAGATTCATCCCACCTGGGCAAAAGAGGGGTGACAGAGGAACCAGAAAAGAGGGGGAGCGGAGCAGCCAGACCACCGGGGACCTTTTATTTCTGCTCACTTTGCTGCAAAGAGTGCAGTACAAATGGCGTGCCGGGACTCCTCGGACTGCCACTGGATTTCCCGCATCACAATGGCCGTAACATTTTAACCAAATTACCTTGCGTCACAAACCTTTATATCACACACGCTCACGTAAATACCTGAGGAGAAGCCCGGTCCTATAAACATACACACAGACTGGGTTTACATAAGGATTTGGCATTTGTTCTCGGGCTGTAATGGCACCAGATTCCCGTGGTAGTAAACAACTGCGCCACTCTCCGCCCATGATACATTAAGATTTTTTTTCCCCCCCACAAATCATGAAATGGCCTTGGGAGTTGAACAGATTGCAGTTTATAAAAAACACACACAAAAATGCACGATTTGACAGATTTGTAAACAGCAATGATAACATCCCTGAAATGTTTAGCTATGATGGAGCTCATAGGTTCTCCTTTCTCTTTGGGAGTCCTCGGGCCTTTGCAGCCCAGCCCAGGGTCCTAATGAGATGATGAATGGGAACATACGGAGTGATGGAGGCTCTCGATCCACCGGTGGCTGCTAATTTAAGGGGAGATTCATCAAATGTGGGCCCGCACTCAGATGCACCTTCATAAAACAGTGCCTGGGTCCAGTGAAGATGAATGGAGCTAATTATGAGCACTACCTGCTCTCAGCCTTCTGCGTGGCTTCCTGCCGTTCCAAGCCTCGTAATCTGTCTGCAAGAAAAAGCCCACATTTAACTCAAATTCCTCTTCTTAATGATAGACCACAATTGAACCCGAAATGAGAGATTATTCCACATTATACTAATACAGCAGTATTGTTGCTCTCATCTGACACAGAAATGCCGCGCCGAATGCCTCGTTCTGCACACTGGCACTAAACGATCTAATCACGAAGCATTCTCCGCTGATACAGTCGACTCTAAGTGATACTGCTAACACTTGGTCAACACAGCTATCACTGTTTGTGCTCCAGCTGGCATTGTGCTAAAATGTCAGTGATTTCTATGAAATCTCCTCCCTGAGATGCTGAAAATGCTGCCAAATTACCAGAATGGTAACTGCTGGAAGAGCAGCTAGAAATAGCACTGACAAAAACTTTTACTATCCTCGAGTTTTATTTTCCAGACCCGCTTTCGGACAATTCCGCTTCAGTTAGCAAAGAGAACAAAACTGATCATTCACTCCTTACGCAGGACGAAGTAGCAAAGGCCGACCCTGCTTTTGATTTGTCAACATGACGAGGCGGTGTTGAGGAGACATTTTTTCTGCCTTTTAACATTAATATAAAGAGTTTAACAAAAAGTTTAATCTCTTTGATTTTACTGCAACCTTACCTGCAAAGACGTAGCATGTCTTGCTAATGTCATTTTCCAATAGGACTTTGAGACATTCATGCACACTGCATTGCATTGGTGGATTCTAAGCTTAAAATAGTGCAAATGGCATGGACATTACTGTAAATATTATAAAATAAAGAGTGATTTGAGACATTATTACATGGCCTTTTTTTTCTATGGGGCCCGTTGCTGATTGGGAGGGTATTTTCCTTCCCATGGTCGCATGTTTCAGGGTCTTGTATTCAAATTTAAAAAAAAAAATTTCTACATAACATCATAAAACCGCCTGCTTAATATTGTGCAAATCATGCTGTAAAAACAGACCCGACCTGCCAGGATAGCGTCTGGTACTCAGTCAGTGGGAGCAATTCCTTTGAGTCTTGCAGGGTGCAGAATGGGGCCTCCATGGATCAGGCTTGTTCTGGCACCGGCTGTAGACGCTCGGATTGGGATCTGTGAAGCTCAGAGGCAAGGTCAACCCCTCTTTGGCTGTTGTGCTCTTCTTCTTTGTTGGGGTGCACTGGGAGTGTAATTTGCAACAACGTTGAGTGTGGTATGTGTTAAAGTGATATCCAGATGAATTCCAGGACTCAAAGTTTCCCAGCAGGATACTGCATTGTAACAATATGATGTGTTACTCACATGTACATTTGATATTGTTTCTGTTGTATAAAAGCAAGAAAACAAATGATTTTCATCATTTAATTTTATTTGCGGTGAGTTAACCATAGCCCTTCTGACTAAATTTCACAACAGCCCAAAGCTCTTGGATCATAAGACTTCCCCATCCCGGGGGTAGAACTGAGGGAAGACTGGAGCTGGGAACAAGAATGATTCCTTAGATGCTGTGAAACATCAAGATAAGCTTAGTAGGCCAAGCTGTAGATTTTATTTAAAAAAAAACAGCAACCAAACCTGTTTCTCATCCCTTTTTCTTATTTATTACTATCGAATATGTTCGGATAATTATTTTTCTGTATAGATCATCGTCTGGATAGGATGTTGACTTTATAAAACTTGATCACAGAATCATGCATGTGGCTATCGTCCGAACATTTAATAGCTACCTAGCTAGCTTTAAACATTTCCTAGCTACACATTTTTAAGTTAGCTTGATTGGCTAGTTTGCTATAGGAGATAAACACTGTGTATTGCAACAAATGTCTGTCTGGATCTGAATTACAGTGCATAACTCAGTGTCCTTTACCTCAGTGAGTAAAATAACACTGGAACCCCCACTCCTGGGAATTTTGGCCACAACCTGAATGTCATGAATATGCGAGTAATCTTTTTCACTGTAGAACGATGGACGTCCTTCCAGCCCTTTCTAGACTGATGAGCACCAACAGTTGCTTCTCCAAGTTCATTCCTCCTTGACATTGTGTCAACACACACTTGAATTTCTCCGAACCAGCAAACCAGCTTTTATGGAACCGCCCACACTTGCTGATGATCAGTAAATGAAGTGCTTTTGATTACCAACATCTAGCTGACTCTTAATTGCCATGGAAGCAGTGAGGGTGTACTTAGTTTTTCACAAACTGCTTCTACATTTTTGGTTTGTTTTTGTGACATTGTATGTCATGTTTTATAGTTTATCTGAGATCTCAAGTAAACAGTCAAGTAAAAATGGTCTTGACTGACCTGCCAAAGTTATCCTGGTACAAGCCTACATTTAAGAAGTGAATAAGAGAATGATTTTCATTGCAGTCATTGTAAACTGTCCAGAGAATGCAAAGCATGAAAGACACAGTAACCAGTCTGACCTCTGATGCCCTTCTGTGACTTCCTCATGTGACAAAGGTGAAAGGTCTGAGCTGCCACTTGGTTTAACCGGGAACACAAAGATGCATGGGAAACACACTGTGGCGGCATCAACCCTGACCGCAGGGTGCTGAGTCACTACATTTGAATATTCACTTTCAGACAGACACATGCACACTCTGCACTCCCATCATTTTGGGGGAGGTTTGTTTTTGGGATGGGGACTCTGTAGTGCAGAGGGGGAGCGTAAGAGGGAGGAGGGGTGAGTGTGGCACCAGCCTGGCGCAGACATCATTCCCGTTGCTCCCTTAGCTGCGCCGACGCCATCTGTCATCTGCGTGAACATCTGCAAACCCAAGGTGCCCTTGTCACCCAATGTTAGAGCAGTATGTTTGGCTTTTCCATTAAGGAAACCTGGAGTGATTCACCAGAACAAAACCTATTAGATGGGATGGTGTAGTGGTGAATCAGCTGGGTTGCTGAGGCACATTAAATAGTAGGATTCCTCCTCAGGCAACGCCGCCCGCCTGTCTAGCATGTCTGGCTAGCATGACATCTCATCTACTAACTGCCTGACAATTTGGCCTGAGTCTGCTGTTTCTTTATGAGCCTCGGCTCCTCCAGATTCCTTCTTCTGTCTCTCTGATTCTACTGCAAAACAGATGGCTTCACCCCCCATCCCCAATTTCAATCTATCGCCTCGCTGTGCACTTGAGGTTATGACCAAAATTGAAATCATATTCGTATTAGACTACAAGACATTCAAATGGATGTACCATGCTGTGTCCTTTTGATATGTCTAGTTGTTCCTGAACCAAAAACAAAAAATAAAATGACCAGATAAGAAAGAGAGAGATGTTTGCTCTTCATTTTCCAGATAATACGGTGGATGCTGCTCTGTAATTTAGTTGTAGTTTGGAGTTATTTTCAGACATCGAGATGATTGGCCGTCCTATGACTGGACAGTCTATTATTCAGCTGCAGCTCTCCAGAGAGCGTTGCTGTTTATTGCATAGGGTGCTGAGCTGGATTACAGCAACAAGATCAAAACAATATGCTCATTGTCCACCATGCTGGGATATAATCTCAAGGATTACTCTCAGATGAAACAGCCTCTCTGGATGATAGGGAGCGATAAGGGAGCCTTGACTGGATGCATGCTCTCTCTAATTCTTTCATATCCAGAGTTGTATTTCAGTTCAGTTTCAGTTTCCTCATCTTTGTTGCCTGCGCATGAAGCTGGACACAGCAGCGGGCAAAGCATTGCCTCCCCACAGCTGCCTCTCCAAAAGAATTGGGCAAACACGCGCGCACGCAAACAGCAAAGCTCGCCACCATCTGCTGCAGTGAATGAGCGAGGATGCTGCTGTCAAGTTAGTTGTGAATTCGAAACAGCAGCTGAGAGGACACACTGTGCCCTGACCACACAGAGTGGCACCGCTGCTGCCCGGCTGCCTGGCACAACGGGCACACACACACACACACACACACACACACACACACACACACACACACACACACACACACACACGGTGGAAGGTTGAGGGCCATAATCGCAGGCAGGATCTCGATGTGGTGTGAAACTGAACACCTAGTTTTAATTGAGATCTTAACTCCAAAGGTTGTAGAGGATAGCACATTAAGCAATGATGTGTTATCATGAGATTTATGATAATGAGTAGTGCGCAGCATGCATTATTTCTGCACCACTACATGGCTTTACAAGGCTTGGCGAGACCTTCTTTCCTTTTCGTGAAAGGAGAGAAAAAAAAGACTCTTTTTGTGAGCAGGCTATAAGTTTTGTAAAGCCTTACAAGCGTTCTGGGGAGAAAATGTGCACTTAAATAAGAGAAGAAAAGAGAAATAGGTATCAAGCAGGCATAGACACTAGGCATACAAAACAGAACCCAAACAAACATCCTGGGAGCCCAACATTCAACACGGGCCAAGAAGTGGCTGGCGGAGAGGGCTGCCTTTGAAAAGAGCACCTGCGTGCTATAAGAGTCCCCCAAACAAAAAAAACCGTGAGCCTCAACAACTCTTTACAGCATTAACAGTCACCGGTTTCCTTGTGAGCGAGTTTGCATTTGTGGACAGACTCCCCGTCTAGGCAACTTGCAATTTGTCACCTGGCTTGTTTACTTTTCTTTCAGTTCATTAAGAACTCACCTTTGTCCTAATGGGCTCATTAGTAGCGGCCTCATTCCAGGAAGAAACCACCAGGTTAAAGCCCCACATTTGTGAACCGAGCGACACGGCTCAGGCGCCGCACTTTAAATGAGGCTTGGCCTCTTTTCTCCTGGGGGAAGCTGCGGCGAGAGGAGCCAACAATGTGTTTTCACTTTTATGTATTTTCATAAGTCATCCTAGTTGGCCATTAAAGCTGATATTTTTCATAAGAAATTGCGTCTTTTCCAACAAAGCAATGTGCTCATGCTAAAATTATTATATTCTTTTTTTTCCCAGAGGTCAGTCAGTGAATGAGCGTTCGCATGAGTTTGACAAACACGCTTACAGCACAACGCAGGAGCAGCTCTGTATCACCGAACATCACTTTAAAGCTCCACAGCTGGTGCTCTTTGTTTTCCTAAAGGCAGCCACGACACAAAGCCTGCTGATACACTCACACACAGGTCTAACAATGCAAGTTTTGGGGGGTAATTAAATAAAAGTTGCGTCCCACATGTCAGCTAATTTTTTAGGATTTTGTTTTGTGTTTTTTTTTTTCAATGCTCTCGTGTTTTTGTCTTTAAAATTCTGTTTTCAACAGTCGACAAAAGTTGGTCATCTATTTTATTTTATTACCTGCTTTGGCACCCCAGAAAAATCACCGAGTACTTTGAACCAACAGACAGAACGACTAGGACACGTCAAGAACATGACAAAAGCACGGGAATAATTAGATAAATGCGCAAGTGACCCTTCAGCCAATTTGCATCTGTCGTATAATGGTGATAATAATGGATCCACTTTAAGCAATTTACTTTTTGAATAGTGGAGCTAATAAATAACACTAAACTGTGCTTTGCTGCTGGACTGCTTTTTCTCCACATAAAAATAAAACAAATCCAGAGAGCTGAGCTTCACACAAGAGAAGCTCTAAATAAACGTTTGTGTTATTGAATTGAATCAGGGCTGCGTGGATTTCAGTGAGTTCACTTTTCCACATTGTCTTCAGATTAGGATTGACAGGGAAAAGGGTCTTTTTCCTTGAGTGTGATTTCACTATGCCAAAGGTTTGCTAGTCAATCGTAGAAAGACGTTGCTTTTTTTTTTGTTTTCTCAGATCAAACATCTCAGTTTATGGCCTGTTGGAAGATAAGTCTGCATGAGCCTGTGCAGTTAGAGACTGTACCAAACTATCAAGGTGTGGAGAGAAAGGCCTGAATCATATATTTTATGCTATAAGCATTTAATTTATTCTCTTTAGCCTGCTGATAACTCCCGCCCTTGATATCTCAATACAACATAATTATAAGAAAGATTTAAAAATGCACTATTACATTCAACAACAACACGGGGGCGTAATGAATTCCAAATAAAGCCAAATGCACCTTTTTCACCAGCCATCCACAGGTACACCCACACCTCCTCCATCAGGTTTCACAAAATGCACAATATATATGTGACACATATGTCACATAACAGAGACAGTCAGCGAGCATTTATCCCAGACACCCCAAACATAAACCAGCGACTGTGAATGCTCAATAAATCTTAAGTGTACATATGCAGCACCGAAGCTTTTGATATTTTTCAAAGAGATCCCACGTGAAGTTAACAAACGTCCATTCAATTCCATTTCTCCTCGATTTTTCATTTCTTCCAGGTAACTGTAGGTGTGCCAGCGCATGACTGGGAGGGTGTCAAACTCATCCGATTGGTGGAAAGAAGGGGAAAAAAGAGAGAGAGAAAAGGAGAGATAGATGAATTGGGATTGCAGAGAGAGAGAGGAGGTGATCGGCTGTGAGCAGACAGAGAGGGAGGTAAAAGTGAAAGCAGATGGCAGAGCTGGCACCTGTCTTACACTAAAATCTGTTTGGAGCCGTTTTCCACATGTCTTTAAAACCAAAAAAAAAGCCAATTCTGCACATTATGCCAAAAAAAAGACTCTCTGGTTTTAACCCTTTGTGACCGTGCCCTCCCTTTAGCTTTTCACTCATAATAGGATGCCCCCCTCCCCTCTCAACAGGAGGAGATACAAAAACTCTCTCAAAATCTTTCCACTCTGTCTCACTCGGGCCTTGTAAACAAACAGAGGGCGCATTCAGAACAGGAGAGAGTCTCATTTAAAGCATTAATCTGTGGGCCACATGCTGCACAACAGCACAGGACCAAAACGAGCACCACAGTAACAGACCTGACAACACACACACGCACATATATGCACATAGGCACTCAGAGCAGCCGAGCTTGCCCCGGCCAAATATGGCATGTATTTGGCAAGTGAAGAACTCTGTTCCAGGTGGCTGCATATATAAATTGCGATTAGTTTGAACCCTCTTAGGTCACTCTCCTTCTCAAGAGCGTTCTGGTGTTTTCAGCCTGTTTGCAGCCAATCAGCTACATCAGAGCCAAAGCAGTCGCTATAGCTTCGAATTCAACATGTCTGCTTCCCCCCTTCAGTTTGTAGTTGTGCTGCGCAAAAATGAACTTGCAGCACTTTAAAGCACGTTCCTTCAAACTGCCTGTTCCCATCACACAGACTTTAATGCAGTCGTGTTTCCCAGTAATGCATTTGTGTAATACTTAATTTATAGCATATCTGCACAAAAAGGCACTTCAACTGCAAGGATGTTTTTAAAGAAGAAAAATAAGGACATTGGATTACGAGGAGCAATTTTTGCTTTTATTCTTTTCTATGCCTCTGTTTTCAGGAGGCCTGAAAAAGATCCTGCCAGATGGAGCCTTTAGGAGTAAAACACCTTCTGACTCTGTTTGTTTTGCTTCTGTGATGTGTTCACCCTTTCACATCAAGTTCCGTATTAAATGTTTCTCTATTTTTTAATTAATTTTAATGTTGATGGGTCTCCTGAACAATCATATTTGCACAGGGGTAAGCAATGTCTATTCATAATTTCAGCATTTCACCAACACTGAAGCACAAAAGACATTACTTGTATCGTGCCTCTTACTCTACTTACCTATATATTTGCTATACTTACTATATGTTTATATTTTTTTCACTTTGAGATAATAGTTACTTCACAGATTAAGATAATAATACAACATATAATAAATAAATACATAACTACTGTAAATGTTTCTACCAAAAAACAACTGTATAGATTTTGGTTTAATCGCAATAATTCATAATTTTCATGATTCCCTGTGTACTTGTACACTGCAGTATTGCAATTTGAACATGGAAGTAGAATCTCAATTCTACTAACAGTAAAAAAGTCAAAAGCATACAGTTGAGTTATTATGTAGCAGTTGACGAATAGCTTTGTTGTTTAAATGCCTCTAATTTTGCTGAGGTCCAGTAAAATAAATACAGTTCCCTTACCTGGAAGCACAATAGGAACCTTTTTTTTTTTGTTTATGTTTCTTTGTTCAGTCAAACTGCTGATCCGATCCCTGTGTTGCTGCGCAGCACAATATTCCTTTTTATTAATGCCACACTTGCGAGCTACGCAGTTGCATGGAAAATAAAATTAGAAAAATAATGCACTGAAACCAAAAATCAGCTCATAGGTGCAAAGAAATAGATTTGGGGAGATAAAGCGCGATCATTCACATTAGATTGTACACTTCTCCTTCGGTTACATGACATTGTATCTCAGGAAAAAAGAAGAACAAAATATAAACAGAGAAACTGTGGATTGTCAGCATCACCTGAGACTTGTCTGTTAATGCTGTGATCACGCAGGAACACGTAGCTGTTTGCATCTGGTGAGAGTTAGTGATAAATACATAAATGCTGGAAGTAGTTGTGATTAAATATGCATCATTCCACGCCCCATTCAGCCTTAAGTAGTCACATGAGGTCAGAGCGACTTCATAATTCTTAACATAAACACACATGTTACACTTATTTCTGCCCTGAATCATTTTGAGCCATGTATGAATTTGTTTTGGAAAATTTAAAAAAAAAACATTAGTGGCATTAAGCTCAAGGGCTCGAAAGATTACCATGACCTGGGTGACTGCAAAGCCAAACAAGACAAAAGTGGCATTAGTGTTAATGTAGTTCTCCAAAGTCACCAGTAGGTGGTGCCAGAGGACCCACACCCCACTTCAGACTCTCTCGGCTTTATTCTGCACTTAATCTGCAGCTCACAACTCTGCACCCATTCCGCCTTCAACTGCAAGACAAAAGTTGCAGTGAGCTAAGTGAGTGCACACCTGTCAGAGGTTGTTGTCACCCGTACCTTTCAACCCCAACCAAAACTTTTATAAGCTGAAAATAGCTCCTTTCCTTTCTCCTCTCGCTTCTTTTTTTTTCAGGGGAACCACAAATTGTGTCCAGATTTTCACACATAGTAACTCAGTGTTTTGGGCTATTTGGAACTAAAACAATTGCAAACAAACCTGCATTATACTGTGTATCAGCTAATGGATCTGATTTTGTTTGTTTGTTTTTAAGAAAAAGACAAGAAAATTAAACCTTTCTTGTTTATTTTTTCTCGCCCTCCGGTTATTTTAGATTGTGGTCGCCATTTTTAAGCATGCTGTGCATGTTTCTGAGCAATTTCCTAGCTTTAATGAAAAGTCCACTCACACCACTGCACAGAAGAAAAACAGGCTGCAGATCACTGGTGATTTGCTAACCTCTGACAACATGTTTCTTTTGTGTTTAGGGATGATAAATCATCATCTAAGTAACAATTATGGGATCTTTCACTTACTTTGCAGCGCGCTGACAGACTTACAGGCTTTGTGGGAGACTGTGTGTGTGTTCCTCGTGTGGAAACGTGAGACAGATAAATAGCAGGTAGAGAGAAGAAATCCGAACGAACCCGACGGAAAGGACAGAGGAAGGCTGCTGTTCATGTTGCAGGCTGGCACTGCCCCCTGCAAGATTTGAGCTTCTTGCTGGGGCTGGTGGTGCCCAGAGGTTGTTGCCATGCAACTCAATGTGGCGGACACACTCACACACATGCACACACACACAGACACGCACACACACCAACAATGGTCTGCTTTATGAGGGTGCCCACTGATGCCATGGTAACCTCCTCGTTCTGGGCAAGACGGGCAGAGCGGTGTGCCAAAAAAATGCCATGGTTCTCTCCGTTTTGCCCCCCTTTCTCAAACCATGTTGCCCAGAAACCTTTTGAAACTTAATAAGTGAAACCAGTGGGCAGACAAATTACGATGGGAGTGTGTGTAAATGTGTGTGCTTCTGTGTTTGTGTGAGAGAGAGAGCGCAGAGGAGAGGGTAAAGTTTGTTTTATTTTAGAGTATCCTGTCTCTCAAGCTTACTTTTAGCCTTGAGTGGAAAAATGATCGAATTCACAGCGGACTGTGACTCTGGAAGGCTTCATAACTTCATTAGAACATTAATGACAAGCACCAAATCTCTTCAGCTGGAGCCAGTGCGCACAGAGGTGAGTGTTTTTTTCAAGCAGAACTTTTCTGAGTGGAGCACTTCGCTTGAAATGATCAGTGGCTACTCAGAGTGAGCTCTTGACCTGCAGGGCCCAGCGCGCAGGGTGGGAGGGAGGTGGGGGTGATCTGGTGCAGTTGCATAACGCCGGCCTTTCTGGAGAGGCTGAGGGGGAGCAGTGGACCAAAAAGGCTCCGGAGAGGGTGGAGGACTCCTCTGCTGGCATAAATGTATCAGGTGAAGCGGCTCTGATGGAAAAATTAAGAACCACTCGCACACTGGCCTGGACTGTGAGTGGGGTTCTCTCCATCCATTTCAATATTACCGGGGGTCATCTAGGCAGTGCGCCCAGCCCCTGTGCTTTTAGGCCCCGCTGAGGCCTGGCGAGATTAAAAATGGGACTGAATCATGACTGGAAGCTAGCAATGGATGGAGGAGGAGGAGGAGGTCACATTAGAGCCGCTTCTAGTGCTTTTAAATTCCCTTAAAATGGGGATTCTTGCCAAGCGCGAACTGTCAAGCAGGCTATCACACCATAACTGGCCCTGTAATTGCTTGTAATTTCACCACACACACACACACACCACCAATATTCTCTCACTGCAGTCACCCACTACACATGTAAAACATAAAGAATAGCAGCACTCCCATCATTTGGGAACACGTGCGGTAGTGATGGCGTTTCTCCTTCACACGCTGTCAGTGCCATGTTAATGAACCCATGCATAAACATACAGGTCTGTGCTGTCTACAGCAGACAGGTAGAGAGAGACAGTGGTGACAGACAGACAGATAAACACAAGCAGCATCCTGAGCTGGTGAGCAGACGCACTGAGACAGGCGCATTGATCAAATAGATCCAATGCGTCAGATAAAATCCGCCGTTCCATTGGATTGAGCACTCAACTCAAACAAAAAGGGGCCAAACCCCACTTCACTCTCAGACGTTGCTTTTTATTTTCTATAACAGGCATGACTAAATCAAATCCACAATAATGCCATCCTCATGTGAAATGACTAACTGTTTATACCACAGACGAAAATGACTTTCGTTTGTTTTTGTTCTGTTCATCAGCAACAGATTTCCCTTTGGTTTTGCATGCACACTGCGAGGAGAAGAGAAACACTGGGGTTTGGTGATGTGAACGGTGCTGATTTGATGGAGGGGGTTTTGCTTTCGTATCAGGCGGAGAGTAAACAGTTCCATTTTCAGTGCAGGTGGCACTACTAAAAGATGACTTGTACTCTGTTCCAGTTGTTCAAAACTGAACTGATGCAAAACAAGTTTTGTACTGGCCCCCATCAACACCAGCACCACCTTATGAAGTCTACATTTTCTTCCTGACCTCGTAAAGTCTACATTTTCTTCCTGACCTCGTAAAGTCTACATTTTCTTCCTGACCTCGTAAAGTCTACATTTTCTTCTCGACCTTGTAAAGTCTACATTTTCTTCTCTACCCTGTAAAGTCTACATTTTCTTCTCTACCTTGTAAAGTCTACATTTTCTTCCTGACCTTGTAAAGTCTACATTTTCTTCTCTACCCTGTAAAGTCTACATTTTCTTCCTGACCTCGTAAAGTCTACATTTTCTTCCTGACCTCGTAAAGTCTACATTTTCTTCCCGACCTTGTAAAGTCTACATTTTCTTCTCGACCTTGTAAAGTCTACATTTTCTTCTCGACCTTGTAAAGTCTACATTTTCTTCTCGACCTTGTAAAGTCTACATTTTCTTCTCTACCCTGTAAAGTCTACATTTTCTTCTCTACCCTGTAAAGTCTACATTTTCTTCTCTACCTTGTAAAGTCTACATTTTCTTCCTGACCTTGTAAAGTCTACATTTTCTTCTCGACCTCGTAAAGTCTACATTTTCTTCTCTACCTTGTAAAGTCTACATTTTCTTCTCTACCTTGTAAAGTCTACATTTTCTTCCCGATCTTGTAAAGTCTACATTTTCTTCTCTACCTTGTAAAGTCTACATTTTCTTCCCGATCTTGTAAAGTCTACATTTTCTTCTCTACCTTGTAAAGTCTACATTTTCTTCTCTACCTTGTAAAGTCTACATTTTCTTCCCGATCTTGTAAAGTCTACATTTTCTTCTCTACCCTGTAAAGTCTACATTTTCTTCCCGACCTTGTAAAGTCTACATTTTCTTCCCGACCTTGTAAAGTCTACATGTTCTTCTCTACCTTGTAAAGTCTACATTTTCTTCCAGACCTTGTAAAGTCTACATTTTCTTCCCGACCTTGTAAAGTCTACATTTTCTTCTCTACCTTGTAAAGTCTACATTTTCTTCCCGACCTTGTAAAGTCTACATTTTCTTCCTGACCTCGTAAAGTCTACATTTTCTTCTCTACCTTGTAAAGTCTACATTTTCTTCTCTACCTTGTAAAGTCTACATTTTCTTCTCTACCCTGTAAAGTCTACATTTTCTTCTCTACCTTGTAAAGTCTACATTTTCTTCTCTACCTTGTAAAGTCTACATTTTCTTCTCTACCCTGTAAAGTCTACATTTTCTTCTCTACCCTGTAAAGTCTACATTTTACTTCCCTTTTTTTTTTTTTTTTTTTCTTTGCCTGTCCCGTTTGGCTCTTTTGCCATCAGAATTGTTGTCTAAAGGCAAAGAAAGATGCCCAACGGATTTACTTTACCAAATTGACCATCCCAGCCTTGCCGTAATGGTCCATTTGATTCACCTTTTATTGTTTATTTTATTTTCACTTACTGAATACGGGACAGACTTGACTGGGGGAAAGAAGGGGAGAAAGAAAGAGGGAAAGAGAAACAGCTGAGAAGAGGGACGGGGGAGAAGGGCAAAAAACAAAAACCAACAGAATGAGCAGAAAAGGAAAAAAAAAGAAATAAAAAATGCATATATCAATCACCTGGATCACCTGCTGAGAAAGAAAAAAGAAAACAAGCAGAAGACAACAAGAGTAATAGAATAAACAACATCACAATGATATATGGGAATATGACAGTAAATACTAAATATTAAACATTATTGTGCAGCACATAAGATCAACAGAACACAGTGTGCTTTGAGGTAGGAGCCAAAAAGGGTGTAGTTTGTGGGTGTGATCACCCGTGTGTACACCTGTGAGCATGGACGCGCTTGGTTTTTTTAAAAGGTTCCTTCATGTAATGATCTGCTAGAGGGTGTGGGGGGGCCACAGCCCCGTCCTCCAGGGCATGAAGCAGGTATGGAGGAGATCAAAACTCCAGACATCCAGAGGCCCCCAGAACACAAGAGACCAAGGAAGACCAACAGAGGGGCAGCCGCGCCACTGTCCCGGAAAGAGCTGAGGAGAGTCCCAGATGAGGGCTCACTCAGCAGCCGCGGAGCAGAAGCCAGGGGGAGTTGCAGTGACGCGCCCGTGAGCTCCGCCGGCAGCCAGCCGTGCCTGAGTGACCGAGCCCCAGGCCGAGAGGCCGGGGGCACCCCGCCTCCGAAGTGGCCCGAGCGAGCCCCAGGCTCCAGGCCCCGATAAGCGGCCGCCAAGGAGTGAGCCGGTGTGTACCTGGACGCCCATCCCCGGACACAAAGAACCACCAACGCACCGACACCTGAGGGAGTCCGCCACTGGCAGGGGAAGTGGTGGTAGGGGGAGATAGGCTTCCAGACCTTGGAGGGCCTGAGATGTCCCCAGAGAGGTGGCGCCTGACACCCAACCTGACATATAGACACAGACATACAGGCACACACAGATACAAACATCCATTCCCACCCTCATGCTCTCATATGCACTTACTCCACACTCAACCAACGTGGAGACAGACATAAAGAGACGCTGTACACACGATCACACTCCCCAAGCGTACTCTAAGCCCCGGGTCTAGGTACCCTTGCCCCTGGAGGGGGAACTGCACCCAGACCCAGGTGGTGTTACCCTTTTCCCTGCGGTGGGGGGAGGCAGACCGCCCCGACTCCGCAGCAGCAGGGAGGCCCCACACTCCAGACCGCAGTCGGACGGCCAACTCCTCCTCCTAGCCCCCCCGCTCCAGCAGGTCGCAGAGAACGGGGGTGAGAGAAGACTCCAAACCTCCCTCCACCCGCTCATTGTAGTGTTGATGCATGTGTGTTCTAAGGTGCATTTAAAACCCAGGAGGGCATGGAGCTACCTGCCAGAGAGCAGCAGGTAAGCGCATGGTCCCTCCTGCTAGCCCTCAATGTCTACGTGTATTTAAAATTGAGAGGTGGGCAACGACGCCAGGGGTGGGGTGTACACCCTGATGGTACTTTGGATTCCGTGTATCGTGCCCACCCCCAAGATCCTATATGTATGTGTAATGAGAGTGTGAGTAAAGTGAATGTCTAAGTTGTGGGATAAAATTGAGGCAGAGGCAGCCAGAAGGGGACAGGGGGGGGGGGGGGGGTAGCCTCCTCTGCACCCTGGTGACATACCCCTACTCCAAGGTCCTGCATGTGTGGGTGGTTGTGGTGGAGCGGGAAGAGGGAGGCAGCTGGAGATGGGGAGGGAAGGAAGGGAGGGGCAAGTGACCCCTCCCTGGGGCCAGCTCCCCCGCTGACCCCAGTAGGCACCCCCATACTCCGCGACCCGCCAGGGAAAGGGGGCCCAGGCCCATCCAGACCGGGGCCCAGTGCAGCAGCGCCCCCCGGCCCCACAGAGCCCGGGACAGTCCACCCAACCCCACCACAGAGAAAACTGCACCCACCCCACCATCCACTCTTCTTCCAGACTACATAAGACAATAAACACCCAGGCTGAGATCTTCCTCCACCTCTCCTGTATCTCCCCCTCCTGCAGAGAGAGCTCCCGAGGAGAGGAAAGCTCCTGCAAGATGTGACAATCTCCCCCACCAGTTGAAGAGCCCCCCAGGTGGCTCGATGCACCGGCGGCACCCTGCTCCAGGGGTGGGCCCCCATGCACCCACCCGCCCACAACCCCGGCAACACACCAACCAGGACCCAAGCCCCCGAGGCCCGGCCCGGGCCCCAGCCCAGAGACGGAGCGCCCCCAGAACCTCACGCCCATCCCGGACCCACCCAGGGGCAGCCAGGCTACCAGGTCAGTAACCCACGTCCGTCAGCACAGACCCTCCCCTAGCCCCGCTGCACGCAGCCGCGAGGAAACAGTCACCTGAGAGCCAACAGAGCCCCTAACCGGACGTGACCGCTACCCCGGGTTGAGCCCCCCAAGGAAGATGCCTCCGGGGAACCCCCCGACACCCTAAGCCTGTCCCTACCCCCACACCAATCACAACAGTGAAGGCGGGACCAAACTATGACCCCCCACCCCCACTAGGTGATGGAGCTGATCAAAGGAGCCCAGAGCAATTGATCTGATGTGGTGGCAGAGGCTGTATCAAGACTAATGTAATCTAATAGATAATTTCTATATTGGTTAGAATTAAGATTATTTTTATTTTTCCAGTTCATGAGGACTGTTTTCTTGGCTATGCATAGGGCAGTGAAAACCATATGGGCTATATTCTTTTCTGTAGTGACATTATCTAAGCTGCCCAACAAACACACTAAGGGGGAAGTTGGAATGTTACATTTCAGACACTTCGATAAGTCTTCACATATCTCGCGCCAAAACTTCTGAACTGGTGGACAGAACCAAAGAGCGTGGATATAATTGTCCGGTGAATTGGTTTGGCAGTGTGAGCAGTTGTTGGTAGACGTAAAGCCCCTCTTGAACATCCGATGACCTGTATAGTGTACTCTATGTAATATTTTTTATTGAATTAATTGAAGACTGGGATTTCTAATTAGATGAAAGGTTTTTAAGAAAATCTGAGACCAGAAGTTTAGGTCTAAGTTAACTGATAAATCCGCTTCCCATTTTGCAATAGGAAGTGATATTGATTCATCTGTTTTAGAAAGCATTCTGTATATTTTGGATAGTAATTTGGGGGTTTTAAGAGTAAGAAATTGAACCACACTTGGTGGTGTTTGTAGTTCAACTTGACCCGGTTTAAATTTCTTTTTTACTATGGATTTAATTTGTTGATATTCTAAAAATCTTTTCTTGTTGATCCCATATTGTGTAACTAGTCCGTCAAATGAGATAAATTCTGTTCCTTCTAGTATATGTTCTAAATATTTGATTCCTTTATCACTCCAATCTGAAAAGTTTATCATATTATTGTTTTGTAATATGTCAGGGTTGTTCCAGATAGGTGTACGTTTGCATGGGATTAATGAAGACGCCGTCAATTTTAGAAACTCCCACCATGCTGTCAGAGAAGAGCTGATGTTGATGCTTTTAAAGCATTCATGTCGTTGGATGTTTGAGCTGATAAATGGTAGGTCTGAGATCTCTAGATTATTGCAAAGTGCTTGTTCTACATCTAGCCAAGGTTCATCTAAGAGGGTATGTTGGCTAAGAAGTAGTGCTGAAAGTTAGGCAGTTCTAGTCCTCCTTTATCCTTGGTCTTTTGTAGTGTTTTTAAGCTTATACGTGGGGGTTTATTTTTCCAAAGGAATTTGGACATACATGAATCTAGAGATCTGAACCAATCTTGTGGCGGTTTAGTTGGGATCATTGAGAATAAATAATTTATTTTTGGTAAGACCATCATTTTTATAGCGGCAACCCTTCCCATGAGTGATATGGGTAGACATTTCCATCTAGCCAGATCATCTTCTACACCTTCTTTAAAAGTGGGATATGGTTTAATTTAGTTAGATCTGCAAGCTTGGGAGAAACATTAATACCTAAATATTTTATATTTCCCGATTGCAGTGGTGTAGAAGAGGAATTATGGAGGGAGCAATTAATCAGTAGAACTGTAGATTTTGACCAGTTAATTGAGTAATCTGATATTCTTGCAAAAGAGTTTATCAATTCAATCACCCCAGAGATATTGGTTTGTGAATTTTGGAGAAAGAGTAACACATCATCCGCATAAAGGCTGATTTTATGTTCCACGTTCTTGCATTTTATGCCCTTAATTACTGAATTCTGTCTAATTGCTGCTGCTAGTGGTTCAATAAAAATTGCAAACAGTGAAGGGGAGAGTGGGCATCCCTGCCTGGTGCCCCTCAAGAGACAGAAGCTGGAGGATGTCTGGTCATTTGTTCTAACACAAGCTGTTGGGGAATTATATAATATTTTTAACCAGTTTATGAAAGAGGATCCAAAACCAAATTTGTGTAAAGTTGCAAATAGAAATTTCCAGTTAACTCTGTCGAATGCTTTTTCTGCGTCTAAAGAGAATATTGTAGTTTCTAGGTTTTTACTGTATGAGTAGTCTATCAAATTAAGTAATCTACGTGTATTTGTTGATGAGTGCCTACCTTTTATGAAACCAGTTTGGTCAGGATGAATAAAGAGGGGGGTTATTTTCTCCAGTCTCTTTGAGAGAGCTTTGCAGATTATTTTAAGGTCTACGTTTATAAGGGATATTGGACGATAGCTTGAGGGATATACAGGGTCTTTGCCTGGTTTTAGCAGGAGATTAATGTTTGCAGAATTCATATTTGATGGAAGTCTGCCCTTTTCTTTAATTTCCAACAACGTTCTGTAGAAAACTGGTGCTAGAATCGACCAGAATTCTTTGTAGAATTCTGCAGGAAAGCCATCTGGACCTGGAGCCTTATTATTGTGCATACTTATCAGGGCTTCCTGGAGTTCACCTGGTGTCAGTGGTGAATCCAGTGCCATTGCTTGAGTGTCCAATAATTTTGGAAGAGTTATGTTGTCCAAAAACTGATCAATTTCTTTTTTAGATGGGTTTATTTGTGGTGAATACAACGTTTTATAGAAATCCCTGAAAATGTTGTTTATTTGTATCGGTTCATATAATGTGTTCCCAGATGAATCTTGAACAGCACATATAGTTGTTTTTTCTTTATTTATTTTTAGCTGGTTTGCTAGAAATTGACCGGATTTATTACCGTGTTCATAATTTTGTAGGCGTAGTCTTTGTACTAAGAATTTTGTTTTTTTATCAATTATCTCATTTAATTCTAGTTTTGTTTTGCGTATTTTGTTCATTATTTCCTGATCTTGGTGGGACGCGTAGGCTTCTTCTAGTGATTTGATGTTTTTTTCTAATTCCTGAATATTTTTGTTTTCTTTTTTCTTTTTATGTGATGAGAAAGAAATTATTTTACCTCTCATCACAGCTTTCCCTGCTTCCCATAGAACAGAAGCTGATGTTTCGGGAGTGTCATTATAGTCCAAATATGAAGTCCACTCTTTTTTAAAATATTTAATAAAGTCTTCATCTTTAAGTAGTGATATATTAAATCTCCAGTTTTTTCTTGGCGTAGTATTATTCTTGTGCATTAGTGTTAAAGATACAGGACCATGATCGCTGACAGCTATAGGATGAATCTCAGTGTCTGAAATGTCGTTCAGCAGTGAGCTGCCGACCAAAAAATAATCCAGACGAGAGTAGGAGTGATGGACATGTGAGAAAAAAGTATATTCCTTACTGGTGGGGTGAAGTCGCTCATATACTGTTTGATTATATTTGTGGACTGCCAATTACGCTCAGTTCCCGCTGTATTGAGCCTATCCATGTCTTCATTTAGTCCAAGGTTGAGGTCGCCTCCAAGAACAAGTGTGCCATCTAAGTGTTCAGAGAGTGCACTGAAAAAACCGTGAAAGAATGAGGGATCATCAACATTTGGAACATATACACTTGCAATACATAGCTTTTTATCACGTATAGATAGTTTAATGATTAAGAATCTGCCCTCTGGATCTATAACTGTATCGAGTACTGTGAAATTAATATTTTTATGTATTAAAATTGCTGCTCCCCTTTGTCTAGAATTATAACAAGCTGAGAACACATTGGGAAACTCAGGTGTTTTAAGTTCATTCGAACCTCTAAGAGGTCTGTGGGTCTCTTGTAATAGGACAACATCTGCCTGTAGTTTTTTGAGTTGGTTAAATATTTTTAACCTCTTTACTCTGGAGCCAGCTCCATTTATATTCCATGTAATGAACCTCAGTGTACCCATAGATGTTTGTGTATAACTAGGGATGTATGCTGTGTGCGTCGCTTAGACAGGTGGAGAGAATACGTCACTTGTTCATAAATAAAGAGAAGGAGAGAGAGAAAAAATGTGTGGCGAGATGCTCCCTGAGTCTGACTTTGTGTATGCATAGTTACTAATATGAGTAGGCTTGGCTTAAGTGTGTGTGTATCTTATATGACTGTGTGCGCTGTCTGACTGATGTAAATGTGCTGCCGTTGAGCGCATGGTGCGTATGTGTCGAAATAAAGGATGTTTGCGGATGAGTGTCGAAGCAGGTGATCGAGGCAGTGAAAGGAATAAAGAAAGAAACCAAGGACAGGGGTGAGCAGCATAAAACCAAGAGGGGGAAAAGAGAGGAAAAAAAAAAAACCAGAAACAAAACGTAAACATTCCAATTAAATCACTGACGGAGAGTGACGGTGTTAATTCTGCTATGAAATCACACTTTAAGATGCGATTTGATGCTGGTAAGTTAAACAGATGTTAATGCAAGTTAGTGTGAGTGGATAGGGAAATGGTGCAGCTGATTCTTATCTGGTGTGAGGTTAATACAGCCACGGAGTGATGTTGGGGTCGCGGTGGAGCTGTCCGTCCACGTACAGCCGGTCCACAGCGATGACAGCGCGGGAGCCCTTCTGGATGAAGCCGCGTCGGATTGGGAAGAGGACCCTGCGTCGTTCCAAGATCTCTTTGGGGAACTGGTCGTTCACGCTGAAGTCCATTCCTTTTAATTCCCTGCCGCGGCTTTTCACATGTTGCTTTTGTTTGAAGTGGCCGAATTTGGCCACGATAGGACGTGGTCTCCCGGCCGTAGCCCGAATGGGGCCGAGGCGATGTACCCGATCGAAGATGATGTTCTTCACAGTGTCCTCCGGCAGCTTCAGGTGGGTTTTGATGAAGCTTTTTACCGTGGTCTCCGCGTCCTCTCCGGCGGCTTCTGGAATACCAGAAAATACCAGATTATCACGCATGCTACGAGCTTGTAGATCGATAACTGTTTCTTTTATTTTTTTATTTTCTCTATTGAGCTGGGTAACATTATCTGTGAGACATTTCACCGACTCCCTTAGCGTGGCATTTTCAGCAGCAAGCGTTTCCACCTGCTGCTGGCTGTACTCCAGGGATTCTCGCAAGCATTTAAATTCTCGGTGAAGAATCTCCACCATTTTACTTCCCGACGTTGTAAAGTCTACATTTTCTTCTCTACCTTGTAAAGTCTACATTTTCTTCCCTGCCTTGTAAAGTCTACATTTTCTTCCCGACCTTGTAAAGTCTACATTTTCTTCTCTACCTTGTAAAGTCTACATTTTTCTTGCCTAGTAAGTTACAAGCTACAGTTTTTCTAATCATTTCATTGATCTCAGTATCCATAATTCTGAGAGAAAGAACAAGAAAAGAAAGACAAAACAAAACAAAACAAAGCAAAACAAAACAAAAAAGTCATGATTTTAACATACTTTTTTTTCTGTGGCCCTAATTCTTTATTGTAGTGTAGCTCTCCAATAGGCGTCAACATTGGTTGTGTTTTGTGGCCAAGCGGGTTTCCAGACTTTATTATGATGGTTCTTCGGCTTTTTTAAGCACCCACCACTTCAGAAGCCAGAAAAGTTCATGCCCCCGTATCCCACATTTTTAAAAAATCATTAACAGCAAAAAAATAAATAGAGGCCTGCACGATAGAATCAGCTTAGTCTGGTTTGTTTATTTTCCCTCAGTAAATCTCATTCATTCGCCTTAGCTTCATTTCAGTTTTTCCCCTGCTACTCAACGCTGTACCTGCAGCGGCTCAGTGACACTGCTTTTAGTGTACCCGAGTCAAGGTCATGGTCCTTCAAAGCTACCCCTTGCCTCTGCCCCTGACCATGTCATCTGAATGAAGGCAATACATTTAAAAAAGTTCTTAAAGGCTCAAAATGTAATATTTCATTTTGTGCTTTTTAAACAGTCTCTTAATGGACTAGCTTCTGACAGATAGGTTGATCAGATGGGACAGAGATGCTGCATTCTCCATCACTGGCCTGTGAATTAGCCTCCCAGAAGAGATTAGAGCATCTGACTCAGAAGACAGCTTCAAACAAAACCTCAAAAGTCATCTAGCAGCCGTGTCTTTGTGTTGCTTTTATGCCGTTCATTGTTATCACACCTACTTATTGCTTTGAAGCATAGCTGGACTGGCCATCGGGCATACCGGGCATTTGTTTGGGTTTTTTGTAACGGTATAAACAATAAAAGGCGGTGGATTGGCTAATTGGTCATGATCGACTCTCGGCTGGACCAATTAGCCGATGAGGTCGAACTTTAAAGTTCTGTATTTAGGTATAAAGGAACGCAATTTGTCCCGAACTTCAGCAAAAATCTTAAAAAAGACACAAAGCTGGAGTTATTCTGTCGTTACGCTGCACAGCTGCCTCTTCTTCTCTCAGTCTCTCCCCTCCATCTCCTGTTGCTACTTCAATCATGAAACTGATCAATGATCAGCTGATCGGCTTTGCTGTCCTAAGTCCCATCTCGTTTGTTTATCGCCCACTTTGTGCCAGAAAGACGAAACCAGCGGATGTCACGCTAAACAACAGCAGCATGTTTAAGCTTGATCAGCTGTTGTTAGAATTGATTTAATATTAATTTCTAGTATCAGCTGATGTTTGCTGGAGCCACAGCTGTAAAGCTGCTGGTCATGATGTCGGTTTGGTTATCTGGTGAGAGGGAAACATGAAGATGAAACCAGGAGATGTCCTTACTGAATCATCAGAGCTGAACAGGTGATGGAGGAACAGGTTTACCTTTTAGGTGACATGAATGAGTTGAAGGGAAGTTATGAACTGTTTCTGAGAGACAAATAACACCAGGATCCTTTTTTATGTAGCTGACAGCTGGTAACTGTGCAGGGGTGGATAGGAAAGTTTTACCAGGGGTCCATGTAGGGCATTAATGGGGAAAGGGGGGCACAAAGAAATACTTTTCTTTCTTATTCTCATTTAAAATGTCTAGCTTTTATTAAATAATTATCTAAATCTTACAACCAAAGTGGTGATCTGATGTAAAATGTATAAAAATTCATTATTGTATATAGTAAATATTAAGTCTAATATATACCGTAGTAAGCTATAGTGCTTTTTCCTTTGAGGAGGTGCCATCTGTGCAGTCTGCAATTCTGTTGAAGAAAGATGTTGAATCTATTTAATTACTGTAGAAAAATAATTGGTTTCTGTGCATTTGTTTTACCCTGGCAATAAATTAAAGTCGATTATGTCGATTAGGCGACATAATCGATAATCGATAATCGATAATCGATTATTCAACGGCTTTATGGCTTTTCCTATAATACCTGGTGGGCCGTTCTCTAGTCAAAATGCCCGGGCTGATTTTTTGTCCCAGTCCAGTCCTGCTTTGAAGGATACTTAATGTCCTTTGTTTTATCATTATTTTACAGTTTTGTCTTCTTTGTTTCTCTTTTTACATTGTATATTGAATTTTTAAATTTTCTTATTCTACTCTATTTGTATTCTCCTGTTTTTATTGCCCAGCAGTTTGAGTTGCACTCTGCATGATTTATGCCACAACAAACCAAAAGAAGAGAAAGAAAAAAATTGCACTGTTGAGAAAAAATAATTCTAATACAGGTTTCACTGCTATATGGAAAAAACATTAAAAACTAATAAAAGGTTCTACATAAAAAGCATTGCTTTCAGTTTTGACCTGCCACATTGAGTGTCCAATAGAAGCCCCTCAGTAACCTGGCTCAGACATCTGAGCTTGGCCCACAGCCTCTTGGAACATGTGTATCAGCACAGAGCACAGCACATAGAAATTGTTGTTTTTACTGACGATGTGTGTCATAAATACTCCTTGTCTCTCTCCATATATATGTGTGTGTGTGTGTGTGTGTGTGTGTGTGTGTGTGTGTGTGTGTGTGTATACAAATACTGCTGAAATATGATCATACCCCTCATGTGTGAGGCCATAGATATGAATGTGCACCTCAGTATTTGTAGCAGAGTTGGAGGCTCAGTAAGTCTGAACATGGCAGCAGGAGCAGTTGGACCGATGAAGCGAGAGGCACAGTTGCTTGGAGAGGGTCTCCGTGGCATTTCTGTGTCCCTTCTTCCCTCCAAACACACACGCACACACACTAGCATACATACTGTATATACCCACACATACACACTCTCTCTATCACTCACACCGCAAGCAGCATCGTGGTAACAGATAGCTCCTGATTGGTGACTCTATCCGTGCTTTTCCCCTCACTGAGTGTGTTTTCCATATTTATATATTTATCATCAGTCCCAGGAAGAGGAGTCTGGCGTGGGAGACGCAGCGTGGCAGAGTGTGGAATGGCGTGGGAGAGGCAGAGTGACCCCGGGCTCAGGTGGCAGCTGTGCTATGACTTCTCTGCCAGGTCATGGTGGATGGTAGGACGGATGCTCCCTGTCTCTCCCTCATTCTGTATCGATCAGTCTGTCTGCTTCTCTTCTGTTTTTGTTTTTTTCATTTCATTCTCCTGCTCTCGTTTGCACTGTTTCGGATCAAATGTCCCACTGCTGCAGAATGTGGCATTTTACTCTACATACTGTGCACGCTGCATGCTTTTACACCTCTGAAGAGACTGTGCTCAGTCACTTGTTATATGTGCATTGAAGGCCAACAGGAAATCCTGCGAGTGTAAAGCCAGGCAGTGGTCTACTTTTAGCAGTTAAGACAAGTTTAGCATCCCTGCTGACTCTGTGATGCTTTCATCTGAAAGGCACACATGTAAATTTGCATGAACCTGAACGATGTGATGATGGTGTGTACATTTGGCAAAGTTCTTCAGGCTATAAAGTCACAGTGCTACTTCCACTAAACACACTTAGTTCGTCTTCTTATATTCTAATCACAAGATCATTTGGGTGATTGACTCCATCAAAGATATCTGGGGCTTATCCCAAAGGATGGGAGTTTTTAATTAAAACCTGTTTCTTTCCCACCAGAGGAAATAATTCTGAATTTTATTAAGGCCATGATACACTTTTGAGGCAACACAAATAGCATTCCTTTTTTTCATGCGAGCAGTGCTATTTTCTATCCAGTGGTCCCTGCGTTTGGCGTTAGCATTGTTGCCCTCGTTTGCGTTCAGATTCTGTCACTTTTATAAGCAGCTTTTTATTTCACTGAACTCTCGGTTAACTGTAAAGAAATGTCATCATCATTGGTTGTAAAAAGCACTTGCCATCTTCTGCACTTTTGACCTTCAGCTGTCTTTTTTTACGACACAAACATCCCCATTTTGGATCATATCACAGAGCTAATTTATTCCAGACTTTCACATATTGACAACATCAATCACACCAATCTCTTGGTAGCAGTAGCTTTATTATTTCCTCTCATGTGGCGGTTGGTGTTGATCACAGAGCCGTCTCGAGGCCTGACACAGTTTGTAAACCCGAGGGTTCCTCTAAGCGCCAGCCTGCTGCGCTCACTGCTATGTAGGGCAGAGCTAGGCCCTCTGCCTGGGTGGGAGTGGGGGTGGTGGCGGTGGTGTTGGGGGGGAGACAGGGAGGGATGGCAGCCAGCATTGGGGCCCCATGCAGGGATGCAGGAGGTGGATAGCAGGGAGGAGGGGTGGAGGGGTTACAGGGGGCAGAGAGAGGGGCACAGGCTGGGCATGGCTGGCAAAGGAGCATTTAGCATACAGACATACAGCAACTCAGCTTTGTGGTACACACAGCATGGGTTCACTACACAGGTTTGTGTGTGGTGGGGGAGGTGTATTTACTATTTTAGATAATTTACTGCATGAATCTTATTTCATGCCTTTTTTTGTAAATTTGCTCCTGATTGAATTGCTGGTTTTATTTTTGAGATGCAGTCCGAGGTAAAACAACTTTATCAAGCTGTAAAATTAAGAGTATCAATTTTGAAGTTAGTTTAGTTTAGATACCTGACTTCGACCATCTAAAGCAGTTCACCAGAGAGGGGAACAAAAGAGTACAGGGAGGGTGAAGCGGGTGGAGACGAGTGACAGATGTGATTTGTGACAAAAGGTTAACTTCAAGGTTCAAAACACTAAGAGCATGATGGCTAAAATATGCAGCGGCTCGTGCAACAATAGCTAGTTCCATCTTTTACATACAGTCTTTGGTTACTTGTCAGGTCCACTACAGAAAACAGAGACACTTATATAATTTGGTCTGTGTGTAGAAATTCATATTGTGTTTTCTTATTTCCCCGTTACAGTCACGCAGAGTCTGATTCTGGAACAACTTTTATTCCTTTCTTTACTTTTGTGTTTGACTATATTCTTCCTGCAGAGTCAAAAACCATGAAAAAGGGAGAAAAAAAGGACGTGGTTAGGTTTGGTTAGGTTTAGGCATAAAATTATGTGGTTAGGTTTAGGTAGGGGGAGGGTAGGGGGTGGTTTTGGTTAAAACACACACTTCCACAACGTAAAACACGAGTTAAAGGGGAAACTTCTTCTGCGGTCCGTGGTCTCATTGTGTCAGAGAGGGACTCTACTCACTCTTACTGCTCCAGTGGACTGCTCTGCAGTATAAATGATAGTAAACTGGCACTCAGTTCAATACAAATAAAAAGCCAAGTTTGGTGCTGCAGAAGCAGGACTTTGTTTACACCATGATTTAGGAGGGAAAAGCCTTTAAAAAGTAATAAAACAACCTAATACTTCACAACTAATAACATTTGGCATGCATCAACTGTATTTGTTATCAGGAATTCCTGTTACAGGATTTAGATGACCTCGATCTTTTTACGATTATTTTTTTTTCTTTGAGTCATCCTCGTGTCATCCTTGTGCTTCCAGTGCTGTCTCCTTCTATGCTTTGCCTCCTGTGTTCAGATTTCCCCTTCTGCCTTACTTTCTATCCCGTTTTCTCTCCATCTTCTTTCAGTCTGTCTGTCTGTCTCGCTCTGTCCCCAGACAGTGCCTCCCATCAGTGCCCATTTCTATCCGTCTGGCTTGTCCCCTTCCTTTTCACCCAGATGACCCTGTCACCGCCCTGCTCCTTCTGTCTGTCTGGCTCTCCTTTACCCAGATGCCTCCAACCACTGCCCGTTCCATACCATACTCTATATAAAAGCCTCCTCCCTCTCTTTATCTCTGCCTTCGTTATCTGATTCTAACCGTGTCTTTTGCATGCGCGCGCTCCCCTCGGTCTCTCGCTTCCTCGTACTCTCCCGCTGCACAGATGCCAGGCTTGGTTCGCAACAGCTGTCTCACCATGTGCCACTACCAAGTGTTGCCTTCAACTGCAGGGCCGAGTGGGGGTGGGGGGCGGTGGTGGTGGTTCTGGGGTGGAGGGTGCAGAATGGATTATCCATGAATATTCATGTCCTTTTGGATGTACTACCAAACACGAAAGTGGCACCATAGAGAAGACTCCAGCCTTAAAAAAAATCTTCAGGGTGAGTAAGGATTGAGGGAGAAAGGAAGGAGGAAACAGGGAGGAAGGATAGGTGATGGGAAAATATGTGAATTTCAGACAGTTTGACTATCATATGGACATGTGCCGTGCATCCAGGGGAACTCTAGCATATTAAAATCAGATGATTCTTTTGACACAACCTGTGTTAAATGGGAGTGAAAATAAATGTTCATATAAATATATAGATTCCATTATAAACGATAGACACATGTTGTGAAGCCTCGAGGTGAGAATTTTGGTGTAACACCAAGACAGTAATCAGACCTGACAATCAAGGATGGATGTGACGGAGAAACTGAGGTTCAGGGTAGCAAGTTTTCAATCACAAGGCGGACCCTCCCTAAACTATATACTTTGTTTTTCACTCTATTCAGGGTCACTACTCGAGTCCATAAACTCATTTGGAAGATGTTTAGTGAAGTCGAGTGACTGGATGAAGTCAGTTCAAAGGACATTTTCCCATAAACTTCTATACAATCTAGTTTCTTTGCCCAAACAGAGAAATTTCCCCCACACCAGCAGAAGGCATAGCCTTGAAGCTACGCCTTATTCTTTACATAGATGGAACTCTGCACCCTCATATCCAAGAAAACACTGCAGTTCAGTCTTTTTCAGAATAGCTAGTTGTTCTAAAACTAAGACGATTTGGTGCCTAAACCTGAATAAAGACAGAGTGAAAATCAAACTTACAAATGAGATATGAGGCAAATTCCAGTGTCCCAGTCAATGGTAAGGAAAAAAAGTTCATCCTGGGCTGATATTTCTCCTGGTTTGGGCTGGCTGTGGTGCTAAATTTAAAATAGGGGAATTTCCAATAATTAGTTGATTGAAAATTGTCCAGGTGACTGGTTGCCTGTCTCTCTATGTCAGCTCTTTGATGGAATCTACCCACCTCTGCCTCTCACCGAGTGTCAGCTGGAGTCGTCTTGGATAGGCTTGGATGGAAGCATGTGCCATAATTTTATACCAGTTCTTTCAGTGCAGTCAAAATATTTCGGAAAACACCCAAAATGTCAACTTGCAAGTAAAAATGAATTTTAGAATCACTAAAGAATTTATCTTCTGGGAGCCATGAATATTTTTTACAGATTTCACTCTGGAGCCGCTGACAAACCCACACTGGGATCATCCCAGAAGTACTCCTGCAGCAGCAGGGTTAAAAGAGAGGAACACAAAGACGAGCACAGGCACACATTGTACCGGAGATCTGACAAGCAGCAGCTGAAAGGTGTGGGATATGATCACAGTCCCAGCAAGCAAAGCAAGCTGGTTGAACAGTGAAGCGTGGCTACGCATGGATTCTGAATGAGAATCAAAGAATGCAGAGCAGGAGCAAAAGAAGGGCAGATAGACAGTGGGAAAAAAATGAGATAGCAGATAAGAGATAGTGTTGGGGTGAGGGGCAGCGGATCTAAGCGGACCCAGGCTCCAGTGCCGCTTCCTTTCTCTTTCATTGAGAGCCAGGAAAAGAGATTATAGCAGCCATGCTTTCTCCTGTGTGAGGTTTGGGAAGGGGGCACACTCTTCCCTTTGCCACCTCCTCCCCCCTCAGACATCCACTCTCTCTGGCGGTATCGACTGGACCTAAACCAGAGCAAATCATACCACTGCTAGAATGTGCGCTAGGATCATCGAGATGGTTGCTATTTGATATAAATTTGACCAACAAGACAGTTTTGTTTTGGTCTTTGTTGTTTTTTGGGTTTCTAGCCTCATAATCCATTGAAGCGAGACGGGCTTTTGTCGGGTGCTGTATGTTGTCGCCTACACACAACACTCAACCCCGACAGAGCCATTGTGTTACTTCCTGGGTGAGCCTCTGGAGAGCTACGACTCACTGAGGGAACAAGAGGTTTGGATGTGTGCTCGCTGGGTGGCTCACCGAGTGCTTCACAGCTCTTGAGTGTACACCTTCCTCACACTGGCATCCACTTACACAGCCGCCGCACACACAATCACCCACACACAATTAGTCCACAATACACAATTATACACCGCAGCTCCCTCTCTCTTCTTTTCTCATACACACAACACATGCAAACAGTGAGTTAATCAGACCTATAAACCCTCCTTGCTGGTAGAAGATAAGCGGTGTGCTGGTAGCCCTGCCCTCCTGAGAGCAGCACTCCTCTAGCGGTGCCGTGGAGCTGCCTGATAAGGCAGGGGAGGGTGGGATACCCCGAGAGATACACATAAACACACACACACACACACAAAGACACACACGCATACACAGACGCCGCTCAGCATCAGTTAGCCAGATCCTCAGCTGAGCCAATCAGTGGTTCGCAGGGCCTGAGGCTCCACCAGTCATCTTTCTTCAGGTGTTGTTCATTTCAGCGCTCAGCCTGCAGGTGGACGAACATCTGCACGTGTGCGCTGTGTGTGTGCTCAGCAATCACACTACCTCATAATTTGGTTGCATGGGAGAAAACCGATCAGACTGATGCCGGTTCAGAGCACAGACGTCTCCATAAATGTGGTGTCCCTTTAAAGTGTAGTGAGTGTTTCTACTACCTGTAAGATTTACTATAAATAACCCAAACAATTAAAAACAGACTTTCTTCTCCAATCAGCAAATCCTTTTATATATTTAAAGTAAGGTGACTTTAGTCTAATCCTGCTTAACGCTGCTTTTCTGCTTTTATGTACAAAGGGCCAATAACACACTTCCTCAAGGGTCTTGTGGTAATTAGGCAAATTTCTAAACTCAGCTAATTAAACCTTAACCTGTATATCAAAGGTCCTCAGGGATTTACAGATTAATCAGCGGTAAATCAGTAGATATAGAAATACTTTACTTTGACATGAAAAACATACGAAAAACTAAATTAAAATTCTTTTAAAACAGTACGTGATTTATTTCAATCAGTGTTTTTCTGTCTATCTCTGCAGTATTTGTTCATTTTCTCTGCTTAAACACGCAGGTGACACTCTCTGTCCCTTTTCCCCACTATAATCTCTTCACTCAAGCGTTTAGGCATGAAGTAATTTAATGCCTAAAACATTACAATCCTGCTTTTCACAGGGAGTGACCCTGTGAAAAGCAGGATTGTAATGTTTTGTGATGCCCAACAGGGAGTGTACCTGATCTAACTTAGGATGTTCCTCGGTGCAAAGCTGTCACTGCTCTCCTTTTGCTGTTCCAGAACATTTAAGAGCTGTGGAATAATCAAAGGTGGTGTTGTGGTGCTTTTATTTTACATTTGAAACATTTAAAGGGGTTGTACATTTTAATCGTCCACGTTTGGTTGTCATTTGTGTTTTCGGTTTGGTCTGGGGGGGGTTGACCACCTTTTTAAAGATATTGATAATAAGTGCTTCAGACTACATTACTCATCAGTAAAATGTCTCTAAAACGCACTTTAATGCACTGATATTAATAATGTAGTAAGCCTAACAGTGTGAATAGGGGTCATTATTTTTCCAGCTGTTCCTTCAGAATTTCCCTTTTCTTTCTGATGACGCCACTTTCACTCGTGTGAAAGATTCAGATCCATTCCTGCTCATCAGATTGCTTTACTGTATATCTTTTACTTGATTTCATCGCTGTTGTTTGTCCGTTCTAACATCTTTCTGTTTGTTTTTAACGGCCTGCTCCTACATTCCTGCTAAAGCGATTGTTAGTTGGTCAGTATTTTCTGTCCTCTCGCGTTTCATCGTTGGTCTGCAGCCCCCTTTCTCTCCCTCTCTTTTTTTATCATTTCATTCAGCGCAGGCAGCAACAGCAGTAACCTATAGCACGGCTCCCGTTCGCCTCCGTGGCAACTCTTGGAAGTTGGCGCAGGTCAAATGCGCCTTAATTCAAACCATAAGAAACGAAAGAACGGCCGAGCCGATTCCACTGGCCGTGCCAAGGTCAGCATTCCTCGACAGGCCGTTGCCTAGTGGAACTTTTGTCTCACAGTTTGTGTAAACCTCCTGGGAGAGACGGTATATAGGACCGGGAGAGGAGAGAGACCAAAGAAAGGGCTCCCCCCCCCCCAGCAAATTAGCGCAAGCTGCCGGTTTGGACCGGTGCAGAATGATGAGGGGGGCATTCGGGTCAGATGTGGAGACACTATATGGCAATGTATAGATAAAGACAGGAATTTCTTACTTTTTAAATGAGAGGTGAGCTTTTTCCCACAAAGCACAGATGCGTGCAAAAATGCGCATCTACAGGTTTTTGTGCTGTGGCCTCGCTTATATCCGAGCTTTGCTGCACTAAATAGTGCCATCTCAACTAACCATCGCTGGTGTGTTTGTAGCTACAAAAACAAAGCAATCGGGTGCACATTTTTGCCTTTAGCCTTTTTGTAAATAACCCAGAGTTTGGTTTACATTTCGAAAATGTTTTGTTCTCATTTTTTTATAAAGCTCCCAGCCGGCCCAGCATCCAGCACCTCTGAAATGATGGATTAAATATATACACACACACACACACACACACACACACACACACACACACACACACACATATATATATATATATATATATATATATATATATATATATATATATATATATATATATATATATATATATATATATATATATATATGTAGTTCAAGTATAAGTTCAAGTGAAGTTCATTGCTCGAAATCCAATATTTCAAGGTCAAGTAAGAAGTCAAGAGGAGCGTGAATGAATGAAACGAGTGTCACATCAGAGTGGCGTGACTTTATATCTTTTCTTTTTTGCTTCTTTGTTTGTTTGGAGTTTTGATTTTTGATCAGGTGACGCTTGAAGCCATTCTGTTCTATGTTTCAGACTCGTCCCTTTAAAAACACGAGACTCGTGCCTTTTTTCTTTCTTTCTGTATTTTTCTCGGGTGCCAGTTTGTGCATTGGTATCATAAAAAGCTGCAGTTTGACTAAATTTTAAAGAAACGTTTTGTATAACGTCGACAGAGCAAAGAAAAAATAAGTAAAAGACAAAGCAGCTTGGAACTGATTACACTGAAATGATTCCACTCCCACGGAGGCCTTAAGTTCATGTATTTGTCTCCCATGATGAAGACTTGATTTCTCTAGCAGGCCGCTCACTGGAAGGCCACACACACACACACACACACACACACACACACACACACACACACACACACACACACACACACACACAGTTTAAAAGAAAAAAACTAAATAATTAATCATTCAAATTAAAAATGTAAATTGATAATAAATCAGGCGATTTGACATCATTTCATGCTTTGAATGTGTTACTTGCAATTTAAATGACCAGATTCATATTTTTACACATTATTGATGTTTTTGTGGATCTTTTTTAAATTACATATTTCAGATCATATTGTCCATAAAATAATTCTGGTCAAACATTGAATATATTTTTAGATGGTCTAATTATATGTATATCAGCTTTTTTTTTTTTAAACAAATGAAATAAAAGAAACTCGAGGCCTAAACTGGTTATTTGCTGTGTAAATGTTTCTTTTGTGTATTCAGGTTGTAATTTTTCCTTTAGAATTTTAAATAATGTCACTTCATTTTGTTTCTTTTGAAACAGATCACAGAACCGACAGTTATTTAATGCTGTTTCTCTAAAACTGAATCCCAGATTGTGGTGATTAGAGACACTGAGACAGTCCGTACATGTCTGATTTTGCATCAAGTGACAGTGAATTTGTGCACAATTAGGATTCAGAAATGACCCTAACTGTCATCCAGAAATGAAAACTTAAAGAAAAAGAAATAGAGAATGTGTGTGTGTGTGTGTGTGTGTGTGTGTGTGTGTGTGTGTGTGTGTGTGTGTGTGTGTGTGTGTGTGTGTGTGTGTGTGTGTGTGTCTTTAGTTTCAGTGTAGATTTAGGGAGACGTTATTTTATTTTAAAAAAGCAGCCTTATCATTTTTCATAACCCAGAGTTTTGGTTTTTCCCATAAAAAAATCACATTTTTTATGGGAAAAGAATGAATGCAGCTTTACATTTAGTGTGAACTCAGACACGAAGGGACTTCTCTGTCACTGAAATCTCCACGCAACGAACCACAGCCACTCTGAGCCCGGCAGCTTTTTCTTTAACTGTGTGTGAAGTGCTGAAGTTGAACCAACACGGTGTAAACTGGCATCAGGAGGAATCCTTTTTGTCTCTGCTCATCATTTCGATGCGTGACGTCTGCAGTTGCGCACTTCCGTAAAATACTGCGTTTTACCCATAAAAGGTTAAAACTCGCTCTTGGTAATTTATTCATTAAAAAGACCTCTATTGTCGTGTTTTAAAAAAAGATGTCTGCTGAAATTCCATCTGAATTTCCTGGGCTGATTTGGATATTTGTGGGGAATAAAAACTTGGGGGGAAGTGGTGAAGGCTCCAGCCAGAAGTCATGCACCTGCGCTCTCTCTCTAACCTCACTGTTTCAAACTTGTGCTCAAACTGTTCGCTGCATTCATGGCGAAATAAACACATCAGTAATTTGAACGGATCAAGACACAGAGGAGAGAGAGGAGGAGTTTATTCTCTTTTTTCTTCTGTTTTTTAAGGATTTGGTTTATAGCTTTGCACTATTGGGGCTTGCAGTCGGTCAGCCTGCGGTGCTGGCTGTGCGTAAAATCTGGCAAAAACTAAGGTGTTAAAATGTCTTAAATCCAGTTAAACATTTTAAATAGAGACTTTTTTGTAAACTTGCCTTTATTTTTATTTGAATTGTTTCGCCATTAAAATGGAAACATATGCGGGCAGCAGAGGGTTATAGCCCACTTCAGTTTATTATCACTTTATTTTTTTTATCCTCAGAGAAACTCTTCTATGGTGTCAACAAATGGGAGTCTTTTACGTGGGGGCGTGGGGTAATTTCGATTAATGAAAATGTACTACATAAAAATATCAGCTATAGATGGAGATTTTTGTTTAGATTGTAGGTTTTTGTTCAGCAGCTGGAGCTCATATTTAAATTTTAAGTGACACGTGTTCACGTACATACCACCCATCCATTTAGGCTGACTATTAAATTTGCACTCAAAAAAAATGTCCTACCCTACCACCTCCGCCGTCTCCCCCACTGCTCCCTAGAACCTCCGCTCCCTCCCGCCCTCTCTATCGGCTCCGAGCTGCCCCTACACTGTTGCCGGTGAGAGCTACTAATCCCCTGCGTCCACGGTTTACTCTGAGCCCGTATTTAATTCCTCTAAACCCCCAGCTGCCGCCCTGGTTACTCACTGAACACGACAGACTGTGAACCGCTCTGGTTATTAATAATTCACCAGCCCTCCGCTCCGCTTCTTCGGCCGCGGCCGCAGGACACCGTTTCGTCCTCAGTGGTGCGTGCAGGCGGCCACGCTGTGCGCTCACTTCTCGCATTTTGTTTACTTAATTATAGCTGCTCGATGTCACACACTCACACACTCACACACAGTCGCACACACGGGGAGACAGACGCACGTTTCACCTCTTTGTTTTTGGGTTTCAGATCACAGACCGTCCGCTGAGGTCCCGCTCGCGGATGTTGCGACACTCGCGCTGCCACATGCTGAGTTTTGTTTCAGACGCGGTCCTCCCAGCAACTTTGTGCCGACACTGAGAAGGGGGTGGAGGACAGGTGGAGAAGAACCGAGAAGCGGACTGCACTTTTACGTGATCGGCGACGCCTGAGCATGCAAGGGGAGAGAGCGCGCGGCGTCCAGTCTGGAGGAGCAACAGCTGATTTGGTGAGCGCGTGAGCTGAGAGCGCAGGGCAGGCTACTTACTGTCGGTGCGCGGCCAGGCTTCTGCTCCGACACTCGGGCTCTGACGGTGCAGCGTCTCGGTGGCACGTAGCTCGGGGACTCGGTGCGGGGACGTGACGGCACCGGGACTGAGAGTGCAGCCAGGCGCGCGCAGCTTCGAGTTTCGTGGAACTATCACGAGTTGAAAGCCGCACATAAACACCTTGCATGAAGAAGTCGGGAGGCAGACCGCTTGGATTGTACGACTCTGCGTCCCGTTTGCCTGGACTGAGAAGAGCTGACTTCACTTTATCCCAAAAAATGTTTACCGGGCAGCAGGCCGTGCATTAGGGCTCTTTTGCTTCCGGTATAAGGCCCAGCTGAGCAAGAAACCGAGCAGTTTTCTCTCTCCCACTCACTTTTTTTTTTTTTTTTTTTTTTTTGGAAGCCGAACTTTTCAGAGTGGAAAATGGGTCTTTGAGAGTGTTGGCACATATCCTCACACCACAATGGTACGTGCTATGTAAACCAATAATTTGCTCATTTATGCAGTCAGCTTTGACAATCATTGTACTTGTTCATCGTTTTAATGATTCTGTGCTTTATAGTTTAGTGAGCTATCTTATATTTCGTGTGCGTGTGTGTGTGTTTGTGTGTGTGTGTATTTGGTGTGGCTAATGTGTAACAGTCACAAAGTATGTGCCAAGTCCCTCCACCTACCTGAATCTGTTTGCTGTCACAGTTAGACTCATTAGGATCTTATGGTTGTTTTAAAAATGTGGGGAGATTTCCTTGCTAAGGAGCTGCATGTACATTTGAAAGGATGTTGCTGGAAGGAAAACCTAATCCACCTTATTTTAATAGTTACATACGTTGTTGCCAATTTTTTCTTTCCAACCTGCTGGCCAAATTAGTGTCCAGCCCTCTCAGTTCACCGCTCGATGCCTACTGCCTTCTGCCGTTTCATCCACACGGAGAACATGACTCCTCTCACAGACTGGGCTAGTCTATTTATAGTCGCATATATGATAGGACCTATGGCACAACATCCATAATAGAGGTGTCATACAGTATGTAAAGGTTTCACTGTTGCATGTGGGAAGGATCCTAGAGCACAAATCCCACCTAAAGGCAAGGTTTACCAGAGTCTGGAAAGTTGGCTGTAGCAGGATGGAACTTATTGTTTGCGCCAGCGTTCTATTAAGTGGCCATTTGATTTGTGCGTAATTACGCAGGGACTAAATCCTTAATTACGCAGGTGGTTTATTTGTCCCATTCAGGGAAATCCAGTGGTATCACAAAGCAAACGTTTGTAATGCTTCTCGAACTCTAACTGAAGTTTGTTTGAGGATTCTTTAAGCAGACATCAGCTTATGAGATTTTATCCAAGGTTTCCTTTTTCGTTTGAGTTGAGTCCTTTCAAACAGAAGACGTTTTTCATGTTTTATCCCGATTTTCTTTTAACATGTTAAATGAGAAATCTACTCTCTGTGAGGCTTGCGAAAGCATTCATTTGAATGAAGTGCTTTTAGGTTTTAAAATTAGTAATAAGAAAGTCTGTTTTATGCAAAACTATGAAAGAGAGCTCACACATCCTTGACCCTTAGAAATTCTTTTTTGGCATGAAATGTTTCAAGTCAGGCAATAGTTAGGGGAACCTCCCACATACAACCTTGAAGCTGCTTAGATACCCAGGAATGGATCTTATTTGCACATGAATATGGAAGATTATTAGTATGAATAATTATTTGTTTACGAGCATCCTTGCTGACATGGCAGCTGCCCAAGAAGCTCATCAGTAAAAATGATACAGAATTCAGGACAGGCCTCACATGAGATTATCCCCACTTGTTATTCTCCTACTTATAGCAGCAACTCACCTCTTTTAAAAAAAACCTTATTTATTTATTTTCAAAGGCTATATGTGTGTTGTGTTGATTTTGTGCCAAACACTTCAACTGCATGTTAGTTTAGTCAGACGGCACTGGAGGCATCTGTCAATCAGTGTCAGACTCCTGTTAGCTTTCCCCGAGGCCAGTTCGCCATCTCTGCCACAGAAATAAATATTCAAACACTACTTTTCTTTACAGATGATCTATATATACACGAGGATTTATAGGTTATGGATTTTTCCTTATGTGCCAGAAAGTAAACAGAAAGTTTGAGCCATCATCAGGAAATACAAAGATGACATTATGGGTCCAAAATGATGATTTACAGACAGACCGGACCTTTACAATAAGCAATGCAAGCGGTGTTTTAAATATATAGCCAAATGCAAAGTTTACACTGGATTCTCCGTGGTAAACATATGTGTGATATATAGTGCAGGAACTAAAGATTAAAAAAAATAGAATCACAGAGTGCTGTGTAAATAGCTGTGGTAACTGTATCCTGCACTCTGCCTCTGTGTGTGTGTGTGTGTGTGTGTGTGTGTGTGTGTGTGTGTGTGTGTGTGTGTGTGTGTGTGTGTGTGTGTGTGTGTACAGCCCACCACATGATGATCAGACAAGCGGTTTTCCAGTCTTGTGTGATCTCCATCTTGGCCGTTGTTGCCAGTGATGTCATCCCTCACTGTATACAGAATATTATGCTATTATGTTTGTCCTGGCCTTGACGTTTCTCTGGAAAAATAAATAAGGCTTCAAGGAGGCTATAATAGCTTATGCAGCGTGTAAGCTTTTGCTGTAGTTTAAAGATGGAAACTCTGATATACAGTCAAACAGCATAAATATTAGTATAGTGAGCTCAGATGTGCTTGTCAGGTTGACTGGTTTTTAAGCTGTTGTGATTTTAACAGTGTGCAGCCGAGGGGCTACAGTGGATATATCACGAGCTGTAATCACCTCAGTCATTCAGCTTCCTTAATATGAGATCCTTGTTGTGCTAAACGAATCACAAGTTCATGAAAGAGTGTCTCAAAAGATAAAACGTACAGTAATACTCCAGTGGTTTACTGGTTACAGTTGGGGTAGTCTGAGCTAAGCTTAGCTAAGCTAATAATTCAAACTGAGAAAAGCTGAATCCCAGATCTCAGTGCAGCTCAGTAACATCTTTCATTAAATTCAATTCAACTTCATTACATTTTCATTAAGTTAAGCTCACTCAGCTCAGACTCCATTCCTATACTGGTAATATATTTTTTGTGTGTGTGCGTTTAATAGACTGAAATGTCAAGAAAACTCTAGTGACATCATTATGACATCAACAGGGCAGTTTTTTTTTTGGGCCTCAAAACATTTTTAGCATTTTTAATAGACCCACGAAACACATGACAAATGGTTTTACAGGCTGGACAGTGCTCTGTATAGTAAATACAATGAATGGATTCTAAATGGAGTATTTTCATATTTATCCATTTCAGTATTACTACTCTAAAATCCTTATATCACTGCTGAGTGCAATACACAGATCTGAATCTTTAAAAACAACATTTCTTATGCTGAACAGGGTCACAGTCTGCATGCCTGTTGGTTGCGTTTTCAGAATATTGCTGTATTCAACATCTTAACAACCAGCCTGAAGCTGGACAGAAGCGATTAACTCATTAACTCAGTCGTGGTGTACTATTGCTAGTTAAACCTTAACATTGTTCTTGGAGAGAAAAAAGCGAACCACTGCACTCACAGACGTGTGTGCCCCACTTTTTTCTTTACTATTTTCTCTTACCCACCAACCGGTTGCAGCAGATGCTTACATAAGACTGGTTCTGCTGGAGGCCTCTTCCTTTTAAAAGGGAGTTCTTCCTTCTCATCATCACCAACTGCTTCCTCATAGCAGACTGTCTGATTGTTGGGGATTTTCCTTTCATTCTGCTTCTTCTTTAACTTACAAAACACCTTTGTTAAGAATTGGAAACCATATCGAACATCTGCAACGCTCAAAGTCTGAGTGCAGCACAACTGAAACTACCAGCACACACGGCACCGCCAAATTAAAATGTTGCGATTGCTTCATCAAGTTACTACAGTTATAAATGTCTTTATATTGACCGTGTTCTGGCGGCTACGCTGTGCTCTGCACGTTTGCTCAAACGAGCAGACGCGAGCAAGAGAATGAAGGTCAAATCCAAGAAAAACGGGGTGTAAACATTAAGATTGTAAGATTTCATCAAAGGCCCGAGAGGTCACGGGATTCAGCTGTATTTAGAAAGAATGCCACATTACTGTGTTTTACAGGATGTTTTGACAGTTGTTTGCTACAGTTAATACAAAAAAGCATCTCTTCTTATAGAACAAAATCAAAATCTAAACATATATTTTAATTCAAACGTTCCCAGGGAATGCATAACGCCTAGTACAGGAAGCCAGATTCAAAACCATGCAGTTTTAACTTCTTTAAGTGAGCTCTAAAAATATACAAAGTCAAAACACTGGAGTGAGATAATCTCACTTGTTAGTTTAAGCAAATAATAATCTAGAAATAACGCAGACCCTTCAGTATGAGCATAATTTGACTTAAGCCCCCAGATCAGATCAGTTTGCTTTGGAAATGGCAGAACAAATCACACAGATTTTATTTTAACTTGATTCAAGGCAAAGTTTTTTTGCAGTTTAAAGGAAGTCTTATTTTGTACCACGAGCCTGAACACTTCAAACTCCTCCATCTCTATTCTAGCCCTCCTTTAATTATCTTATCAAGACTGAAGCCTCACATTAATTGGTTTCACAAGACACACCAGAATGCACACCAGCTGTGTAACCAAGTAATTTGAATGAACTTAATTTGGGAAGGTGCTGGTATCTTATGCCTTCTGAGTTTAATTTGGGGGGGAGAAAAGGGGGGAAAATCACAACAATACATGTATTTTCTCTCTTCACTCTCCTCTTTAGGGCCTTAATGAGGAATTAGAGCCAATAGCATTATTCATTAAACAGGGCTTTCCAGCTATTTATCACTCTAACAATATTAGCATATTTGTTTAAAATTTCAACACTTTTTTTTAGCATTCGTAACCAGGTTTAGCATTTTTAATAATCTGGCATCGAATGTATCATACCAAATTGAATGCTGCAGAAGAACCGGCGGCAAGACCCAGAAACATACTAAAAATCCTTTACGAACACACACACACACACGCACGCATGCAAGCACGCACACTCCTCTAATTACCACCACCCCCCTCCTTGTCTCTTATTCCCCACCTCCTGAGATGCAGGTGTAAAATATCACATTTTTCCAGCATTTCTCCCTGAGGTGGCGCTGGCTTGGACTCACACAACGTAAATTTCCCCTTTCATATTCCCCCACACATTTTTTTTTACAAACAAGTTCCCCCTCCCATCCCTCCCTCTCTTTGATGTGCTTGCCACATCTGCACAGGTTTGTTAGCTTGTTACCAGGTGAAGAATGAGGATACAATTAAGGCTGAATGGAGCAGGACTGAGTAGGATGTCAGTTATGTTTTGCCGCAGAAGTCTCTGATCCTCTAGGAACTGTTGAGCTCATACAGACAAGTCTGCAAATGATTAGGACGGTGCGGCGGAATGATCAGAAGGCTGTTAATCAGTGACTGCGAAGATACCCACCACTGGTGGATCGATTCAGAAATATGGAAACCCAGGTGGTTTCTGGGCTGTTGTGTATCTTTGTGTGAACAAGACAAAGTGGGAGACAGAGGAAGGTGGGCCATATGTATATACGCTCTGATTAATCTAATTCCATGTGAGGCAGCCAACTTAGGCATCTGTCCCCCTTTTAGATCTCACTTATTGTAAACGTGGATGTCAGAGAGAATTGAGCAGAGTAAGTGCAGCTGAGGTATTGTAGAGATCATGATTCGTATTCATGCTCAGTTGTGTCTGAGATTGGTCTCAGATGCGACTAAACGAAGGTAGCGCTGGTGCTAGGTGACTGCCCAGCCTGTTATAGTTGTTGCTTTTGCTTTTTTTCTATCATTTTCCACAAAAAGCGAAGTGAGTTGTGTAAAATCAACTAAAAGGTTAAAACAGCGAGTGGCTAACTTGTAAACATATTAGAGCAATTAGCAGCTCAAAGTGCCTATTCATAATCAAGGGCATGACCGCTTCAACTGACAGCCGGTTGCGGTTTCACCTTGAATTCAGCAACAGCAGGATGTTGCTCATATGGCTCATTTAGCAATCTACAACAACAATAATACACTAAAATAAATGTTTTCACTACAATATGAAAATATTTGAAAATTAGAGTACGCCTTTTCACTTTCTTCATGAGATTCACTTTAACCTAGCTTAGCAGGTGCTAAGCTAACCTGTTTGAACTTTTTCTTTGTGAACAAAGAAAAGTACAGCGACATAGTCTCACAAATAATGTTGTGCTAGCGAGGACACAAAAAACATTTGGTAAGACAGCTTAATAGAAGGGTTGGACAGAGCTAAGCTAGTTATTTATCCCAATTTCTAGTTTTTATTTTAAGCTAGCTCCAGATTCATGCCTAACATTTTTATGCTAATTCAGGTAACACTGCTAGTGTAAGCATGTTGGGGGGGAAATAAAACCTAGCTGTTATGAAGTATACGTTTACTTTTATAAAATCTGCAATAGTTTGAAGCAATAAGTGACAAATTACTACCTTCGAGGTTGATACTATGAGCTTATTATTGTCTTAGTCTTATTCTGGCAATTAGGCTTTTACAGGACAGAGAAATAAGACAACTTGAGGGATTTTATAAAACGACTTGATAAAACAGTTGTGAAGTAAAAATAAATAAAATATAGCAATCCTTGTTCTCTCTGAACAGAGCTAACCTAGCTGGGGGTAGGGGGGTGTTCTGTTTCTCTGGTTTGTGTTACCTTTAGCTAAAAATCTTCAGACCTCTTTATGTTTAATGCAATTGTTTTGCTGTCGCCGTCTGTAGTTTAAATTTACATGCCAAAACTTTTTGGCAGAGAAAAAAATTGTGATCGTTGATATTCTATTTTCGCATTCAGTCATTCATTTGGAGATTTTCTGTCCACTTGATGAGTCTGTTATTTGTTCTCTGTTTAGGGTTACGTAGAGGGAATTCCTTGTACTGCTGTTTTCTGTGGGCAGAATTGATGATCAAATTGTGAATTGTAAACATGTAAAACAGCAAATGATTTAGTACATAATAGTTATTACTTCCATAATTGTAAATTTAGCAAAATTACTTGATATAAACATAACGTAACATATTCAACCACTGAACAGAATACTTACAATTTTATGAAGTTTCCTGCAAATTTCCTCTGTAAATAGCTAAAATTCACAAACTGGGGGATTTCCCAAGCTCTTGAACTACCCCATACATGCATGTAAATAATATGGAGATTTGAACTGTGGATTTAAGCCTGACCCAGGCTGATGCTTCTCTGTTTTAATCATCTGTGCTTCATTTCAGTCACCAAAAACCAGCATCGCAGACAGCAAATGAGTAGTGGAGCTTTTTAAGTGTTTATTACACGAGACTGCAACTATTTTAGCTTGGGGCCAGCATATGGATCAGGCATATGTTGCATACATATAGAAAAACACATATATGTATAATTGATACTATGCTGCTTAAAAACTGACAGAGGAGGAAAGCGGGCCAGTGCTTCAGGGAGCTGCACTCAACATTGAGCCTCAGTGCAGCTCTCTAAGGGCTGGAGACAGAGAAAGATTCATTCATTAAACGATGTGTTTTTAGATTGTCGTTTATCCGGTGTTCAGCGTCCTCGAGCCGGGATTCCCTCTGTGCAGTGAAAATTAGTTTTCATCCTTAAATGACTAAAACATGTCAGAAACAAGAGGCCGCTCGAGCCAGTGGAGTGCCATGTTTTGTGCTGCTCTGTAATTATCAGTGGAGTAAAATATATCCTTCAGCTGGACTGGGCAGTTTAAAAGCTTAACAGAAATCCCGGGGAGCTTGACAAGGGCACCATTTAGTGGGACAAATGGTTTCAAATGGTTTCCCTCCAGTGTTTCCCCACATATTAATGATGACAGGCCAGAGGTTGGATGCTGAGGCCGCGCGCCGCGCGCAGTGTTTTCTTAGCCATTTGGATGACTCGAATTCTAACTTTTGTTTAAGCGAGCGTGTGCTTCACGAGGCACACGCTGAACTTATTGTGCGTGGGAGAGGCCACGCTAACAAAGCCAGTGTTAGTCTTATGTTAATCAACCTGCCTGCTGAACCTTTTGCCACAGACGTTGAGTGAAATCATACACACAGATGCCCTTCCTGTGTTACAGTAGAAAGGAAAAGGGAAAAGACTCGAGCTGTAACCTCTCATTCTGAAGGATATGAATAGCCTGTGTCTCCGGCCGCAGCTCAGTTAGTCCAAGTCTGGGACTTATTATAGTGCTGCGTGTTTATGCATGTGTCTCTGCATGTATTTGTTTAAGGGCAATCCCATGTCACCCGGCGCATGTGTGTATTTGTCTGCATATGCAAATGCTTAAGTAACCTAATATCTGTTTAAATTCCCTAAAAAACTGTTTATATCACATGCCAGTTTAAATACTATAACTTTACGTTTTCTTGCTGGCTACGAGCGATGTTTGTTCCTGTTTTGGGTGCATGTTTGTTTCTGCTGTAGGTATGTTGAGAGATAAGAAGGTAAAGTTCTGGAAAATAAGATTACTTCCCCTCTTCTCCTATATCCAGAAACTCAAGTAAGTCCCATTGTGAGTAAAACTTCCACTCTCTTACTCATGGAACCGGAGCTATTTTCATGAACGCCGACGTTTTTAGCCCTTGTCTAATAGGTTTAGTCGATTTCCAGAAGAGACATTAAAATTTAGCCTGGCAAAAAGCAATTTGTACCAGTTAGGACTAAAAAGTAATAGCCACAGGCTAGCAAACCAGGCAGAACTCCCATTCCCATATCCAGCTCCTCAGTCTGTGGTTTCCTCCCATCTATGTTGTCTGGCCTGGCTGCCTCAATTGACAGCAGAACTGCAATGGATGCTCATTCAGAGCCCAAGTCTCGGCTGACGCGTCCCTCAGCATACAAATGAACTGCACTGAATAGAAACAAACACTTGGGATAAACACTTTAGCTGCATCTATCAGCGGATGCAGGGCAGGGCCTTTTGAGTGGCCTGTTTTTGTCTCCGTGGAGGCAGACGTATGGCCTCTGTATGTGCGAGTCTTTGCCAAACATGTGTATTACTGTATGCGGCTGTGTGTGTGAGTGTGTGTTTGTGTGTGAATGATTTGTGCTGAATCAGAGCAGGCTGACAGAAAAGTGACCATGCAGGTGAAATAGCAGGGACAGGAAATGCCATTGTGCCGGAGTATTGTGTGCGGGTACGGCAGCTAAACACTTTGCTCCCCATTGAAGTGGCAGTGACTGGCAGGGCTGGGCCTCGGGCCTGCACAGCATATGGGCGCAGGCAGGCAGTGCACACGATCGTGCGCGTGTGTGCAGAGTGTAAAGACGCCGATCTTGAGTAGTTATCTGGTGGTGGGACTTGAGGAGGATGATGAAATAGGTCGAGCAGCAGGATGAGGAGGATTTTCACATACAAAATCTGCTTTTGCAGCTTTGCGACCAGCTTTTCTGTGTGTTTTAAATTCCCTGATCCTAAATACAGAACCAACTAATGAATCACTGTGTTACATTTCAGGCAACCGAAACCTTTCTGTTGAACGAAGAACCCTCCAGAGGTCCTGGGATGCCTGAATGCTTTGTAGTATCAGATTCATACAGGGTATGCATCTATTATTTTATTATTATTATTATTATTATTGTTATTATTATTTCATGTGTCGGTATTAAATGTGTTATTGGAGTCATTACTCATTATTCTGACTGACAGTCCGTTTTCATGCTATTGGTAATTGCACCGCAATCATAATGTCATTCACAGCTCCCTCCACTCAGCTGCAAACCATTACAATTATTATTTCCACACGCACATTTAAGAAAAAAAGGGGGGGAAAGAAAAAGAAGCCTTTGCAACTTCACCGAAGCGCCCTCGTCTCACGGGAGTGCAAATTACGACGATAATGTGAAGCATGCCTAGATGTATAAAACGAAAAAGAACTACAAAGTAAGAGAAAAGTGAGCAGCATTTCTAAAAAAAAGAAGCCGTGAGATTTACAGCAATCGGCATGATATAAAATGGTAATAAAAGCAGAGGAGTCGGGATGGCGTGGGGCGGGGGGTCCTGTGTATGACTGAAAATGTGATCATTAATGAGGTGGGAGCCAGTTTTCTAGGCTACAGACTTTGTTTCCCAGAGTTAAGTCTTATGCCAAGTCTCTCAGAGAATCTGGGTTGCTACACTATATTGTATGTCTCCGGGTAAAGAAATGAAGTGCTATGGCCAGGAGTGGGTAGCACGGCCGTCTAAAGAGAGTTTTGGGAGACAGGGGTTGAGGGGGAGGGGTGTCACTGTGACTGGATTGGATTCCGGGGGGCAGCGAGTTCAAGAGCGTCCACAGGAGAGCGTCCACAGGAGAGCGTCCACAGGAAAGCGTCGACCTCCAGCTTCTCGCCGGGAGGTCTAATGTAGGGGGCTCGGTGTTGTGCAAAGTGCGTCACGACTCCATTCATTGTCGTCCTGAGCATTTTGTACAATAATGTTATGCAAACTATAACAACCTGTACTGATAACGTTAGGATCGTCCTGGATGCTTATTTCTGATACATCAGTATCAGTGTACATTTCACTTCCCCCTTCAGCCCCGTTGATTGATATCTGTATATCTGCAAAGAAAAGAAAAGAAGTGGGGGAAAGAGGATATCTATGATCTGTCACATCACTCAAACATTTGCAATGGTGATTTCTTATTTGTCACAAAAATAACAGAAAAAGGAAAATAAACACAGAAAAAATGGAAATTTAAACACAATAACGTCCCAGAATTTTGCAGCCAGTGAATAATTAATATAGAACAGAATTTGCATTACACCATAAATGCAAAAGGTAACCTTGCTTACTTTTTATTTTTTTATTTTGGGGTATTTTAACTTTACTAGCTGACACTGAATTTTCCACATAATTGTTTTTCTTTTTAATCATTTGTAACCTGGCTTTTCTTGGTAACAGCTTTTCTAAGAAAAGGCTAGTGAGTCTATTAATGTTTAAGTTCAAACAATTCATTTCAGCAGTGCCGTGGTCACAGTTTTATCTGTTGTGTTTAGACCTCCAATGCTGAGGTTGAATAATGTGGTTTCCATACCTGGGTGGCCAAGGACAGTGTTAAGGGGGACCTATTTTGGTCATTTCCAGCTCTGTATTTTTTATTCTTCCACTCTACTAGACTATCCTTGCATGACTGAGCTTTTTGAGAGTCTAAATGATTCGTCTTTATCTTCCAGTCACTGTCTAAAACAAGCTGTTTTAGCAGCTCTTCGTTTGAAAAACACCCTCCTTTTATGCTAACTTCAATCTCATTGGCTACCCCTCCCAAACAAAGAACATCAAGTGGGTGGGGCTTCTCCTTGGCATAATACAGAGCCAAGAGTAGAAAAAAACATTTGCGTTGCTCTTTGGGCTCACACAGATTACTTCTACACAAGTTGACCTCGTGGTCAAGTTTAATATGAGCATCCACCTCTGTAACAATGCAGTGCAAATGACAGAAAATAAGCAAGACACAGTGGGTCATCTTCAAATTTTAGCTAGCAACAGTGATCATGTTAAGGGTTGTCACTCAGATGTATTACTGTATTTGCATGAGCCACTAGAATGTGACATAAAACACAGTTTTGTGGTTAATAATATGTGTAAACCTTGTAAACATTTATAGCAGCCTTTTAATAATCCACATTTTATGAGTGGTTTTCATGTGAATGGAGCTAAACTAAGATGTACTAACTGTATTAAGTGGGTCGTGTGCTCAATTCCTTGTTCACAGTTCAAACAAATAATTGCAACCACCTTAAATTTACTCACTGGAACTGGCTTACTCCATGCTTTTAAAGCAAGGGAAACTTGTAATATTTTGTCTTTTTATAATATGTTGCCAATATAACATGTCTGAATTTTTCTAAAATCGACCAGAAGTGATGTTTATCCAATGTGACTAACAGCCAATGAAAAGATTTTGAAATCCCCCCCAAATTTTGATATTTAGTTTAAACTATTTGCTTACATGTCTGTGCGTGAAACTAGACAAACAGAAAATAAAAGATTGCTAGAAAGTGTATTCATGCACTGCTCATGTTTTTGTTTTGTTTTTTTAATTAATTAAAGGAGGCATCTTTTGGAACTTAAGTTAGAGGGTGACTTTGGTGAGAGGGATGTGTTTACAGGCGATTCCACCTGGTTGGGAACAACTACTTCAAGCAAAGCCTCGCATGTGCAGTGTATGTAAACGACGCGCTGCTAGAGATGACATCTGCTCTGCCAGACATTGCAACCGCACTTACTTATCTCCGCTCCGCTGTGTTGCCACCTATAGACAGTTGTGGTATCAACACCGGCTGTAATACTGTGCGCACGGGTCTCCGTCAAATTTGTGGTTACTTTCATCCTCATACAGCCTGTTTTGCACACCCACAGCCTAAAGCCTCCCCGCGATACACGGCCACAGCGGCTGCGAGATCGTTACTGCTCACTTCTGTGACACTTTCTTAATAAAATCCTCAGTTCTGGTGCGACTGCACAACAGCACCAAGCTGGTGGGTGAAGTCACTAACAGCGCTGGCCACTCTGGAACAGTGGTAAATATGTATATGCGAAGCGTGTGAAAAAGCAGAGCCGCGGCAGACCCACCAACCATAGCATATGGCTCTACCATGTGTTACTTAATGAGAGATTTACTCACACAGACCACTAAATGTGTGGCTCGTTTAAGGAGCGACGGCAGAGGAGTGTTTGCGTGCGGAGCATGCAAGTCGGCTCCATAAAGGACGGAGAGAGCAGAGGCTGTAACCTTTTGCACTCGGCTACCAAAGCGAGCTGAAAACAAAGAGATTTCCGCACATGTTGCAGGCAGGTTATGAAGTTAATACACCTGCCCAAAGGGAAACCAAAAGTTGTGTGTGAATGTGTTGTAGGGCGTGTGTGGTTCACATTAGTCATGTATCCTATTCACAGAAAAGGAATGCTGGCATTCTAACCTTGTGCGACGGCGAGGGCGAGAAGTTACAGTTTTGTGGCGTTACATGCGCTCCTGACCACACACTTTCTCCCTCCCCGCCTGCGCCTCTGGCTCGAGTATCTGGCCGCGTGCAGTAATTGGCCACACAGAGCCCAGATCTCTTTGTTTCGCCTGCAGAGGCTTGCAGTATTTAATAAAAAATGCACAAGCAGTAGGCCTCATAAATCTGTGGGACTCTAACGTCAGGCCTAAAATTTCAGCTCCACTTCTTCCACAATGACTTCACTCCCACCCAAATTCCCACTGTACCACACTCGGGACCTGCTCCAAGAAATGTTATTTTATGATTTTTATGTGATATGTGTACCCCTCACTACCGTTCATGTGTGTGTGTGTGTGTTTTTCCTCACACACCCCAGTGAAGTATTTTGATACCGCTCAAAGACTGTGATTATACGTCTGTCTTCGCTGTTTTCTACTTCATAGTGAACGCTACAGTAACTGTTTGGCTTGGACTCACTTCACTGGTTTTTCAAGCTACAGTTGTGGGTTTTTCAGACTGGGTCAACTCTGGTTCAGTAAATAAATAGACTTAACTTAACAGCAGCAATGAGATGACGCATCGATTTGAATGCCTGTAAATGAATTTAAGTGTGCAATCAAATGTAAACTTATGCATGAGAGAATTCCTGTGATCAGGACCTTCAGCAGAATTATGTTAAGAGGTTTTATGCAACTGAATGCATGCTTGGCCATCGCATATTTAAAAAGTCAGTGAAATCAGAGGTGCTCTCACAATATTCCTCAAATTATATACTTTCATCTACTCTGCTGATGCATTTACGTGTTTCCTTCTCAAGTCGGTGTAACTGACCGGCTCATCTGCCCTCTGGTAATTATTTGCTCTCAACATGGAATGCACGGGTCAGTAAACGCAGCTCGAAAGCACAGTATTGCGAACCTAAAGACGCGGGGAAGCGTGTGCACAGCGGATTCAGAGTCCCCAAAAGCAAAATTCATGCTGTGGCAAAATCCGAACATTTTACTAAGAAGAACTTCAATCTGCGTGAAAAATAGAAAGAGTGTGTGTGTGTGTGGGGGGGGGGGCTTTCAGTAGGATAGAAGAGGGGAGCGATAAAAGTCCTGCGAAGAGGAGAGCAGAGAGGAGAGGGGAGGGAGACAAAGTTTTTTCCCTGAAAGTTTGTGCAAGCTTTCACTTTCTAGGCGGGGTTACTGTAAGCTGCAGCAGCATGGAGTGAGAGAAACAGGACGGCGAGCGATTGCAATGCAGCACCATACCGAGCTTCCATCCAACTTAAATAAGCTCTCCAAGTCTCCTTCCTAAAAAATAACCATGTACTCCCCGTACTGCCTGACACAGGTAAACTGTCTTCTCTTATTTCATTGTTTGGGTAGCTTACAGTGGGGACGCCGGGGTTTTCTCTTATATATATATATATTTATATATACGTGCATTCAGTGCGGTGCCACTCTGCCTTTCCTCGTGTGTTTCGTGGTTGTGTCGAGCGTCTTTCTTCCACTCAAACTTATCCTCAGCTCTCCCGGCGGCTCGTCTCGCGGCGCGCTCGGTCGCACGAAGCTTTTTCCCGTGCGTTTCCATCGCACATGGTTTTTTCTTCTTCTTCTTCTTTTTTTGGGAGAGAAAATGGCGCTTCTCCCGAAATGTATTTCTTTTTTTTAAACAAAAAAGAAGGAGGGGAGCCCGTGAGAGGAGGAGATAGCAGAGCGGTGGAATAGACAGGACGTGGAGCGGAGTTTAATTTGACTGCTGTTAAGATTTTTCTGAAGTGGCGAGAAACGCAGGGAGGGGTTTTTTTTTTTTGGCCGGTGAGAGGGGTGTGAGCAGGGGCGCACACCGCCGCCTTTAGGGCTGTTTTCATGTGGGACTGAGACCGGGAGAAACGAGAGATTGGAGCCTGAAGTGTGTGTGTGTGTGTGTGTGTGTGTGTGTGTGTGTGTGTGTGTGTGTGTGTGTGTGTGTGTGTGTTTGAGAGGAATACAGAGAGAGAGTGTGTGTGCGCGCGTGTGTGTGCGCGCGCGCGTAATTATAATTGGTCAGTATACGTCCTGCGTGCGCCTTTAGAAATAGTCTTTCTTTCTTTCTTGCTCTGCTGCTATACCATCTCTTTTTCACTTGAACGCAACACGTGACAGGATCGATTTCAAACGCGTATTTGCACGTGCTTCTTTTTCTTTCTGACCTTGAACGTATAGACAGCTGTGTGTGGCGCTTCCTCGCGTTGCAGGGTGAAATAAAGTCCAGGTAGTGACTTCACTTTTTTAGCACTTTGCTTTTGTTTCGGGTCAGAAATATTGAGGGATGCCGTTTCCTGTATCTGCAAAATGCACACGTCATATTTAATTCGAGCAATTGTCAGTGTTCCTTTGCTGCTATTGTAGACCTGATGAAGCGATCAGTGTGAAGAGATATCTCAGAGCGATGATTAAGTAGCTATTTAAACTTTATTTAAATCTGTGTGTGTGTGTGTGTGTGTGTGTGTGTGTGTGTGTGTGTGTGTGTGTGTGTGTGTGTGTGTGTGTGTGTGCGTGAGAGAGAGAGAGAGAGAGAGAGAGAGCGCTCATCTCTTATATCCGTTCAGTGAAATGATATCAGCATACTACTTTTAGCAGATTGTATTTCCTGCACTTTGCCTCCAGTTTATTTGTAATACATGTAACTTTTTTTACTAAGTTGGCTCTTAGTAAAAAAAAAAAAAAATCAGCTTTATTCATATTAATTTAGCTGACACGTCACGTGTGCTAACACGCCAAATCTTTCCCTAAAACTACAGTTTCCAAAGCGGTGCGAGTTCAGCTTCTTGCTTTGCGGCACAGTTGGCTGGAGATAAATGTAACATTTCAGACTGTTCTTGAAGCTTCCCTCTCCATGCAGTTAATCTGTATCTTTTCTAACCTCAGCCATGTTAAACTGTCATCATTTCTCTCACCAGAGCGTATTTCGCAAAGCCAAATAAAATCCAAAGTCTCCGTTCTGACATGGCATTCTTCAAGTTTTCATTTCAACATCAAGAAGGTTTTTTGTTTGTTTGTTTTTTTATTATTATTATATATTATTGTTGTTATTGCAGGTATTTCCTTCACTGACCTCCCCCGTGTTAAACAGTTGCTGGATGTCTTACTCCTATAAAGACAAACTTGTTTATCCCTCATTGGTTTCGGCTGACAGTGGACTGCCAGGGCTGCTGTTTTATGTGTAATTCATTCCTGATTTTTACAGTGGTTTTATTAAAAAGAAAGAAAGAAAGAAAGAAAGTGTTTTCCTCACATTGTATGAGACTCTGCTACCAGACGGGCCGAGAGGGATGTTTCTGGGTTCGTCCCACGCGGGCACAAGTCATGTCTGGTTTCCATTTAAAAACATTAGTCTCCCCGATCATGATGCCCGTAGAGCCCAGAGAGTTTATTATTTTCCCATTTAATTCCTCGTTTTATTGAAGAAGCTATTAAAGGCTACTTAGGGTGCTGACTTCAGGACTTGGATGGTGAAGCTGTATTAGTACTGAATAAATTTTATATATATATATATATATATATATATATATATATATATATATATATATATATATATATATATATATATATATATATATATATACACTCTTTTAACTCTGCAGATGACTTTATCTGCAACATAAAAAATATTGTACAGTCACAGATAATCCCTAAACAAAAGAAGCTTTTATTTACCAACATAAATTTCCCCCTAATTCAAACTAAGTGGCAGCAGAAGCTCATACAGGCTAATGTAGCACACATGGTGCACATGATGGGAACTTACAGTATGTCTTTGACTGGGCATGAAAAGGGATAGAAGCTCATGTTGTATTTCTTGTCATTTTTTAATAATTAGTAGCCTTATGTGTGCGCAAAAACAACTTCCCTCTCCGTGCAAACAACCTCCTCTCTTTTCACACACACACACACACGCGCGCTTTCTCTCTCTCTCTCTCTCTCTCTCTCTCTCTCTCTCACACACACACACGCACTTTCTCTCTCTCTCTCTCTCTCTCTCTCTCTCTCTCTCTCTCTCTCTCCCTCTCTCTCTCTCTCTCTCTCTCTCTCTCTCACACACACACACACACACACACACACACACACACACACATTCACATTCCCTTGCAGCTCCGTCTGCAGACAGAAAGGCACATTTTGTTTATTTCATTTCTGTTAATAATTAAGAAATCGAGCTTGGACCTCGGATATGGCAACACATGTAAACAATCGAATGAATTATTAACTGTGTGCTGGGATGTGACGGAGACTGCGTGATGGAGGCAGATTACCGAGAGAGCCCCGAGAGGAGAGGAGTGTTTGCTGCGTGACTCCCACTGCGTTTCAGGATGTACTTTCAATGCATATTTATTTATATTTTAATCTTCCGTTAGTAAGAATTGGGTTACGGTTCTTTTTGCATTGCCTCTTCCATTGCATTTCTTTTTTTAAAGGATTTTGGAAACTATACTTGGGAGTGCTGCTCAGATTATGCGTCGACATAATCGTGTTGTTGCTAATCGTTTTGGGTTTGTTTTTTTTTACATAATGCATTTTCACTTTTTTACCCCTCCTTCTCTCGCTCTTGCTTTCCCCCAAAGTTTTAAGTTCCCAGAAGGCCACAGTGACGCAGCACAAATCTTAAAAAGCCAAACATTTTGGGGAGGAGGGGATGGGGGTGGTATTCAATGCTTTTCTTAATGTGTTCAAATCATTTATGCAGCTCGTAATGTTGTCATCTCAGACTGTTTTCACTGGTGCGACGTTTTAACTTATTCCTTCCCTCTGCCCTCCCCTCCCTCCCCCACCCTCTGCACGCCTGGACGCTGACCCCTGCTCTCCTCGCCTCTTAACACCCTCTCAACACTAAAGTATTACCCTACTCACCTTCTAAACAATGCCTTAGTGGTAAGTCCTGTTTAGTCCCTTTTTTATTCAGCATTAGGTGTATGTGTCTTCTCTTTCTTTTTTCCTTTCCTTTTTTTTAATCTTGGAAAAAGAAACAAAACAAAAACCACTTTTTTTTTATCCTTCTCCTCCTCCTCACGTAGGGCCTCTCACTCTGACCTGTAGCTGGATTTATTGCAGGAGCGCGCTGACATTGTTTAGCACACACTTAGCAAGAAATATTTTTCACATTATATGCTTTTATTTTGTTAGTGTTTTTATTTATATATATTTGTAGTTAAAGAAAAACAGCGGGTAATGATCAAAAACTGACCGCAGGTCCAACACTATGAATAAATGACTGCGGCGGTAAAACCAGATTATAAATCGGCGCTACTTTCCAAATAATACTTGTAACAATCCGCGAGGAAAGGTCGTTTTCCGTGACTTTAAAGAACTTTATTTTCCTGCGGATCTATTTTCTTAGTAGCCATAAGTCGCCTCTGCTCTGAGATCCACGATGTCAGGCTCCGTGACTTATTAGTTTGTCCGCCACAGTTTCCCCTATCAGCGCGATATTTCTCCAAGAGGATGTATTATATTTTTCTTACGTCACCGCCAATCGGTATCTCGCGTTATCAGAAAGACGCGTTTTCAGTGACAACAGAGTATTTCTTGGGGGGTGGGAGGGACATGAGCTTGTTTATTTTATGTGAACATCTGATAAACAAATGTAATCAATATCTGGACTTTAATGCATTAACTTTAAGTTTACACAAATTTGGTGACCCCCACCCCCCTCTCCTACCCCCACCCACTTCATCCACTCCCTACACATCCAGGCTGTCTCTCTGTCTCTTCCCATGGTCTGGAAAATGAGTTGGAACAGCTGTTCAGAGGATTAAAATCCGATGGAAGGGTGGTCTGAATAAACAGAAAAATGTTGGATTTTTCAGAAACCTAATGAACAGCGTGTAACCAAGCGTCCACGCGGGACATCCGATTGTTCACCTGAAAGTTTTGGTTAACACCAATCTGAATGTCTTTACACCAGTTAGGCCCGTGAGTTGGCACCACTGGGTGCCCTTTTCCAGCCAGACTGTATTGCTCCCATCCTTTAAAAGTCAGTTAAGGATTGGTCTTAAATTACTCAGGTGGGCATATTTAAATCATGTTATTGTCATGTGATCAGGTTCAGTTTCACAACAGCTTAATTGCTTTGATTCTATACACACAGAGACACACACACACACACACACACACACACACACACACACACACACACACACACACACACACCCCTAGTGTAATCCAGTAAAGCTATAGAGGAAGAAGAAGAAGTGTGGAAAAGAGACACAGCGGCCAGTAAAGCACTCTTCTTCTGGCCACCAGTCAGAAAAAATGAACTCATAGCTCGTTTGATTGACAGGTAGGGCTGATCTACTGTGCTCTCTCGTCTCCTGGTTGTGTGCGCACATGTGTAACTCGAGTGCTGGACTGGCTGTGCTGGTTGTTTTGTGCTGTACAGGCAAAGCTGGACCCTTTCCCCCTCTTCATGGGATACCAGGAGGTCATAATGTCAGACTGCCTGGGACACTGTGTTCCATTTATAACACACAGTCAGTTACAGGCCCATCCGCCTCAAAACCCACAACCACTAAAAGGCTAAATATTACACACACACACACACACACACACACACACACACACACACACACACACACACACACACACACACACACACACACACACACACACAAATATCACCTCAGGCCTCAAACAAGCAGGTCACTCTGATAAGACATTGTAAAACTCCAAATGAGGGCTTTTTAGCGTGACATGGAATATTTGCATTGAAAGCGCATGACTTAGAGGTTTATGAAGGTTTCTGTGATTATTGTCAGTCAGAAATGTGACTGAGGGCCACCGTGCGTCAGCATGCAGACATTTACTGTCGTTTTTTTGGTTTTTTTGCAAAGAAAATCAGAGCTCTCTGTGGTGGCAGAGACAAAGACAAGATGAGTCGGGTGCATTTTTGGCAGCAGGGAATATAGATTTGAATTAAGTAGCATGTAGTTTTTATCTCGAGCTGCATGCAGAGAGAGGCAGAACCAACTGCGTCTCATTCAATATCAGCACAGCTGTCCCAGCATCCGTGGAGAATGGATTCCTACTGCTATTGCCATGGGAGGCTCCAGCCAAGAAGAATGGGAGGATATCCAGTGTGTGCGCTTGTGTTTTAAAAGGAAGGCGAGGAGTGAGAGGGGCGAGGAATATGCTGGTGTGTCTGTGTGCACACATGTCTGTATGCGTGTGTATGTTTGCGTGATTTTTGCATGTGTGTGTCATGTTGTCTCCACCCGCCTCACTTTTCCTTCGCTCATGTCACCTCTGGCATGGATTAGTCTCTGGCACAACCCTGGCAGTGCCGGCGGCCCCAGTGCGGTTCTGTGGTCGCCGATATGTTGTGCCGTTGCCATGGCTACTGAACACACACACACACGGGTGCTAAATTACATAATTGAGCTAGAATATACAGAGGAACACAAAATACTTAGTGTACAATGTGAGCAGAGAAAAGGGAAAAGGGAAAACCACCGAGACAAAGTGTTCCTTTACCAGAATATGAACCGAGAGCTCAAAGCTGACATGCATTGGTGAATATCTAAGAGCTTTGTCATAGCTTAACACATCGGTACAGCGTGTTCTTTCCCTTGATTTTGAGTCATAAATCTACATAAGAGTGCTGCCATTATGCGGATGTTTGGAACAACAGGCAGTTGAGGGAAAGGTGTTTGTGGTGGCACACACGTGCATGTGTGTGCGCACGCGTGTGTGTGTGTGTCTGTAAAAGCCAAAAATGTCTGTTTGATAGGGGTGTGGCAGGTTAAGTTTACACAAATGCATCATTCACATAATTCCTCAAGTTCATCTCATTGTCCTCGTCCTGAGCTGTAGATTGGCCCAACTGGATCGTCGGTGCGCTACGAATTTAAAATCTTTGAATTGGAAAAGTAGCAAACACCAAATATCCCCCAACCAGGATTATCAGTAACCCTTACTCCATTGAGTTGCATATTAACCCAGAATTAGCATCCATTCGAGCTGCGGTGTTGTACACTTAATAATAATGGATTGGATTTTATATAGCGCTTTTCAAGGCACCCAAAGCGCTTTACAATACCACTATTCATTCACTCTCACATTCACACACTGGTGGAGGCAAGCTACGGTTGTAGCCACAGCTGCCCTGGGGCAGACTGACAGAAGCGAGGCTGCCATATCGCGCCATCGGCCCCTCTGGCCAACACCGGTAGGCAAGTAGGGTAAAGTGTCTTGCCCAAGGACACAACGACCAGGACAGAGAGCCCAGGGATCGAACCGGCGACCTTCCGGTTACAGATGCGATTCCCAACCCCCTGAGCCACGGTCGCCGCCACTTAGGGATGCATATTGTGCCAAAAGTAGAACATGTTGCTTGTGATGATAGATGGCTGTCTCTACCTGTTTCAGTCATTGGTAGAATCAATATTTCAAAGATGAATGTGGTACCTTAGTTTAGGTTTTGAAACATCCTTGCCACCTTTGACAGATTTGTCAGTAAAAGAAATAATAATAATAATGGATTGGATTTATATAGCGCTTTTCAAGGCACCCAAAGCGCTTTACAATACCACTATTCATTCACTCTCGCATTCACACACTGGTGGAGGCAGCTACGGTTGTAGCCACAGCTGCCCTGGGACAGACTGACAGAAGCGAGGCTGCCATAACGCGCCATTGGCCCCTCTGGCCAATACCAGTACCAGTAGGCGGTAGGGTAAAGTGTCTTGCCCAAGGACACAACGACCAGGACAGAAAGCCCGGGGATCGAACCGGCGACCTTCCGGTTACAGATGTGCTTCCCAACCCAGCCACGGTCGGTGGTCTCTATTTAAAAAAAAGCTTATTTTTTGTCTTATTAGACTGATCCATTATGGGGGGAGGGCAAAAAAATTGCAAAAACAGAGTGCTAATTAAATTGTCAAGCATTTGATTAAAATTTTACTTGATGTGAGGAAAATATTCAGCAGAGCCAACCTCTTTATTCCAATAAAACCCAATATGCAGCGCAACTGTGTTTTGGCCTCAGGACGAGCAGATGTTCAAACCTTGGACCTCTAACGGCTTGAAAAGGTTCAAGATCTGAACTCTCATGAAGAACTGAGGCATAATTTTAATTTGCATAGCAGCTTTAGTGTATTTATTGGTTGCTATCGCTCAGCTGTTAATTCATAATTGCATATCAGTTTGACAACATGTTTATGTCGAAGCAACAAAAGAAGTCCAGTAGACAAAACTGTCACTGCTATAAAAGGTTTTAGTCAATAAAGTCGTGATGCAGATTGTGAAATGAAAAATGTTGTACATTTCTCAGTGTTTAGTTAGTTTTGTCTCGTGTTTAGAGCCACCGACGGCCGACTCAGAAACGTTTCTAAGCGTGCTTTGTTCTTGTGTTGAGTAAATTTGAACGACTGCCAGTATCAACACACGGCGCGAACGTTGACAGTAATTCATTCTCTGCTCTTTCTTTTTAATCAACAGCATTTCTGTGAAAAGACAAGCCGAGTGATATTGAAGTTCTTTTGTGCCCCACAAAATAGAAACTAAAGGCCAAAACCCGCGAGTGGGGTGAAACAGCCGCTGCATCAGTCTGTCACAAGTCAACAGGAATAGATAGAGATTTGTTTTGCGGATCATTGACAGCCCACTCAAGGTCACTTCAGTGTGGGCAATCTGGGCATGTTGTTTGGCCTGTCCTGCCTGTCTGTCTGACCTACATCTCACTGCTCTGGCTAAATATATACAGTAGACCCCTCATTACAAAGCTTCCAGATTAATCTGGATGAAATCTGAGCACCGTTCTCCCCCGCCGTGTCTGACTGCAGTCTCTCTTCACAGACTTCCACAGGCTGACTTTCTATCTCACCCAGTCTCTCAGACACTAATATTCAAAAACTAAAGAAATAAATGAAGCTGGCAGATGAAGTCTTTCATACAAATGTGGCACACACTTATGCGTTATCATCTTGTAAATAAGATAAAAGCCACAAAGGCTTCTGCTTGTTCAGAAACAAACGTCTACACGTACAGTACAGCATTTCTGCAAATTCAGTCCTAATGTTGGCTATATACGCTATGTTTTGCTGGGCTTCAAGCCTGAAGCACCTGCACATACTTAATTCCACAAGACACAGGTGTGCATTCTTTCAGAAAAAAATCACACCCATCACGACTCTGTTGTTGCAATAGACCGTTTACTGTATTTAATTAACCACAGTATTTAAAAGTAGTCACACAGTCCTGTGAAATGAACTCCAGTACCCTTTTAGTGACAGCTCCCCCCGGCCTAGACATGTTTATTTAGAAACGCATTTAATACTGCTGATTTTATAAAAGGGGATGTTACTGCTTTAATTTTGATAAAGAAGCAAAATATCAGTCATAATCCATCTTTTTTGGCTAATTTATCCAGTTTATTTTTGGCTAGCTATACGCTTTAGCTAACAAGTCCAGTCATTTTTCTAATGGTTTTAGCTAATTGTTGTTTACTGCTACTAAATAAAATATCAAAGAGTTTTGGTCTGGAGAATCGAGCATTGAAAAGACTTTATTAACATTAACATATGAAATATTAAAAACCCGTATTCAGATGTCACTCAGTTACCAGTTGCTTTAAGCTAACAGTTTTAGCTCCTTTAGCAACAATGTTCAGTTAACTGAACTGTCTGTCGCTACACCTGAATATTTACCCATTACAATTGCTATTTTTTTCATGTTAAGCTATTTAAAAATATTTGTAAATAATTTTTGGTTTTCTGTTTCAACCCTCTACACATTATTTTAGCTAAAGGTTAAGTTTTCATTACGTTTAACTAATTGTTTAAAATTCTCTCTCACACCCATTGCTCTTATGCATTGTCAAGAGTCACACATAGTCACAGCTAACTCAGTAAATTGATATAAACAGCATTTCTATTGCTTCAAATTAATTGAGCGTTTCTAAATTCTTTCCACGTACCTTCTGGCAATAGCAGAAACACCCCCTGGGGCACTCTACCATATATATGGGAAGGCACCAAAACACATTTTTCGCTGTTAATCTTCAGTGCGTGTGTGTGTGTGTTCTACCCATCCTTGTATCACTAGGCTAAAGAGACATCTCTGCACACCTGGTAGAGCCTGGAGAGGTAATAATAATTTGGATAATTTGGATACAAAGACTTCATCAGGCCACAGTTAATTAGGAAGCGGTGGCGGTGTCTGGGATGGAATGACATCACGTGGTTATGATGTCATGGCATTAATCATCTTTTCACCACTTCTTTAGTTCCCCTTTGAGTAGAGGAGGGATAATGGGGCGCTGATTGGCTCGTTGATTTTACCTCATATTTCCCGAGGCTTTCTTTTACAATCACACCGCATTACCTCATGCTGTAGGGAGGGAAGTGATCGAGGGCTGGCTATGCTGATCCATAGACCATGCAGGAGTGTAACTCCTTAGACTGCGAGCCCAACACTGATTATGTCCCGGGCTTTAACGTTACATCAACATTTCAGATGTACTTTTTTCTCTTCCAGGAACATGGCTTAAAGATTGTGACTGGGCTTACAAGGCATTTATTGGGTTAATGTTGGAGGGAAAATCTTTTCCTGTCTTGGGGGTGGGTGGAGGAACGTTGACGCTGGGAGGCTTATGAACCCGCAAGTCAAACAGTAATGAAAACAGTTGTGACCTGATTTCAAGAGGCGGGGAAAAGACAGTGTAGAAGGGGGAATGAGCATTTTAAGATATAGACAAAAAGCTGCAGAAAATATCTGGGGCTACTTTCTTTCTTTCTTTTCCTTTTCTTGCTTTCTTTCTTACTCACTCGCTCCCCTTCGTGTCTTCCTGCTACCTTCCCTCTCTTTTTGTCTGTGTATCTAATTCGGCCACCCCGTCCAGCAAGGAATAGCTGTCACCCTGGGGAACAAAGCGCTAGAACTTGCTCTTCAGAGCAGGAAGTTGGCTTGGGGCCAAGGGTGGAAAATCTATACCCGGTTGCATAATATAGCATATCTTTACCTCAGATGAACTCTGAGGAGGCCTGGCAGCTGTGAGCAAACAGAGCTGGAGGGCGGGAGTTTGTGTGTTATTAACTGACTCTGTTTGTGTGGAAGTGTCTGTGTATGTGTCGGGTATGAGTGCACGCTCTATGCTTCTTGTAACTTGCGTTTGCTGGCCGGCGCTGCAGGCCCAAGGCTGTTTCAGACCCCCTTGACAGTGGAGTCGAGTACAGTAGAGTCAAATAGAGCCTTGTTGAAATAAGTGAGGAGTAGAGTAAAGTTGAGTAGCGGAGTCCGAGGCCAAGGAGGGCTCAGGGTTAGATTCAAACACAACTCTGCGGCTTCTACTTTTGGCTCAGGGAGCCAGTAACTACCATCCCTACTCCAGCTGCAGCATACTCTGGGAGGGAATTCAGATATAAACTTTCTGCTCTGTTTAGGCTCAGAGAAATAGCTTCAGGATTAGTGTGTGTTACATGGAAAGTTGTATATTTGACTGGAAAATTCAGTGCAGGATGCGGATTTCATGTCACTGCTAAAATATAAAACACAGATGGGCCAGATTTAACTTTACTCTGCGAGTTCACGGACGTTCCCCGCTCGTCTAACTCTCATCATGACAGCTTGTGAATTCGCTTCCATGGTGCATTCATCCCACTGCCTTCCCTTTATTAAGACGTCACTCTGGTCTAGGTATTATCTCTAAAGGAGGCGTTTGGAGAAACAGTAGCGTGTGTGGAGGGGACAAGGAGCGAAATGTCCTGATAGCATTGGGCTGTCTAACGTGTCAAGCTTCTGTCAGTCCCTCTGCAAAGCCCAGTGAAACTTAAAGCCGGCCTCATTACAGTCATCATCTGGAATAAAGTGCAATCATCACCGCCACCTGTGGAAAGCTGCGGTGGAGAAAAGACTCTCACAGGCCTTATAGACCGGTCTGCTGGACTCGTGTATCAGTTCACAAACACATTTTTTCCCCCCACTTCCATCTGCACACCTGAACACAAATATATCAAGCCAGAGTTAGGTCTCATATGGGGACCACAAATTGACCGTATATTGCCGCCAGGCTGTGGAGATTTATGATGAAAGTGAATAGGGATGGTGTGGGCGGGGATGCAGAGGTGCATATTATGGCGCCTTTTTTTTTCTTCTGTCTTGGAAGAGCTGATGGTCTTGAGAATAGTATAGAGGAGTAGGGGAGACCGGGGATAGTTGTAACGTGGGTCAGTTGTAACACTTCCAGTTTCTCCAATCAGGGCTAAGTTTCAAATGATGTGACTCATCCTGTGCATGCCCAACTCAGTTCTGCTATCACATGTGGAAAATCAGCACATTTTGTCAAACACAGACAATTTAACACGAAAAAAAGTAATTTGTATGCCAAAAAGTAAGTTTTTCTACTTTATTTCAATTTCTAATAGCATTATCTGCTTTGCAGTTAAACTCATCAAACTTAAATTGTGTTATTTGTATGTCTATGGGGATATATTCTGTGTAGGTCTTTAGTGCTAATGTTTTAGCCGTTGGCTGTAATGTTAGCTAGTTCATGGCTATAGGAGTCTGGGTCAGTTGTAACAGCTACAGTCGGGGTCAGTTGTAACAGCTACAGTCGGGGTCAGTTGTAACAATAATGCAGATGTTACAACTTACCACACTATTACTTTAACTTATATTAAACAAGTTGGGGCAACGACATCAGCAGAGAGAGGTTCACTGGTCGCATTTGTATATGCGGTTAATGCCATTGGCAACACAATTCCTCCACTGTTTGTGTTCCCACACATACATTATGCAGACCACTGTGTCAGAGATGGACCAGTAGGAAGTACTGGTAGTGGAAATAAATCAGGATGAGTGCAAGAAACAGATTTCCTCATCTTTCTGAAGCACTTTGCAAACCACACCAAGGTAAGCCATGATAAAAAGTAATGGAATTGCGATGCTGGTGAACAACTACATTTTTTCAGCTTCATTGTTATGTTCAAAATTGGTGCAAGAGTTGTAGGTTATAATGCCCACTGAGCCAATGAGGCCAAACTCAAGGAAGACCAATGAAAATTAATGAAATATTCAGTTGCAGAAAATTCCATAATTTGTCTTTTTTGGGGGGTTGGAATATGCTCAAAAGCTAGATTTCTGCATTCTGTCACACACACACACACACACACACACACACACACACACACACACACACACACACACACACACACAGAGCTACATAAATGGCTCTAAGTGCATTCATGTGTTGAATAAACAAAGATTACATGTTAATGTTTTGTTAGTACTCTTATTTCATTGTGTTACATTTCACCCCAGGATATGTTACAACTAACCCAGACTATGGGGTTAATTGTAACATTTCACTCTTCGTGTTTGAGGCCATACCATGCAATGGGTAATTGTGCTGCAGAGAAAATAGCTGCACTATTTAATAGCAGAGACATGTAAATACTTTGCATTACATTTTGAATCCACTACCTTAACAGAGCTCCGATTTACAGACAGAAATGTCAAAAATGTTACAACTATCCCCGGTCTCCCCTACAACAACAGCAGAGCTATTTTCATTTTAGGAAGATTATAGAAAGAAATTCAGCACAAAGAGAAAAGAGGGGGAAACGGGCGCGAATGAAAGAGGCCATAGTCTGTGTATTGTAAATACAGTAGACTGGGGAGCATTCCATATCCTTTTATTTTTTTCTACCAGCATGATTTGTTTGATTTACTCTCTATCAATCAGCGGAGGATGTATTTAAACAGACTTGAAGTATATTTGAGAAAGCCTCTTTATAGCTGTGGCTGTTTGTATTCTCCTTTTACTTTCCTTGGAAGCAGACCGTGATTAAAACAGACGATACAGGCGTATTGTGTTTCCTAGGGGATTGGAAGGAATGCAAATGCATCATAACCATATTATACTAGTTAGGAGTGCTTTGTGTTGCCAAGCCTCTGGATACAGGAGAGAGTAGACACAGTTACTCTAAAGAGTCCCGAATGCCACAAGTGCAACAACAGGAGAGGATATTTGACACTGCTGGACCATATTTGACATTTCATCGTATACACACGGCACTAAAAGCCTGCGCCGCATAAAAATACAAAACTTAACGCAGGAAGCCCCCCCCAAAAAAAGTTCTGCTGTGTATATATGTGCGTGGAGCGCCGCAGAATCCATTTGGCATTTTTGTTGTGAGGGAAGCATGCTGCTGGTGGGACTTTGGCCTGCACAATCCCTTCTCTGTTAAAACAATGCGGCAGTTGTCCTCACTAACCTAATTACTCTCTCCAGGGGGAGAAAGGCAACAGCACCAAATCCCATAGTTAGGAGCTCTGATCTGGGCCCTGCTGTAAGAAAAGGCCTCATTCATTTCCCTCCCTCCATCAGCCACACATGCACAGGCTCACACAAACACTTTCTATTTTTCACGGCGATTGGATTCAGCCTGAAAGAAGCTAATGGTTCGCTAATACGCCCCGATATTTCTTTTGATATGTGTATTTTTTGTGTCGTTGTAACAGTTAATTACATCATTCTGATAATAAAGAATTTGCATGTAACATTCATGTCATGATATGAGCTTTGTGTTAGCCCTGCGAGGTGTAAGGTGACCCTAACCATATCAGAACATGTTTTTTCTCTTAATTTGTTCCCATGAGTGTTGGGAATCAAAGAAAAAATAATAATAATTGTAACTGACTTGCATAAAAAATTACATTTTGATATTTTTTTGTTTTTGCTATTCTCTAAAACAGGGTTAGGGCCATCGCTGACCATCCTAACCTAGCCAATGAAAAATGCATTAGCAGGAAATGTTGTTTATATATTAATGATGTAGCTTTGACCCAATGTCAAACAGGAGAAGTCCAGTGGTTTACTTTGAAATGCTCTCAGTTATAGAAATGACTAATACCAGCTAAGATCCCAACACATAACCATATAAGACAGTAATATGAAAAAGAAAATCCCACAAACACAAAGTCAAACCGTGTTTTTATATCAGTGCTGATTTTTCTTTTCATGCTAAAATCCAGAAAGCTACTTTTGCACGATACAATCAGAAGTGTGAAGGATGCACCTTTATACCATGTAACATGTTGACATTTAAAACAGTTTGCAGATATACCTTATACACCCAAACACAAGTTGTCAGTTCATTAGACACTTGATATATATTGAGGACTATATATCTAAAAGAAATAGCTGAGATATCACCTTTTTAATGTTTATTAATGTAGAGGTTTTTCTACGGCCCATATTTATATTATTCCAGCTGTGTAATACCACAATATCATATGTAGTATCTGTATATAAACTGTCCCTCACAGCTTTGTTTAGGTTATTACACCCTTGCCAAACACAGAAAGAAGCTTAGCTTCATTATATTGATGGTGCGTTCATCGGTGTTTGTTGTCAGAGTCATTTGTGGGAAGTAACCTTAAATATTGGCACAAACCTCACTTTTCTTGTTCCACATCTATCCTTTGTTTTGTCTTTCTCACCCTCCCTAATCGCTCGTCTTTCATCACTGCATTGGCACCACATTAGGCTTCTTTAAAACTTTATTACAGCAGCTTCAGACGAGGAAGTCCGCATAGCAAGAAGGAAAATGGGCATTTGTGTTGGTGTGTGTGTGTAGTGGCATTCGCTAAGAAAAGGAAAGGGTGTTAAAACCTTAATTCTCCCTCAACCAACCTGTTTGGGTTTTGTTTATTTGTCGCTTCTCTCTCAGGAAGATTAGAAAAGCCATTGTGTTGAGGCTTGGGAAATAAGGCTTCTAAGTTTATATTTGGAGATTGTTGCGGTGCTGCGTTGTTGGTTTAGACTGTTGGGGTTTAGACGTCTTTGTTTGTTTATATGGAAAAAGGAAAATTTTTACTGAGATCGAGATTTCTCTTGCAGGGGAGACCTGCACACTTACAAAAGCATCACGAAAAATGTAGACTATTGACCAGCATATATTTGCATTTTTTAATTCAATGGTTTTATTTACTGTATGACTGTGTCTTTGGAGCATGCTTAGAATAACAAGCTCAACAGATCGCATGTCCTGGTATTCTCAGGGCGTATAAGGAGACAGTAATGTTTGTGTATACATGCATGTGTGTGTGTGTGTGTGTCTGGCCGTGCAGTGTTTGTCTTAGGTCCCAGCTCCTTTCCTGTGGTGTGTGTGGGCTTGAATCGGTCCAGCCTGTGTGGACCCTGCGCCCTGTTTGTGCGCCTCTCGACACTCACCCTACGGCACAAACGGAAGCTCTGCTTTAACAGCATGATCGGGGCTCTTCCTGCAGTCTCCAGCCCGCTTTATTAAACCTATGGCTGTCCTTTTACACTCCCTTTTTTCAGTCACTGTTAGCGCTTTGCATCTTTCCAACTAATCTATTAACCTTTGCGGTTCATATAGCCTCTATGCCAACTTGTGAAACTGCCCTGTCAGTGGCAGCCATGATTGACCTTCTCCTCAGTCACATATTTAACCCTTTCTTCATCGTTCACTGAGCAGACCCTGAAATGGGTTTTCTGCTTCTTTTTTAAATGTGAACCCAACTTGATCTTTTCAGTTAGATATACTGCGCAGCCCTCGCTGAGTATGTTTCCACAAACCTTTTAATGAATGGAAATGCAATGCGAAAAGCGGCGACTAATTGCTGGAAATAGATCCCCTATTCTTTCATTCTAATTTCTTTTTTCTTTTGCCCTCCTGGTCTTTGTATTTATTGTGTTCTTTTAGCCAGGAGATGTCCTCCTTTATCAGGGCTCGTGCAGACACAAACAACCACACCTCTGTCAAATATTCGCCCCCGGTTGGTGCTTTTTGTCCACAGAGGGCACAAAGCAAAGTACGGGCCTACAAGCTCTGCAGTGAGCTTTACTCTTCATATGGGATCCATACATGCAGGACCTCAATTATTAACTTACGGTCAAGGCTCAAGCTCGGCGATTTGGATTATTACAAGTTAAAGATAATAAAGAATATATAGACAGGAGGCTTTGGGGGGTGCACACAGACGTGGTGGGTGAGACAGTGGGGGTTGTGAGTTAGGGATGGCAGCAAAGCATTTGCATAAAGGGCAGGGCATCATGCCCAATGGTGGAAAAGGTTGGCATCACGCCTTTCAGACTGGCAGAGAGGGAAGACTGGAGAGAGAGACAGAGAGAAAGAGAAGGGGGGTTGTAGTCAATAGTGCATCCCTTGTTCAGAAAGAGGAGGTCCCTAGCTGTTGGCAGGAGAGCAGGCTAAATCTCTGGTTTGATTGTGTGCTAGATTGCCCCTTTATTTGTCTGATTGCAAAGCGTTCAACACTGCATTAGTAGTGGGCTTTACTTTCCTGGAGCCTTTATTCAGGAGGGAGTTTTTCTGTCTTGGCCTGTTCTGCGATTGTCACTCCACATATGTCTCAGAGTTTGGATTGTGTGCAATCATCAGGCAGTTTGAGAAAGTTTCTGACCTGTCTGTTTTATCAAGCCTCTGCTCTTTATCCGCAAGCCTCCCGCTAAGGTTAACGACAGTGTTGATTTAACTCGATGCCATATTCAGATGTGATTTCGAAGATAAATACAGACCGGAAGACAACTGCAGAGAGGCAGGCAGCGGCTTCTGCCTGTCTGTATGTGTACGTCTCTTACCTTCTGCTTCTCAGAGCCACAACACTGCTGCTCCCTTCATGCCGTCTGTGGTTCTGGCGATCTGAAGGCAGCACGAAGTGAAAGGGACAACTATGTAGTGCAAGCATGTTATTTCTATCCCTGAGTTCCATAAGTGATGTGTATAGAGTCTGAGCTTTCTCCACATCGCGCACAGCCTGCGGTCATTATGACCGCTAAGAGTGTGATGCCTGCAAACTCACTGTGACCATAAACCTCAATAGGCCTTTTCATTAGGCATCTGTGGGAGCTAATTAGCACTAGTCATGGGAAGTTACTGTCTACGTGAGTAAATTGATTTTTCGTCAAATTTATGCTTTGATCAAAGACAGTCAACTAGAATTTTGGCTTTCATTTTGTCAGAAAAATCTGAGGAAATTCAGTTAATGTTGGTATGAAGTGTAGACGTATGGTCAGCGTTAAGAAGTTTTAGTGCAAGGTAAATTATTCCAAACATACACTGTGCGACAAGCAGAGAGCTCAGCATTTCCACGAGGCTGAACTTGTAGACAGAAAGATGCACAAGAATAATCCCTTTAGTGAGGTGGCACGGACAGCCATAACAAGCTGCGCCGCCTAAGAAAGAGCACCGTGCGACAAATAAAAATGTCCCTTTACAAGTAAAATCATAGTTAATACAAATGAATGTGTTTTTATGTTAAAAAAGATCTAAATTTACTGGCTTGATATTATTTCATTGTGAAAAATATTTCTTTGTAAAATGTAAGCAACATGCAAATAACTCAGTAATCACTTGCTTTCAACAATCACTACATAGATTTATATAGTGTTAAAAAAATCATTATTTACAAAGTATCCATGTGTTCAAGCAGCAAAAAATTGATACAATTCAAACAAATACATTTTTACTGTGTGCTTCGTGTGGAAACATAGTTTCATATTTTAGAATAGATTTCTATTACTTAATGTAACTGTTTGAGGTGTGTTGTGTTACCTAATGGCCAAATCTAGAGGTATTTGTATTTCCATTGCATGTTACTTACACAATTTTACACCACTAGATTACAAAGAGGAATAACTGGCTCCATTTAACATTCTTCACTATTAAAAAAAACTAATTTTGTCTGTAATTTTACTCTGTGTTCTCCAAATATAAATAACAAGTTTACTAAATATAAACATATTTTAATAGCAAGCCAGTTACAATTACTTCTTCTACTATCCTAGTCAGTTTCTGCATAGAACAGTGTGACATGAGTCTCCCACACTCTTGGTACACAAGAATTTTTTTAAAAAAAAAAGTAAAATTCCCCTTGTTTCAAATAAAAACTTGTAAAAACGAAGCTTTACATTATAAGCCTTCATTTCCAGACAGTACGCATTTAGCTGCACACTGACCAGTTATTCATACACATCCACAACAATAATACAGTGTCAGTATACTTCTCTATATAAACACGTATACAGTTCATGTAATTACTACAACAATACTTATTCAGCTTCACCTTTACAGGTCACACTGGTAAAGTTCTGTTTGTATATTTCAGCGTTAATAATACAATATGTAAAAGTTAAGTTAGAGTTCTTGTAATTAGTATATATTAATGATAATAGGTTAACAAGATTTTAATTACATGACTTTTAATTTATTTTCTATAATTATGTAATAAAGCTTTTAGGAGGCTGTGTTCCCCTATCATTTGACAGAATATGGGAATAAAGTCTCTTAATAGCTGCCATTAACAAAGGAAATGTTAAAGGCCTCACATCCTGTTCCATATATTTATTTCATTGTTGGTTTAAAGCAGACTTAAAATTATGAAATTATCCTGTAAAGCTATTTAGAGGTGGCAAAGCTGTGAAAGCAGGTTATTTTACAGAATCAGAATTATAATGGGCTATTCTAATATGGTACATGATAAAAATCTGACACCAGCCGAAGGCGTAATCAGCCCTTGTGCATGCTTGTAAATCCACGCGAACCCAAACATTGTGCACCTGGTGCAGGGAGGGCGGGACTCCAAACTTTAGAGGAGCATTTTCCGAACATCGCAAACACCAGAAATTGTGGTGTCGGCTTCAGAAAATTCAGATGATGTTTAAATTCTCCTCCGGTGCGAGAGCGCGACGAGTTTACCTTCAAACAGGCAACAAACAGCGGAGCCTCGGTTTGAAAACACAATCGTGTTGTTTCAGCTCACTTTCTTCTCCCAGCAGTGTGTGAAAGGCTGACTTTGGCATTTCACACTCATGTCTTTGAAAAGAGGAGTAAAGCCCTACAGCTTTGCTAGGCGGCAAGTTAACACATGAACCTGAAGATCCTTTTCATTTCGGGCAGTGTTGAAATTTTAATTCCAAATACTAAAAGGGATCTTTTCATGAGAGGGGTTATGGTGTAACATCCCTCCGCTTTAAGCCTATTGATAAATCGGTCTGCTTGTAATTCTCTGTGATGTGTGTCAACCAGACTGTCTAGATCAAAGATAAATGTGGTGTATGGCGATGGCTACGAGCGCCTGGCTGCTTATAGACTGTTCAAATGACATGATATCTCACTTCTAGCCTGCTCATCAAAAATGTATCACTTTCCATCAAACCAAAATAGGAATGTGGGATCAAAGAGAATGAATTTGCTAAATGCATTTCTTTGTTGCAGGCCAGGCACAACGTGTTTACTGATTACTGAGCTGGTTTTTACCAGGGTAGGAAATTAACACTCGCCACCAGCCAAATGCTGCTAAAAGCTGGCTGTGGTTTGTAAGTTTGTCTCCACTACCAGCCAGCTTTGGCAGCTTTTTTATTTGGATCTTGGGGAAATTGTGAGAATTAGTTGGTGGTGTTTTTTTTTCTCTTTTTTTTAACAAGAGGTGAGGCAAAAACAACAAAAAGAAGGCATAATGTCTTAGTCTGGTCAGTAGTATCACCGTCACTGGCTGCAGTGTGAGCAGCAGTAGTCTGTTGGCTCGCACAGTGAGAAAACACTCAGTCATGGCTGTAGTGGTGGTGCTGAGTCGGCCTGTCCCGGCATGGTTAGTCACTCACGCACACGTGTTAGTGAGATGCAGGGCGGTTTCTTCATCCAGCATTCTTTCTAGGCAGGGGAAAGGGTTTTGGAGCATGCGATTGCATGTGCATTAATGCATGCCTGGAGCTCCAGGCTGCAGAGATGTCATGGTTTCAAAGGTGAGTCCAGAGTGTGACATCACCACAATCCACATGTTACCGAGCAGGCTGATGCGACATGCACGTATGTTGCAGATCGGAGTGCATTACCCCACTCCTCTGTCCTCGCTCAGCGATACTGACGTCTTCATCCAAGTACATCTGCACGCCTCTACTTGTGTTATACCACCTCGAGCGGGAACAAATATTGTTTTATAAACTCTCTGCTGAGAATCCACAAAACAAAATAGCCTCAAGTCATCAGCTTCAACACTTACAGATGAGGTGTGTTTAGTTGTGCTCTTCGTGTGTATTCACATTCAGTCTGCGCTGCGCAGTTTCACTTAAAAAGTTGAGTGTTCGTGTTAACGCCAACGCTCCAAAGGGCCCAGGACCATTTTGGAGTGCAATCCGGGTGAGCGGAGCAGCTCTTTGTGGGGACTGGAATGTGCCGTGCGTGCCTCTTCTTCTCTTCAGCCCCTCTTCCACCTCACCCCGCCCCACCCCGGGCACGTTAGCACGCAGCCACCACAAATTGCTTGCAGATTTTTCACACATAGTAACGTGCTGGTTTGTAAACTCAGATAAGTGCAACCAATGCACGGCGTGAGCTCCATGGATCTCTACGCATCACTCGCTTGCTAAAGAAACAGAGTAAAGGGTGCTCCGAGATACCCCCCCCCCCCCTTTTTTTTTAATGTTACCCTGAGCCAGGAATGATTACCGTGGATGATAACAGCAGAGGGTCATGCAGTGGGCCGATTCATTACAGTATAGACCATCAACCAAAGGATGGCATACTTTGTGGCATCAGGGGAAACAGTTTCTTCACACTTTAGCACCAATCTGTGAAATTTTAAAATGCAGCTAGAATACTCCAAGTGCTTTCCTCCTTCTCGAAATGTACACCTGACTGCCTCATCCTCACTCTCACAGGCCTCTAACATTTTTGCACTCTAAAATAAATGACTGAATTTCCTCTGCGTCCCTCCTAACCCTTTTCTCCTCCAACACCTTCCTCACACCCTGGCTCTCTGTCAGCCAGGGGTCAGTGGGGGAACCGGTGTCAGGCTTCGTCCGGGTCAGGGACACTCAGGTGGTCAGGAGAGGATGCAGCCGAGCCCCGCCAGCCCAGAGCTTCCCCTTAATGAAGGGGCCAGGCAGCTGGAAGGCCCTCGGGTTGTGCACACTACTGGCTTAATTGGCCTAATGAGATGCAGTGAGGCCTCCACGAGGTCAGGTGCCACATGATGGGAGGACCTGCTGCTGGGTTCAGAAAGAGTTTTACTATCATGGGTTTTGTGGGTCTTATGTGAAAGTTACCTGATGTAGACAAGTCATTGTCGTATTCTGGGCATGGCAAACACTTTTGTTTGTTAAACAAAATTCAAGCCAGAGATTTATCATAACAAAAAAAATGCAAAAGAAAAGAAAAAAAGAAAAGCATTTCATTGTGCCAGAGTTTTGATTATTTGGCTGTAGGATCTGGACTTTAGAGCAAAAGCTCACTTTCACCGCCATCATTTCTTGGAAAAGTTGGATGGCTAAAATCACAAACTGACACTTCTAATCGCCGTGTTACTTTTAATTGCATGCATTCAACCTGTTTTTGTTTAAGGACAGGAAAAAAAGAATTGTGAATACACGAGACGGCCTTCAGCTTCTTGGTTGATTGAGTCTTGATTTATCCTTTTTTTATGGCAACCACATACAAAGACACAAATACTCAGAAATTATGTATTGAGGTGCTGACGGTGACTGAAAAATGCCAAAAAGCAAAAAAAGCAAAACTAATTTAGTTTTAGATTAGATTCGACTAAATTAAATAGAATAGTGACATTATATTTAGTATGTTTTTGTCAATAATGTTTTAATTATTAATGAATGAAAAAAATATAATAAGATATCAATTATCTTAAAATGATGGACTCCTCCATTGTTTATTCAAACGGAGCTTAAAATGCAAAGGAGCACTAATGAATCCAACTCTGGGATGTTTTTCACAGTTAAGAGCCTTTTCTGTCCTTGCTGAAAGAGTTAATCTGAAGTTGGCAGCCAACTCCTCTCAGTCTCTGTCAGACGTGCGGAGAATTGGAAAAATAAAGGACTTAAAAATCATTTCTTTTGTCTTGTCATAGGCAGCGTTCAGCTGTGGCTTTTATGTGGACGATTAGACTATTTTTAATTTTTTTTTTTATTTCAGTTTGAATAAAAAGCCGAAACCTTCGCGATTGAAACTGTGATCTCTGATTTATAAATACAAATTGCTTTAATTTGGGGTTATCGACTCTGAGTGGGCCAAGTGTTTATTTTTATATACGATAACTGGGGGAGGGAAAAAAGCAAATTTAAAGATTTAAGGGGGAAATGCGTTAATGTCGCGAAACCTGAACTGAATTCCATATGCTGAACCGCGTCCCGGGTCATTCAGAGCCGTGCTGGCACTGCATCTGCTTGACAGGCTACATTTGAAATACATATCTGGGTGTTTCAGGGTCTCCTCTCTCGGTATTAATTGACGTCGGGGTTTCAGTAACGGTGTAGCACAAATGTGTAGCTTGCGGGGGATGTGCCAGGCCGTCTCCAGATTTTCTATTTTTTTTTAATTTACATGTTTTTTCCTGCCAGGGTCCGTCAACGATATCGGCACTGTTTTATTTATTTATTTAAACATTTGTATTTTAAGTTCCCTTTTATGGCAGAGAAGAAGAAGAAGAAAAAATAAGTGGTAGCAGAAGAAGAAGAAAGTGATGGCGCAGCTTTAATTGTTTTGGCTCTTATTATTGGGGCCTGGGTGGTTTTGAGCCAGAGAAAACGGTGGTTAGAAAATAAGCCGTGCCTTTTACTGGGTGGATATCGGTGTGTTTATGAAACTCGCATTTGTTTGGTCACAGCAGCGGTTTTTTTCCGGGGTCTTTTAAGGGGACGGTTAGTTGAGGTGAAACGACGCAAACTGGTACGTTTGAAGCAGAGCATGTATTTCGTATTCATATTTTTTTTAAATTATTATTATTAATAATAATTAATAAATAAAATAATAATAATATCACTGAGTAAACCCCGTCACCTCCGACTGCTAATTGATAATAGGCTAATAATTAAAGCTAAAGGCCACGCGCATGTGGCCCTAATTTAATTTCCGGGTAAGAAGATTAACCCTGAGACACTTTCCATGATGGGTTTATGCCGCTTCGACAGACCTAAATAACCATATAGGTTCTTCCAACACAGCAACATGAAGATTACACAATATAGGCGTAGTGTGGAGCAGCAGATAGTGCAGACATGCAAATGGAAAGCACGGGGTTGCCCCCCCCCCTTTCAAAATCTGGGACTTTAGAAAATTATGCAGTTTTCTTCCTGAAAAATAAATATGCACAACATAAATATGTTTTTTTTTCTTCTACTTCTTCAGCAAGTGAAAGGCAAACAGCATAGCGAAGACAAAATGACTTAAAACTCCTTGTAGTCAAATTTCACTGACATTTGAATGGTGGTTTATTTGCATTTTGGCAAGGTCACCCAGAAAACCTTAATTCCCACTGAAAAGCAGACACACTGGAAAATGCATTCAAGTGTCAGTTATCTCCTCCTGCTACACTAAGTTTGTGCAGGTGGTGATGGATGCAAATATATCTTGACAGTGATGCCAAACACAGTCATACTCCACGGTGAGGTTCTTTTGTTACGTTATCCAGCGATATATCAAACTTTTGGCTGATTGGAGATAAATGTGGAGGTGTGCCGTCCTTCGCTGTGTTAGCAGATGATGGGTGAGCGTCAGTGTTTCATTACGGGCTCTCATTGCTGTGTGGAGGATGTTCAGCTTTGACAGAATGGTGCGATTGTATGACCTTTGACAGTCTGCGGGCCTCTTCTCATGAAATCATCATTTAAAGACTTGCTAGAACTTAAAGTTGACTAACCGTGGTCTTTTCTTCAATGCTTGTCATGTAACAGAGGAATATATCAATTTAAATAATTGCTGAAGGCACCCGTTTAAAGCTGCAACTATCAATTGTTTCCGTTTGATTTTGTCTGTTAAAGCCAGAAACTGTCAAAAAATGACCATTAGAAATACTTGAATTTCTACTGCTTGTGCTTCCCAACCTTACACACTGAGAATTGCTCATTTCAGTCATATATGACAACGGAAACCATCCAGTTTCTAATATTAAATAGATGAACCCAGGCATTTTTTAGTTCTTGTTCTGTACATTTTTGACTCCATCTGAATGTGGCGTCATTTTATTGCATGAGATCTGGAGTCCTGATCCTCTGCTCTTGGTCTGTGATTCAGCAGCACTTGCACCTTCCCACTATCTGTCTGCTGAGCAGGTGCAGCCCTGACTGACACTCGTTCAGAGCTGAAACTAGTGATTATTTCCATTTATTTCCATTTAGTCTGTTAGATGCCGAAAGCTTGTCTAATGTTAGTTTAATATCATTTATGATAAATGTATCAATACCCCAATTTTTTGCAAAGCTTAGACCCGAAAGTGTTTGGCAGTTTTGCTTCAAGGTGGCCGTTTCCAGATAATTTCCCATGAATTTATCAGCAGATATTTTCAACTCTACATGCATTCTTCGTCCTTGCTGACTCCATCTGATTGTGGTGGAGGTCTCCTGATGCTATGTTTCAGGTTTATTGCACTGGTCAGTGATTCAGCACCACCACCTTCACTCAAGCTGCCTGCCAAGCAGATGTAGCCCTGAACAACGTGCTTTACGATGAGGCAACACGGCAGTCATCTCTGCTCCGATACCGAACTGCAGAAACCTCCCAGGGCGGGGGGTGTTCGGGGATACGTACGGAGCCGATTCGGGCTCTGGGATTTCGTCCTCATGCTAGCTGTGCTGCTTAAAAACAGAAAACAAACAAAAACAGCTGAGGCAAATTCTGGTTCCTCTCCTGCCTTCACCCCCACACCCCACCCACCCCTTTAAATTCTGTAACAATTTCTGTATCTGTGCCTCTAAATCATCTCGTCATTCATTTTGCGAGTGTGCAGCGAGAGGAGGAGTGTGGCTGCCCGGGTTTGTTTCTCCCTCTTTGTTTGCTGTGGTAAACCCATGAGCAGCTGCCGGTGGTGGGGTCTGGAGGGATTCTGAAGCTGTGTGTCCTCTCTCTCGCTTTGCCATCCTCTGCCAAGGTGGCATTATGCGAGCAGAGAAAGGGGCAGAGAGAGGGAGCGGGAGACACAGAGGAGGTGAGGGCGGTGGGGTGAGAGGGAGACGAAGCAGTGGCGGCCATAGTAAAGATGGAGGCAGGCTGAGGGCTGTGGGGATTGGTGCAGGAGAAGGCTTGCTCCCCTGAACTTTGCCTCCGTGTCAGAGAGGAACTTGTCGATTTGGCAGATTGTGCAGCGTCGGACATGGCTGCGCGCTCCCTTACACTCCCACCTGCTCCCCCCACCCCCTCCTCACTCTCTCTCCCTCTCATTGCCACTACCCCCCCTCCCCTCCCTCCCCCCTTCCCACCCTCTCTCCTCTTTCTCTTTTCCCTCCCTTTCAGCTCTTGAAGCTAACGCATTGGCTGGGCTACAGGCATCTTGTTGCCAAATAGGTGGGCCCTACTCGTGTTGGCAAAGGCTCAAGCAATGGTTAGGGAAAGAACGCGGAGAGGACGAGAGACGGCGAGCGAGAAAGAGAAAGAGAGAGAGTTGGAGAGAAAAGGGGAAAAAAGAAGCAGCACTCGGCTTTGCCAGCGGTCGTATGCGCTCATCCAACATTGATTCGGCTCTCTGGTTTTTTTCCTCCCTATTCTGTGCTCTGCTCTCCCTGGCCCCCCCATCTGTGTGTGTGTTTGCGAGAGAGTGTGTGTGCATGCGCGCGCTCGTGCCGGGCCCGGGATCAGAACAGACACCACCACCAATTAGATTTTGCCAAGGATTTTTTTTTCCTCCGAGATTTTTAAAAAAAATTTGGAACTCACAAAGGACTGTTGAATTTTTGTTCTTTTTTTCGAATACATTTATTCTCGCTGTTAAAGTCTTTTTCTAATCATTTTTTCTAACATTTACATTTTTACCTGTTTATTATTTGTTTTGCTCCAACTTTTTGTCCGTCCTTTTTTGTGTCATTTTTGGCTTTTGTCTCAAGAACTGCTGGCTAGCGTCCTACTGCAGGACTCCCTTAAAATCTTTTTTGGTGTGTGTGTGTGTTTTTAAACTTGAGTCCACTGTTTGTGCTCAGCAGCGTGTTCTGCAAATTTTAAAAAATTATAACCCTCCCCACTCTTTTCTTTTTTTCATCTGCTAATTCTCCACACCCTGCCAAAACCAGCGCTTGCTTTACATTGGGGAGCGCGGGAGGAAAGAGAAAAAAAAACTGGTGCAGGAGATTTTTTTTTCACTTTAAACGCTGTGCCAAATTTATGATGAGAGTGCAAAATGGTAACTACCAGGCCGTCTGTCTTCCTCTAGCAGTGTGGTTTTCTGTGGTGATTTCTGTCTGCTTTCAGTTTGTTGTGGAAATGTGAGTCTGGTTGGAGCTCCCTTTGCATGGTAGCGCAGATAGGAAATGGTATGGCTGATCTTTTAGCGGCACATTTCAACAGTGGTCTAGTGGCGGCAAAGCTTGGCGGTGGTGAGCGACCGGTGTGTGGCAACCCTGGCACAGGAACGCTGTGGCGAGATCTGGGCTTTGTTGCCCAGAGATATGTAGTGAAGGTATTATGGTACAGCAGAATAACTTCTCTTTTTACAGCAGGAAAAGCGGGAGCGCAACTTGGCTCAGTTTTTCATCTGAATTCGTGAACTGTCGTCTTTTCTTTATTGTCTTGAACATTTTATTTTTGAAATGCTTTGTGTTATACCTTTGCATGCTATTGTAAGGATGATTTTTTCCTGGTTTTCCTGCATGCTTTATTTTTATTTGAGTCTGAATGTTGGAAATGAGAAATAATTTTAACATTTTAATGGCAGTTATTTGAATAGCTTTTTGATTTGAATTTAAATTAATTGATAATCATCAGAATTTTCATTATTCCAACAACACGTTTAGTATTATTAAACATTTTGGCATTTTCATTAAAAGTTTTGAAAAACCTCAAATTTTACAACTTAAAAAAAAAAGAAAAGGCATTTAAAAAAAAAAATTTTTTTTTACAGCCTCCTAACGCCGCATCTTTTTCTCTCTCATCAGGATGAATTTCATCCCTTCATTGAGGCCCTTCTCCCCCATGTCCGTGCCTTCTCCTACACCTGGTTCAACCTGCAGGCCCGTAAACGCAAGTACTTCAAGAAGCACGAAAAGAGGATGACCAAGGATGAGGAGCGCGCGGTGAAGGATGAGCTGCTTGGGGAGAAGCCAGAGATCAAGCAGAAGTGGGCCTCGCGCCTGCTGGCCAAGCTCCGCAAGGACATCCGGCCTGAGTTCCGCGAGGACTTTGTGCTCACCATCACGGGGAAGAAGCCCCCCTGCTGCGTGCTGTCCAACCCCGACCAGAAGGGCAAGATCCGCCGCATCGACTGCCTCCGCCAGGCCGACAAGGTGTGGAGGCTGGACCTGGTGATGGTCATCCTGTTTAAGGGCAGCCCCCTGGAGAGCACGGACGGCGAGCGTCTGGTCAAGTCACCCCAGTGCTCCAACCACGGCCTGTGTGTCCAGCCACACCACATTGGGGTGACGGTCAAGGAGCTGGATCTCTACCTGGCCTACTTCGTCCACACACCAGGTATGTGATACCTGTAGAAGAACCGTTTTTCCCACCGTTTATGTGGTTGTTATACACACACATACACACAGGTCATGTGTTTTGTCACACACTCTTTGGCATGTAAGTCACAGATTAGACCCTGCCCTCCACTATGTACCAAGCTGATCTAGTGCCAGGCTTTGATAAACCCAGTCAGCACTGAGATAAAGACCACGTCTTGATATTTAAAGTCTGCAGCGTATAGTCCTAAAAAAAAGTTTTCCTCTCAATGTTTCTATCTGGTTTAAAGAGATTCAGAGAATCTGACAGTCAGGCTTAAAACCTGTGTTTACCTAGAGATATGTTTGCATTGGTACATTTGTTCAAGTATTTGTGCACAAATTTGTCTAAATCCAAATGTGCATGTTTTTCAGTGCCATCTGTAAACAAAAGCATCTGCAAACCTGTTTATCTGTGTGTGCACGCATGTGCACACGTGTGCGCGCACGACAGGCAGTTTGTCATGTGTCTGTAATCCATGTGTGTTGTGGGGTTGTTGTGTATCAGTAGCAGTGTGGTGTTTTTGTGGGTTTCTTTTGTGTGTGTGTGTGGTGGTCTGGAGAGCGCAGTGACAGCTGGCCCAGTCCCAGGTAGTTTAGGAGGCAGAGAGAGAGTCAGCCTGTCTGCAGCCTCAGCCTAACGCCACACACACACACACACACACACACACACACACACACACACACACACACACACACACACACACTCTCAAGTGGACAGACTCTCGCTCAGGAGCTCTCGATCAAACACCCAAGCTGCGCCTTGCGTTGTTCTTCTGAGCGAACTGATCACACACACAGTCACACACACGTTTCGCGTTTACATCCACACGTGTTTTCTGCTGTGATGGTGAAGTTGAAATAGAGGCGGTAAAAATATTTTGGTGTAACATGTATACAAAGCCACATGTGTACTCGTGTGAGGGCAGCGATCAACGCTGTGAAATATAATATTTGCATGTCTCATTTTGTTGCACTTCACAGCTGTAGTTATTTCAACCTAATTTCATTTCTCAGGTAATTTTAGGAATGCAAATCCACTTTGGAAAATAAATAGCAACAAATGCTGATCTGGATATAAAATTATTAAATATGTTGTAACTACTTTTGCAAAAAACAAAAACATTTAAAAACAAAGAAAATTATATTCTGTTCAATTAAATTCCATTTAATTACTGCAGTGAGAATTTGATGTGCCTGAAGCTTAATTTTCCTGACACAAGTGAATTTAAATTGTCCTTTTAAACACACTAATGTTTAAAAATGTCTCTATTAGAATATAGTAGTAATAGTAGTAGCACTCCTGTTGTAGATGCCTGAATGTGCTGGATGATTTATAGTATAATTTAGGCTAATGTATTTATAATTGAAGCCCAGCTTTACCACTGTTAGCTGTGATTACAGTTTTAGCCACATTCATATATAATTTGGTCTATTTTATATATTTTATTTGTTGTCGTCACTTGATGTAGCTGTCTGTTTCTGTCAGGTGTTTGCAGGTGTAAATCATCTCACACACACACACACACACACACACACACACACACACACACACACACACACACACACAGTCACTCTCCTCTTCTTCAGCCATTTCCTATTATCTTGGGCTCTCTTACGACAGACTGGCATACAGTTACAGGGCCTTAATTCTTCTCCTTGGCAGGGAGGTGCAGCGTTCCTCTGTGACAGAATCCCCCATGCCAGGCTCCTTTCAGCCCAGTGTGTAACTCTGCTTGAGTTTTGCGGGGCCTCCGTGAGCGCCCCTTCCTGTTCCACAATGTGGCATGGCAAACCGCGGCTCAGATTAGCTCCCAGCGCAGCCTGGTGCTCCTTAGAGTTTTTTTCCCTGACAACTCTGTGCCAGAATCCAGCAGCCGCTCGCCCCCATCGATGCGATGCACTAGCCCGTCTCCTTTCTGGCCTTTGTGCATTTCATTAGTATTTCATCTTATTTGTACACATGTGAGTATTTTTCCATAAATCTTTATGGGATTTCTTTTCTTTCTAATCTTTTTTTTAAGGCCAAGTGGCTTGTATTTGGTTTACTACTGCATGTGAGAGAAGCAGCGCTGCTTTTTCCGTGCAGCCACCTTGCACTAACAACTGGTCAAGAATGGGGAGAATGTGTGCGGTAACTAAAATGAAAAAGCGTCCACCTTTTGTAAGCGCAAGTCGCTGTGTTGTTCCAGCATGCTGGCGCGGGTTAGCCAGAGGACAGGCAGACAGTGGCTCCATTCTAACCTTTGGGGTGGCAGCGTTACAGTTTTATTCTTAGCTCCCCTTCCCAGGGTGTCTGTGTCTTGCGGAAGTTATCAGTTGCTAGGCCCGATGATTGGACCGCAGCCGTCTCACCCAGCTCGTCCCCGCCGTCGTGTTTCAGCTCTCTCGTCCCCACTGATGTCACTGTCGCCAGCTGTTCGGCGGGGGGGTGGATCTGCTTTCATGCGGCGTGATTGACACACACATACACAGTCACACGCACGCTCACTAACCCCCACCCCCCCTCTGTTTCTGCTTCCCTACAGTACAGTATGTGTCTGCTTTTGTCCAATTATAGACTTCGGCCCTCGCAGGCGGGGCAGGGACAGATCAAAGCTGATGGACTCTGATCTGCACTACTGCACCACAGCTTCAAGAGCAAGGTCCCGCTAATCACAAAACGAGCCTGATCATTTTCTTTTTGACAAGTACCTGCCTGCACACAAGCGCAGAGCATGACATAATTGTCAGGCAGTAACGAGAGTCGGATCCCAAAAGTGGTTAATTTTCTTTTCACTGATTGTGCTGCATTCGATGGCAGCAGTAATGGCTCAGGGATGTGGAGGAAGCAAGGGAAATCGGGGATGAGGAAGAGGTGGGGTGGTGGGTCTGATCTCATCTTTGATCACGTGTCTGTCGAAAAGGAAAGTCTGGCTCGCCAGTTGGGCGCTGCGGGCCGTCCTCCACCTAGAGACGCCCGGCTCAGGTCATGTTTTTTCGAGCGACGTGTTCCATATTTGTCCGTCTGACGAGGCTGCACAGTTCCAGCATTAGTCATTTTTGGAGCCCGATCAGCCTCATACGGCTTTCATTACTTGTGCTGTTATGATAAAAAGATGTTTCTGCAAGTGCAGCCTCCATATCTGGTCTCTGTGCTGGAGACAGACAGACCAGAGAGGTGCCCGGGGCAGGTCCGAAAGCCAACTACGCGTGCCAGACAACGCCGTATCTCCATGCTGCTATGGCGCAAACACAAATCCGAGACATTCATTTACCCATCAGTGTGTCTTTGTGCGTCGTCGCGACATTACAAATGACCAAGAGAATCTCTTTTAATAGAGACAAACAAAGAGACAGACAGCCAGACTGAGAGACTTAACGCCTCCACGTCATGCTAAATCCATCAAACACATCTTATCTGCTTCGCCCAATATCCTGAGCTTCAAAAAGGAGGTAAAATTATCAGATGCAGTTACATAATAAAGAAAAAAAGCAAACAGGAAAGAGTGGGATTTGTTTTATTACACACAAGCTCGGTCCATAGAGGCAATACGCTGGAATATTAAAGCAGAAGTAGCAGTCGTGTTATGTTTGCCGTTGGCTGAGTGTTTGCAGAAGCAGAAGAGAAGGAGGAGGTGTAATGGTTAAAGCAGGAAAAATACTCTGTCTTCTCTTTCTTGGATCTGCGTGTTGCGCAGAACAGAGATTTCTGGATGGAGCGCAGAATTGCGCTCCAGCGTTCTGGCACGGCTCCGTAACCCGGGCCGACGGAGGAACAGAGAGTGTCGGCGCCGAGGGAGCCGCATTCATGTGGCGTGAAAAACACTGCTGCTCCGACGCTTTCAACGGAAACTTTCTTACGCTTTGTTGTCATTTGAAATAATGCGTCCAATAAAGTTTGAGCATCTGCAAGCCCCTCTGACATGACAGCACAGCGTCAGTGACGCTGCCGCGTTTTAATGTGCGCTGTGGCGTCCGGGCCTATTTTCAGAACCCCTCGTTTTTCCAGCTTTTTTTTTTTAATGCGTGCGTGTGTCACAGAGAGGAAAAGTGAAAAGAAGAGGGGAGTGTGCGGAGTGTAAGGAATCGCTGGTAAAAGGATTACTCCGTGCAATCGGGCTTCCGAGGCGGTTGCGCTAATGCTCGATCCTCTGACCTCCTTTAACCGTTCTCCCTCACATCTCTCCCCGTTCTATAGGTCCGACCGCCGTGCTGCTCTATGGGCTTGGGAGCAGGCCAACCTGCTTCATATTCACTGTAATTATCCAGTTTAGTGAATAATCCTGGAAAAGATACACAAAAGGCTGAGTGTATGATTGAATTATGTGCAATTTGAAATGAAGGTTCGGGTCTTAACTTCGGGAATAGAAAAATTCCTTGTAGCAGAAAGTGCAACAAAGAGTAGCTTTATTTCCTAATTTCACTGTACAGTGGTTTTTAATTATTGGTGTAATTAAGGTTAATAAATAAAAGCCATGGTGTCTGTTTAGCAGCTTAGCTCACTTTTTTGGATTTAACGAGCAGAAATTTATTTAATTCTCAAGAAATTAAATGACTTAATAATATGGATTAATGAGTAGAGTAAACAAAAGCAATAAAAATAAATAGGCTATTCAGCTTATTGAGCTTTATTTTTACTTCACAGCTTCTTTGCTTTCCTCTACAGAGCAAACACAAATTAGACGTCTCCCCCCATGTTTCTCCTCCGTGTATTATTTTTAGTCTCTTCAGTTCCACTGTTTTGCATTTGCATGACCGATCTTCTCTTTTCTCTGTGCAGGCGCCAGGCTTGAAGTCTGTCCATCCGCTAAAAACATAGGTATCCCCGCACAGGAGCTCTGGCTGCTAACGCCTGAGCCGAGGGGCAAAGAGCAGGAGGAGCGGAGAAGTGATGTGTAGAAAGGACGGAAAAGAGCGAAGCGAGCGTCTTTTTCTGGGCCATTTCCCAGCAGCCAGATTCTGATCGGTCCGCCTCGCGCCTTGTTGCCTCGGTCCAGCGGAGCAGAGCACATGCACGGAGACTTGCCCTGTAATTGGGATAGCTCTTTCCACACGGAAAAAAAAACGGAGCGGAAAACAGCGGCGAATCCGCCGTCTCCTCCGTGCGCACATCTTTCATTTAAAAGTAAAAAATGAGCAATTATACGCAAACAAAATCCCCTTAAATAACCACAAATGAACGCTAATAATGTGGAGATTAATAAATATTTTCACCCCTGCTTCATTTATTCTCCCATTTAATGGTAATAAATGTCAGTGGTTGCTGTTAGGATGATATTGAGCGCTGATATAAAGTAAAAAGAAAAGCGTAGAATAAAGATAATGGAAAATGCCATGCTGAAAACAAAGAGAGAGGGAGGGCACATATTCAGGCTAGTGGGGCTGGTTGGCAGCATTTGGCACCCAAAGCTGCAGCTCTGTTTAGGAGGTGCCAGCTTTTCAAACCGACACACAGTCCCTGCCAACTTCTCTCCTTCTGATCCTTTTCTTTCTCTCTCATTTTAACATTTTCCCCCTGTATCCTTGTTTTCGCTTAACACTTCTTCCCCTCTGCACGTCCCCTTACGCCCCAGCCACCGCCGCTCCCGTGGATGCTTTCTCACAGCGGGCTGTCAGAAAAGACGAACGTCAAGAACGTTCGGGTCTTGTTTTGCTGGGATGTCGGCGCGTTGAATAAAATGGCTATCGTGTTACCAGACGTGTTCTTTTATTTTTGTGAAAAATATTTTCCACAGCTCTTTTTTTCTTACTCAGCGTGCTTCTGTGGATTCAGGTCCAAAACAAAATGGAGGATGAAGCACAGCTCCTCTCCAATCAGAGCGGAGAACCAGTCAGGAAAAATGTTACTGGCAAATTAGCAATTCTGAATATTTCCTGGTTTGCTTGTTTTCTTCTTCTTAATGTGTTTTGGCGTATGCACACATCTGCATAGGCAGAGTGGAGGTGAGGGTTGTGGGCTGACTGAAGAAATCAGTTGTACGTCTTTCGGGATGCAGACCCGGGGCCCGAGGATGGAGACAAGAACGTGCTGCTGTGAGCGATGAGAGAAAGCATTAAACGCTGGGTATGGGGGTGGATGGAATTACTCAATAATGATCAGAAAATTAGAGCCATTATTGAGGGAGAGTAAACAGGCCTCTCTAAGTGTGAAAGCCTCCTATTCAGCCAGGACCAGGAGCAGGACTCCTTTCTTCCTTTCGTGGATCCACCCATGGCCTGGAGAGCCCGTCTTTTGTTCCCTGAAATAACAGAGTGAATATATGGGGGTCGAGTTGGGAGGGGGGTGCCGTTCCCAGTGCTGAGCACAGTATGGACGAGCTACTGACTGTAAGCTACTCCTTTTATTGTAGCATTATGTTTACTTTTGTCTTTCTGGCTTTTTTCCATACTTACATTTTTTTCAGACTTACAGTCTAATTAACTGTCTGTATTTAAATAAGTTGCTGTCACTGGGTTCAGAAATCCTGGCAGCATATGTTAAAGTTATTTTCTTTTTATTTATTTTTATGTCTGTTGCGTACAAGTGCACCTGTGCGTCTCTTCTCCATTAGCACCTGCGTCTTCCTCTGTCTCGGTCCAGAGTCGGGGGAAAGTGGGTGTAAACTAGGCGCTAATGTGACTACTTCCGCGTTTGTCACTACAAATGTTTTAATTAATGGGGAACGGATAAATAAATAAGCTTGCCACGTCTCGCAGCAACTGAACAGCAAATGCAGTGCTCAGAAGAGGGACAAAGGAGTGAAGAGAGGGATTTACACTTTGAACAAGCCGTTAGAGAGAATAAAGGAAGCTGTGTTTCCTTCCCCCCTTCTCTCACATCACTTCCAAGCACTCTACTGCTCTCAGAATAGGATTTGACGTTCATAATAACTATAGCACTCTTGCTTGTAGCTACTTTAATAATGACTGCATTTAAGTCTTTCATGCGAGTCCAGAATTCTCTGTCTAGCTGAAGGTAAAGGAAGCTGAGTTAAGGTTGTATTTAAAGGTGGAAAGAATTAGCAAGGCCCCCAGCGAGGACAGAGTGGGCATCGCTCACATTCAGATAGATGGGGTTTCAAAGTGGCTTGCAGATGTGCAAAACTATGGGAAGGCCAAAGCAGTATAAATAGTGTGGATGACTTTCCCCGGCAGCCTGCCTTCATGTGACTCAGTCTTGTATTCAACATCCTTCTTCATTCAGCTCTGGAAACTCTCTCCGGGGCAGAGCTTTTTCCCGCTCTGGGGCTCCGCTCAAAGGGGGAAAAAGAAGAATTACAAAAATCACCTGACGTGTTCGCTCACTTTCTCCGTCTGTTTGCTTTTCATATAGACGGCCAGCTCCATTTCACAGACATCACTTTTGGATGGCAACATTCTCATTATACTCGTCAACTGTCAGCGCTCAGCACTCTCTCGTCTATAATTTCAGACTCATTTGAATTCTTATTGGCAGCTTCGATGCATAAATTTCATAAAAGATAGGAAAACAACACAATTTCTTCTCGCTCTCCCTGGTGAGCAATAAAATATGGAGAAGATTAGTGGGAAAGGAGTAATTCAAATTCAATTGTTTGTTTGGATTTTTATTATCAAGAAAACACATGTCCGGTATCATATTTGAGCTTCATACATTTTACATCGCGGATACCTAACAAAGCCAGCGTAACTGTCGCGCTCCAAACGGCCTCACGGCACCTTTGCATTGGATAGCTGTCCAGAAAGGTAGATGAATAGAGTTGCCATGGCCACAAAGCTTCTTTTTTTCCTCTCAGTGTACCTTTCCTGGGTGATATCCAAGGAGTGTCAGCGACTGGCCTGGTTGGCACGTTGAGTGGCCATGCAGTGCTGGGCTGTTTCTGTGGCGCTTCAGCCTACAGTGTGGGCAACCAGAGCGCAGTGCTCTGCCAGAGGAATCCACTCAGATCACTTTCACTCTATAGAGGGCATCCCCAGCACTCATGTAAATTAATAAGCACATATATAAATATATATATGCAGCTGAGCAGGGACACTAACCCGTGCAGCAGCAATGTTAGTCAGAGTCTTAGATTCAAAATGACTCATTTGTTTTCCTAAGAGGAAATGGAGGAATATTAGATTTTCTTGGTGTTATAATTTACTATTTTTATTTTAAACACTTGTCACTGGACATGGGCCAAGTGAGACATATAAAAATGTCACAGTAATTTTAGAGCAGATTTTTCCCTTAATGTTATTCACACATTTTGCTAGGCTTAGTTCAGTCCAGGGGGCTTTTTATCCTCTGAGAAGCTATAAGTACCTTTTGAGATGGCAGCTGTGATATAATTTCATTATGAAAGCAGGGGAGCCTGTGATATAAAAGACTTGCCTGCAGGCAAACAAAGCGGCTCTAACCCCTGTGTGCTGCTGACTTTGGCCTTATGTTCTTATTGTTTGGGATATCACTGACCCCGCTGCCCTTAGTGCCAAAATATTAACCAGAAAATCAAATCTGTCCTTCTCTCAGTTCTTTAGGCGTTCTGAAGATCATTATCAAATAGACGGAAAATTCTAAATAAATGAATAAATAATAGGACAAAATCCAAATAAACTTATCTGGTTCTTGAGAGGTTTGTTCAAATATGATTAAAAATCCTTTTGATACCAGTTATTAATGTAAAGCATATGAAAACAAAGTTCTTTTAATCAGATGTTAAACCCTGGAAATTAGTGAATTCATAAATCATGCAAGTGGTTATTACAGAATCAGAAAACAGGGCTGTGTCGAGAAAACAAACATTTGTCTGTATGTCTTCATGCTAATAAATCCCCGCGTCCACCGTAAGCCTTCGACTCCATCCTATCAAGAGGAGTGATTTTCTGTCGTCGTTTCTGGTTTACGTGGAGACGGAGAGGAATTATAATATAAATATTGTTTTATTTCAGCACACTCACCAACACGTCACTTAGTGAAAATTGGTGTCATTTTTCAAAGCGTGGCTTTAGTTCAACCAGTCAATCGATGCTTGGAAGACATGCGGTTCTCTGCTAGTTTCTTCTAAGCTGACAGAGTTTGGCTTTCAGCATATTTTTACATTTTCCCCCTAAAACGAACCAAACCTGTCTCATTTACACCTGAACCTAGTCTCGTTGTTGTGAATGTAAACCGATCTCTTAACAAGGATTTCCGTAGGTCTCGTTCCTCACGCTCATCATTAGAGCTGCACCCCTGTGTATTTTACAGTAATACACCCACTGCGTGTGAATTGGCTGCTCTTGTGTTTTCGATGCCGACTGATTTAAATGTTAAAAGATCAAACCTTTATCCCCAGTGGCTCTCTTCAACTGCAAAGGAGTCGAGTGTGTGAAGTGTGCTTTTAGGTGTTGTTTGCCTATCTATTCCAATGGAGAGAGAGAGTGTGTGTGTGTGTGTGTGTGTGTGTGTGTGTGTGTGTGTGTGTGTGTGTGTGTGTGTGTGTGTGTGTGTGTGTGTGTGTATGTGTGCGCGCCTTCACGAATGCCCATGTGCACTATAGAAGCAGGCTGAGTGATAACAAACGCTGTCTGCAGCAGAACATATGAGTGTCCTCTCTGGATGCGCCCAGCACCTGAACCCCCTTCACACCTGATGCCTGTGGGCCTTGTATGGACACATGGAGAGAAACAAGCGCATTTGCAAACAGACATGTACAGAAACAGCGCATGCACTGGCTTGACCCTGCTGGAAACTGGCACTTGGAGTGTTTTTATGGGGTGTGCGGGGCTCAGAGTGAGCTAAACCAGGCCCCAACTGGGTCCCCCCTCACTGGTCTTTGACTGGGTGCAATCTGTCGCCACAAAAGTAGAAAACCGTATGCTCTCTTGAAAATCCATACTCTGCTAGGAAGCAGTTTGCATGTGATTTGAAGGTGCCGGTCATTACAATGAGCCTTTTTAGTCAGTGTCTCTGGTATTGCTCTAGCAGCAGCAGAAGCAATGGAGCTGATCTACTTGGTTATTTGCCCTTTGTGTGGTAACATTTGATTGGTGTATTATTAGACACAGACCACCCTGCTTCTGAGCCCCACTTGAGTTTCCATTCTTCTGCTGCTCAGCTTTAATGTCAGGCGCTCCTCCAGCAACCCAAACATACACAGAGAGCATTAACGTAAAGGAGGAGAGGCACCGTCGCAGCGAATTCGCTCTGCTTCAGCGGAATGGCGATAGGGAAAGTAATCCAAGCCTCAGTGTTTATTTTAAGAGCTGATGATCTAGAGATGGCCATTAAAAGCAGAGGGCAAACAATTTAAGAGCAGTAAATCTGAATGGAGGAGAGGAATGGGTGTGGGAGGACGGGGAGGAAAGGAGGGAGGATAGAGGGTGGTTTCTGTCACTCGCTCTACCTCGCTCTCCTTCCACGCAGGGGAAAAAAATACTTGAGATGACAGTGAATTAGAGCAATCTGGCCTTCATTCTGTGGTTAGATTTTTATCTGCGGTTTTGGCCCTGAGAGCATCTCGGATCTTTGCTTTCTTTTTTCCTCCCCGTCTGTTCTTTTACTGTTGTTTCTGTTCTTTTCATCTGCGTTCAGGTTCCCTTTTGGCCTGGCTGTAAAACAGACCTTAACGAGATACCATTCACACCACGGGCGCCAGCGCTCGTCCCTTTAACCAGGCTACCACAGCGCAACATGCAAAGTTATCTGTGCTTTAATATATTATATATTTTATATAATGTGCTGAAACCAAAAGCATCCACTCGAACTGTTGCTGTCCATGAAGGGAAACCCTTGCAATGAGAACCGCGATAATAACCGGAGAACATCAAGATGCATAAAGGATCATAACGCTGAGAAATGATATCTTATATGTTGTTACACAAGATAAAAATACACGTTAAAAAGAGCATGTGACAGAGAAGGGCCGATCTGAGCCTTAAGAATAACGACTGTACTTTTGTGATGAAAGTAAAGTCGCGTGAGCGTGTGTCACATGGCTTCACAGACGAATAGACTCGCAAGGTGAAAATGATCCGGGCTCTGCGGTCGCAGCAGTAATGATGGTGTTGATGAAGGAATGAACTCTACTTCTACCAAAGAAAGTAACGAAAAGCTGGGAACCTCTGCCCAGCATCATTATCCTCTAGCCTAATACTTTGCAGTAGCTGTTGGTTGATGTTGATTGAAGCACTGTAACATTTATAGCGCTAATATTTTTTCCACCGTGCTTTGCCGAAGCCACCGTCCCTTTGCGACGCATTTGATGTTGCCCAAAATCGAGCTCACCAAAACCCGTGGTTCTCCCTCCTTCTAGTTTCTCGCCCATCTCCTTCTTGTTGGTCTTCAGATGTGTGATGAAGTAATCCCAACATATTTAAAATCCTAAAACAAACAGAGCCAAATTACACACATTCTTCCCCCATGCTGATTCGTGGAAGTTGTTAACCAAATAAAGCTCCCTTTTCTCTTTCCCTCTTTCCATCTCACTCATGCTCTCAGTGGATCTGTCCTGGCTGGAGCTCTTAACTGAAATAGCCCCAAGCACAGAGCCTCTTTTGTTGTCAGGCTTTTTTTCTCTACAAGGTGTTTGTGAAAAAGAACAGGATTTTCTCTTCTGGGCTCAGGTCCCTCCATCACTCCACTGCTGCCTGTCTGGCTTGCTTGGTCCAGGTCTGTTCTGGTAAACAGCCTTGCCTGACACTCACTGTTTATCACACATAGCAGTGAAGTTTAGCCGATTTTATTTTGGGAATGGGTTTTGCTTGGAATGTCTTGCAATTATTCTTTTTTTCTGCATAAACTCGTGTTTGTTTTTCTTTTTATATAGCATAAATGCATACCCTCAAAGATAGATGCTGTTTGTTTGAAGGCTGATTGTTAAAATATTAGCAACACTTACATGCTTTTGAGTATACACGTATATAACCTATAATCCACTCCAGCACACCAACAGTATTGGACTTTTGTTTTCCTATTTCCACCTGTAACTACAGGACATGCAATTAGCTAGCTTTATAACAAAAGCAGACTAAGTTAGCTACTAGCTAGTGAACATAGTGGGCCATTTGCTGGCTAAGGAGACGGGGATTTCCCCTCATGCTGTGTTTTAGAAAAAGCAGTGCTCTAAAAGAAAGCAACTCTGAAAACACCCATATGCAGCAAGAATAGATGGCTGGTAGTAAAAATAAATGTTTCACTGTATAACTGAAACTGATGAAGGCCTATTATCTATATGTCCTGTTCCATATTTGTATCCTTTGACTTTACTAGAGCAACTGTATGTTTCATGGTTAAAAACCAACCGTATTTATCTTACACTGGTGCTTGGGGCAGCCCCCAAGTTCATCCTCTGCTGTAACAAGCTGTTTTAGCTTGCCTTCACATAAGGCCAACACTTAACTGATTGGCTGCCCATCACAAATGAAAGGTTTGAACAGCAGGAGGGTGGGTCTTCTGAAGCCATGTTCACTTACTGTCTGCACTATTTGACCGTTTGGCCATTTTTAAGTTGTCTGCACTGTCTGAGTGACTGAAGACCAGAGTTCAGGCTAAATTAAAGGTTTCGTGTGTTCACTGTGTCCCTTTCGAATGTGTGATGTGCTGTGCATTTGTTCATACTGAGAAACAAATAGTTAACAAAGCCATTTTGTAGCACTGACAGAAGGGAGCACACAGACACACACTCACAATCACACACTCCCTCATTCAGGCACAGCCTGTCATTACAGAAGCCTTGATGTGGTCCCTGGGTGGCACTGATGCCTCTTATTGTCGTTTTATGACAACTTTCACTCTCTTGCTCCGCGATGCCCCGCCTCCCTTCCTCTTTTCCTCATTCCTTCCCCTATCCCTGTGTCTCTGCACCCCATCCCACCTCCTCCCAACGTGTCCAAACCCACATCCATTTTCTCGCTGTTGCAATGGGATGCCTGTTTGTTTTTAGAGTGTAAACCATCCTGACACATATCCCCAGAGCAAAGCCCTGATGTAGGAATATGTTTTAGGAGGGGTGTGTGGTAGCAGTGGACAGCTTGGTCTCCATTTGCAGAGGTAGAAACTGGGAGCTGGAGCCAGTCCAGGCCTTGTTCCCAGTTTTTGTCGATTGCGGTTGACAGTTATTGCTTTTGGTTTTACTTGAATAATAGGGTTGGTAACAGCAGAGTGACGACCTGCCATGACCCGCTGATGGTTGTGCTCCGCGTTTTGTTGAGGCCTGCGTTTGTCAGGTATAAATTCAAAAAGTCTGGTTCACTCGGGGGCAAAAATGTTCAATTTTTTGCCTTCACTCCTCCATCTCTGCACCTGCCACACTTGTGTTTGGCTTTGAGGATTTATGACACCATGATTTGTTTGTCATAGATCGTAATTCATTATTCTACTGACTGAAGTTGGATAAACTGGACTGATTGAACAGCAAGCACGTTTCATGAGGCAAACGGCTGCACTTTAGGGGTAATTGCTGTTACAGAGACCTCTCTGTTAGAGGGGAACTCTTAACATATACATTTGTGGATGTTTAAAAAATTGCCCCAGTGTTTGTAGGAGTGCTGATTTAGGGTGATGCTGTTAGATAATTAGGTAAAAATGGAAAGAGTTTTTGCGTGGAGATTGTGGTTATGCACTTTCAAATAGACTGACACACACACACAGAATGTTTTGCATGTCTGCACCTTAATTAATGAGGTCTTTGGGAGTATAGGCCCTGCAGCGCTGTTGGGTAAATGAGTGAAGCGAGTCACCTCGGGACAGCAACAGGTAAATCCTGTTTAGATCAGCCCCAAGGCACTACTTGTTCCTTAATTTGGCTACGAACGCAGTCTTCCCTCCCTTCTCTCACCCTAATCACCGCAGCACCACTTGGTAATCTTGTGCATGCACCCTCTCTTCATTTCTTGAGGTTTTCTTAACAAGCTTACATCTTTTCTGGGTCTTTGACCTGAAACTGTTTATCAAGCACGCAGGCTCTTCTTCGTCGTGTTGCTTAAATGACCTACTAGGTTACTTAAGGTAACAAATGTGGAGCAGCAGGACAAGGTGATACTGACACTATTATGTCAACATAAGTGACAGAATCTGCTTGTTTACCGAATGAACTGTGCACAGGTATTGGACAGGCTGTCATAGCTGGTTAGGCACTATTAAATTAAGTGATATCTTGGCTACGCTCAAATATGGGGGCGGTTGGAGTTCAGATAGAATCAGTTTGTTTCCCTTTGCCTTTTCCTCGGCAAACAGTTAGCGTGAGTCTGTAATTAGCACCTCTAACTTTGTTAGAGCTCCTAATTTCATTTTCGCAGGGAGCCCCATGACTAGCCCTACTAACAAAGATACAGGAAGCTCAAAGCAGCCCACTGCCTGAGACTTGCTGTTCCACTTTGAACATTAGTGGGGAATTTCAACACGCTGCTTCCATCTTCTCATCTAAACTTGTTTTCAGCTGTTCTCATTTTTACTTGTTGCAGAATAAAACATAACTATGGAACTGAATCATTTGCCTTATTTGTTGATATCAAGAAACAGTGGTGAGTTGCTCCTTTAGCCATTCTCCTTCTCTAGACTAATATCATGACTTCTTGGATTATGCTGTTCCAGCTCACACATTTCTTATACCTCAAACTACAGCAGAAGAGAGATGTCACTGATCTGAACATTTAGAGGCATCGTCAACTCATATTTCAGACCTGTGGCTGTGGCAGCTGCAATGTGGCTAGTATTGTTTTTTAGGGCAAGTGTGTTTAGAAAGCAGCTAACGACCAATTGGATTCCACCGTTCCTTCCTGATCCATCTGTGCTCCTGCTGTGAGTATAACTTACAGTAGCGTGGAGGGTCTCTTGAGGTCAGGGAGCTGAAAATCACAAAGACATGTGGAATGCTGAAAGTTGGCCAATACAAACAGGCAGCCTTGGCTCTCCGTCCATGCAGAGCACAACAACCACCAGTTAGCTATACCACCAACCTCTTGCTCTGTGTGAGCGACGGTTGGCCACAAGGGGGCAGAAAGTATAATAAGTGTGACTAGCTAACATTGAAATTGGCTACTTTAGCAATGGATCATTTGACTATACATACGTCTTTATTCGCTGTAAGTATCGATGCCTCAAGGAATCTCCTGATTGTAGTCTCCTTCAGCTACCCTGAGATTTTTAGTTTTAGCCTATCACTGTATATAAAATATTAATGTCAAGCATTCATATGTGAACATGACATTTTGAAATCTTGTGAGAGCTGCTTTGCTTGATTTAGAGCCAGATGTATTTTGCTGGGAGGTTCCAGTGTTACGTTTTCTGGTTATGCTAGCAAACTGCGTCTATTAGCTTAGCGCTAAGTAATAAAATACTCAAAATTTCACTTGTCAAAACTGAAGCAGTTTTGAAGCAGCAGTTCCCACTTGGAAAACTCATTTAGAACAGCATCCAAGAGAAAATTGTGAACACGCATGAGTCATAAACATCGGACTCATCCCCATCATTACCTTCCCTCCCACGTGATTTGAACACAACATGTTCAGCTGGCTTTCACGGTCCCCTCTTCATTTTGTCGTACACATTGATAGTTGCAAATGGATAACAAGTTGCACCATCAGCAGTGGGACATAAATTAGTGAAATGAAATGATAGCTCATCGTTACTTAGGTTGTTGATTTGCCTGTGGTTTGCAAAAGAGTCATATTTGTCAGTTTAGTTACAAGGCTGCACCTTTGCCTTTGCACACAAAGTCCAGAGTTTGAATTTTGAACAAAAACAGACTTCACAAGGAGCTGACTCGGGTTTTCTTCCCCCATTTTCTAATCAAAACCATTATGAGCTTCACCCACCGAGGGACGATCCGTGAGGCTCAGTTTCTCTCCTCGGCACACATCCATAACAATAGAGGGCATTTTGGTCCAGCAGAACTCAGTTGGCTGGATCAAAATGAGGGGAGCAGTTAGGGTTTCACTTACAGAGTCAGAGAAAGAGAGTGAAGGGGAAGAGAGCGAGAGAGGCACAACGAGAAAACAAACACGCAGCGATTGTTGAATTATGGGTAAAGACAGCTGAGGCTAACCAGGTTTGGTTTCCACGGTGCGGTGGGGGGCTTATTGAAAAACAAAAAGTCTATGACTCAGTATTGCTCTCAAGGAGACTCTCAGGCTGCAGACGCTCTCTCCCCAGAAATTCAACAAAAACACATGCAGTTAAATAAAAAGGAGAACACCTTCAAAAACATAAAACCCCAGGGTTCAGTATGGTCATGAAAATGTTCCACGTATCCTCACTGTTAATGCCAGAAAGGGAGGAGGTTGGGAGGGGGTTGAAGGAGAGGAGGGATCTGTCCTCACATTTGCTATCAATTTAGGGCACTGAAAATAAGCACCAGGTTTCACTGGAGCCGAGTAGAACACCAGGAATGTTTTTCTATATAAAACCAAAGGACGGATGGAGGAACGGAGAGAAACAAGCTGGGAAGAAAGTGAGAAAAAGAGAGATAAGGTTGAGGGGGTAAAAGGGGGCTGTGGGAGAAAACACAAAAAGGCAACAGAAGAGTGTTGCTGTATGACAACAGCACCCTCGGCGCCCTGGCTCCAGATGTGAAGCCGGTGTCGTTTGACAGCTCAAAGGGCGAAAGTCAGTGAGATCGTGAGCCGTGGTGACCCTGTTGGGAAGGGCAGGTACTGATGCCTGAACCCGGGGTGGATTTGATGGTCAAAAGCATTAAATCATGTGCATTATTAGACATCTGCTGAGGAACAACAGTCACTCACACATACTTGTCAGAGGCTTTTATAGCCTACTCAGCACAGTTGCGGCTCCATTTGCGTGTGTGTGTCAGTGGGCCTGATGGAGACCGGAGACTCCCTGACGGCTGTGAGTAGGCACAACGGATGAAGGAGGTTATCTTTTGAGAAGATAATCGATTGTTCAAAATTTGTTCCTGTTTTTGCTTGTGACACGGTTTGAACAGATGTAGCCAGTGTTAAGGTTCCGCTCCTCACCTGTGTGCTCAAAACTCACAAACTTCATGATTTTGTGTTGGGTGGTGCTTATTCAGATGCCAGGAAGGCCGGTGTGGTGAATGATTTGTCTAAATAGGTAAACTAACAGTTCAAGTAGGTAGAAGCCGATTTCAGCCATACAAAGCAAACCTATTGCTAATGTGTGCCGATTGGTTGGTTGAGGAATTACAATAAGAGATTTCTCTTGATCTCGCTGGTTTCAAATGACTCCAAAAGACATCAAGTGCACAGTTAAATCAAAGCAGGTGTTAGAAACAGCTGGCTGAGGAAATCTAAATTCATCTTCTTTGCTGGCCCCTTCTCCAGAAAACATTTTTAAAACCTATGACGATTGCATTTTAGGGCTCTTTTCCCGTCTATATTGTGAAACGTCAAGCAAGTGCCCACTGTGAAACCAACAGAAGTAGACTGCTATTGTAGCTGAGACTTGCTGCACATTGAGTAAGCTGAAAATAATGGAGAGAGTTTTAATGATTTGCTGAATATGACGTGGTTCTGCCTCTGCAGGAGTACTGAAACTCACGCACTCTGGTTCAATCAGTTCAGTAATGCTTCCTTCAGCTGCTGCCTTATTCATCAGAGGTCATCACAGTGGAGGGATCCACAGACGCCCTTCATAATGCAACCCTCCCCAGGGTTTGTATCTCCTCCGAGTCTTGAACCAGATCTTTCACATGTTAGGAGAATGTGTTAACTACTACAGTTTTACTAGCAAACGTGCTAAATGTTACTCACGTGAAAATCAGTTCACATTAACAGGGTTTTGTTTTTGTGACAGAATACTTGAGTTTATGTGTGACTGGAAGTTTAGGAGCCACTCCTGGATCAGTTCTGAGAGACACCGTCAGATTAATACTCAGTTGGTTTGGAGTTTGTATGCATGAGGCTGTGAGACACAGTGTCTGTCTTTCACAGTGAGCCGAACTCCAGCAACAGACTTTAGTCGAGTTGTTGACCCACTAACAAAGCTCCTTCACCCAGCTCTTCCCACCAACAAAGTGCTGCTCTTATGCTGATAGAAACAGTTGAAAAAGACTAGAAACAAGGAGGGAGTTAAAGAGAAAGCAAGCTAGAGGGGAGAAAAGGGGGGTAAGAGACAGACCAGATGTGTCTTTTGTTTAGATTTGAACGGAGCGGAAAGGATGGGTGTAGGAGTTAGGAGGCGAGCTTTGCAAGGAAGAGAAAGAGAGAGGGAAAGCAAGTGGGAGTGAGTTTTGTTTTTTTTAAAGAGTAGGACTGTAATGAAACCAAAGCATTCAAAGCCGAGCGCCTGTATGTGGGGAGGGGGGCCTGCACCATACAGTATGTGATTACCTACCAGCAAAACCACATTCATTATACTAATTGCTACAATGGTCCCAGTGGTTGGGAGCTGAAAAGGGTGGTGGTGGGGGAGGGCGACAGTGAGAGGGGCTGCATTGTTAACATTTGTTAGGCTCATTGACTCCAGAATTCATGGTGTCTGTCATTATAGGTCGCTGGGATATTCTCCAGGGTCTGCATTTATAGAGCAACTGATAATCTGGAGGTCGGGCTGAAGACCCGTTTCCTCTAAACCTCATTGCGCCCTAGACCCTACGAGCTCAATTCCTGCGTAACAGCATGCTATGCCTCTAACCAGACTGCCCCGCATTGTCACGAGTGCGCACGTTTAGCATGTGGTATGCATTCAGGCCCCCTCACCCCCGAAAAGCAGCGAGACATGAACCAAAACAGAACCATGCAGGCCAAGATTTGAACGATGGAAAGACGAGGCCTTTCCTGCATTTTGCTGCACAAAATAGCCAGGCTTCCAGCAGCTTGTGTCAATATTTCACTCTGCGTGTGTGTATGTGTGTGCCAGTGTATGCAGAGAGCTCTGAGCAGATGACTGCTATGACAGTTAGAACATGTGCGATGGTGAGCACACAGAGACTCGCACAGCTCAATCTGTTGAGTGTCGAGCCCGAATCAACCCAACTGGGGGAATGTTGCCAGTTGTGATCATCAATATGGCCGGCAGTTGTTTGCGAAACATTTGCAGCACATTGCTGAATTCTTTAGCGTGCCTTCACAGGAAATGAAGGACTAAGTGACTAAAATCTTTTCTCCTGCTCTGCTCCTTCTCGAACGCACTCTCACCTCGAGCGCTGCTTACAAACTCTTAGCGTGTTTATGGAGTCGGCTGGGCTCGCTTCCTCAGTGCGATAGCATTAGGATCATTGCCTTTCATGATGATTTTGATCCTGTATTTTCGAGACTAACTCTCAGCCTGTCGTCTCTCTTGCTCAGCTCTTTTATAAGCCGGCCTACAGCGAGGATCTGCATCATGTGTTTTTACTCTCTGGCTAGAGAAGCGGTGCTTTTTCAAATTGTGCAGACAAACAGGGACAAAAGTTAGTAGGTGGTAAGCAGGGCTTCTCTTTCTCTCTTCACTTGCATACTTATGTGGTGAAACAGGCAAAATCAAATAATAACTACAACTTTGTTTAAAAAAAAAAAGGACAAAACCTGTGTCCAAAAAAGTTCTTGTCTAGCAATCATCAAAAAGTTTGAAATGAGTACTGGCTGACCTCACGGTTCATGCATCGATCTATTACAACAGAATTGTAACTATATATATATATATATGGGCACTTTAATCCACAACTTTCTTATCTGACATATAAATATTTACTTCTAAAATTTAGTGCAAGAGCCAGAAGTGTGAGAGTGTGCACACTAGATTGAGGCAACAGTACTTGAGTAAATCTACTCTCCAGCACTGGCTGTCCAGCCCCTTTTCTTCGCTTCCTCCTAGTTTCCCTCTGTCTTTGTGGCTATTCCTGCTTTGTTACTTCTTTCTAGGCCAGCAGAGACCCAGTAGGAGGCGGTCTGGCCAAGGTGGCTGCTGTCGGCTGACACAGCCAAAGTAAATGAGCAATTCTTCCCCAGTCTCTTGGAAGTGTGCGCTACTGTTGTTGGAAGCTAGAGTCAGGAGGGAATTCCACTATGTGTGCTGGCTTAATATTTTGCACACAGCACTTGTACGTTGATGTATATGTTTGAGTGTGTGTACACACACAATCAGTCAACAAGGTTGATGACAGATTCCCGTCAACTGTCAGGTGGTTTTTACATAGGTCAGAAATAGCCATGGGGCTATGGGAAGAATTGGGGGATCAAGTGTGGCACGATGGGGCTGGCATGATAACGGCACTCTGGGTCTGCTTTCTCGCTGGAAGTTGACAGCTCACAGATGATATCGCGTTTCCTCATCCTGGCACATCACCCTCATCAAAGTGCCCCCCAACCTTCCATCAGCCCATGCAGCCCTGCCTGTGTTGAATACTCCCTGGGTCAGAGCTAAACCGCAGAGGCCTGAGTAATCAGACCACACACGCTAAGGGAAATGGAGAGGAGAATGACGGTGTTATGGGAGTTTGTTGTTTGACAGTTAATGCTCTTCTGGGGGGGCAGGAGGGTGGTCTGTGGTTTTGGGATGAGAGGCTTTTTTGTGCAGTATGTGTTATGTGCAAATCTTTGAGATCCAGGGCCAGAAAAAGAGTGTTTTGGAGGAAGAAATAGACTCTTGTTAGTGAGGATGTCACTCATAGTGCTACACCCCAGATGTGTTGTAAGTATTTATTGAAATGGGCAAAGTGAAAAAGAACAAAACTGGTTGTAAAAACTATTTCATGCATTTCTTCTCTAATGTCAGATTTGTAACACAGCACTGTGTGAGCGCTCAGCCACGAGTGGTCATTTAAGGAACTGCAGTTTTTGGCTTCTGAAGTCAGCTTCATTTATTTAAACACCGTAAGATTCCACTTGTGGTCTCAGAAGTTAATGTATTTAAAAATATTTTTTTCTTTTTAAAGACTTTTTAACTTTTTGAGCATGCAAGTCATTTTCTGCTGGTTTAGAGGATCCAAGTATAGCTAGTTGTTGTGGATAAATGATATCTTTAGGTCATTGTCACTGGATTCTGGTTTTGCCGCCTGTCAGAGGATTTTGTTCATTACACATACAGACTGCGTATGTACAGTATAATGTGCAAATCATTGGCCTGCACTAGTGAGTTAAAAACAAACAGTTTCTGTCTTGCTGAGTTTTGGGGGAAAGTGTATAGAACAATGATCAAAAAATTCTTTTTACTTAACAGGAATGTCGAGACAAAGTCTTGAAATATTTGTGCGTAAACATGAAACAATGAAACATTGTATTGAGATTTGGTGCAAGGTAGAAGTGTGTGCATCAGTGCATGGTAACGTGCACACGGAAACGTACAGCGTGCTTGTTTTGTGATTAGCTTTGAGTGTACACGCAGCTCGGTGACAGCGATGTCAGCTGAAACTCGCCCTCCTTGCTCGTTTGCTCGTTCTCCCTTTTCTTTTCTTTTTTTCTGTGGCACGAGGGACTCGCATGCAGGGTGCACTTTGAAGTGGCTTCTGGGAGGCCGTGGAGCGTGCCGAAAGGTCAGAGGTTACATCAACTGCGCCTCCCTGGACCTCCCCAACCCCCCTCCTTTGCCCCCTTAAATCCCTTTAACCCCCGCGTACATACAGTCCTGTTTTCTTGTCAGTGCTACAGATCACTTCCAGACCCCCCCCTCAACCGACAAAGCAAGCCACGTTCTCCTGGTAATCCTGCTGTCAACTTTTGACTGTTCCAGTGTATTCACACCTCCCCACAACGTTGTGTCTTTTTTCTTTGTTTAGGTTACAAATGCCACACACACCTGAATAGGGCATTGCGGTTCGAGTGTTAACAGGATAGATTATGTCGCGTTCTATTTCCGTGTGTGAGAGAGACGTACATGTGGGCACGTGCGCCGCTTTTCAGGGGGATGTTTTGTTCTCCTCCCCGCTAACGCATAAGAATCTGTCGTTCGCTCGGCGAGGTGTGAAATTGCACTGTCATCCGCTTCACCTGTCAGAGAGGGGCCCGGCAGAATGACTCAGATCCGTTGGAACCCTCGCATTCTCTTCTTTTCCTGTTCTGGAGATTTGTATCTCGGCAGTCTCAGCATATCACCCCCATCCCCTCCTCAAGCTTAACATCTGTTTCTAGTGAGGGCCAGAAAGGGGGGATGTTGAACTCTTAAAACTAATTAGCGCATTACCAAATGCTCGAGTTAGAAGAGGCCTCGCAAGGCCCCCAGTTACTCACCCCACTCCACAACTCCTCGCTGCTTCCTGCTGCACTGAGCCCTACATCTCCCTGTGTCCCGGGGGGCCGGTTTATCACCCAGGACCAATTAGAGTAGGAAGTGAGGTCACTGACCTTCTGTCAGGCCTCATCAGCTCCTGTGTCACCTGAGAGGGGGCACGCCACCACAAGGAGTAATGCACTGAGAGAGGGGCAGCTGACATCCTAAAGGGGTATGCTGCTTACTTCAGCTTTTCATTATGTGTGGATTTTGGAGTCTTTTTTGTGCCAAATTTTTATCAAGGAGAGGCGTTGTATAGTCTGTTAAAACCAATAACACAGATAATGGTTTCCTTTCCACTGCAAAAACTGGGTCATTTCTGTTTACATTGCAGTGCTGGTCTCCCACACTCACAAGCTGATGTTGTAATTTTGTAACAGCTTCCATTAATAATGTAAATTTTTATTCAAGTCATCCAAAAAGAATGTGAATTAATGTGGATATGGTCTGCGAGTAGGGAGCTAAGAGGGTTGCTGTCATTGTGTTGGCCTACAGTGGAAATTTAAACACTGTGAAGGAGTTCCTGTGGGTATCAATAAAATAACCCTATACTCCGTGTACTCCGTGAACTTTATAGCAGCAAGGGCCATCGCTATAAAATCTTTTTTGCTACATGATTAATATGGCCACAAGAATGCACAAAAAGGATAATGTGGCAACTTGTATAAAAATATCAGTCAAAGGCTGACACGAACAAAGTTGCTAATTAATAAAAATAATTTTGCCAAACCAGTATTAAAGCAGTATGATCGGTATACTCATTTTATTTCATGAAGTTATAATAGAGTACCAAACTGTAGTGACTCAAACAGACCGACCGCAAACTGGAGGACCACCTGTGAGTCAAAGTGCAGCGGCGCATGCTAACCTAGCAGCTAGCATAGCTCTGAGCACAGAGAGTAGCAGAGAAGCTGCAGCAAGGGCAGACCACAAATTGGTAATTAAACTAAGAATGAAATCTCCTGTAACTCCAGGTGCAGTTAGCCTGTTCATACAGGCTAACTGCACCTGTGTGAGTGACTCAGTCTAACAAAGCTGGACTGAGTCACTTTGTTAACAAGTTTGCTGTGGGAATGACACTTGAGTTTTTCAGAAAAAACGCACAACAACAAAAGAAAGATGAATGCCGCCAGCAGTAGTGATGTTTCCTTAGTCATCCCTAAAGTGGGGAAGTGAGCTGTAGCTGCAGTGTAGTCTGATCGAACCGTCTCCGTTTGACATGGTTTTTTTCCTTGCTAACTACCTCTGAAGAAGCGACCAAATGAAGAAATGTCACTAGTTTCCAATGCTCTCGGTGGTAACCTGAAGTAATGCTCAGATTTCAACCTGCGCTAGGTTAAAGTAATCTATCAAGTTATGAGTTCAATGTTGCCAGTTTCACAGCATTGCATCCAGTATTTGTTCACACATTTTATTCACATGTTTATCCTGTAGTTACTGTTTCAATCTGCATCGAAGCCAAAACTCTGCGCTTTCTTGAGGCACACAAACTAGTGTGGGCTTTATTTGACTCTTTATCTTAAACCAGTAATATTGAATCTTCAGACGACTTCAGCATTTTATGTTTGTACTCTGTATTTAGAGAATGTGGCACCATTTTGAGTTTTTCTTGCGTAGTTTCGCAATGGGGGGAAAGTTTCCATTACAGCTGCACTACTGTGAACTATTTTACCCAGATAAATGTTTTCTTGCAGCAGGAAACCTGCAGAAGAACCAGACTAGGGGTGGGCGGCTATCTGCCTCCAAGCTCAGGGAGGAGAGAAAATGTGAGCGTGAAACCATAATGCTAATTTATGTATTTTTCTTTCTTCCTTCATGTTTCTGCTGCCATCATGAACTGTCTCAACAAAGGTAAGAAAAAACTACTGACGTATCTGCTGAAGCATTTTCCAACTCACGTCACCTCCCTGTCGCCACAATGAACCACGTGTCCTGTCACACATGTTCTTTACCTATTTCGCTGAACACCTTCTCATTCAAGTATAGTTAGTTTTTATTAGCATGCTTCTGCTTACTGATTCTACAGCACAACATTCAAGTCTGACATTCAGAACAGGAAGAAGTATGCTGTGTGGCTGCAAAATGTGGCCAATCCTTATACATTAACTGCTTTAATCACCACAGTTAAATCACTCATTAAATGTGCCCTGTGGAGTTTGCTCATTAACTGGCAAGCCTACTGTATATTTGCATTCAGCGATTCTCACGCAGAACGTCTTCTTTGTAACTTGGGGATTTTTTTAAGCTTTTCTTTTTTCATAAAAGGTGTTTAGCAGATTTGCGAGTATTTGAAGAGCCACATTCTTTAAATCGATGCATATTGCGAGCAAGATTGATGTGACATGGACACAATCCTTTGCATGTTAGTACAATCTGTTGATCAGCAGAATAATATAACATCGGCCTCGGGACGTTAAAGCAGGAACCTCTGGGGACTTCACAAATGTCGTTCAGATGTCCACTGAGGTTTGGTGCAAAACCTAGACAGTCCCTGTCGACCTACATATTACATTTTGGGGATGTGCTTGACTATTCAACCAGTGGATAGCATGTTAACTGCTGAGTCTGAAAGGTTGCCCAGTGACCTGCACTTGCCTATATTCTGTATCTGTGATGCATTGTTGTAAAAAAGCAAGGTGGAAAGTGCAATAGATGCAGACTGCTTTAACCACCATAGTTCTGCATGACTTTGATTATGGAAATGAGGTCTTCTCTGTAGGCTGTGTTAGACTAAAACACTATGCTGCAGCAATACATAGACACATTCTTCACAGATGTAGATGTTAAGAAGGCCAGTGGTGCCATCCATATAATCTGTGATGCTAGCACCATACCTAACACAGGTAACATTAGCCACAGTTGGCAAGCTAATCTGACACTGTGCACGTGAAGTGTTTTGCATGGGGCAAAGTTCCACACATTTCAGCAAGAGTTAGAATCACATTTCACTGTTGATGAATGAATACAGTTTCTAATTAGCTCTTAAACGCACATGTTTGGACACACAGTAATTAGCCCTCGCCATAAGACTGATCAACTGTTTTCTGACTCGTGGTTTTTCATTCCCCCTTCCTGTTTAATTGACTTTACTTTAAAGCATATGTTTATATCCTAGCATAAACAGCTAGTAACTATATGGGTGAATACTGGCTATGTTACTCTCACCTGTTTAAAATGTGGCTTAAAGTCATAATTAAGAGCGCGGCCCCTCAGAGTGACAGGTAGGTGCCATTTTGTGTTGTTCAGTGTTTGGTTGCACTAAGAGACGCTGTTCAGCTGTCATGTGAGTGCGTTTGGTTTTGACCAAGTTAGCTAGACACTGCTAGCGTAGGAAGAGAGCGCCCCAGCTCCTACCCTCACATTTAAGCATGGTCGAACAAACAAAAAGGCAAACACCTTCAGCACAACAAATCAAACGTTGATGTCACTGTGGGTATGCTCATCCTTTATATACAGTCTACCTGTGATATCAGTGAAAAAAGGTTGATATGCAGCAGCAGTAGCTTCAATATCTACTAGCTTCAATAGTTGAAGCTAGTAGAATAAGTTGATTAATTGCAGAATGTTGAAGTTCTAGTGAGTCAAATTCAATTTGAGAATGGTTTCATAGCATTTTGGAAAGACGCCCTCCTATTGTCCTGTTTTCTGTTATAATGGCTACAACACAGAGGAGTGTTTGACGCTCCCACTCCTCTCCTTCTGTCAAGTCTCCACTGCAGCACCTTAATTTGTCACCCTCTCTATCCTCCCCTCCCAATCATCCGTCTCTCTTCCTCCTCTTCATCCTCCACCTTTCACCTCTCTCACAAAAATCTCCACTTCTTTTTTTTTTTAAACTCCTACCAGCACAGTCTCCATAACTCCAACTCCTCCTCTGTACAGTTCAGGTTCTCTCAGCCCCATCTTCATTCTCAGGATCTCTGCTTCTTTTCTCCTCCTTCAGCGGCCTCCCTTTCCACCCCCCTGCTCCAGCCTTCCTCCCAGGCCAGCTCTGTTTGCGCCTGTTTACCTCCATCATTCCACCAGATGGTTTGTGTTAAAACTCTACGTCTGACAGCTCGGCTGATTTTCCGTTTTTTTCCCTGATATTATTTTAACATCGGGGGGATTACTCAGACCTGCAGGAACACAGAAGAAAGACAAGCAGGGGGTAAAAGGAAATTAAAATATGAAAAACCCCGATGTATTAAAAGCAATTATTCCATCATGCAAAGGGCAGCAGTCATCACTGGGCCCATTTTGGTTTGGTTCCCTGTGTTACTTTTTTTTTTAAATAAATAAAGGCACATATAATGTAATATTGATTTAAATCACATCTGTTTGGGTGATTTCATCCACCCCCTCTCCCTCTGCTCCACGTCTTTTGGAAGGGAAAAGGGGCCCGGGCTGCCAGAAATAATTGCTTGTTTGCTGGTATTTACTTAAAATCTGTCAAAGATGGAGAGAGAAAATGAGTAAGTGCAAGAGTAAGAAAGGGAGACGTAGAGAAAAAGAGAAACCCTCGGCCCCTACACAGATCATTATCTGCCAGTTGTCTTCCTGCTGCTGACAAGGAAGTATGTGCATATGTGCATTCCTTTCAATGTATACTGTACATGTTGGCCATCGAGTCACAGCAGAGTACGATGCTTTACTATACGGATACTTTGGTGCAGGAAAAAATGAAAATACAAACTTAATTTCCAGAGTTTAAAGTTTACAAAATTGCAGCATATGGTCAGCAGGACCGTCTAAAATCAAAGGCAAAGAAATGCCAACCAATAAATCTGCTTAAAAATCAGAAGAGAAAAGTTCTTTGGAGCTGCACAGTGTTTAAAAACATCACCATGAAATCAGTCCAGTTATACCAGTTATGTCTGTGCACTCATTACAACCGGACCTTCTAAAGGTCGTTTCAATGGAAACGATTTGACATGTGACTGGAGCTAACTCTGTGTACAGCTCGTCAAAACTTCTTTTTGTTTTACTTATGGTTCCCAAATGTTTTATGCTTTTGGTGTTAACATGGCAACAACATGTCCGACTTCATCCATTTTCACCTAAAAGCTACATTTCACACTAGACTGATAAAATGCAGGAGATTGAGAGATCTTCCTTTGCAAACAGAGAAAGCAGATGAAACTCGAGTGGTTCATTTTTCACGGTGATAATCGTTTTAAAGCCAGCTCCACACTTTCATCACACCGTGTCTTCTGTTCACTAATGAAAATCTCAAGATGCTGAAAAAAGGTTTTGTTTTTTAAAGCAAAGGTGCATCATTGGTGTTTCTTAGCAGCAGATTTACAGTTTGTTTTCATGCAGTTTCCATAATTTTTGATGCAATTCTTGCAAAGTCAAACACAGTGTCTGAATTCCTATTCACTCACTAAGTGGAGTGCTTCTCGACAGCTGTGCACTCAATGCTGCCTCCGGAGACCAGAAGCTATAGTGGAGCAGTGATTAAAACATTAGACCCCTCTATATATATTCCAAATACAACTGGCAGCATTTAGCTGACACCTACCGAGAAGCTTTTCAGTGCACGGGGGGGACAGCTTGTGATTTAATGTTCCTGAAAAGATGCCTTTTCTCTTTTATAATAAGCCAGCAGCCAAAAACGTGCTTATTGCTGAAAGTTAGATTTTCTTTTAAAGAGTGGAAACAGGGGAAACAGCTATTACGACTCTGATAATGTTCTGTTTATTGAGCCATTTTTCTAGCATGTTTTCAGCTAGCAGTTACGCTAATGTGCCGACTGTTTTCCAGCACTAGTTTAACACACCAGTTTTTCCGTCATAGGAAAAGAGGTGTGTTTGTTAAAATGCAAACCTCTCCAACTTCCTGTGAGGAATTGAATTTGATGACTCACTTGTAACTCACAATCGTAAGTTACAACTATTCAAGCCTAGCTTGTTTTGTGTGTTGCCTGTGAATGACCTGCTCCTTCCTAGCCTGTTTAATCTTGTGCCATAGCTGTTTGATTTCCACTGAGCAGCATTAGTCAGATTATCGTGCTGCTTGTTTGGGAGGCCGTATTCTGCAGGCTGACTGAGCAGGTCTGCCTGACGCTTTGGCTTCTGCCAACGCGCTGTTCCCACTGTCTCCCTCCCTTCCCCTCATCCTGCTCCCTTTCCCCTCCTTCGCTCAACTCGTTCCCTCCCCAACGAACCACAAACAATAAAGCCTCTGTTACATTTAACCTCCTCACGTGTTTCCCTTTCTCCTGCTATCCCTCCCTACTTCTGCCTCTTACTCACTTGTTGCTTTCCTCTCTCCCTCTCATAACATTGTAGCTGTTTGGGTTCTGTCTTTGGTCTGTTACTCATATCCCTCGGGTGTTTTGCGACTTGTTTTGTGGGCTTGGACCATGCAGCAGAACAAAGACAACACACGCAAACTTGGTCAGGCCACCGCTAACTCTTCCACTCCAAGCCAATGACAGCAGTGATTAGTATCTCATAACAGCTTAGATTGTGTGGAGAGTGGGTGTGCTTGCGTGCACGTTAGCTCGTACAATACCCTGGCAGTGGCATTACCACTCATCAGAGCCACACAGCAGCAGAAGCAGCAGCAATGGCATCGGGACAGCAAACAGATGTTGGCCTAATCTTCCCCTAATGAGATTGGTCCCTCATTCCTACGTCTTTATGGGAGCAGCAAGCTGGCAGGCAGGCAGGCTGACACTGTAGCTCTTTATGAGAAAACCACCACTGAGACAGCACATGCCTAGTAGGGTGTACGAGAGACAAGTGTAGTATTAGGCAGGTTGCAGTGTGCCGAAGAAGGTTTTCATTTGCTAGTTGAGTGGGCAGATGGAGAGGCCAGCAGGCAGGTAGGATGGTAGTCAGACGTGTAGTAATTCACAGGATGTGGAAGGCACGGAGGGCAGGCTTTTATCCAATGGCCTTCACTGGTCAATTAGATTAGGGCACTGTACAGCAAAGTACAGTTAATTCTCCAGATTAACATCATTGCTGGTTGTCTCAGCCCACTAAACCAATTCACTTTTTCCATTTGGTGAATTTCATTACACAGTACATCAAGATCCGAGTTGAAACATTGCGGGTTGTTTTCTATAACAGCAAATTGGATTAGATAAGAATAGATAATTTTTTTAAGTGTGGGTTCAGAAACATCTGTGAGGCTGACATTGTTTTCCGACTGTCTGGATTGACTTGTCTGGCACTGATATCAGACACGATGACTAAACAGAGAGCAGCGGTAGTACGTACTGACACAACCTTCAGCTTGCGCTAACTGGTTTTGCTAGCGGCCATCTTTGCTGCTCTACCTTGTTCCTGTGCAGAGACACCTGCTGGTCTTGCTCCGAGCCAGCTTCTTTACTCTGTATTTATTTTGTCCAACCCTGTCATTACCCTAGAAACATATTCAGTCGTTGGGGAAGAACATCACAATATTTTTAGGTCTGGGCAGCTCGTTGTCCCTTCTGGTTTTGCTCTTGTTTTTTCTAATTTGCCAACTTGTGCTGTTTTTCTTTCTCTTGCCTCTTGCTTTTCCTCTTTCCGCTACTGCAACATATGCACACTGGCAGCGCAGCAGTCATAATAGCAGGGTTAGAGTGCAGGGCCGACCACTGGACAGTGTTTGTACAGAATGCTCGCGTATGTCAAACCTGGCTTATTGAACTTAGACCGCAGCCTAAAACAGCCCACAGCTCAGAGCAGCACAGAAATGCTCTGGGCACACACAGGAGAAACACGCTCACACACTTTTGTGCATGCTCAAACATATGCAGCATATTTATATGTATGCATACATATGCAAAGACATGCATGCGCTGACAGGGGTTAAACAGTGCGCTCTCTAAAAGAACGACCTCACTTGAGCCATTAGGAGACTGCAGGCAGAGTGAAAAGCAAGCAAACAGAGAGGGGGCGTGTAGAACGCACACAAAATGACACATGAGAGAGTTTGTGTGACGCATATTAATTTTCATGTAAACTGATATACCTGCTGATGATCAGCTTTCACCTTGTGGACCCTGATGACCTTAGCAAGCATACTTAACACATGTTGTTCGACATGAGCGCGCAGGCTGAGCGACCGTGGCCGCTGATCAGCGAGGTAATGTATCAGTCGTCTTTTTAATTCAACACTTGGCGGTCGTGTGTTGGGAGCGGTGTTGTGCTCGTTAGCTGGCAACACAGGCGTATGTAATCACTTTTTTATTAACGGTCAGCAGTTAAATTACAGCTGCAGTAATAAGCTTTTAATAAGCGATCACCAGAAAAGCACTATATAAATACCACTGCGTTTACCATATGCCATCCAGGCCTTATGGTATAGGATTGCATAGTACTGGGTGAACCAGATATTTCAAACATCAAATATTTCACGTTCACACATTGTGTTTGCAGGTTGATACGTTAGCTGCTGGTTAGCTTCTGCAGTATAACATGCATTTGCGCGCTTAAAGAAAGCTACTTCTTAAGTCTTTCTTAGATTTATTTTAATTGATTCCTAATATTTAAACTGTGCAGTGAATATGAGAATATTGTGCGAGCTGGAGGTTTGAAGTACAAATGATAAAGCAGATGTATCACATCTCATGTCTGCATTATTTAATTAGTGAATGCATGTATTTTAAATCAAACACTCGCCCACATATTCATAAACCTAACAAAGTAGCTCCATCCAGCCAAACACTGGAAATGAAACATCAACAATTAAAGTAAAGAGAACGTCTGAAAAACACATGTCTTTGGGATGAAAGTGCTCTGATTCATGCCACTTCCATCTTTTCCAACTTCCCACTGTGGACTTTTGGTCACATTTTTTACTTCCTCATCTCACAATGTGCTGTACATCTGTAAGTTTGTGTGAGTCATTCATTGTGGCCTAATGTGCTCCCAGGTCTCGGTCCGGGATCTATTCGAGACTAGACTCCACACAGCAACTATAGCAGCTCTTTGAATAGACCGTAAAAATCGTTTGTCTTTTTCATGTTTACAGCCTTTGAATAAATGCTCCTCCTTAACCAGATTTATGGACAAGAGTGTGTTTTCCATTCAAGGCGGACGATGCCCAGATGATTGCCCCGTTACTTTAGGGATACTCATCCAGCACTATATAATGTCTATACAGCCCTTACACGATCCTTAAGGGACACTCAGTGCCCCGCAGTGTGTGAAATTTGCCCCAGATAATCATCTCCTTCTGGGACACAGCCACTTTCATCACCAGGCCTGTTTTACACACCATTTACCAGAGAGAGAGAGAGACGTGCCTCGGCGACCCCTCAGCTCTAAAAGCTTTAACGCCTTTGCTGAAATGGATGTTCAGAAGAACATTTTCTCCTGTGCTTCTCTAACTCATACAGTGAAGCACAGCTTGGTAGTATACCAGTGGAGTGTAGATGGGAGACCACAAAGCTGGAGTAATGTCTTTTTCCAATTAACGGCAGGTCCTCTTGGGAATTGTCTCTCTAGGATAACGGATCGCGAGGTCCCTTGCAGCCCCTCCGCTGACTCTTTTTTTTTTCTACCTTCTCTTTCCTTGATCCATCTCTTTAGCCCCCCCTGTCTTTCAATCTCCCACACAGCCCTGCTCCTCTCTACCCATCGTCATTGTGTCTTAAATCACTCTTTCCGCCTGATTTTGTCTCAAAGGTGATTGAGGAGGTTCTCGCTATAGATGAGAAAAGGCTCTCAATAGATGAAAGGAACTGTGTAGAATCAACACATTAGACAACCTTGCTGCTCCACTCCCCCTTAAAGTAACAGAATGATGCAACACGCTCTCTCACACGTATGTGAGGGAGAAGGAGTACTATGCATTAAGATATCTTGCCTGTGGGAGGAGAGGTACGCCAACAAGTGGGGAGATGAATAGTGCTAAGGCTTGTTAGACCACATATGAGATGGGAATGAGGCTGGTTCTTTCCTTCCTCAAAGCTCAGTATGAAATAGATCTCCTTTCAGCTGAGATGGAGCGTTTTAATGTGTGATTTGTGTGCGGGTACCATTGTGAGTTCAGGCATCTGCACAGACGTCGTCGGAGTTGTGATAAGAGAAAGATTTCTGCAAACGGTTAAATCCATGTTAACCACAAGAGTAGCATGCCATGGATGCATGTACGGAGGTATACTCGGACACACGCCCGTGCGTATAACTCACTGTGGTGTCCTGAGCCTGTGTGGCCCAGCACTGGGATGTGGAGTGAAGCAGGAAATGTGTGAGCCATGAAGGCATGTGTTTATGCTGGCTGCAGTCGCCCATCACCAGCCAGAGGGAAAACAGACACCAGGGCCGCTCCGCTTGCTCTCCATCTTACTTCTTCTCCTCCAAACCCTCAGCGTGATCTTTTGTCACCTCTGGGTCTCCAAGATTTCAGCTCTCGCACAAGTTTCTTTATTATTCCTCTGTTTTTCCTTCTCATTGTTTTTCTTCACTTCTCGTCCTTGAAAAGCAGGCTACAAAAACAAATCTGCACACTACATGTCAGATATTATAGTTCTTTTAATAACACAAAGCTGGTCTTTAATGTGCACGGTTCAAAGAGGGACATTATCGACAGAAAATCTGTTCCAGAAATAAATACTTCCAAAACAGCTCTCCACCACAGCAGCAGAAGTAACCCCTGTGGGGACCCTCTATTGGCTGTAAAGATGAGCTGTTTAGATAATGACACTTATAAATAAAAGTATGAATACTCATTAAAGACAAATAGTGAAGCAGTGAGGCAGTGTTAATAAAAATGAAGATTTAATAACCCACTAATAATCCAAAAATACATAAAGGCTGACTTACAGAACTTGGCTAAATTTCTCACTGTTGTTGGCTGGAGCCCTGAATCAACAGTTTGCTCTCATCGAGGCGATTTTTCCTCAAGCTTTGGACAATAAAGTTTTGGACAATAAAAGTCCCGTCACACAGTTGAATGGATTTCAGTATTTCTCTGTTTGTAATACGGCTGCATTAGCCTAATCATTCCCTGATGTTTCCTATACTCTGTGTAACTTTGTATGTGTAGTGCAGTGACCCAGCAGCATGCTTGATTGTGATCTGCACTCCGTTATGGGTAGGTGTTGGAGCATGGTGTGGCAGGCCAGTTATCAGAAACAATGCGAGGAATATATGCACAGAGTGGTTTCAGAGTTTTGTCCACCTTTGTCTATAGGATAAAACACTGAAACCAACTAAGATAAATTGTGAACTGAACCTAATGTTTCAGTCAGGGTCACTATAGTCAAAAGAAGATTAGTTCCATCTGCTGTAATTTAGATTTGGCATCATAGCTCAGTGGAACCTCCCCACGTTTCCACACATATATGGAAATCAGAAAGAGCTGTGGCGAGACCCCCTCACAGCGCAGGCATCAGTCACAACAGATATGACATTGAGTCAGAGACGGGATAAAAAGGAGCTGGGGTGGAGTTAGGTTACAAAGTGGCTTGCAGATCTTTAACAGCTAAATAGCGTACACTATGAGATTTACCAAGTTGAGCTATCAGCCGATGTTGAGATCAGTTGAGTTTGATGTTGGTTTTATTTTCTTTGGCTGCCAAACGAGCGCCGTTCTCTAGGTTTGGAAGGATGCTGATTGCTGATTGGCATGTTTTGGCTTGGCAACTTATACTCCAGGTTTTGCAGACCATGATCATTTTCTGTTCCACCTCGCAGTCTTGCCTCACTTATCTTCATCACTGTCACATGCTCTCAAACAGTTCGTCTCTCTTTGATGTACTCCTTTGCTTTGGGTTTTTAACTTTGTCCATCTACTCTTTGCTTTTGTCACAGTGCGCCTTTGACTTCTTTGCTTCTTTTGGTTCCACGATGCAGCTACTGACACTGCCAAGTATTCTTCTGGGGACATTACAGTGGAGACAGTTGAAGGAGTTGACGGAGCGATCAATCAAGGGTCCCTGTTCGAACTTGAACCGGGGGTTGTGGTTTGCCATTGGTCCCTTAATTTATCCTCGAGTTCGGAAACTTTACTTTCCATACTCTAAGGCAAACCGACATCTACAGCAGACTCCTTCTAATTTTTGCCGAAGTTAAACTTTAGTACTTTGTGAGCATGCATGAAGACACTTCCCTCATAAATATTTATTCTTCCCACGTAACTGAAACTCCTGTAAAGCATTCGGGCCTCTGTCTCCTGCTGTTACACATGTGTCCAGGCTAACTGTGAGCAGAAATGTTCTCCTTCAGACAAAATAAAATCCTAAATGTTCAGATTTTTAGTTATTTTAGTTTTTCCAATTGAAATAAGTTCGAACAAAGTGTCCTGAGGCAACTCTGGCTTTCATATAGCACGTTCACAAGTGTTGATTGTGCTAAGGCTCACTAATAGAAGCTAACTTTTCCAAACACTTGACCTTCATCAAGTTGAAATGGACAATTTACCACAAGCTTTGCTGGATCTGAGAGGGTTTAGGATAGAAAAATGTTCTTGCATGAGAACCAAATGGTACATGAGGTGTGGGAGAGGACTGATGTTATGGGTGACGATAGTGATATTAATGTGCTTTGAAAGAACAGGAAGTGAACACACAGTTGACCTTTAAGACTTTCTGATATTCTATCTCTGTCTCTTTTATCTGCCTCTTCTCACGAACACACCATTCTCCTCATTAAAAAAAGCACCTTTGGCCCGTCCGCGTAGCAGCAGCCTGTAAGAAAAACAGAGGGAAGAATTAACGGCAAAAAGAGTTATGAGGCAGCAACGAGGTTATGTTTGTAATGAAACAAGTGTGTCATCTTCTGGCTGCACAAAGCACTGGATGGGGAACGGGGTGTAAAGATCTCTCAGGCATGCAGAACGCCAACTGAGAAGTTTGAAAGCTTTAGAAAGACAGACTGTCAACAAATGGCATCGTTACTATTTGATGAGTCTCAAAAGTGCCTTTCAGCTTATGTTTTGTTCTTTTTTTCTGGTGCTACAGTCAGAAAATGTGTTTTAAAAATGTACAGTGCAGAAAAACAAAGCAGACCTCTAATCCTGTGCCTACCTGCTCTCACTCTTCCTCTCCCCCTCTCTGTTTGATATCATCCTCCATCGTAAGCAGCTGATAGTGATGGAAAATTGGTCAATACAGATAGAGATACAGGCTCATCGGCGGCTGTGCAGGTCAGCTCGGGCGCAGATAGATTTAGCGGACCAAGCACGGTCAATGTCAGTGGGATCTGTGAGGCTAAGTCCCAGTGAGCGTGTGGATCCCGGTGATTGAGTGATTGAGCGCTTAGCGTTTGAGCCTGTGGACAGCCCAAACAACTTAATCCCCACCCCCACCATCACTAACGTCCCACCAGCCCCAGCCCACTCCATCCCTTCTCTAACTCCAGATCAAACAGCAGAGAGGGTTGAACGGAGGCAAATTTAGAGGAAAGGGCTTTAGCTAAGGGGAAAAAGAAAAAGCTCCTTAATGATTTAATCATGGAAGATACTTATTTGCTGTAATATGAGGGTTGCCGCTCAGCTCTGTACACTGTGTACAAATCTCTGTAGGCCAGCGATGTGTGGCTGATGAGGACGGGAGAGTTTGTGATTATGGAGTTGGATTAAAAGACGAGGTTGTGCTTTTTTGATTGGGGACAAAGTCGGAGTCGGAGGTCAGGCGCACTGGTTGGAAATGGGATGATCCTTTACGGAGAGAGGATATCCACTTATAGTTTGAGGCATGCAACCTTGTATTGTTACCACTGCTTTTTCATACTTGAAAAAGTAAAGTATCCTAGGGCTGACCACCAGGATGGGTCTTGATATTTTTCCTGTGTTTAGTATTGATGGTTATCTAGAATCAACCGCTGGAATCAGATGCTTGCCTTTTCTGACCTTGTCAAATTATAATTTCAGGGTTGGGGGTTTTGCTGATTTTACACTGCATTTCAAATAATTTAATAAGTTTGTATTAGCATTAGCATTGCTCATTATATTATAAGGTTCCTGGGCCATTTAAAACAAAATAGTATACCAGATGTGCACATGTGAACATATTAAAAATGGTTGTGATGTGTCTCTCTGAAGTGAAGTGTTTGCACACCAGATGACTGATTAGCTGTTCCATTTTAAAAACTTCTCAAGCACCTTAACCACGCAAGGCAGTTTAACATTAATGTACCCATGTAAATACAAAGTAACTCCACAACAACAATAAACTCGGTGTCTCATAAGAATCTGCTGCTCTTTGCATTAGCATTGTTGTCTGTGCTGCAGTGTTCTTCATGCCGGCTGATAATTGGTTGGTGATCCTCTTTCTTCATCTGGGTAGCCAAGATGATGACTCACTTTCTTGACTGTTATAGATACACCATCTGTGTAGCGTGCATGTAGCCGCACTTGTCAGTGTATGAACGCATTCACAATAGCAGGTTTACGTTTGGAACAGAGTGGTAAATGTGGCAGATTTGGCTTTGAGCTGCTTTACTAACGAAGAGCTGCAGCTACAGAGTACAGGCGATAGTCTTAGTTATTGATCAGAAGTCGTGGTTTTACTGTGCACATGATGGTTACAGCACCACAGAACCTGCTTTTTGGCTGTTAAATATGGAAAAGATCGCTGTGTGTAATGTATATCTGACAAATAAAGGCTCCTATAAAAAGAAAAGTCTGGTAAACTAATTTCAAAGTTTATATATTTTCAAACTTGTAGTCCTTGAACCCAGAAAGGGCTTTTTCTTTCCTGAATGCGGAGTTTCACTTCACAGTTTCTGTAAAGTAAGTTCTCTTTTTCCCCAAATTAACACTGATGTATTTGAGAAGTTTGGATTCCTTATAATTATTCTTAAACTAAACAAGATTCTGCTGTTTGGCATCAAGCTCACATATTGATTTCTATAGAGCAGAGTTTCCTCGGTGGAGCCACTTTGGTGTACGAAGCCAAGTCTGGCTTGTTGTCGCTCGGGTTCACACACCTACACATGCATGGTCATGAGTGGATCATATAGCTGGAGAATAATCCATCTAAGTCCCTGAGTCCTCACATCAGAACTGTGTGTGGGTAGTCTTTATGCTCTGCTAAGCAAGCTTATCTTCTCTGTTTGAGCTGTAAAGCCAAAGGTCTTAAAGGTGCTCATGTCTCAGAGGCCCTCTGCCTCTGACCTCGGAGGAAGACTGAGACTTGCTGTCTTTGCACTAGTGCAAACTGAACAGTATAGAAAATATAGTATATTTTAAGAAATAACACAGATTTTTATTTCATTTTTCACTCAAATGTTAATGCTTTCGTGCTGCTGTAAAGAGAGGAGCCCCTGGATGTTGCACACTGCGCACAGATTATGGCAAATAAGCCGCTATGATGATGATTACTGGAACTGGATCACCGACGTTGATTACTGGCCATGCATGCGGCACATGGAGGTTAAAATAGGAGTTCGTGTGGAAAAATCTCACAGTGATCATGAAATTGCCACCTTTGTTTCTTCACCGACGTTGATCTTGGCTATTCTGGCCTCATTTAGAGCTCTGCTGACTTAACGTTTTGATTGGAATAATCAGGGCCTTCCATGAAGGGCAGAGCTATTTTGCTCTCTGATTCAGTGTTACTATTTCCAATCTGTGGTTCCTCTTTGACTTGCCTTTGCTAAATGAAGGAGACGGTGAATGTGAAAAAAAGCCTTGCCAGTATGCTTCCTGTAGGTCAAAGGATGAGGAAGAGGTGAAAAATGAGAAGGAAAGAAGAAAAGAGAAAAAGAGGAGAAGAAAGGCAGGCAGAGCTGAAGTAGAAAGATCCAACTTCTCAGATCGCACCAATTACAGGAACCTTCAGGAGCCAGTGTCTGCAAAAAACATTAGCAGCCCTTCTCACATCCTTTCCCCGCCTTTGCCTTGGCACGCTGTGTCTTTTGCTTTCCGTCCCTCCTTCATCTTTCTCTTTTCTTTTTTCCGTTTTATCTTACGATCCCGGTGGGGTTACTATTGGTGAGGTACTTAGGTCCTGCACTAAGTTTTCCCCCAGTGTGAGAGTGCGCTCTCACACAGCAACTGGGGAGCCCTGAACCAGCATTGAAGCATTGAAGCGCTCATTGTAGCTGACTGGTAAAAAAGCAAGTCGATTGCAATTCTTTTGGAACCAAACACAGCAACGAAAGATTTTCTAGCTAATACCTGTCAGGACGTCGTAGTCCTGGTTTTTCACAGCGGTAAAAACCACTACAGTGGTAAAGTCTTACTTGTTGCAAGAAAAAAGACTTGAGGCTAAAGCTTGATATTTGAGGTTAAAAAAATATGCTTGTTCTCAGTTTGTGATCCATTAAAGATTTCATTAAAGATCATTTTTGTATTGTAACGTTGTATGATTGTAGCAATGTTTAATTTAGTTTTTTTCCAGTGTGTCTGGCGTGTATCAGAATCTGAACACTTGAGTAATACCAGCGGAAAGTATGTATCCGTATGTGTTGGTAATTCTTGAAAATAAAGGATGAAGCTCCTAATGTTAAAATGTGATGGCACTGAAGAAAGGTGTCCATTTAAATGATTTCTACAGTGTCGCAACATAAACCCAGCTTCTAACCAGCTCCTGTGTTTGCCGGTAGTTTGTATAAAAAGTGCTGACCTGTCTGCAAACACTCGCAGACTATTCACCAAGCACTAATAAAAGTGTGATACCAAAACAGAGAGTGCTCATTTCAAAAGTTGCACCTTTTTGAAGTGCAAATATACATTGTTGGTTAAGAGTGCTTCTGTTGCTAACAACTGATCTCAGCCTGTGTGAATGAGACCCAAGGAACTTCCACATTGGCAAGTTGTCTTTTTGCTCTCTTGCTACAAACTGTAAAGCTAAAATCAAATCCTTCTGTGGAGATATCACTTTTTACTTAACTACATCTTTTTTTAAAACCCTCCAAATGTCAGAGTTTGGCAGATTTATTGCAGAGCAGATTGCATTGCTGGCTGTTGTTCTTCTGACCCCTGATGATAGCTGACGCAGATGTAGGACAGTGGCTGCGTGACTCACAGAGGTACTGATGGGATGAGAGGACGCAGAGCGAGCGCGCTCAGATCTCTGTGGGATTCTCTGAACACTATTACTGTACCCTAAAGACAGGACGAGTCCCTCTGTGGGGCCCGCAGAGCGCAGAGAAAGGCGTTGTTAGGACATAGATGACTGACATGTTAGTGTTATCTCTCGACTGTGCTGGCCAAGCATGTTTGCACATCTGGGGTAACATATCTGTGCTGACCACAGAGGTGGTGATTAAATGTAATGACTTAATTTTTCTCCTGGGAGGTTGGGTAACATAAGAGAGGTTTACTGGAGGCATTCAAGCTCCGAAGGCTCACAAGTGCAACTAAATCTGGCTCTGGCATGGAAATCTCGATAGTTCAGAAGTGACCATTGCAGAAGGCATGGTCTCCTCTTCAAGAGACATTAAACTGAGATTGTCCAATAATAGGGGCGCCTCTGTGTTTAAGAACTCTAGAAGGAAGTCCAGAGTTTCTGCTTTAAGCTGCTCTTTTTCTTTGTGCCTTTCAGATATTGTTTTTTTCCTTCTTTTCTTTTTTTTTAGTCCAACATTTTTGTGTAGGTGCGGCGAGCAGCCCACATCTGCACTTTTTTTTTCTCTCTCTCTCTTTTTTCGGCCAGCGGAATTTGAAACTTAAGCAAAATATACAGGTCCTTTCATCAAGCCCTGCCACGGTGAGGAGAGAGGAGGGAAAAAGGTAGAGACAGGGAGATGACCATTAGTCTGTTCTTCTGCACTCTAATTTCACTGGAAGATAAGTGAAATCACATGTTGGCAGCGATTCGGGGGGAAAATACAGAGCAGAAGAAGAGTGAAGGGAAGGAAAGTTTCAGATAGAGGCAGAACAGCACTGCACAGGCAGACCTAATGTAAAATACATTTTATAACAATAACACGTAGCACGCTGTAAGACTATGGGATTGCTAGACGACAACACGTGCATCTGTTCTAAATAAGCAGGCGTTTGTTTACACCCACTATGTTATTTCACATTTAGTTAATGTGGTCAGCAGTGTTAATGTACATATAAAAATACAGTATAGATTAGGTGAACGTCTGAGTGCCCTAAAGTGTTTCCATTTGTTAGCAATGACACAAACCTCTTAGCAAGTCCTTCCCTATTGATAACCAGCAAATATGAAGAAACAGTAGCGTCACGTAGAGTCACGTTTGTTTTCCCCTAATGAATGTAAGTCCAATATTCATGCTCCATTTAGCTCTCGTTCTGCCTCCACTAACTAATGAGGGTAATATCTGGCCCTTTCGCAGCTAAATGATCCGCTGTGTTCACCAGCTAGTTGCTAATTTTTCTGTTGTTTGGTGCTGGATTGGTTTATGGAAGCTATTCTGCTGTAAATTGTGCTATGAGGGCGTATAACATAAGAGCATGACAAGATGCTATGGAGCTGAGAGTTGAGTGGAAAATTTCTGTGGCGTTTGCCACTACAAACAGCTGATTTCTCACTTTAGCAGTGATCAACAAGAAAAAACAATATGGAGTACGGCTGCGTTAAGCTTTGTAACACAGCACTGTGGGCTCTCTAGCAAGTCTCATGTTACGCAGCATATCATGGTGTCATCATGTTGCCTAAAAACCACCAAAGGTACAAAAATCACAGAGCAATGGTACTCACGCATATGCATGTTCTGTTTGATGCTGTTTGATGAAGTACCTCCAGGTTCTGTGTATGTCAGTTGAAGTGTCTTTGTTACCCAGTGGCATCTGAAATCTTCTTTCCAAAGACCTAATTCAAGATCAAATGAGTGTTTGTGTTTTGAAATCAGCATTAAGACAAAGAAAGAATAGTGCCCACTTTACTCCACAGTCTACAAGTCTCAAAGTAAACAAAGTATTTCTCCTTTAATTACTCCAGTCACCTTGTGTTGCATGTGAGTGTGCAACTGCAGAAAAGAAGGATCTAATAAAACGGTTTAATAACACCAGCTGTGTTGTTCTAAAATGAATGTGGACCCTTCTTTGTGTCACTGTAAAAGGAAAATGTGGGTTGCCTACACTTTAGTCTCTTTAACTTTGTTCTTTTGGTTTTCGGTTCTGGTTAATGACATGTTGTGAAAGCTGTCACAGAATGGGTTAAGGAAAAAACTCAAACATATGTGTAGGTCTTAACTAGGGCTGTTCGATATAACGATATATATCAGATGATGATATAAAAACATCTGTCGTTTCATTTTACGCTATCGTTTGTTTCGTGGTGTCGCAAAATAAACTGTTTACAGCAATATTTTTTCATGGTTCTGATGTCACTGTAGTTATTATTAATTTCTTAAAGTTCTCTCTTTCTCTTATATTTAATATACTGTAACCACACTACGGACGGACAAGCGCCTGTTTTTATGCGTTGTCGTTAGCAACAACGACAGTAAAACTATCGCGTGTCCGCTTGTTTATGTTCCACATAAACCTTTCACAATAAAGCTCAAGATCCTGTTGAGACTTTTCAAAATAATCATGAATCACGTGAAAGATGCAGAGTATTTACGGATGAGAAGTAAAAAAGCTAAAAAATAAACCTTAGACTCAAACGTTAGAACAGGCTTTCCCCCGCAGCACGCCGTGTAATGAATACAAAGAAAACGGCGCCGTTACAACTTATGTCTAAAAATGTATCGTTTCATGCATCGGTTAAAACACTCGACTCCAGCTACACGACGCGCAGCTGGAAACACTTCACGCAAGTCGAGCTGCCCGAGATTCACAGAATTTACAGAAAATGTTAAATTTTTGTGATTTATATCGTTATCGGACGATAGATGTCTGATATCGGGATATGAGATTTTGGTCTTAACAGTCTTTGTCATGTCCTAGATGCATCAGTCAGTTTTGACCTTTCAGGAGACGCTGTTTGTGCCCAAACCCAGCTTTTCTGAAAGAGACTACGATGACAGGCAGTAGCTGGGAATGCATTCATAAAAACATTTCTAGAAAGGTACTGATGCCTTTGCTCAAGGGTTGCAGACTAACGCATTTTCTCCTGCGTTTCTTCAGCCAGCTCAGAGAATTAAGCCTTAACAGATAAATTTGAAAGCTTATCTCTCAGTTGGGCTGCAGCAGACTCTCTGCTGTTAATGTGTCCTCAGGTGTAACAGTGCCATCTGACATAAACCTCCACTGATCTTCTGACTTCTACACTGCAGCAACTCAACCCTGCATTTCATTTTACCTGACATCCACCGCCAGTGCACGCCTTACAGCCTCTCCTCTTTAACTGTCCCTTTGTTGACTGGCCTTCTCTTGGATGGCAGCCTGCGACACAGACAGTGTGAGTGATCTTCGTGAGCGGCATTTTGCCACCCCTCCTTCGCTCGTTCGCTCTAACCTTTCTTTAGTTTGCACCGCCGACGGCCCTCTAATCCACAGCGATGTATAATCCAGTCCCCGGTGCCAGTGGTAATGCAGGCTTAATTTCATTATGAAGTTTAATGGGCATAGCAACAGGCCGGGTTACATGACTATAATGCAGTGTGGGTCTCACTTTGGGGATAGTTCCCCGAGGCATTCACAGTCTCAAACAATTACTTCCCCCTTTCCTCTGAGGTCCTATTATTCCAGCTGTGTGTGGAGCAGAACTGAGGTCCTGTCAGTTTGTCGATCAATCCACAAGCTTTGATGAATTTCTATTGAATTGGCTCATCCACACACAGCAGATTGTCTTTGTGTGTCAGTGAAAGCTTTCAGCAGCAATGGGATGAAAGCTTGACCAGGAATCAGGTCAAGAAAACGTCCTTTTTTACATGGTGCACAGCACAGGAAATGGTCTTCTTTAGTTCTCACTGCTGGAAATCCTCCGTGGGGTTTAACCGATGGCTTAACTGATGCCATGCACACATGACAACCAGTCTCTAGCAGTAAGGGCAGCAAAATATTCGCACATCAGCAGACTCTGACATTTTGTGAAGTCTTGTTATTGATCAGAATAGTTTGCAGTGTTCTTTCATTTTGTTTCAGAAAAGCAGCGATTAAGTGATACTTTTCACCACTACAGATATTCACAGTCTTAACTTTGCACTGGCAGATTTGAAGCGGTTAGACAAATTTTCCACAATCGAACCCAAACCCCCCCCTTTCTGCTTCCATCCAGAAATTTTACGCTGGAAAAACAGAAACTCTAAAGCCTGTTTACATCTTTAGACGATGGATTGCATCATGCACTGTGATCACAACGTTAACTGCCTTATCCGCCTCCACACACATTTCAGATTCATACGTTCAGGGACGATCGCACAGAAAACACACATGTACCCACAAAACTATGTTTAGACATGAAAAACAGAGCATTTATGACACGGTGGGTTTCTTTTCATGGGGGTACTTTATAACGTCTTCTCAAGATTGCATTTGTGTGAGCATGTGTCGGATCAGTTCTATCTGGCCCCGGAGGATTGTGCTAGAAGATGACGAACGATGTACGGTGGACCGATGATAAACGCAGACTAAGTTTTACTGGATTTCCTTTTTAGTCCACGGTTTTGGCCAGCGCGCTGACTTTCCCTCCGAGTCTACTCGGCCTGCTAAAAGGGAAGAGAGTCACTAAACCCCCAGAAAAAAACAGCAGAACTGAGTATAAAGAGAGCGCGAGAGAGTATACCTCTGGGATCTGGTGTGTCAAAGACGTCCTCCACTCATTCTTTCCCCTGATCAGTTTCTGATTGCATCTTTTCTCTTTCTCCAATCCGTCCTCTCACACCTCCCTCATTTCCTTTCCTCTTCTTTCCTCCGTCCTCTAGCCCCCAACATCTCCCTTTTTCTCTGCAGTTCTTCACCCCACCCTGTATTTTTTACTCCCTTTTTTTCATTTGCAATTACAGTAATATGTAACATCAGGCGCAGTGAGATTTAGGGCTTTACCTTACATAACCCCGGGATTTAGCTGCAGGGTTTTAAGGCTTCTCTGAGCCGCTGAGCTGGGGGCAATCGGGCCTCTTTAAAATATTTTCAAATGGCTGAAATCCCCAAAGGGCCTATGAGTATGTAGGGATAGGAAGGCTTTGAGGGCCTTGACACAGCACAACCGTCATTATTTAGTGGAGCCTGATCCATTTAAAATACAGCCTTCTCTTTTCTATTCAGTGGCAGTGTTTGTGTCGGGTTAATAGACGGGGGTCAAGACGCACAACACAAACACACACAGCTGTTGACATATTCATGGTACTCCGCTACATCCATATACAGTTACATGATGTCGCTGTCTACTTCAGGCGTGCACTATATATGTTATTTATATGTGTCCAATTTTATGCTTCCTTCCACCAGATGAACAGTCCTCGGCCTCCTTTTACCCCCCACATGAGCCTCCACGTACACACGCTCTTGCCAAATTCACTTATTTCCCCTAAAGATGGCAGCTAAGTGTTGAGTTACAAGTCTATGCATGTGTGTGCGTGCTCTCTGGTCACGCAGAGCTCTTGGCACAGGAGAAGTTTCTTTTTTTTAATTCGTTAACTTTAATGTGATATGACTTTATATTAAACTGTAAAAGAGTAGAAGGAGGGGTTTGGGCTTGGAACCAGATCACTACGCCAACCAAAGCCTGATTTTATTCCTCCTTGAGGCAGGCCAAACGGACAGGCCGTAAATTTGAAATAATGAACTGCCTGGCCTAACTCGGTGATTTGAGCAGGGAGGGAAGTGAACTGCAGAGAAGAACCGGTTAGAGAATGGGCGGAATAAGTAAAGAAAGTAACTCTGACAGATAGTGGCGTGAACAAAAGCAGATGAGCATAGAAGATGTCACTTGAGGACAATGCTTTGCATGGGAAGCAGAAGAGGAGTATTTTTCGGCAGAGCCAATGGTGGCTCTGATACTCGAAAACATGCATAATGTTAGCAGGTTTGGGTTTTTTAAAACTGCTTCTTCTGCTTCTTAGGGCAAATTTTTAATTTCTCCCTGGCGCAGATCCTGAGCCAGAAACTGGGGGTGGGGGGTTAAGATGTAAAGCCACCAGGATTAGGCTTATATGAGGGGAAGACATGGGAGACGAGGCTGGGGATGAGCCTTTACGGAGTCGCAGAGGCCACAGCTGACCGGGCTCCTCGGCGTTGCTCAGGCAGTCAACAAGGGGCTTTGCAGCAACCCTGAAGCTTGTGTGTCTTACTGCACACGCAACGCAGGGATGAGGAGAAGATAAGTTTGGAGATTAAAGCGGGGCATGGAGTGGTGGAGGCTGATGATGTTTTTATGACGAAAGTCCAGAAATGCTCGTAAGTCAGGGAGACTCAGCAGTTCAGTAAGATCTCATGGTTCACACCACATCTCCGCCTGCATTTCTCTTTCGTTCCCATTTGCTCCATCGCCTCGCTCGACCAAAAGACCTCCCGCCCGCTATTTTTTTATCCGTTTTACTGGCCTTCCTGTGTTTTAACAGCCTTTTATAACCGAACTGCAGCTGCAAAAGAAAGCAAGAGAGTTTGGTAGGGAAAGGGGTAGTTAGAGAGGGAGGGAAAGGGAGGGAGCGGGAATTGAATCATGAAATGAGGACCATATTTCCATACTGCGCTCAAATGTGGACTTTCCATTTTTGTAACTGGGGTGCTCTCTCTCTCCCGTCATTCCTTCTCTTCCTCCCTCGCCCTCGCTGTCAGTGAAGTGCTCGGCGCAGCTGTTCGTCAGTAGTTGTCTGTTTGTTTGTGTCTACCCGTCCCCCACCCCTCACCCCGCCTCCCCCCCACCCGCCGCCTCCCCCTCTGCCTTTAGCTCATGTAAACTTTGCTTTTCGTCATGCTTTTTCCACTGCTGAGCGTCTCTGCTTTTGATTAAAGTAAAAAAAGAAAAAGGAGCAGCAGATCCCACTCTCGCTCTCTCCCAACTGCAGCTAACAGAGACGCCATTTCATTTTTCTCCTCCACCCCTTCTTTTTTCGTCGTCTTCTTCTTTCCACAGCAGTTTGTTTAGGTCACATGGCTCTGTGAAAACTTCACTGCCAGTGTTTGTTGAGCTTTCCAGCAAGAGCATCTTGAACTGATATGACTTCCTCCTGTTTTATGACCACTACAAAGCCAACCTTTCTTTTGGTGTGTTAATATTGCAAGCCGCAGCGAGGCCGAAGCATCGGGCCCTGCCTCGCTCCAAGACCTCGCAGCCATCGTCGTAGAACTAACAGACGCTCCCTCGTAACCTCAAAAGTCAGCATCCTCGCCCTACAGATTCAATCACAGCCTCGGCCCCGGCACGTCTAAATTTTGCCACAGTCTGTTCCCGCTCTCATTGCCTCTGACCTCAGCGTGCTTAGATCCTCTTTCCCACTCCCACTGCTGCCTCAGCCAGGCGCACTATTGCAGCCGAGTGGGCCGCAAGCATCTGTTTACAGCGCTCCTTCTGCAGTGTGAGATAATGATGGCCAGATACAGCCCACAGTAAAATAAACACGCTGCCACCTCCCTCCTGCAGGCCTGAGTTAGTGCACAGCCTCACTGAGGAGGGTCTAACACAGATCCAAACCAAAGTGGAAGAACCCCGGCTCGTATTACTTCTAGAAGTCTTTAGGAATACATTCGCTTGATTGTTTTATTGGATGAAATAGTGAAACACGTGCAGAGAGATGACAGCCTCATCTGACCTGCAGTTGCTCTGTTTGATCCCCTCAGAGCTGTGAGTGTGTGAGGACTAGAGCAGGGTCGTATATAGAAATGGAGGGAAAGGGTTTTAACCTGCCTCAGATACCAGATGAGTGAGGGTTACTGTGTTGGCTGTGGGACAGAAAACTAAAGCATCTTAAATTCTTTCCACTGACTGTTGAATCATTCAGGTATTGTAGTTAAAACTGTAACGTTACTAATATCTGCGCACTTTGCTTTTAGCTTTGGTCCAGTTTTCTTATGGTCCCTACAAAATAAGAATTAGACACTTTTTCCCTGAATAGTACACAGCGAGAGAAAGATGTGTTACATCTTCTACTTCTTAAGATCTATGCTGTGTTCACATTTAAAAATAATTTTTACTTGGTGATAATTTCAGAAAAACTGAAAACATTATAAAACATTGTTACAACACAGTGAAAAGTGGGCAGCAGTGGGGGGTCACTGTCCTGAGTGAGGGGATACCTGAGGGGCTTATTGGCACAAAGTGTGAGTGAGAGCACGAGTGTAGACGTAGATGTTTCATATAAATGGATTTCACTGCTCAAAATACTACAAATATGTAAAAAAAAGTTTTACACCTTGGCCCACAGGCAACATAAAGAGACTAGCAATACTAGCAAGACTGGTGACATCATGTAAGATTGGCATGGTTTAATAGCACAGTGAGTGGGGTAGTGGAGAACCAGTGCAGGTTAATCTGGCTATGCTGGAAGAAAACTAGTTAAACTGCCTGAATACTTGCAGATAAACACATATAATACGTCCCCTATGCAAACACTCAAAGCAGGCATGTCTGCATTAGCAGACTTCTGCAGCTAAGTACAGGCCTGTGAACCCAACAGTCATGATTGACAGTTTTATCTCCCCAGCTACTGATTTACACATTACTAAAGCCTTTTTCAAAGCATTTAATTAGCTTTTTGCAGCACGCCTAGTTTAGAACGTCTCCGTAGTTAATTATAATAACTTAGCAGATGCAACCCAAACCAGATGGTGATTGTAAACATATCTTGCTCATCTTTAGTAATATCTGTGGTCAGTGTGTGCTCTCCTCAGGCTGTCACATAAAACACAGATATTACAAAGTACTTGACTTCAAGTAACTTTATTGGTGTGTGGAACCTTTTAACCTCCTCTTGATGTCCTCTTACTTTATAATAACAACCACACTTTGAGACAGAGCACATTCAACTGCTCTGCCTGTTGAAGAAAACTCAATGCCTGGATGTATGTGAAAGTGTGTGTCTGTGAGTGTGTTTGTGTACCCTATGGTACGGCTATAAATCGCCATGTATTTTCTCAGCGAGCTGACAGGAGGCAGACAGTGCAGGCGTGGTGACAGCTGAGACGGAGACCAAACCAACGATTGGGCTCTGGGGAGCGGGTTTGTTGTGGAGGACTGGGCTTGACTGAAGGCAGGGCCGGCTGTCACATGTTAATCCAAGGAATACACAGGCGTTTGTGCTCTCTTGCACTACATAAAATATACACTTACTTTCATGCAGCATTGCACATGTGGTTTAAACTTACAGACACGTATACAGATACCATTGTCCTCTGTCCCTAAAGTGTGTAATTACCACATTCGTAGCAATGTGTTTTGACATGTGGTCACACCTGTTCCTCACCTGAATCCACTCGTAGATCCTACCAGGGGCCCTCGGGATCCTCGGGGGCCTCAGGAGAACCCCTGCACACGCACCACAGGCAGAGTGGAAAACATCACATCATCCTCTAAACCGGTTCCCTTTCTCATTTCAGCTGTCCAACCTCCTCCTCTCTGCTATCTCTCTTTCTGTCGTCTCATGTCATCCAGCTCATTCTTCTCTTCTAGCCCCCTCCCGGTGCATTTCTCTCCTTCCTGGTTCCCTCATTTCCCTCACACTCTCTGTTTTTCATAAACTTCTGGCTGAGCTCAAGCCAGCGCTCCCAGAGGCGTAGTGTGAAACGCTAGACATTTCTGAGCGACTGCCAAACAGATGCAGGCTCCTCTGGTCTGCCCCTCAACGTGAACATCCTCTCCGTTTAACACCGCAGAGCCCATAGGCAGCAGGGCGGCCATTGCACTGACGTTCCAGCCTTGAACAGAGGCAGAACACACTGACAGGGACACATTTAAATTAATATACTTATTGGTCATTTTGTTCTGGTATGTTTTGGACATTAGCAGAGCTGCACAGCACAAAACTAATGTGCTGTAATGGCAGAGGAAGACTGTCCTCCCCCCCCGAATGCCTCTGCAAGCTGTTAGTGAGATATGAGGATGACTTCTTTTTTTCAGTTTGGAGGCCACCAGTAAAGCATTGCCCTGATTCACTCAATAAAAAGCTAACAGCATTTTTCCATAGGTTTTTGGATCATCATGGAAATTGATGCCACTTTAGCATCCTCACTGCTAAGCTCCTGTGGTCAGTGTGATGATGTTTATGTTACCAACTCTAGTCTCGCTTGTTAGCAAATGCTTTTCCAGGACACTGTTATTCTTTATTTTAAGAAAAAAAACATTAACCATGACTGTTTCAGGCGTGTACCCAAAAACCCGTTCAGGAAACCTGCTGGGTTTAGCATAAGGGAACAAAATGTGCAGAAATGCTAACTTATTTCCATGTTTGGGGACTCGCTCCTGCACCACCCTGTTTTGTATTTTGAAGTTAAGTGACCTCTAGTGGCCGTATTAATAACCAAACATTCACCTGTGCTTCTTCTAACTCAGGTAACCTAGAAAAGGAAACTAAGGGACTGACTCACAAAGTGTGAGCTGCTGCCCCTGGTGGTAGTTGAGGGTACTGCAGGTTGTCTTCAAGGCATTGTTTTTCAGGTTTAGAAATAGTAAACAGACTAAATAAAACAAAGGCTTAGGTGTGTTCACGTGTTAGTTGAGAAACACTCCACTTTAACCCAAATCCTGCTTTTTTTGTTTTGTTTTGTTTCGTACATGGATCGATCGCGGTATCAGTGCGATCGCTAAGTTGGAACTTGTTGAGTAAAGGCCTAATTCATTTGGACATTTTCATAGCAGATGTATTAAACGTCTGATCCATGATTGCCAGTCACGGCGCACTTATGACATAATCACAGTAAATGTCACGTTGGAAAATGTCAGTATTAAGATTACAAAGTGTTAGTTAACTGTGAGCTCATTTTCGGAAGAGGATTTTCTTCCTCTCAGTGTGAATACTTAACTTAATTCTGCTCCACGTTTTTTGTTTTGTTTGTTTTTTTCATTTTTCATCCTTTTTTTCTTAAGCATGCAATTTCACTGCTTTTTTCCCCTCTCCCTGTCATTATCACCCAGTGCGTGTCGGATTTTAAAGTGCAGGCAGAAGCTGAGATAATAAGAGCGAGGTCAGCGATGCTTATTGATGAATATGTTTTTTGAAGCTGCTAAGTGGATTTGCATCAGTTTAATCTCACTTTGCAGAGTTGGATCTGCTGAGGGTGGGGAGGATGGTTTTAGAGATTTTCTCTGGGTTAATAAGTTAATAGATGGATTGATAGATGGTAGGAATAAATCTCCAATTATCAGCTTGACCAAAGAGAGAGCCTGAGTGGAGCCATAAGCTGCCCAAACTAGGCTAATCCTCTGTGTGTGACATATAGGGACATGCTCTTTGATTCATGTATGTTCTGAGAGACGTGAGGCTGCTGCACAACCCTACCTGTAATGTTATTAACAAAAGATATTATAATGCTGCAGTATTTCCCTCCCAGGCCTTCGGCTGCAGCTGGAGCCTGGGACTAGCCTGGCTCACTTGTCCCAGCACCCCCCCCGCCGCCGATACTGGTGACTGCATAGTTTATCAGCTAGCATGTCAGATGGGGAGACCGGGGCAGTTGTTTACTCACCTTATCAGCCTGAGAGATAAAGCCAGCTTTGACACAGATAGCAGGCAGCTCGTACGCATGGACACGCACACAAACACTGGAAGGCTCCCTAATGCACGTGTGCACAAGTGTGCAGCAGCGTGCGTGCCCGCACGGAAACGAGCCGCGCAAACACACGGCTGCGCTGGGAGCCACTGACCCTTGGGCCGGGTTCATCTGGGGACACAGACTGAGAAATGCGGCTGGACGGTGACTCCCAGACAGCTGGTGGTCAAAGGTTGTCTTTCTGTCTGTGCCCTCATTTGGCTGATTGTTTTTTCTCAGGCCTCATCTGCTTCTGTCTGTCTCTTCTTCCTCCTCTTTTCTGCTGCCATCAAATAAAAGAGTAAGTCTTCAGTTCATGCTGTAGATGTGGCTGATCCTTCCCCAGAAACACAGATTTGGACCTTTTCCGGTTTAGTTGGGAAAAATATCTTTTAAAATCTGCTTTCTATTAATTTCTCTTGTTTCGTTTTTTTATTCATTTTAGGCTCTTGTGAAGAACTTTATTTATATAGCACCTTTCAAGATATAAAATCACAAAGTTTTTACTTACTTCATAGAAACGTTTAGCCGGTACCGCTGTTCTTTGTGTTTCTGTATGTCGCCCCCAGATCTGGTTCATTATAGTTTTGGATCTGGTTTCCTTATTTGACAGCTGAATGAGGTTGTTAAAGGAGGAGCAAAGTCACTGGTGCCCACACACATGCACAAACAGAGCAACACTTCCCCCTTACTCCAGCTAACATATCATATGTAGACACACACTCACAGTACTACTCACAAATCATGCACATCTAACATTAAGTCTCCATCGGCATCACCCAGGGAGGATGTGGACACTTGCACAGCCATTCATCGCTACCCTAATTCATTAGTCCAAATGAGCATTTATGCAGAGCACACATTATTTTTACAGGCCCGCTTTATGTGTTTGTGTGGAGTTTTACAGCCCTCATAAAACACGTTCTCCAAGCCCCAGATAGATTTGGGAGCATTTATTTGCATAGTTCACCAAACCAAAATAAATCTTTAGTGCGTTCAGGCTGAAAGCCCATTGGTGTAAATAAAGAGCGAGATGCAAATCGTGTTGTCTTATAAACTGAATCATATTTTGTTGATGTTGTATTAAAACATGTGAGGGATTACATCAGCTGAATACTGGCTGCACACTATTTGAATCACTGTTGGTGTGAATCCTGACAGGAATGTTAGAACTCGGACGTCTTCAAGTGAGAATGTTTTTTAAGCTTCGTGCTCCTGGATGCACAGCATACCATCACAACCTTGCAGTGCTAGAAGACCGTTAAATATAACCGTATTGCCTTAGGCCAGAAGAGCTATCTGTAGTTGTTAACATTGTTTATTTACCTTTGCATACATGCATTCCTCTCTGCTCAGAACTTGCATCCTGACAGGATATGAATCAACCTATCAACTTTCATGCCACATTGTGGCATTTTGTTGAAATCCACATTTACTCCAACAGAGCCTGTGGTTACCCCAACACATTCTTCTGTGTAGGTCTGAAGAACTTCACAGAAGCAGAGTTTAGGCTCAGTAGTACAAAACAAGTCACTTGGAGTATTTGTGCATACAGTCCAACAGAAGCCATCAAAACTAGCTAGCTTTGTCCGTTAACCTGCATTAATGAGCTCCTTTTTCATTTTCATGGGGTTTTTGCAACAAGCTAGCTGACTTGTTTAGCAATCAAACTGAATACATGACCATTAGCATTCATTTGGTAGCATGATTGCCCATAACAACAATATTCTCTCTCATTTTCAGCTTTATTATGGTCTTCAATAAGACATCGTTCACTGTTAATGCTCAACGTCTTTTGTTTGGCACAGGTTTCCAAATCAGGAAAAAGTGTTTAATGGGGATCATTATGCTCATCTGTAGCTTTTTATTCTTAGACTCTACTAATGTAGTTTTGTGTGATTCACAGTTGAAAATAATCCTCAGTCATGTTATAGTGGGTGTGTCAGTTCATCGTCTGTCTGAAACAAGCTGCTACAGTTGCTTTCTTCTGATTGGCTGCCTCTGGTCAGCAAAATATTTTAACAACAGGTCCGCTCTCTGTGACATCATACAGAGCCAAAGGTAGAAAACTGTCTGAAACCTGAGCTGCTGGCTGTGAGTATTTGTCCATGTTTAATGTGATCATCCACATTTGTAACAGCAAGTCAAGAAACGAGACAAAGTCTAAAAGGTGCCAAACAAGAGACTTGAAACTGCACAGGTGGCTGAGCTTGGGTTTATTACTGTAAACCAAACATCCTTCACGTTGCACACAGTCATTTGTATCACTATTAATATAAAATATTGATTAGCGTACCTTTAAGTGTCTTATAATTGCAGTTGATACTGTGATTGGGTGCATATTCCCAAAGCAATTTGCACAAATCTGTTGCCAGCTACCAAAATCAATTCTGATAATTGTACATGTGGGAGCCTTTTGGGGACATGGATGACGGTGTGTGCGCCTGGGGATGTCATTTCCCATCTTGCACAGGTTGCTTTGCCTGTTTTCCGGCGTTACGACTTTTCGCCGCATGAATTTGTCCACTGTGGGTCTGCTGCTGAGAATTTGTCACGAGGGGATTTGATGCAGCGGGGGAATGGCGATCAAATGTGAAGCCAAAAGTTCATAAGGTCACACTTTGAGCTTTCCCCAGTCCAAACACACAGGGGCGACGTTTGAGTGACAGGTCACCGTGATCTGCCCGGTGCTTGTCATGGATTTGGGTGTGAAATTTATGAGTTGGGGAGGATAGTTTGCGATGTTTGGCTCCTGGCAAAACGATGGCACTGCCTTGTGGTGGCTGTGGTGCGCTGTGTGTTTGCTTTTCCTCGTCTCCCCCGTAGTGCCGGGTTTGATGGTGTCTGCTCCCTGGCTGGTGCCCGCCGTACGCTGCCTTCACTCCCCCTCCTCGTACCCTCCTCTGCTCTCCTCTTCTGCTCTGCCAACAAGTCTCTCTTTCTTTCTCATTCCTTCTTTTATTCTCTCTGCTCACGTCTTTCTTGGCGAGGCAAAACGTTCCCACAGCTCTCACAATCCCCCCAGCCCCCACCTCACCCCCCTCCCTTTCTCTCTAACCCCCTCTTTCTCATCACTCGTTCCCTTTCTTCACCCCACTCCTCTTCTTCTTCTCTTTCATTCACTTTTTTGTCATTTTCTGTGCCCCCTTCTTCCCTCAGACTGCCTCTCTTCCCTCCCTTTTATTTTTGCCTTTTCTCCTTCTATTCCTCCTCCTCTGTTTCTCTCTCTCCTCCATTCCCTGGCACGAACTGGCATCACATGATGCCCATTCCCACTTGTGCCCAGACCCAGCCCCACTCACACACACAAACACCCACATGCATGTGCATATATCACAGGGTGGCTGATGTCTTTCATTCAGCCCTGTGAACCTCAGTGCTGTACGTTGTCTGCTTAGTTCTGTTTGTATGAAATTTAATATATACACACATCATCAGTGCAGTTTAAACAATTCTTCCTGTGCAAAAAGCCTGCATGGACATGGTGCATTTTTCACTATATGTTTATTGTCCGTGTCATCGCGCTGGCTTCGAGTATTATCAACATGTGATCAGAAACACACAAGAGGAGGAAATGCAGGGAAAAATAATAGTAGTTGTCAGTTTGTGGGTAGAGAGGTATGAAGCTAACATGCAGCACGTCCGCTATGAAAAAGACACAGTTGTGCTGTATTTTGGAGACACAGATATTTCATTTGGTGGTCGTAGTTTCGACTAAAGTCCAATATGCCCGAGAGCTTTCACCTCCTATCTTTCTAAAGCCACGGCAGCCCTGCTGAAATCTTTCCCACTGCTTTCTCTTCCCCTTGCAAGAGGCAGATTTCTTTAGCATGTGTTGCTGCCTTGTGGCCCCCACTGCCAACAAGTGACATCTGCTGGCCAAATGGAGGAATGACACCTCACCATATGCATTTTCAGTTTCGACGTGAACATTTGGATAGGTTCAGAAATTCAGAGACAGACTATTATTCAGACAGAGAGACTAACAGCCACAGATTAGAAAACTAGCCTCAAATCGCTCGATGGTTTTCTTTGCCCTTTTTACTCTTGCGTTTACCCCGACAACAAGCAGGGCTCTTTTTTGTTTTTGTGTTTCTCCCTCTGTGTCGCCTGGTCCTCCCTCCCTGCCCACCTCTCCCTGTACATCGCAGCTCATCAGCATAGGCACAGATAAAAGATAAAAGAAACAGGGCAGAGGGAGAGAGGAGGGGGTATCCGTGGGCAGCCAGCCAGCCCCCTCCATCCCTTCTACCCCCTGCCCTCTTCTCTCTCCCATGGTTGATTCCCTTTAGGCCCCTCTCACCCCTTCTCACCCCCCTCTCACCCCCTGGCTCCCCGGCTCTGTGTGGCGTTGGCAAAGAGAGGGCGCAGGCGGCACACAGACGGCCACGCAGATGGGCAACGGGCAAAGCAGGGCTGCCTCCCCACACCTGCTCCTTGCTGGCACAGGGCTCGGCCAGGCGGCCACGCAAGCACACACACGTACACACAAGCGCACACACACTAGTGCGCACACGTACAAACACAGATGTGCATCTTACACAGAATTATCTCTCTTAATTTATTGAACTTTCACACGTATAGAGAGAATCGCGGGGAGCGCGCACATGCAAACACTCCCACGAAGCGATGCACGCACTGCACACGCGTGTTTTAATAAAAGAACGTCGTCTGCCTCCCACACTCTGCTGCTCAGCCTGTCAGTCACAGATGTTTACACGCTTATCTCCAACTGTGCCTCAACACGTGCGCTCCAGAAATCTTTGCACGTATACAATATCATAAACATATATAAGACACAATCTCACACGCAAAAGCCAACAAGTGAGGTATTTATAGTGTCACACCCACACATTCACACTTCAGCACTAGCAGCACTGAAACACATTTCACAATTAATCACATCGCCCCATGCTGCGCTGTCACATGGAGTTACATGCCAGACATTCAGAGATGCACTATTGTCACTTACACACTGAATGTGGGCACTAAGATTGATTTTATGTAGACTTGGAAAAATGTTTTTAATGTATCAAAAAGATGGGAAGTCGTAAGCGCACTAGCCTGTAAGAGGTATTTTGTGCACCGCCACATTGCCAGAGGAATTGCCAGAGCTGGAAGCTGCTGGTTTAATAGGTAGGGTGTGGATATGGAAGCCAAATAAACTTCCCAGGAAGGCGCCAAAAATAGCTGAAAGGAAAACCCATCCTGAAACAGCAAACCCCTGTGTTATTCTTTCAATTTCTAGAAACTCTGGCTTGATTTGTAAACAGAAACGTGCTGCTCCATTGACAGTAAATGAGCTGTCATTACAGTCGTATAATGCAGGGTAGTTTCACAAGGATGGAGGCGGCTTTTCATTATAAATCTATAAATCATTATAAATCAGTGACTGAGCACTTTCAGAATCTTTTTCCTTGATGCGTCAAATGTTGCATTTTTGTGACCTTTTTTTGTTTCTTGTGCTGTAAAGTCTGCCTTATTCCTATTTATTCTATTTATCCCCTTTGTATATTTTATTTATATTTGTCTCTGTATTTATATATGTGTGTGTGTGTATATATATATATATATATATATATATATATATATATATATATATATATATATATATATATAACAATTCTGTAACTGTAACGTCGGTCGTTGCTGTGCTTTTTGGAAGTCGAATTTCCCAGAGGAACCCACCCGAGGGATTAATAAAGTTCTATCTTATCTTATCTTATCTCTTATCTTATAGCGTCAAGGTTTAACATGTTTCCTGTGTGCCAAACACTCCTTTAAAAAAAGACAAGGCAGTAAAAGCACAGCACTCGAGTGGAAAACTCCGAAGTGCCGAAACCTGCAGTTCCCCTCTGTCCACATGAGGGTGGCTTCCAAAGCAAGTCAGTCCCCACAGACTCCCGTGTTACGACGTCCAACTTCAGGTATGAAATCAACACGGTGCGGAAAACAGATTTCATGTTTAAAGTTCCTTTTGACCTCTAACACCTGTACAGAGGTAAATCACCAATGTTGACTTGGGTGTAAAGTTGTGGCTTCTGTGATTGATTGACGAGCGGCTGCAGATGCAGGCAGCTGTAGCCTGCAGGTGTTTTCGACATCTCACCTTTGCTAATTGAATTCACTGGTACAAGAAATTAGTACTCCAGAGTAAAAACAGTTTCTCCTTTTCCATTAGTCTGTCACTTAGCATCAGCGTGTTGAAGCTGTACAGCATTAGCTGATTCCTTAGCACTCTACTGTCTTGTTTAAATATGGTTGCTTCTGGCTCCACAACAACAGTCACATTAGCTACATCCACTTTTTTGACTCATAAATGGGCCACTTGTGCATTTTATCACTGCTTACAGGTCACATTGTCCTTAAACAGAAGATGTGGTAAAAGCACAGAGCTCAAGTTTATCTCTTTCATCAAGCAAACAACACATTTCTTTAGTAACTGGGACTTAATTGATACAACACTGGAGCACCGTAACCAGAGTTCATTCTATAAATGTAGAAACTTCCTTCTGCATGTAACATTTTAGAGATAAAGAGATTTCACATTGAGAGTCATTAAAAAGCGAAAGACTGGATTTGTTCAGGCTGTTCCAGATGTCCTAATAGCTCAGCAGGAAGAACCACAATGTTCTCACCGTCCCCTGTTATTATCCTGTTACACTAAACTGTACACTAATGAAACTAACTCCTATTAATTATCCAGAGCGCTTTTTGGTAAAAGTGGCATCCTCTCACACACTCACGCTTTTTCTGAATCGAAAGGTGGCCACAGTGAGCTGAGGTCACTCACGGGACAGATGACACTGTACCAGCGCAGCCAGCGTCCAATAAGAAGCCCCCGTGGCTTAAAAACCAGGCTCAACATGAGCTTTTCTAGTGGAAGATTGAAACACAAGGGGCGGGTGGGAGCAGCGCCGGGGCGATCAGGAGGCAGTGACTAGTATTCAGAAACTGGAAAACGAATCGGCCTATGAAAACGGAGGGGAGGGGGGGAGATGTGGAGAGGATGAAGGAGGTGGTGGAGGAGGAGAGGAAGAAAAAAAAGGAGGTTGAAATGAAGTCCAATAAAAGAGCCGAGTGAACATCTGTGTGGGATAGCCGTGGGGATTAGGAGGGTTTGGAACATTTTAAGCGCATTAAAGATTAAAAAAAAAGGTCAGAATGTTTAGCAACACACCGATAAACCTCTTAAGCGAAACCCAATTGGGGAGGCAGTTCGGTTTCTTTATCCAGAGGCTGGTGGATGGGGAGTGCGGGTGGAGAGAGGGGTTGAGGCTGCGCAGCTACGCTTGTATATGTATATGTCAGTCAGTGCAGTCGTGCTTTCTGCTTTACTTCAGTCTTCCATTTGCAGGCAGCCGTACCTTTGTGCAGTCTCCGTTGTATTTAGTGTTTCTTTGTGTATATCTGTGTTTTATCCGTTGCGGTCCAGTCAAGGCCTCGCTGAGAGCAGATCCTTTGCTGAACTCTGGAGGGAATGACGGGGTTTGTATGTACCAGCAGGCCTGAACTCTGAAGAGTGAAAGAGAGAGACATCCAGAAAAAAAGGAGGCAGAGGAAGCTGAGGTGGAGCGAGGGGGGTTACAGTGTGAGAGTGAAAGGCAGCAGCGAGACGGAGATCAAGGAGGGAGAACAGTGGTAGACTTGTCCACAGACTTCTGCAGTAGTCAGAGGAAGAGGCCCCTATCATTTGACTGTGAACTGAACCATGTCAGGGGAACTATCCTTAAATGACACGCAGAGGGTGGAGACAGAGGAAGTCAAAGGATCTCAGGCTGCAGCTACATCCACAGATTCGACTGTGGATTAGAATTTCTCACTTTTACTCTCAAAATTCGTTCCAGCTTCATTTAAATGAAACACTTTAAAGATTTAAATCTGTATTTTTAAGGTATTTAAAGGGAAGCAGCGTAGTATTGAATTTTCATTACCAGCATGGTGGACTTTCAAGGCTGGAGCTCCGCCTCCTCAGTTTTCCACAATGCAGCTTCATAGCATCGCTTTGTTAAACCCTCTTTGCGCACCTGTACTCGTGCTTTTCTGTGTTTCTTTAATTGCATTTGCAACGAATTATTGTCGGTTTAACGTGAACGTGTGAAGACAGACGTGCTTTGTTAGGTATGATCGCTAAGCTAACGGCTTTTTATGCTAAGAAGTAGCATGTAGAGTTATTCTCGGTACATCTGTAGCTGTGTTTTTGTGTTAATCTGGTTATTTCTTTCTACAGATTTGGTATTTTAGTGCAGGCAGTCACAAAGACAGCTGAGTGAAGGCCCCGAAAAGCATCTGATTCTCATAAACAGGATGATAATACTGACTATTACAATAACTTGCTTATGGAAATATTTGCAATCGCCTTCGAGTTTAACATCCAAAGGACGTTATATTTTATCTCTAGTGCTGGACTGGTGATGGTAGCTTTATAGTCTCTCATCAGTCTGCAAAATCCCCCTCACTTAGTGCACATTAGATTACAGAGGGCCTGTTTGCTCACGTGTGCTTGTGATGCACAAACAAATACTCTAAGCCGTTCTGTAAATTAGCAAAAAGTGTGCAGCGTGCGCTCGTATATGAATATGCACGTCGTAAATGAGTCCATTAGCGCTGGCAGTGGCTGCCTGCGCACTAAGAGGGGAGCACGTCTATGTGATTTTACATTCAAGTGTCACTTAATGATTCCAGATTGCGTAATTGTGTATCCGTGCGTGGTGTCGTTTTGTTTTTACGTGTATGATGAATGGAGCGATTGTGCAAGTGTGGTTTCTGAGTGTGTGTACATTAGCCTGGGTGTGAGTTCGTCTGCGTCTGCAGTGTGACAAATGTATAGCCAGTGTTAACTTTTACATAGACTCTACTGGAGTACATTAGCAATAATTGTACTGTATGTTGAGCAGGAAACAAAGTGAAATGTGTGTGTGCATGTTGGTGATTAGAGCGATAGCATGGTGTATTAGATGGCCTGTGTGTGTGTGTGTTATCTCTAGCGGGGTGTGTGCAGGGGGCCTTGGGGCGACTGTGTGCAGGAGATAAGGGTGATTCATCTGTGTTTGAATGTTGTGTTTTTGTGTGTGTGTGAGCATGTTTGTGCTTTGGAGGCATGTGCATCCATGTTTGGAGTGTGCACATCCGAGCACTTGAACCAACACGTTAATAAAAGCGGTCACATGTGCTCCTCTGCGTGTTATAGGTGTGGGCACACACAAATGTTGCAGTGGGGATGGGAGGCCTGCTGGCAGTGATTTCTCCCTGCACGGTGGTCTTATATGACTGTATAATAATACACAACTGCTATTGTTTACCAGGAGCGTAGAGCGTCTTCTTTCTTTAAGGGCATCACACCCCCTCCTTACTGTACTCCTGTAGAGGCACCTTTGGGCACCTATTGTGCACCCACACAATGTATGTAAATATAGATGCACGGATTACACTCCATCCATACACGTGCACATTTAAGAATGAAAGCACATAAAACATACAAGCACATACATATTGTGAAGTGCGTTCATGCGTTAAATTAATATCAGACAAAGACATTTTTGCTTTATTGAACTAAGCAGAGCATGGGAATGACACATAATTATGCAAATACACAAACGGGAAATTAGGCAAGAATCAAATTGAACCAAAACTTAGTGAGACATGAACGTTTTTTTCCATAACGTCTTACAGAGTGGGATTGTTTTTTATAGCTGCTTTACACAACAATCAAGAATGCCACTAGATCCAGGATATTAACCTGCTAGTATCTCTGTGTGTACCGTAAACATAAGAAATGTTAGCAAACCTGGCATAAAATATATATTCATACATTATTTTTAGATCTTTATTTCCCGCGTTATGTAACTGGAGGCCGAAACGCTGCTAAAATCCTCTGGCTGACTAAAATATTACACTTTTAAAAAGTTTATTTTGGCTGTATCTACTTAGCTGTTAGATAATATTAGCCATGTGCTAAAAGCTGCTGTATGTTATCCAAATCCTCCTGAATGATCCACATTCCAGTGTAACACTGACTTTGGCTTATAGAAATATAGTAGCACAAACCTCATATTTGATTTATTAGTGACAGCGCGAATGCTACATCTGTCAGTGTTTTCCTGTAGTTCATCTTGCTCACGTCTCCTAAAGTGCTCATTTCTTTTGTTCAGAAGTTAATTAAACACTAAACACATTTTTTGTCTTATCCATACTTTGTTTACTGTGGCCCGAAACAGTTAATGACTTAGCAAAGTTGTAGCCTTCAAGCAAACTCCAGTAGTGCAAAAGTGCGTTACAATAAACCAGCTGAGGACGTCCGGCCTGCTTAGGTATGAGATATTTCAGGAACAACAGATACTACGGTAGGCACTCTACATGTCTGTGTTTATTATGTCACAGAATGCAAAGCATGCCTGACTATGGGATGGCATTTAGCTCAAACTTGCAGCGCACAGCTGGTCGTTGGGTCAGATTAATTTAATTATTAAAAGCTCTGAGGTTTGCACCTCCTCCAAAGGGCGTTTGCTTTGGTCCGAATCAGAGTACGATGACTACGTTCATGTTGGCAGAAACAACCTGCACCAAGGGAGGAAAAAAACAGGGGTCAGCTCAAATGGGCTAAACAGTGAAGTTGTGAAAACATCCTTGGTTATGGGTTCCTTAGTCTGTTGGTAGGGCGTCCAACCACACATGTGCTATCAGTCACTTTGCAGCTTTTTGCTAGCAGAGAGAATTGACAGTTATTTTTCTCTCCGATGTGGGCACGTGGTCTTAAAGGAGTCTGTCAAACAGCATTTTTCTTCATTTTCCAACTTTCAGCCTTGAATACAATTCCTTTTATTATAATTCTTTTATTCATGTAGTGCCAATTCACAAAAAACAGTCAGTTCAAGGTGCACAAACATGGTACAATGTTAGAAAGAAACCCTAATAATCACATGACCCCCTATGAGCAAGCACTTGGTGACAGTGGGAAGGAAAAACTCCCTTTTGACAGGAAGAAACCTCCTGGTGCAAATGAAGCACAGTGATAGGATAACCTTGGTTCATTTGCTAACTGTTGTTAAACATTGCACAAGTTTTAAGGATAGAAAGCCACCCTTCATTTGCTGGAAACCCTCAAAATCAGTTTAAAGTTTGAGAACTTGTATTGTAGTTGCAATCACTTCATTTACATTTGAAATTCGGTGTATATGTCGCTGTGATTTAACAAGAGAAACAGGAAAGTTCTCAAAGCCGAGCCTGGAGAGTTAAACAGAAGAACTCCTGATACAGTAAAGCAGGCGTGTGACAGAGTGGCTGTGCGGCCACCGCTCTGCGTTGTGCCAAGAGATACTTAAACAAAACAACACATTGAGCGCATGCCAGGAAGCTATATTATTATCTTCATTCGAACTAATTGCCAGGCCAAACAGCGACACATATGCACACACAGGCTTCAACAACCACTCATCATTAGGGACTGTGGTGTGCCATCCACGTTGTCATGACAACAAGGCAGTGAATTTTGGCTTGGATGCTGTCACACAGGGCAAGAGATTTTTCTGAGGCACGCGGGTTTCAGAGGTTTTGACTGTTTGCTGAGGGTTTGTCGGGATGAGCGCTGCAGCGATGAGAAAGGCCTCAGGCTTCCTCCAAACATCGCCTCGTTTACCTTGGAGGACTCTCTTTGTGTTGCCCTTTGCACACTTCCTGTCGCTTTACGAGTGCGTCTGATATTTGTGATCAGCTGTCGAACTCTAACGGCCTATTAGCGTAGGCGACAGGATACTCACAGGATTGTAAACAAGCGTCCCTTTACTCCATCAGCGTCGCACGTCCTCCGTAGGTCTTTTTATCTTTAAGACCACTGGGGCTGTGTTTGAGAGTGAGTGTGCTTTGCAAGCATGTGTGTCTATTTCTGTGTGTGTGTGGGTGTGCCGTCAGCTAGCAGGAATGCATGGGTACCGCCAAAGCTAAGATGGCTGCCAAGCGCTAAGATGGCTGCCAGGATTCCACAGAGCGACAGCGCGCAAGAGAGAAAGAGACAAAACCAATGTGAGAGGAACTGAGGGAGAAAGACCTGAAGATGGACTCTTGTGCAGAATGAAGGACGAGTGTTGCGAGAAGGAAAGAAAAGAAGCTCTTCCTCGTGTTTCCCTCTTCCCAGAGCGATGAGGTGCTTTGGGTTTCTTTTTGTTTTCCTGCTTTTGGCACGCGACCGACAGGGTGAATAGTGCACCAGTTTGCTGGCACGCAACGCAACACTGCCACCCAAGATTAGGACACTGATTTGGGTTTAGAAGATGTTGAGACTGGGGGGCCTAGTAGTGGCTGCAAGGGGGCCACGTTTTGGATTGGGAGTCTTGGCCCAAGACGCCCTTAAAGGCTAAGTGCTTTGGAGTAATTGGCCTGAATGGTATATATGATACAACCATAAAACTCCACAAGGGTGCATTACACATCCGAAGAAGAATGGCAGCCAGCGAGCCAAAGAAAAGCAGCTGAAGCAGACGACTCTCTGAGCGCCTTCGTGTCCCTATAGATGGAAGCAATGCAGGAGATGCAATCCAGACAAAGTGCACATTTGACTAGTCAGCGTGGGCTGTTGAGGTGACACATCTGTCACTTTACCTAACTTTTTTACCTAGTGTTTGTAGCTGTGTGCACATGCAAACATTCAAGCGCCGAAAAGTTAGGTACACAAAGAGAGAAAAGATTTTTTAAGGTGATTCAACTCCAAATGATGCATTTCTAAAAGTTCTTGGGACCATTAGCACTCTGCCCAACATGAATGGTGAGTTTGAGTAATTGCAAGAAACAAAGATACAAAAACAGTTGAGTTATACACAGCAGTACCCAGAATACAGGAACGCACACGTTCAAAACCGCGACTCAGAAGCAGAGGTTTGTTTCTTAGGAACACTTGAGCCAGTTTACACTGTATTCAGATTCTATATTTTAGAAGGTCTTTCAAAAAAATGGCAAAGACGGTGCATCAATACCCAGAAATTACACGTACGCTGAGTTAATTGTTGGCATTAAAAATGTTTTGGGGGATTTGTAGCACTTTACCAAACATACACTAAGGCTGTGAGTACGATAATGACCAGATAAGAATCTACTAACGGTACTCTGAGCCTCGACCGAGTGCAAATATCTGCCTTTTTAATCTCAACACGTCTGTCCGTTGTCAGTGAAAAGAGTTTACCATATAGTTTCTCAGGAGACTCCTCTGTTCTTTACCTGCCCCCTCACCTTGGTCAGTGTCCAGACATCTGTCCACCTGACTCACCATCTTTCTTTCTTTTTCTCTCTCTCTGCAGAACAATCAGGACAATCAGACAACTCAAACCAGCAAGGAGACACAGATGTGAAGCCCCCACCAAACGGTAGGTTTACAAGTGCACGTTCCATTAATCTCACTCTACATGTGCAATTATTAAAAAACATACCTGTGCCTGCACGCAGTCACACCTATACAGTCATGCATGCACATGTATGTGCATTAGCCCTACACGCGGGCCTCTGTGCCTGTGCAAGTGCGTCCCAGCAGAGTTGGATCTAAGTTTATTATGGTAAGGCGAGCTGATGGTGCTGTAGCGTGGGGGCTGTGCTGGGTTTGTGGCAGGCCGCTCATAAATCACACTGACGTTCTTGGAAGATGGGAACCACATGGCCGCTGCCGAAGCTGAGCGCTGACCTCATGCGCTCTCCCCGCTGCGGTTAACCCCGGGCAGGGATGGAGTGAAGGAGCGAGAGGAGAAGAAATAAGGAGGGCTGAAAAGAACTGAATGAAAGAATGAGAGGCGAAGGGAGAAGGCGTGGGGGGGAGTGATGGACAGACAGAGGGAAGGGGGAGAGAAGGGTGTGGATTTAAAATGGATTCGGCCCCGGAGCCATAAAGCGATCCGCTTTACACACAGCGTAATACGACATGGACAACATAGTGTCGCATACTTAAACTTTACTTGGGGAACAGAAGTTCAGAATGCAGCACATTTAATTTGTTTGTACCATTTTCACCTGTGACGGTGTGTTTCGTGTGTAGACATTTCACTTACCTCGCTGTTTACATTCAGTTTAAATAAAATAAGAATCAAAGATCAGGTGAGTTCACTAAGCTTCATAAAAGCCTTTTTTAAAGACTTTTATGAAGCTCCTTATGTGAAAACAAGGTTCTTACCTGTTGTCAGCTGATACCAGAACATTATCAGTCATCAGGTTTCTAGACACCTGACAAATATCAGTCCAGTTTATTATGTTAGCTGCAAATTTATCTGCACGTTCTGCTGTCTGGCTCGTTGCTAGCTTAAAGTGATTTTGCATCTTACAGTATTTTGTTTCTTTTGTTTGTTTTTCTCTTTTTAGGCCTTTGTGCTCAAAATCAAGAGTTGATGGCTAAAATGTTAGATTTAAGATTTAGGCCAAGGGTCAGCATATTGGTCAATCGTCAGGCAGCAAGCGTCGAGGGTTTGTTGTAGCTCATTTGAAGTCGAGTATTGTTCATACGTGTTATTGTCGATAAAAGCGACACGGTGCTGGAAACTAACACAGCTGAAAGAGGAAAAAGCCAGACAAGCAGTCAGATGATCGTAACGTTGAAACTAAGAACTGTTAAGAAAATGTTCCACTGACAAAACCCATCACAGGCTACAGCGCAGTGTAGTCGACTGAGAAGAAATGATGACTGTAGTTGTGAAACTTCAACACAAGTTATAATCAAGGTTTTGGTTACAGTCTCAACAGACTGAAAGGACAGATGTGCGAGGACGTGTGTATATCAGTGTTCCAGTACCTCTTATTAAACATGTGCACTTTATTATGCGTGCGCATGATATATACATGAAGATCGCAATGCACAGCGCATCATCCATTACATAGCTGTCTGTGTGGAGATTACAGCCGCTTGTTGGATCTGATTGGTTGTGTATGTTGGACTGTCAACAGTCAAGAAAGTGAACACGTCCAAACCAAAGGCCTGTTGTACCTTATAGAAAACACATGGGCCCAGTGGATGACACCAGCAGTGTGTCAGGCCTTTCCACACGTGTTTTTCAGCCTCTTTCTGAGTGTGTGTGTGTGTGTGTGTGTGTGTGTGTGTGTGTGTGTGTGTGTGTGTGTGTGTGTGTGTGTGCATTCAGAGTGTAACTCACAAATGTCTCTTTCTCCCTTTAACCAGGCAACTTGAGTTTCCAGGACTGCTTTGTTACTTCGGGTGTGTGGAACGTAGCCGAGCTGGTCCGTGTGTCGCAGAGTGAGTCAACCACTGTCACCTCTCATTCTTAGTATATAGTTACTTATGTTATTATAAGTATATTACTCTATAACCTATTATAACTAGTAGTTTTGAGTAGCTGGATTGATTTGCATAATTATATCACTCGTACATTAACCTGCTAAGATCCGAATGTGCATTTTGAATTCCTCTTTGCTATCTGGCTCGATGGTGTTTGATAGAACGCTAAAAGTCACATTTGAGTAATGATGTGCAAAACTGAACACAGCAGCATTTTCCTGAGTACACAAACAAAATGAGAAACAACAAATTTTGAAAGAGCAAAATTTAGTATTGCGGTCTAGACCAGCCGCCCCCAGCCCCCGGGCCACGCACCAGGACCAGTCCGTGGGTCGTTTGGTGCCGGGCCCGAGAGTTGAGGCTCGAGTGTGAAATTTATGGTCTTCAGGGTTTTATCATTATTTTGTTATCATGTTTATCATTAACTCAGTGTCCTGTGTGTCATGAATAAATCTTTTTTTTGTGGTAGCTCTACTGGTTTTATTTTGTTGTATTTATCTGCGACACCTTAAAGGTCAGACATAAAGCGGTCTGTGGTTGGGGAAACGTAAAGGTTGGGGACCGCTGGTCCAGACAACCCAAAATGTGATGTTCCCATATGTGGACACCAGGTCCTACGAGGTTGAATAGAAGTTTAGCAAAGTCCTGTAAACATAATCGTGTCAGTGTCTCCAAAAATGGACTAGTAAGGCTATAGAGACTTTGAAATGAGTACATTTGTAGTGCTACTGAAACGTCAGAGTTATCAGGAATCATCTTCTGCGAAGCTTAAACAAAGAACTGTTTCTGCAGTCGACGGCTCTCTCACACTTTCAGCTTTTAATTCTAGTTTTTTTCTATGATGTGTCTCTTTTCTCTCGTTTCCTCTGTGTGCATCCCCTCAGCCCCTGTGGCTACAGCGACAGGCCCCAACTTCTCTCTGGCTGACCTGGACAGCCCCGGCTATTACAACATCAACCAGGTGACCCTGGGGCGGCGCTCGATCACCTCCACCCCCTCCACCAGGTACACACGAAGCACTCGAAACGCTCCTTCTAAATCTAATTCTGCCACTTGCTATTCTTCATTCTCCAACCTCTGTACTGTGTTTCCTAATGCTTAGCCTGCTCTGCTTTTTGATCGTGATCTTTCTCTCTCCTTCCTCGTCACTAACCCTCCTCGTCCCCACTCATATTTCCCACCGATCTGTCTGTCACCCGTTCCTTGTTTGTGTCTGTTTCCCTCTCCTCTGCCGTCCTCTCCCGCTCATCTTACGCTGCAGGACTGAAATGGAGCTTTATGCAAGTCTCCCACGGAGGTAGTTACACTCATTACAGAATATCTCCCTTGATACTAATGTAGCACAGACCCCTGCATCACACAAAAGCCACACGCATGCTGTCCCACGTATACGCACACGCTGTACGTTCACAGCCCCTTTTATTTTATTGGTCACAGATGTATGTGTTTGTAGGAATGTGCAAACACACACAAAAATAGGCTCCGACATCACCAGGCACACTTTCTGCTTGCAGTTTCTAGCGCGCGGCTGCTTTGAGCCGGCGTGGACACAGCATGTTGTTAAAATTCTGGCCTCGTGTTTGTTTGTCTCCAATTATGCTGCTTTGTCCCTTAAGACTGTAACATAATATGAAAACAAAATGTAGATAACTGAAGAGAAAAGGTGACTTTGTTTCATTTCCCTTGATTTAAGATGATATGACATTTATCAGTGTCCCCTGTACTAATTAGTTGTGCCTATTTATTTTAGTGGGAAACCCTGGCCTGCTTCAGATTGCTCTCATAATGAATCCCTTTTACTAATCTTTCTCCTTCCTCTCCCAGCTCCAACAAGCGCAAGTCCATTGACGACAGTGAGATGGAGAGCCCAGTGGATGATGTCTTCTACTCGGGCCGTTCCCCAGCGGCTGGCAGCAGCTCTCAGTCCAGCGGCTGGCCTAATGATGTGGATGCAGGTAGTCCCGCTGCAACTGCTGCATCAGATTTTGCACGCAATCCAGAAACTGTGCTGAGGTCCACATCAATTCAGAGGCAAACTTTAAACACTGGCTTCACCTTGAATCGTAAAGCCTTAAAAAAACAATTTGACATTTGGGGAAATACGTTTAGCTTCTGTAGTTTGATACTATTGTAATGTCTGTAGAGTAAACAAGAAGCAAGCACCAGCTGGTCAGCTTAGCGTAACTTTAAAAGAGGGAAACAAGCAGTCTGGTTTCAGCAAAAGGTCTCATTGCTAGCTGAGGTCATCAAAATGAGCATTATTATCTGATGTTATCTAGGCCTTGGTGCAGCGCCCAGTTCGTTCACATTATGAGGCAAGCCGCCTTTCTCCTGATTTATAAACAGAAGGTTTGGGCACTGACTTCGTTATTTGAGACAGCCATGTTTAATATGATCGTCTCCTCCTGTAACAGTGCATATGTGACAAAGCCCAAACTAGCCCCTCCACTTCCTGCTGTGTTTTGCTCATACTTACTGTGCAGCTATTAGAATGGTAACGCTCTAAATAACTCTCAGCAACGAGGCAAAAAGATGTATTTCCCACAAATATTAAATTCCTGACTTGACATGGACCAGAAGCTAAAGCTAATTATGTTTCACCATCATACCCGCTTGCATCTATTTTGACTCTTCAATACTCGCCCCCCCCTCATTATCCCCACTTGCACCATCTTTCATTTTCAACTTCTAATCCTCTTATATGCCATACCTAAATGGACCCCCCACCAAAGCATCATTTCTCACATACAGCAGGGACTTAAAGAGCCAGTAAAAAACACATTTTCTCAGTTACTCTAAACAGTTTGTAGAGATTCGGGGGAATTTGCAGAAATTTCAAGGTCTTTTATTTCCATCGCTGGAAATTCTGCCATCATCTAATGCTTAATGCATTTGAAAATTGTGTTTGGAAATAGGAAAAATGTCTTTCCAGTACCAGTTCTTCAAAACAAACAAGGTTTATGTACATCACACCACTGTTGTGATGGGATACAGAAAGAAAGCTGATCCTGAAGCTATTGGATAAAAGACAGAAAAAAACTTTTTGTTCTGGCTGAACTGCCCCTTCAATCAGACCACAAACTGAGGATAGCCTGCTGTCTAGTGTTTGTTGTCTGACTGTGAGAATAGCTGCAGAGATGGACACATTTAGTTTTTACGGCATTAGAGCTAACATCTATTAAGCTCACCTCCAGGACTGAGTGCACGTGTGTGCGAGTGTCGTGCATTAGACTGCGAAACACAAACATCATCTGCTAAATGTTTAGCAACTTTGTTTTATCAAGTGGGTGTAACCGAGTCCTTTACAAATCTAACTTAAAGTAAACCCACTGTAATGACTGTAATGTTGCATGTGGTGTTCCTTAGGAGTACTTTGAGATTTTGGGAAATACAGCAATTTACATTATTGCACAGCAAAGAGGAAGCTGTGCTAGCAGCCAGTTAGCTAATGCAGTGCAGAGACTAATTGGTCATGTGACTGATGGGCTACTGTCACGTGACACCATTGTGTTTCTTGCTTCAGTTTATCTCGAGGTTATTAAATGAGAATAAGTGTTTGTTCTTTGTTTTGTGATAGGCTAACTGGCTTGTAAAGGGCCATGAGGGCAAATTGCTCTTCTCTCTGTTTTTGTTTCTTTATATTCATTTGTGAATCTCAGAGCTGTTGGTTGACTAGAGCCGAGCTAGCTGTTCTTTTATCTATTTATTTTTTACTGAGACAACATTAAGCTAACCAGGAGCTGGCTGCTTCAATGCTGACTTATAATACAGACATCAGAAGGCCACCAGTTTTATCATCCATCAGTATTTTGCTTATTTCCCAAAATGTTGAATTTCTAATTTTTGAGTATTCTCCAGATACCTAAAAGTTATACCAAAATCCTGAGCGGCACTACTCCAACCACCCATTCACATGCTGAAGTCATAGCCACTCACTCTTTGGGTAACCGCACTGTTAACCATCATGATGGTGATCACGTCAAATGTATTTTCAATAGACTTAACATATATCTCTTGGGTGTCGTATTTGGCTTTGGGGATTTTGTTAAATTGCTAAATTTTCATGTATTCTCCGTCCCTCCCACTCACATGCTGCCATTTTAATACTGCCAACAGTAATGATGTAACTATTTTATAGACACTTGCTGCACTCTATAACATTAAAATCCCCTATTGCCTATTATTTAACCAGCCCTGTTTCTCTCTCTCTCATTCTTTCCATCTCTTTCGATGTCTCTTTTTCTCTCCTCCCCTCTTCCATTGTTAACTCTTCCCTTCTCCCCTGTTTGGCCTTTCAGTGCAGCACCATTTGGCCAGTGTGCAGGAGAGGAAGATTAAGCATGAGAGCGATGGAGTGCAGTTTCCTTACCATGGTTAGAACAACATTAAACATTATACTGTGTTCATGTATACATGCTCTACCTCCGCTCACACCACCCTCAGCTTGTGTACATCTCTTTCTGTCCTTTCTTCAAATCTGTGAGCTCTCAGAGCGAATCTGGGTTATTTTTCATTTGTCCCTCTCTTCTCTTCTCTTCATCCCTCTGTTTGTGTCCTGTTCTCTGGCTATGCTGCTGCTGGGTGGGGTTGTGTTTCTACCAGATGTCTGCTGTTGTCCATTGTGGGTTCACCAAAGCCTTTTGGTAGCCCAGTAGCTCCATAACATCTTCCGCCTGTCTGCCTTAAAGATGTAAATCTGTGAAAGAAATGTGATGTCTAGGAGGATAAAGACGTCTCTGTGGCATTGAGAACATGTCTGAATGCTCTTATACTGATGTAAACCCTAGTCTACATATGCAATTAGGTGCATTATCATATCTGAAAAACCACAGACTGCAAACCGAGTTTGCGAGGTGGTATGAGTTTGTCAGCGGCGTTCAGCTGAGTGCCTTGGGTGTTGTAATTTTGTTGTTGAGCCCGGAGAGAGAAAGCGAGCACTGAAAGACACAAAGAAGGAGGAGCGGGGTGTGTGAATGGGGGTTTGCTGCTTCGTCCTGCCGGTTGTTTAGACAGAGCTGTTGAGTGGCGTCCCACCTGCTGTAGGCCTGACTCAACCATCTCTGAAAGACAGCGCAGGAAAAACAACATACGACCCAAACAAACAAGACTAAAGGCACTCAGGTGTGTCATCAATGCACAAGGCGCCTTCTGTCTGCGAGACATGCTTACTCACTAACGCGCACATTTACAAATGACATGCAGACACATGCGTACGCGCACAGAAAACTAAATTTAAGCGCCTTCTCTGATTTACATTCACACACACATAAGCACGCTCCCCAATCTGGGGAGGAGCAGCGTTCCGGTCCAGATGGCGCCTCCATGTGTCTACAGCGAAGGGAGCTACTGGGTTACAGCAGACATCTGTTCTGGTGATGGTGGTGGTGGTGTTGGGAGTGAGAGATGTGGAGAGGAGAAGAGGGGCGGAGGACAGGGGGAGGGGGGTGGGGGGAAGGAAAGGGGAGAGTCTCCGCCTCTGCGTGCTCAGAAGGTGATTCTCTACCTGAATGAAAAGCTCTGAGGCATAGCAGGTGATCATGTAATTCATCATTAAGTCCGCTGTCTCCCGCTCAGCTCTGCTCCGCTCTCTCCTTCTGCCTGCTTGCTGCTGCTGCTCAGTGGTGGGAAAGCCCACTATCAGCCTTTCAGTAAGGGAAGGAGGGGGTGGGTTTCCCGTGTATTTGTGATTTTGACAGAGATTACAAGCTAATTATCTGGGCATTAAATCGTCATGTGTGTGGCTGTCTTGCGGAGGTGTCCTTGCGCTGAATCTTAGTGTTTACGAGCGCTAATGTTGCGCGTGGCAGCGAGTATAATGAGGTGCTTTGCTCTGCTGATGTACACTGTTGTTCCTCGCTTACCTGAACGAGGAGTGCACGAGATCTGTCGTCTCTCTGTTGTGCGCGCGCACATGCTAGTGGACCAGTTCTGTGACAGTTAGGGGGTTTGTGTGGTCGCCAGCTTGTTAGCATGGCAAGACTACAGGGTCATGGGAGCAATTGGCTGCCAGTCTGTTAGCGCAGCGTGCCAGGAGCAGGACACAGAAATAACGTAGAACAAACAACTGTGTATGTGTGCATGCGTGCATATGTGCAGACACACACGCGCTCTCTCACGCACAGATTAAGAGAGAGATCAGAGTAACTTCTGTTAGCTTTATCAGACAAAGCTTTCATTGGGCATCTGGGCCTCATTTGCTGCTCCTCACTGAGAAGCCGCATAGATAGATATTTCAGCAAGATAGCGACTAATTAGGGAATATCACAGAGACTAAAAACAATATGTATAATTTAAGGCTGTTTGTGCATAATAAGCTGGTTATAATTAAAGTTGGGATGTGGCAGCACAGAGTCTTGCCTATACGTCCAACAGAGGAACTGCAGCCAAACAGGCTTTGCTGCAGGGACGCATTGAATACACAGCATGTTTACATTCAGTCTCTGTGGCTTTAACACCATTTAAATTATGTCTTTTCATGTGTGTGTGTGTGTGTGTGTGTGTGTGTGTGTGGGGAGAAAGTTGAAGAACTCAGAAGTTACAAATTCATTTTATAAAATTAGCTAAACCAATGCAGAACCAGAGAAATGAACATTTTCTAAGACTTCCAGCCAAAGACTAGAGCTGATCTACAGAGAGCCATCCCTGTTTAACCCGTTCAGCTGAACATGGCTGCAGATAACCTGTGAAGAGACAGAGCCCTGCTAAAACCATTATTTAAACTTGCATCTACACAAAAATGCCCACAAGTATCAGATATTAGTCAAAATTAGGCATATCATGTCCTTTTATTTCCATTACGTTGAAACCAATCGTGATGGGAGACGTTTTCAAAGGATAATAAAAATGAAAATTACATCAAAACAGAAACGCTGCTGTTTGTGGTGGTCAGCTGCTTTCAGGTTGCTGCTGCAAGAAATCCTGCGCAGCTGCTCATTTGATGTGTGAAATAAAAAAGACACATGCTCACGGTGCTACGACAGTGACATCTCTGATACTCCCAAATAGTATTTTATTACAATTTAAACCCTCAAATAAAAAAAATCTGAACATGGAGCCGTATCTGTGGTCTCGACTCCTTCAAAGATACTCCAGAGCCTGATTGATTCTGCACGTCTCCTGAGCACCGCTCATCATTGGGTACATCCTTACGTACTACTCCTTGAGATTTGCCACAAAACTAAAACCATCTGCCTAACATGCCAAACAGCTCTGACCTGTTGGGGTATGGACAGGGGACCTCATTGGGTGCTGTGATGCTCTGTCATTTTACAATTTTAAGACTTTGGAGGCTTGAAAATTTGAGCTCTTACGTTTCTTGAGCCATTCGTGAGGAGTTTGGCAGGCATGCTGCCTGCCAGCAGGGAGTACAGTAGTCATCACGAGGGAAAGGGTGGGCTTGGTCTGGATCAACGTCGTGGTGGGTAATGCATGTCAAAGTAACAGCCACATGTATGACATCATCCAAAGTTTCCAGCATAATATTACATTTTAATGGCATTATAAATGTTACTCACTTCACTTGCCAGTGATTTGAAAGTTCTGGCTGATTGCTGAATATTCCACAGTCTGTTAACAGTAGATTGCAGCTTTACTGTACTAGCTGTAAATTGGTTGTAATATGCCCCCAAGAAAGCATTACCAGATGGATGATATTTGTCTCATAAATCTATCGGTGAATAAAGTGCATCTCACCCTCCTCGCCGTGTCCGCTCCTCCCACCTACTCGTGAAGTCACGTGACGTGCCTATCTGAACATAAGTGCCAGCGCCCACCTTTTTCTGTGCTTATAGGTGCCCACACAAGCACAGCTGCACCCGTGGTGCCTGTGAGCATTGTGGCTAAATAGTGATAAAACATTTCCCAGTTTAGCATTTAAGAAAAAGCTGTTTAGAAATCTGCTGTGTTAGACTTTACAAGCTCAGCTCATAAAATCTATTTCCACATCTCTCGGGCCGTGTTGAAATGATCCACGTCTTTATTCGAGTGTGTTTGTTTTATATGTGTGAATATTGTGTCGCTTAGTAGTTTACGGGCGTCCTTCTCGCCAAGGTTGTTTATCGCTCTATTCTTTCAACCAAATGTGAAGCAAAACACGAGCTCCGCATGTTCCAGAGAAAAGTAATGAGGTCTGTGTGTCCATGCTGATGTACTTTTCTGTACTTTAACTTCCTCATTATTCTCTGTTTTATGGATTTTTTTCTTTCCAGAGTTTTATTTCAGTTTATATTCAACATTGCGGTTCCACGCAGAGGTCAGATACACCATTTGGCACCGTTCCTCAAACCCAGAAAGTCTAAATTGTGCCTTTGGATTACCATACATCAAAATAAATTCCCTCAGCACCCACCACACAAGGCCTTGATCACAGAAGAGAGCCTCTTTTATCTGTAGCTCTCACACTTTTGGCCATGTTTCTGGTCCGCTGGTGAGCTGGGCCTATACTTTGTGTGCCCCTTTTTGCCAAACTAAGGGATATTTCATGCAGGCTTTTAGCCTCGGCCGACATTTATAGACAAGGGGGGACACTTTAATATGTTTGTCTGTGTGTGCCGGCCATGCCGTCACCGCTCCGCTCCTGCTTAACTTCTTCCATCTTTCTACAGCTCTGCCATCTAGCCTTTACTGGCAGTTCGCCCGGTGCTTACCACCCAGCCTGAGCAGCTTGTGTGTGTGCGCGCGTCTGTGTGTGTGTATATAAGTTCAAGCACGTCTTTATGAAATACTATAAGTCAGTAACATAAAATACCTGACAGTCAGATATGCAGAAGGGCACTACATCAGAGGATCCATTGATGTATGTTCTGGCATGCTCGTCTGCAGCTATATGTAGTTGCACAGCTCATGCTGGCATTGAATCGAAAGCACAGTCTGCCCCAGATATGAGGCCATCCAGAATCCCATTCATTCTAAAGAGGCATCCTGACAAGTGCAGTGAGTAGGTTGGTTGGCATGTTTGTTGACTGCGTTCCTGAAGTTCTCTGTAGCGACGCCGGGCTCTGAGAGCGTTGTCGTGTGGGATTAGTCGGGTAGTTTGCGCCTCACAAAGGAGACCGTTTGATTAGATTTCAGTGGTTAAAGTAAGCAGGGGGATTGCTGTGTTGTTCATACACTCAGTGGTGACCATAGTTGAACTGCTATTGCATTTCCCAGCTCTCCTCTGTCCTGACGCTGTGCCCCCAGCCTCTCGACCTGAACCCGACCCACCCCTTCCCCTCTCCCGTCACCTCCCTTTGCTCTGAACCCCCGCTGCTTCGAACCATGGCCTCTCACCGGACCCTGCCCTCAGCCCCCAGACACGGTACAGCCTGCTGACTGTACAGACACAGAATAGACAGGTTGTGAGGACCCATCTGTATGTTAAGCCAATCAAACAAATCAATGAATGAATCAGTCGATCAATCCATTGATTTCAGTCGATCATAATCATTTGATTCTTGTAATCAAATCTGACAAAGTCTGATAAATTTCTTTTTCTTTTTTTGAGTAGAGTCAAAGTAAGAAAAGGAGCCATGTTTGATTAAAACCTCGTCTCTGTTCTGCCATTTTGTTGATCCCCTTTTTGCCAGGACTCTCGTCGCCTGGTTCACTTAAGAAGCCGGGGAAATTCGATTTCAGCGCCCTGTCCTCCCAGACGAGGTCCCCCCGCATGGCGTTCACCCACCACCCACTGCCAATGCTGGCGGGAGTGAGACCAGGTGAGACCAACCCAGCTCCCGATCCCCCCCTGATCGCCCCAACCCCTTCCTCTCCCCCTCCTCACCATCTCCTCCTACCCACTTCTCACTTTTTCAGTGCCCCCATCCCCCACCCTACCCCTCTGTGGTTTAGAGCTGGGGGCGTTGTCTTTGGGAGATGGGAGTGGCTGGGAAGCTGGCAGGTAACTCTATGGGTCTGTGCCTCGTCCTCTTCTGCCTCCTCCTACCTCGTAGGGTGCAGGTCTTGCCGGTGATGGAGCTTGCAGGGTTTCTGGGTGTGGTGTGTGGCTTCTCTAGTTCTGTCTGGTGGTGGATGGCTGTTAGTTGTACTCTTCTGTAGATTGCCTCTGTCCTCTTAGAGGGATTTGGTGGATATTGCAACCTGTTCTGTCAGATCAGTCAAGATGTTACATGAATAAAACAGCTTCCTCTTACCCATCCACTCCCAGTATTCATTTCAAGACTCCTGGATGGCAAACCAGTCTCAGGACCACAGGTGGAAATGAGTAATGAATAAAGAAGCTATTGTTAGGATTTTTGTTTGTTTGTTTGCTTTGGTTTTTTTTTTTTTTTTGGGGGGGGGGGTCCAAATTCAGATTTTCTCACGATAAACATGGACAAAATTTCAAATGAATGAGGTAAGTGTACGCACGACTAATCCCTGTGAGCCAAAGGCCAAGGCTTCAGGCTGTTCTAAATACCACGTAACTCTTGGCTCTGCATGATGTCACAGCTTTGGCTGTGAGCAAAGCAACCTCACCTAGTCGTTGTTCGAGCCTCCTGGCAGCCAATCAAGGGGGAAATGAAGGCAGGTCGACTAGGCTATGACCAGGCTCAGCAAAAAAGAAATAAGCATTACTTCAAACTGTAAAAGATGCAAAGCTGCCCTAGTACAGTCCAAGAGCTGTAGAAGTAGAATTGTTGCATTTTTATTTTCTAGCTCTGAAACAAGTTTGACTCGTTGGGCAAAAAGACCTCGATGACTTCATAATGGGCCAACAGGTTATCTCATCCTGGCTGAACGCTTTACATTTTTACCAGAAAGTCAGAATTACTTGAAGAGTGGGTTCTGAAAGACGCTGTTGAGTTATGGGGTCTAGAGCTTCCCTCATTAGTACAAACTAAAAGTCACTATCTCAGCTTCTATTTGTTGGTCTTAAACATTTCCTTTTAATGTCTGACGGTAATGACGCCAACTGCGCAACTGCCATGGTCTCAGATCCCCAAACTCACTGTTGGTTTGTAACAATTTGATAAATTCCCGTTTTTGTTTTGTCTTAAACGGGGTCCTTTTATCAAAATCTGCAGGCTGCAAGGTCATACTGATACTTAGTGGTAACAGTAGTGAATATGTATCATTCCAGACAGGAAGGAAATCAGTCATTCATTCAAATAATTTTTGCTTCATGACCTTTAATTAGTCAACTAGTCACGTTACGGGGTTTTTTCTTGAAATTCCTATTGATTTGCTTCCCTTTCCAGTTTGGGAAGTCCAGGTTGAACACGTAATTCAAACTAGCACGGCCACAAAGTGATGTTTTGAGTCTGAGCTACTGTGTACCAGATCAATCTTTAAACCCTGCCACTTTATTTACACGTGGAGCTAAAGAGCTTCCAAATATAAATACAGAAATCATAATTTTTTACCAGTACAGATCAAATTAGAGACTTTCTCTTTTTTATGTACTTTTCTAAATTCACAAAGTAAAGGAGCTCACTGGAGATAATTACCCTTGTGCTTGCGCTACATCAAAGGATTTTTTAGTCACTGAGCAGATGTGAGGTTGACCGCCATGTCATTAAACCCTACTCAGCACTTGTTGACAGAACCTCTTGAGATGTGACTACAGCAAATCCAGTCTCCACACACACATACATGCACTGTTAGTGTTCACACCATCGTGCACACATGTATACAATATCCCATCCTTGCGGTGGCCAGAGGTTCTAAGTTACACACTTTGGGATTTGTTTTTTTTATACAAACTGTGGCAGCGTGCACACTGGGAATGCTGCCATGCTAGTTTGAAAGTGGTTACCACATCATCAGCATTGTTGTTATTCTACGTAAAAGACAAGATCCAAGAGATTTAAAGGATTGAAAGTGGGAATAAGGAGCATGCAGGGCCCAGCTGTTCATAGCAGCAACGGTGCTAAAGGGTGGCTTTCATGGAGTCTCTCCCTTCAGCCACGTCAGCCATGGTTCCACTGTTTTTTGCAAATTCCCTATATAAAAAAATCTGTGTTTGTATTGAAGGACCATGTGCTAGTTAGCAGATGAACCAAACAAATTATAGTGTATGTAACAGACAGTTTGGATGCACAGTTTCAAAAAGTATTTGAAACACTTAGCTAGCAGGAATGTCTAAAATGCTGGAAGAGCTCAAAATCATTTCTAAATGTTGAAAAAATTACACAAAGCTAAATACATGTTTCTGAAATGACAGATAAATTCTTACACAGCTAGCTGAAAGTAACAAAGATTAGTTGGCTGACGTTGTAAAATAGTTAGCTAAAGTAGTGCAATAATGAGTGGAATACCTACAAAAATGTATATCTGTTATCTAAAAGAAATGAATAAATTGTTTCCACCATTAGCTGAAAGTAAAGGAAACGTTTTAAAACAGCTGAGGTTAAGTGATAAATATTAGCCTTCAAGTAGTGACCGTTTGGTTTAAATGTCCAGCTTCTACCACCCTGGATATTAGCATAGCACGGTTAGAAACTAAGCAAACACGGATATTTCAACTGTATAAGAAGGATTATAATGAATTTATTTAGCAATATTTTAATATCTTAACATTCTTAATACCTCTGTGACATGTCAGGTGGTATCAGTGAAGGGCTCGTTGGGCTTTGCCAGTTTAAAGGCAAATATGATGGGAATCAAAAGAAGGTGAAAGTATGAAGGGGCCACCACCACCCCATCCATACTCCCATACCCCCAGCATTTGGCCTTCACCCAGTGTCTAATGGGATTAGTATGCGACTATAGGAGCAGGGCGACTGCTTCACTTGGGAGCAGGCAGCCTGGCATGGAAGCAAGGTGCTGCTGGGCCCTGAAGCATAGGCCCTTGTCTGGGGGGTAATGCAGCAGGGTTGGCACCCTTATGAAGTGCACTCACACACAATGTATAAGATGCAAGCACTAAAGAGCATTGGCAGCCCAACGTGGGCAGCTGGGGGGCCTGTATGGGATGGGGTGGGTGTTAAACTGGCACAGCTAAGAGAACAGGCTACTAATACAAAACAAGGAGATTTAGTAATGGATATAAGTCTGACAGGGAGGGCTTTGTGCTCGGTGTGGTAGGGCTCAACCAACTGCTCCCCTTTCGCACCTCAGACATATATTCATCTGTTTGGTGTGAGTTTCACTATTTTCTTTGGTGAAAAACAGAATGTTTTTTGTTTCTGTAAGCTTATTAGCCACAGAATGCAGTTATATTTTGCATCTCCGCACCTGTCGTGCACATACACAGATATAAAGCTCACAAGCCATTTAGCAGAAAAAATATTAACTCAGATTTAGAGAGTATTTACAGATTAATTCTGTCTTAGAAACAAAATGTGTCAGATAAAAAAGGCTTTAGTATGTAAATGCCAAAATGCATCAACACCAGTGAATCACACCCTCAAAAACAGCACACAGGAGCGCAGGCATTAAGACAGGCTAATATAAGACACTCCTCAATGATCTCTTTGTGTATTTTAACAGGCTTTTTGGATCTGATTTCAAAATGCAGCGCTTTTATCTGCTGAATTTGTGCCCATTTAGAAGTGTGTGCAGTCTGAACGGCGTTGCCCTAAATTGTTACATTGTCTCAGTGAGTGTTCAGATGTGAATATGTGTGTGTAAAAATCTCTTTCCGAAAAGTTCATTGTGTTCATCTGGATGCAGCGTTTCATATAAATTTCTTCAATAAAGCTGTAAGGGTTTACTGGAGGAGTCATAAAAAATAAGCAATGCATACAATACCTATTAACTCGAAATTAGCTTTTCCTAGAAAAACCGAGTTCCTTTCACCTTAAAACCAGATTTAAGTTTTATTGTTTCCAGTTGCGATGTGATATTCTTGCTATCATTTGGTGGTTGCTCAGTTCATCTCTCCCATCTGTAAGAATGTTTAGAAACTCAGCGGTTCGTGTCCCGCTCTTCCTCTGCTCGTGTTTCCTCTAATACCAAACGTCTGTGTTTACAGGGAGCCCCCGTGCTTCAGCCTCGGCCCTGCACTTCCCATCTCCCTCCATCATCCAGCAGTCTAGCCCCTACTTCACCCACCCAACCATCCGCTATCACCACCACCCTGGACAGGATCCCCTGAAGGAATTTGTGCAGTTTGTCTGTGCCGATGGCTCAGGGCAGGCCGCTGGGCAGGTAAGACCCGCCACCAATGAAAGTAAACATGATTTATGTAAATTTGACAAGCTGAACGCGTTCTGTACTGTGCAGGAGACACGGCACGAGATTGATTGACAATGGTCTGCAGCCAATCAGGATGCAGGACACAATGCGCTGTAAAAAAAAAAAAAAAAAAGAATGCAAAATTGCACACAAAAAAATCCGTGAAACAGCGAGACCGCGAAAGCTGAAGCGCGTTATAGCGAGGGACCACCGTATGTTAGTGAAACAGTGCAGCATACGGAAGCTGTGTGCATAATGAAATCTGTGTTTGTGGCTCGTCTTTCTCAGTTAATTATAACGTAACATGATGTCAGGTTCACCAAATGAGAGGTATGCACATTATCCCTGAGGTTCTGTTGGTTTTTGCTTTTTTTCTCGGATCATGTGACTGACAGATGTGATACATATTCAAGAATAGTGCTTGTTTTAGTTTTAATCCTTCATCTGTCATTTTGGTGCTTGGAGTTAACTAGTTTAATAGATTTATAGGTGAGAATTTGAGCAGCTTGAATAGACGTATACAAATCTCTTTCTTTTTGTCTTAATTTGGAAATTTTGTTGTAGTTGCACATCTTGATCATACCTCATTGGAATCTAATGACATATTCAAAAGTCTAAAAGCTAGTTCAACTGTAACTATGGTCCTAAATTTGAAATCATGAATGAACCATTATACTATTACTTTGAATAAACTAGGAATGGCAGAGAGCTTCTTTGACGATGTGTCCACCTACATTATAGGGAAATATACCCACGGCGACACAAATACAGCACACGTCACATTCGTTTACTCAGCTGGTCTACAAATCTTTGTACTGTCTTGTCGATGTCATTTTGCCGTTTCCTCTTTCAGACCCTGACGTTCCCCCTCCTCCTCTTTTTATTTCTTTCTTCTGCTCCACCCAACCCCTCAGAAATTATAACCATCAGCACGAGAATGAATCAGTCACGGCACACTTCAAGTCAAGCATCCCCGCCCTGTGTTGTGTCATCGTGTTTCTGTTTTCATTCTTAGCCGTTCTGATTTTAGTTGAAGTTTTGGTTGTTTGGTGCTGCTGTTGTTGGTGGTGTTGTGCTTGTGTAGAAGAGTATCCTTCCATGGTTTTGATTTCTTGCCATCTTCTGGACGAACCCAGTCAAACAGTTTGCTCACTTCCCTCCTCCACTCCTCCTCCACCCGACACGGACCACCCCTGTGGAACCTCTCACCTTTAGCTCCAACTCCTACTCCTTTCAAACCCTGTGGTGATTATTATTTTTCACACCTTCATGAAAGATGCCGTCCACATACATCATTCCTTTGGTTGTTGTTTCCCACCCTCCTCCTCTTCCTCCTTCCACCATCGCTCCCCCCCTCCCACTCCTCCTCCCGCCGTCATGGATATTTTTTTGGACCTGGCCTCCCAAGCTGCGTCCTGTTTTCATTCCGTGTCTGCGGATTGTCGCATGTCGCCCTCCTGACCCTATTTGTGTTGTCTGCAGCCAAACGGGAGCGGCCAGAGCAAAATGCCAGGCTCCTTCTTGCTGCCTCCACCTCCCCCAGTGGCCCGCCCAGTGCCCCTTCCCATGCCCGACTCTAAACCCAACAGCACGCCCCCTGACGGCGGACTCTCCTCGCCCGCATCTCCGTGTAAGTGACCCCGCAGAGACCATTCTCAAAACCAAACCAACACCAAAAAAAAGAAATATAAAAAAACAAATCAGAAAATCCCAACCCTCTCCAGGCAAAGGACCTTTGTCAGTGTTCTTCCTCCAACTTCGCCCCATCATTGTGTATCCAGCATCGCATCTCCCTAGCCCCGTGGAAGGCAATAACAGCAAGCACAGAATATACTGTGGAGCACAATAGAGTAGATCAAGGCCATCAAAGGTTTGGCTCAAAGTAGTCTTCATTATGGACTTGGGTGGCATTCATCAGGGTTCTGTATTAGGTCCCATGAGTTTCAGGAGCTCTACATGTTGAACCCATTTTGCGTGGCCTGGTGTGAGAAAGCTACATCACCGCTCCACTTCTTCTACTTCTAAATCCTCTTTTCTTCCTTCTCTGGGCACATCGCTAAACCTCGTAAGAAGATTTTTATTTTTAACTTATTGTTGCTTATGAAAGGGCACAAATTTAGGGCAGTTAATTTATATGGACTCCAAGAACATTCCAGTAGAGATTGGGACACCTTATGGAATAACTTACTGGTACCTCTTTTGCTTTAGCTTCTTTTGTTGCATGGTAGTTGTTAGAGAGCAAGAACAGGGTGTGCATTTAAATTTTTGTCAGTCATACAGTACATTCTCTCACCTGTGGTAGGAGGGGCACTGGATGGAGCACTTTTTTTGTTTGTTTTTAGCTCTCCTTCAAATATAGTGTTTTTGTTTTACCCCCAGTCAGCGTCTCAAAGTCTTCTATGTCTTATCTATGTTATTCCAATTCTTAGACACACATGGATGTATATCTATCTTCCTTCCTGTCTCTCATTCTTGTCCTCCCTTTCCTCCACTCAAACAGACACACGTATGCACAAGTCTACACACTACATCTCTGAATGCCTCAGTGAGATTCAGATTCTGGAGTCCGTAGGGTACCTCAAACTGCCCTAAATTTGTCAGAGACGTTGATGCCACTGGGTTTTAAATGTCCCTGACTCCTCAGTGTCAGAATTTCAGTGTGCATAATCGCTTCCAACGAAGTTTATCAAGTATCCTTAATCACCCGGGGAGATCTGAGTTTGCATGCCAGATTTCCATGGGGTCTTAATGACCTCAATGATGTATAGCTGTACTTTCGGTAGAAGCAAGCGCCTGTTTCCTAAAATCTATTAGGTTTAATATATGCCATTTCATGTTGAAGCAATGACCATTTACAATGATTTGCTTTTTTGCCAAAGTTAGAAGAAGAAAAAGTTTAAAACATTTAAATCGCTCAATCACATGAAGGTAACGTCAGTTTGCTTAATTTAGAATCTCGGTTTTCAACAGGTATGGCTATGTTTTGTTTTTGTTTAGTTTTTTTGGCTCCAGTGGTTTTGCTAACTTTGGATTGTGCTAGCTATTTAGTCAAGTATCAACCTGCAGAGATAAAACAAACAAACAAACAAACAAACGCATAATAAAGTCAACACTAAAATGCCAGAAAACAACTGACTCCAAAAACAAGCTAAACCCATAGATGTCCATGTTCCTTAGTCTTGAAAAAAATGGGTCCTGTCTTTATTTTATAATTATTAAATGAAGAGTGAATTGTACTCTTTTTAAAAGTCATTAAGAATTAAACAGATAGAGAGAAATTGTAATATTAATGGGTGCCGCTTGCTAGCCAAGGCGTTCTTGCTAGCGTTACCTGATAAGCTAGCACTCTATGCTCAGCCGTGTGTAGTCACTTGTTTCTAAAAGAAAAACAACAACAACAACATGGGAGCAGACAAAAAGATATTGTTGGAGCTTTAAAAGAGTGCTTTACAACCCAATAAGTGGTGTCACCGTGGCTACATTCATCACATTTTATCCAGCCTATGGTCAGTTTTAATGCTATGCTAAGCTAAACAAGCAGGTAGCTACATTCGGTTTAGCTTACAGTCATGAAAGTAGAACACCTTTCTTCACTGTACTTTCATAAAATGAGTGTACACATTTACTTCGCAGAATTTGCACCTTTCCAGTTAAGACTCCATGAGAGGTTGCAGTGCTAGCTGTTTAGTTGACACTGATGATTTTCTGTCCTCCTTCTGTTTCTGTAGCATACTCCACGCCAGGCGCCACAGCTCCCAACAGGTTTGTCGGCATCGGATCACGGGACAACAACTTTCTGAACATCCCGCAGCAGACACAGGTAGGAGTTGGGTGATATACTGGCAGTTTTTCTCGCTTTGTAGGAGAGTGAGGAGGAAACTCAGCTGTTTTCGCTGCAATTACTGGTCAAACTCTGGAAACTTATTAACTGCGTGGATGTACGCCAAAATATTTCTTATTCCCTCACTGCCTGAAACCTGCTGCACGGTTTCCTCCACCTCTTCTCTCGCACCATCCCACAGCTCGCCATCAATGTGTGCATTTGTACATCTGTATTTTACAGTACGTGTGTGGTTTACCATATGTGCTCAACTGTTTATTTGGCACACATGGAGCCTACCCTTCAGGCTCCTTTACTCACAGCTTTTTTTTTCTCTACTTGCTTCCTTTCCTTTCCCTCCTCTTGCCCCCCCCTTTTTTTCCTACTTCTCTTTCTCCGTCCTTTTAGCTTTACCACACTTTGCTCACTCTCTGCCTTTTACTTTCTCCTTCTCTCACCTTCTTTCTTCCTCCCCTTCACCACCCTGCACCTCATTCATGTGCCTCCTCCATTACCACCAGTACTTTTCTCATTAATGTCCAACCACACCCGCCTGGAGCCAGCTCAGCTCCACTCGTCGACACATGGAAACCATCTGAAACTGCTTTGCTGATCTCCTCCCTTGTTTCTCTGCCCTCTGTTCTCTCTCTTTTCTCCCTTTCCATTTCTGCCCCTCCGCTCATTATACTCTGCTCTTTACCCTTCATTGCTTCACTGTTCATCTCTTTTTGTTCCATCACTTCATAAACGTTTTCTTTGCTGATGAAATGTTTATGTTGCTTAACTCTAAGTTGTTTCTATTTTCTTGGAAGTTGAACTTTGCACACATCATGTGGCCAAACTGTGTGGACACGCGAACATCACATACAAACTGTATTTAATTGTTAAACATCAGGTTCAAGATCCGTGGGTATTAATCTGCTCCTCTAACTGCCTCTGCTCTTTAACCACAAGGCCATTATTGTGAGTTAAAGCACTGAATTCAGGCAATAAAGACTTGCAGTCAGAGTTCCCCTTAACGCCAAGTGAAGTTAATTCACATTAAAACTATTTCTTCATGGATCTGGCTCTGTGTGTAGCAAAATATCAGATTCCCCAAACTGTTGCCAACACATTGTTGTCAAAAATATTACTTACCGCTATGTCTTTGGTTTCATTAGGCCTAAACCATAAAAACATTAAAAAAATATAGCACCAAGAACACAGATGTATTTGGACAGAGGTAACCAAAAACTTCTGGCTGTGTGTCTCATAGAAAAGTTGAGATGTTCTGTACCGACTAGGACAAATTGTCTGAAATATGGTTTTACTTTTCAATGCGTAGCTAAAACACACACGGCACCAACTGTTTACACGTGTCTCTGCAGTGACATGAAAAGATTAATGGTCCACTTTAAAACTAAAAGATCAATCACAAAACAAAGATCCTCTCAAAAACGAGCCTGTGGCGGCTCAGGACCAGCGCTGGGCTTTGTCCTCCCTCTAGTGGCAAACGTTGGGTGCTACATCCAGGCGAGACGAGAAACTAGATACCAGCAGGGCAAGGCGAGAGGGGAAATGGAGGGAACAGAGCAACAGAGAGTTTCGGCCCCTATAGAAGTCACGTCCTGGCCGTCTCGTTACCCCCGGCAACCAGACATGATGTCATAGCCAGTTGATCTTGAATTTGAGAAGGGGTTGCTCGAGAGGGGGGCAGGAAAGAAAAGAGGGTGGTCACTGTCTGCTGCCAAGGATTTAGTGGGAGTGTTCACGGGAGATAGATGGATTGTGTGTGTCTGTAAGCACATACACAGAGGGACAGAGTAACTAAGAAGGGAGAAGTTACAATGCCCAAGGCCTGCTGGGACCGTGCCCAAGGGGAGTAGGGTAGCTGAGAAGGGCAGGAGGCAGGAGGGAGGCAGGGGGGTATTCATGCGACCTGTTAGAGTCAAACAAAACAAAAGGCTGCTTCCCTGGAGGCGCAGAGTAGTTTCCAAGGCTTGACTTCTAGAATGTTGGTGCACCAGCCCACAGTGCCAGATCCTGGAGGCCAAGCAGGGCAGCCAACAACAGTGGCGGTGACCCATTTCTGCTCCTTGCTCATGCTGAGGAGAAGAAAACTCAACGTGAAGAAGGCGCAAGTGACACAGAGCGCCAGACTGCTATCTCCCTGCTGCTGCTTGGCTATTAGGAGCTATTAACTACTCAGCCAAATTCAAGACATACTGTACTTCTCTCCAGAAATGAACAGACTCGATGGTAATAAGCTGGGCTAGAGGCCCAGATGACAATTCTGTCATTCACTGTATTTAAAAACTAGAGGAACCCCCTGAAGCCAAAAGCCAACACGGTGTGCAGACATTTTCAGAAACCATTTGTGGTGCAGTTGCTCTTTGGATGGGCATTCGTTATACAGCTGGTGACAGGTGTGGCTACAGGCATTGTTTTCAGGTTGATCATCCATGCTCCGAGGTGAAGGTCACAGCAACCTCATGTGAGAAAACACCTTTAATTTGGCAGGAATGTTCACTTACACTAAAGGATGAACTGATTTGGATTTGGTGCAAATTCTTGTGTATTTACTCAGATTATGACAAACTTTCACACCAGTGTGTTAGAATAAAAGATGATAGCATTTCATAACAAACAGGTTAAAGGATATCATCATATTTTTCTTCAAACACATTTATGGGCATTATCCGGTTGTTCAGTGATGACGTGACGAATCCTACTTCCGGGTCTAAAGTAGTCTGCGTTTAATATGGCTTTTGTGTTGTTAACATGTTTAATGTTTTGTATTTTCTTCTATTTAATCTCAAAAAGCTCCTAAAACAGTCAGTGATCACTGTTGACCTCCCTCGGCTTTTATTACCACTAATCATTTATTTAAGCTCAGTTTTTAAAACCTTAGGATGTAACTACAGCCCAGCCCATGCAGCAGTATATGAATGACTAACCTCGTATTGTGGATGGATTATCTCAGTTGTTCTCCTGGCTGAAGTTTGGTCCTTTTACAGCATCCTGCCATGCGATTACATTTGTTTCTGACCACCGAGAACACTCACGTTAACTTTTATCCAGTGGAAAAAAAGTTAGCTTGTTTATATTATGCTAACATAGCTGTGTCGCTAGCGGTCACGTAGCACATCATTATATAGCAGCTAGCCCAACTTCAGTAACCCTACAAACGTCACTGCTGTTTAGTTTTCTGTCTTCATTTATGTTGGAAGTGATAGCAGAGCTGTACGTTTTAATTTGTTTCCAAAACCCCGCAGTCAGGACATGCTATATTGTATTTAGATAGAAGCTAGCGAGCTAACTCCCTGCTAACTTCTAACTCCGTTAAATGTCATAAATTCCGTTTTCATGGATGCCTGGATGTTAAACTCAATTGTTACACCTGGTAGAGCAGAACGCTGATCATTTTATTAAAGATGAAAGACTTTAGACAGTTTTTCAACTCTCAGTAATGCCATGGTGATCGTTTGATATATGGACCTGCAGCGGAGTTTAGGCGCAGACACGGCTAGTGACGTCAGACTGAACAATCGGATTGATGCCATAACGGAGAAACAGAGAGAAGATTGTGGTGATGTTTAACATTTGGTAGGAGGCTGAAATGACTGCACTAACCTTTGGTGGCCAACAGTAAAGAGTCAGACACGCAGGTAAACTGCAGCTTCACTGGTTGGTGGAAGCTGCAAAGTAGTAATCCCAGTTTATTTTGAACAAACACAGTGGGTCACATTTTGTGCACATAAAGTTTATTTAAGCTGTTTACTATTTTTGTTACTAACATAATCTCATCTCGTCTTTCCCTCTCTTTTCTTTTTCAGTCTTGGTTCCTCTGACAAGATCTGTGTGCAAACCAGCAACTAGAATTCTTTCTTTGCAATCAGAAATAGAAAAACAACAACAAAAAACACAAAAAGAACCAGAGAAACAACCCGCAGGATAATAATTGTCCTCCAACCCACCCACCGACTGGCCCTGACAGTATGTCTCACCTGATACAAAATGTAACCAGGCAACGCAGGAAATTACAGCAGCATGACGCTTTTAGTGGAACTCTGGACTTACTTACACACAGTCAGAGGCAGGACCCGTTTCAAGCAAAGATGGATACGTTGAAAGACGAATAGATGGACAAGAGGATGCCGGGATGACAGGGAGAAGGGGGGGTAAGGGGACGGCAGCAGCAAGGAGGCATCTCTCCTCAAACCACCGAACCAGCACAGCAGCGCAGGAGGAACCTGAGGATGAAAACCGTCGGCTTCTCCTACTTTATAAAGACGCATTGTGTAACAAATGGCTTAGAAAAATCAGTTGTCTAGCAAATACAAATTCAAGTCACAGTCTAATCAAAGCAATTCGGTTTCCAGGGAAAGCTGCAGTCCACGCTCCTGTGATGTCTGTCATCACTCAAAACAAAATCCAAATGACCAATGTTTCTATCCTTCTGAATGACCTAAAATAGCCCCTTTCACCCTACTACTAACTAGTGACCATGCCAAAACTTGATTAAGGGTTGCACTACAAGCTGAATCAATTAACACTAATCTTAAAGATGTGCACTATTTACCTACAAGGCATGGGAGGTAAACCAGACTTGCCTATTTTAAAAGTTTTAAAGAGGAAACAAACCTGAGGTACAAGAAGCCTTCACAAGTCCTCAGCCCCCATCTTTCAGTTCGACAGATCATTGGCCTCCACTCACTCTCATGTCTCCCCACATTCAGAACAATCACTCAGTCTGTGCCATGACCACAGCATGTATGAAAACACACACACACACACACACACACACACACACACACACACACACGTGCCCAGTCTCACATTTAGGTTGTAGTATTTATAGGTGGTGGTGTTGTGTTATTTCATTCTTATTTTTTTAAGCCCAGTGAAGTCTTTCTACCTTAATTAGATATCCAAACATTGTGCGCACACACACACACACACACACACACACTGAAAATCGCAGTGTGACTATATAATTACTGACAGCTTCACAGCTACAGGCAGCAGCTATTGGTTCCCAATTTGCCCTTATGTAATGTAGATGAATGATTTTATTATCTCTCGTGTGTTCTCTTATTTGAATTTATTCCTCTTTTGGATTTGTACTATTTTATAATTGTTTTGTATTTGAATGACAGCACCTTAAAGAGAAACACAGTCAGAAGCGGTATGTTGAAGCAGTGGAGACAGGGTGGTTAGCTTACCCAGATCAAGTAGCGCTTGCAAAAACATTTGGGAAATATGCGTATTTGCTTCTTTTTCCAGGGAGTTGAGATGAGTTGATTGATACCGCTACAGCTGGTTGGCTTAGCTGAGGTTAGCTGGCTTGGTTCTGTCCAAAGTTAATAAAACCACCAAACCTGCACCCCCAGTGACCGTTTTGATTATATGATGATTTTATATCGACGTATCCGTGCAGAATATGAGCAGTTTTAAGAGGGTTTAGACCCGAAACCCGTTTGGTCATTTTTTTAGGAATGTTGAAATCAACTCTGCGACGGTTTAGACGGCAGCTCAGGCGTTTTGTAGCTTTGCAATGCAGTGTCCTGTGAAAACACCGTTACTGTGAGAATCCTAGAAAGAACAAAGCATTTGAAAGTAATCCACTAGGTAACTAGTGTTGATTGTATATGTTAAGTCGAGCTTTTTGGCAGTTGGACATCATAAGCTAACTGTGGCTTTGACTTAAAACCCAGGAACACAGGGCAGCCACATGCAAAAGCATGACTGCTTCACTAGAAATTCAGAGTTTATATCAATGAAGACGTCAGTTTAGCGATTGAGACCATGAATTCATTACAAAAGTACTTCTTGAGGTCAGAAAGTGATACGGAGGATCGTTTCCTCATAGACTTGGATACAATCAGATTTTGCAAACAGGAGTCGCCCCCTGCTGGCCATTAGAAAAAGCCCAGGTTTTCAGCACTTCCGCTCTAGCCTCACTTTCCACCAGAGGTGGAGCGTATATTTCCTTAGTTGACACTTCACTTTGCTTTTATCCTGATTCTAGTACATTGGAACTACCCTGACTAATTCAATTTTATTTAATTTTATTTATATAACGCCAAATCGCAATGCCAATTGCCTCAAGGTGCTGAATATTTTAAGGCAAAGACCCTGCAATGATACAGAGAAAACCCCAGTAATCGCATGACCCCTGTGAGCAAGTGCTTGGTGACACTGGCAAGGAAGAACTCCCCTTTAACAGGAAGAAACCTCCAGCAGAACCAGGAAACCTCGGCGACTGTTTGGGGTGAAGGCAGTAAGATTCACACGAATGCGGGGACCCTCGTTACCTTTGAACAGAGCCACCTAGCTGCTTCATGTGAAGGTGACCCATCGAACAAGCATATTTTCCAGATGAACGTCTCCTGTAGAACAACACGATGCAGGGTTTTGACAATCACAGGAAGCTTATTTTTCTGGGAGATCGCCTGCTCGGCCATAACGGTCAGGGGAAGAAGACAAAATAGTCGCGCCTACTATTTGGATCCAGGTACAGCTAGTGGCTGCTGGTGGGGATGTACGAGTGATAGAAAACAGATCTGAGGAGGGAAGGTTGCTGAAGATGGGACCCAGAGTTAAGGAGAGAGTAGCTCTTCTTTCTGTCTCCCTAAAGTTTACCCTGTTGTTTACACTCCCAGACGAGCCGCTGCTCCAAGAGCAGAGGGGGCCACACTGCGGAGCAAAATGAATATGTGACATATCTGGCTGTTTTTGGAGAGGGGACGAGAGCCGAGGCTTAGCAGTAGGACGGATCACGGGTGTGCCCGTTTAAACGCCGGTGCACAGGATCACGTAAAGGCTGCTTGGTAGTGTTGGATATAGCATTCCCACAACACACACTTACACGCACACACACGCACCAGCACTCCCACTGAGCTACGGTGAAAAACTGCACTAATACAATCATGCCAGCCAACCTTATCAGACTTTTTTTTGTAATGGTTACAATAGATCGACCACCACTTAGTATTGCAAATCAGTGGATGTATTACTGGGATGGAATCACACTTGTAGAGCACAGATCGCCACTTCTTTAAAAAAAAACTCCACACAGACTTACGAAGACCACTCACTACTAACACGTCCCCCGTGCCCGACTCAATTCAAAGGGAAGTCTTAAAGATAGACAATCTGAGGAGGCCTTTATGCTTTCAATCATTATCTAGAACTATATAAAGAATCAGCCCACAAATTTAGCCCTACTAAAAAGCTAATCACCCATCCAACCTCACAAAATAACTGGACTGCCTGGCCACGTTCTTCACTGCAGGGAAAAGCGCGACATAGCTGGCCAATCGATGGCGATCATCTCATCAGCTTCGTAGAGAGATCTAGCTCCGCTGAGTAAGACATTAACGACGGCTAAAGGTGATTTCTTTTCTAATCTATGGAAGTGCCTCTGTATTCCCATTATGCAATTTGTCAAACATGAATTCAGGTTCTTTTTCTCACATATAAGCTATAGTGAATGGTGGAAAAAACATTTATGTCAGTAGGGGGAGAAAAAAACACGTTGACAGCTCACTAGATAATCACAAGCATCTTTATATATAATACACATATATATTTATAGATATATACTTTTTTTATTTGCAAGATAAGCTCTGTGGCAGTCTAGTTATTTTTTGAAGCATGGCGTACATCGCACAGTCATAGGATGCATCTCAGAAAAAAACCACACACACAGAAAAAGCTGATTTGAGCTAAAGTACCAGTTTGTAAACCCGCTCGCACCCGCGTTACAGGACATAAAGCTAAAGGACGGCAAACGCAACAGTAGATACATAGACAACAAGTGATGATGACGTAGTTGAGGTTAAAAGATAAAGCAGATTAGGTTTTGTTGTTTTCTTTCGTGTCTTGATGGGAAGTATTGTTCTTGAAACTAAATGATGTATGTTGATTGAGCCATGTGCAATGCCTTGGTAGAGGAATTGTGTTTGTTTGTTAGCGATTGTTTGAGGGTGTCACACAGAAAGAGGGAAACCCTCTTCTTTTTTCTTTGTTTTATCTTTTTTGGGGGGGAGGGGCTTTTGTTTGTTTTAAAGTCCACCTGCTCCGGGACTCTAAATATGAGAGCAGCGAGAAAAAAAATCCCAGTCTTTGTAAGTAAGTTTGGGGAAATTATTTTACATTTTTTTGTTCATTTTTAAAAACTTCATTTCTATTCATTTGTTTTCAAAAACCATGGGAGGGCTGAAGGAACAATTTTGCAACTCGTAAAATATATATCACTATGACAACTGGTGCTTTCGTAAAAGAATAAAGTACATTCAGTCTCTATTATACATAAATAATAATAAACAAGAACTAAGTGTTATCATAAAAAGCAAATTTTAGGAAAGTGTGCGTTATTCTATTTCTCTTTTTGTATTTACCGAGGGAGGGGGGCGGGGGGGTGAGAGGTTCATTGTAGGACAAAAGGCATTTTTCCTCCCCGAACTTTATCGCCACTGCAGGACAAACAAACAGGGAAAAAATGAAAATCACGTCAGATCTTGTTTCTTTTCTTTCTTTTCTTCTCCATCATGTTATGTCCAACACATCTAGCGTGGGACAAAGACAAGATCTTCCCCATTTTTGGGAGATGCACAAGTACGGATTCCCCAGTCCAAACCACCGATGATGACGTCCATAGAAATTAAAGAAAATGTTTCTTTTATTTTGGTTTTTTAATGTAAATGTCTACTTGTTTAAACAAGAAAGAAAGAAAGAGGGAATCAGCGGCCTCTGTCTGGCTGGGGGGGGGGGTGCTGTCATCAATTTACCAACAATGTGAACCCTACCCCCCTATCCCAACCCTCCACACACACATGCACACACACACACACACCACCATCCTCCCCCAATCCCCTTCCCCGCTGTAAATGATTATAAATATTTGTTTGGTGATGTAGTGTTATAGACTCAGAGCATCTTTAAAGGTTGTCCCTAAAAAGTGCCTTTTGTTCACAGATTCCATCTTGTAATCCTGAGTGCCCATCTCAAAAAAAGTCCCCTCCTTCATGCTTCTTCTGTATCTTTCTCTTCCTATTCTTCAGAGCTTTTTCAAGCAGTATACATAGTACTAAAGGAAATTGGTGTGATTTAGTTCCTCTTTTTATTGTTGAATTATTAAGAAAAGACGTAAAAAAAAAAAGACAAAACCTAAAAACAAAAAAAAAAGAATATTTTCTGTCTTGCTTCTCTTCCTCTGTATCTTGTCGTCTGTCTAACTTGGACACTGGAGTAGTCTGTAGCCGCGTACCCTTCTCCCACTTCCTTCCTTTTCTCCCTTTTCTCTGAACGGCGGGGTTAAAAAAAAAGAAGAAGAATACGCAAAGGTTTTTTTCTTTTGTTGTCTGAGCAGAATGCAGTTAGCTCACATGTTATTCTTGTCTGTACGCTTCACATTGTATTACCATACCCATCTTCTTCAGCTTCTCCATTCAAACAGCTAATGTAAGTGAACAAGTTACACCACAGGGCTCTGGGCTGTGCTGAGGACAAGGGCACAGGATGAGAAAAAGAAAGAAAGGTGGAGGGATAAAAGCACGAGGAATGTGATACTGGGCTTTAGGCGAGGGTGGTGACCAGCAGGACTGCTAGCGCAGGCAGGTTTGTTCGTTTGCAGGTTTCCTTGTTTCTGTTTTGTAATTGAATTTGAAATTTTTTTATTATTTCATCTTGATGGACGATGCATCGTGACCTGGTTATGCATCTTGAGAACGAGTGAATGAGAATAGCTCTTGTAAAGAGAAGAAAAAACCATGAAAAATGACTCAAAGCACCTTAAAAACAGAGCGGTGCCACAGCACAGAGACTGAGATTCAGCACAATCCTTACAAAATGTGACTTATCGATCCATCACTATCCACCATGCGGTTCCAAATCCTGTAAACATTAGATGTAAGCACCGTGAGGCTCCACCAGCAAAATCGAGGAAGAAAAAAAAAGTATATGCAACGTTTAGATGTCTTTTTTTTGCATTAAGCGAATGAAGCCAGCAGCAGTATTATCAGCGAAGCCTTGACGAGTGAAAGCGCCATAGCTGAGAAGCCATATCAGAGACAAACAGGTCACACAGCAGAGCGAGTGCGCGTGTGTGTGTGTGCGTGAGCGTGTGCGTGAGCGTGTGCGCGCTTTAGTCGAGAGGCGGGCGTCTGCAGTATCCGACGCCTGCACCGTTCAAGAGCCCAGTCGGACCCTGTGGCCCAACCGTCAGCATGTTTCACTTTTACGTTTTCCTCGCTCAGTTTCTATCACTGTTTTAAGGATGCTGTTTAGCGATTTAGTGACTGAGCTCCCAAGCTAGACTAACCCCGCCACACCCTGAACCCCGCCCACCACAAGTGCCCCTCCCCCTCCTTCCCCTCTGTCAGAGCCGTCCCATCCTCAGACACACCTCCCAGAGCCCATGGTGAAATGCATGTGTTAATTACAGTTTCTTTTCCATAATAATAATAAAAAAACAGTTGATTGAATAAAAGGATGTTCTTGACTGTATCCTGCCTGTGTCGCCTGTCTTTGTTACCGTGTCCTCGTCAGCGCTGCAAGAGGAGAAGCACTCTGGACAGAAACGCTGTAACTGCCTGCTGGGACTGATGAGCTGAGGGAAGCCACACATGCATCTACTAGGAGGCCGAGGGGTAGGCAGGTTTTTGGAAACCAGATGTGACCAGATGTGATGCTGGGTAACAAATTCCTACTGTAGTATGAATTGGGTAACAACCAAAATTCACAGAGCTGTTCTAGGACTGAGCCCATGAACTCAACAGGAAGATGTTTGCAGAGGTCGGAGACGTTTTCCAAACATTTTGTAAGAGTCGGGTCAGATTTACTAACACGCTGTTCCAGCTCGAACTGGGCTTCAGTTTAAAATACAAATACTGATTTAATTGATGTGTTACTACTAGAGATGGCATGATACCACTTTGTTAACGTCCAATACCGATCTCATAAATTTGTATAGCTGCCGATACCGATATGAATCTGATATAGTCTATGTTTATAATCAATAAAAAGATGTTTAGTATCTTGCTGGATTTCGTATAAGTTCATCCTAAAATTTTAAAAGACAAAACACTAAAGCTATTCTATTCTATACACTGCACCCAAAATATTTCAGTTCAGCAATACTGATCTTGTTATTTAAACTCTTAGCAGAACTTTAAGTGTTTAAAGTAATATTCAAAAAATAATTTAAAATTTTATACAGGTTTCAAAAAGTCTTTGGCTCTGAAAAAAAGAAGTTGCAATATCAGCACAAAATAATGTTTATATTCGACAACTTGGAAAAAAAGCAGGTTGTAGAATGGACCCTTTTATACATAAATAGACATCCAGAGTGGAAAGCAGTGCAAATATGTGCAAACACAGCTTCTCACGACGCTCCTCTTTTAGCAAGATGAGTGCCAGTGTAAGCTGTTTCTATCACATTTAACCTGAGACAGAATTTTGTGTAATTTCTATACAAACTTAACACAAGTATGAAAAAAGTGTTTGTTTTGTTTGTGAAGACGTGAAAAAGTGTTGTTACATTACCATTCAGTTTGAGGGTTACAACAGAAAATGATGTATTTATCGTTCTCACGCGGCATCAGACGGGATTATTTTACCAAACCAAGGAGATTTGGCCTGATAATTATTTTTATCCTCCTGTAACTTTATTGTATAAAGAGCTAAAACCTCCAAGGTTTCAGGAGTAGTTCGTCGTTATAAGAAGTGTTTGTCAACTAAAAATCAAGAATGTGGGAGTCTGTCTGTGATTCGGAAAGCCCAGCGTGTGGTCCCGACGCAGGGAAACACATTCTGTCTGCGATGCCTACCTTGGCAGCACATAGCGAGGCTCCAGATGCTTTCAGTGTGAACTCCAGACCCCCGACAGGTCTCGCACACAACTACCACGTGACGCATACTGCTCCGACGTGCTAAGGTCACTACCTGGGTTACGCCAAGTTTTGTGAGGTGCTTTTGTGATATTTAATGGATCGGATTACTTTTTTTTCTCCCCTATATCAGATCAGCATATCGGATCGGTCCATCTCTTGTTACTACCACCTAATTCTTTGATACTGCCACTACTTTTAAATACAGGTATATAGCCACAGTCTGTGGCACCATCAGATGGATACACTACATCACAGAGGTTCTCAGTTGGATTTAGGTCTGGGGACCTAAGAGCACAGGTCCCAGTAAAGGCTGTTGGGCCCTTGGGCCACCCGCAGGCAGTATGTTTCTGACACTCTGACCACAAACATAACAGAACATTACATTACAGAGGAACCCACCCGAGGGATTGATCAAGTTTTATCTAATCCATCTAATCTAACATGCACGAGTATCCTGTTGGAGGTGATACTGTAGAGCTCTGGCAGTGCTCCTGTACTTCCCCGCATAAAGGAGCAGATACCGGTCCTGCAGCTGAGCTGATGATCTTCTACTATGATCTCCTGTCCAGCTCTTCTTAAGTAACACCCTGTCTCCTGGTATCCTCCCCACACTCTCACAACTGGGAGAAACTGCAGACCTGGTTGCCATAGGCTTACCTTGGAGGAGCTGAACGTTCAGCAGAGGACTGTAGAAGTTTAGCCAAAAAACCAAACAAAACTAGAGCAAAATCAGTGAGGAGGGATCAAAAGAGCGCCAATGGTTTGTGTTCAGAACCAGCAAAAGCATTCCCTTCATGGGCGTGTGCACCTGGTGTCACTTTCATTTACACCAAAGGAGGTGAAATGAAATGGTTTCTGATTTCTAACTGGGGAGATTGGTGTCCTTGACACTTAACTGACTGTATTTTGTACTGTGATGCCCGAGAGTTGCCTTTATTTTCTGAGCAGTTGACTGAGTATAATGCCACACTTGAGGAACACAGTAAAATCACATAGAACTGAAGAAATCTGGACATAAAGACGACCCATCATACTACTTGGTCTGATGCTTCAGCACTTATGTGAGGATTCATTAATAAATGAATATTTACAGTTTTGGTCAACGTTAAATGTGAGTGACTCAAAACAGGTGAACGAAAACTTCCACCTAACGATGCACTACTATGGCAAGTCCTGCATCGAGAGGCGATAAAGAAGTGTTGATAAATGAGCCGTTAACTATCAAGATGTTTGTGAATTGTTGTCGTCTGTGGAGAGATGCAGTTTATCTTGTTTAGGACTACACGCCTTTAAAGGACCAAATCTGTGCAAAAATGTGGATTCAGTGTCATTTTCTGTCAGGTATCAGTGTCGTGACGTTCTGATTGCAAAGGCACCTTTTCCTTTTGAACATGAACTGCATAAGCAGCAGGCTATCACTGCTAAGGTGGGACGCACCAAGACAGTTAGTTGGAATTTTTTTAAGGACCATCCTGCGTGTTCCCCTGATCTAAAGCCAATTGAGAAGCTTTGATGGATTGATGGCAACGGAGGTTTACAAAAATGGAAAAGAGTTCCAGACAGCAGATGCCATTCGTGCAGCCGTCTTCACCACTTGGAGAAATGTTCCCACTCACCTCATGGAAACACTTGCATCAAGCTTGCCGCAACAAAATTTTGAAGTGATCAACAATAACGATGCAGCTACTCATTACTGAGTTGGAACTTTGAGTTTTGATTTGGGGTGTTTGCAGGGTTTTTTGAGGTGTGGTCTTACAACTTCCTAACTTTTGATCAGCTGTAAAGCAGCCTGTTTCCGTTTAAGCGTCGCTTTGAATAAGCTGGATACTCGGAAAAATGTTTTGTCTCACTCTCATTTCTTCTTGTTGCGTGTTGAAGCTCGAATTGGAACCTAGTAAAGATCCAACCACGCAAAATATGATTTTTGCCATTTTTCAAGTGCACTGTACAAAGTAGGGTGAATGAGCTTAATCATTTCTATTTCAGTGGGTGTTGTGATTAACATTAACTATTTAGTGGATTAAGAGGACATATATGACATGATTAAGTGTGAGAACATGAGTGTTCATCCTTTCTACCACTGTTCTTTTCCCGTCCCGCTGACATTCCTCAGGTCTTGTGGTTGTCAACAACATTTCAGTTCACCCTCACAATCCAACATGTTTTATGTGAAAACTATCAATAAATTCAGTATTGGCTGTAGTATGGAGCATATTTAACCACTAGGGGGCACCTCCTGACCAGGTGAGTGCATGATGCGCGCAGCGAGTGAGATCCAAGCTGATGCAAATGACACACAGAGTCAGAGGCCTGAAAGACTGCTGATATTTAATGTAGCACAGCATAGTCTAAGATCATGTTGATGCTGTAGGACAGCTGTCAGTATAAACTGCCCTCACGCACACACAGGATGAGACTGCAGTTAACAGTTACCGTCTCCTTGCAGACCCGCATCAAGGTTTCCACACATCCCCACCTCACACACCACAAACCGGGGCCCCGTTCTCCGCGTGTGGACGCCTCAAGTCGTTCAAGGTTAGCTGATAATTTGATACGAGACCTGGACTGTTTCGGTTCTTTGAAGCCAGAGTTGTGGAATCCCACTTTTGCACTCATTTTCTGATCCAAATGTCTTAATAAAATCCATAACTGCATCTTTAATCTTAACTGTATCTATGCATGACAAAAAACCCAAAAAGAACGCACAACCCATTAAAAGATAGACATCAGAATGACAATGTATCTTCTTAAACACTAAAAATCCTAAATTAACCTGCAGAACTATTTGAAAGCTACTGTGCTGATTGGAGTTCCGGCTCCAGCTCCACGCACTGAGAACTTCATCCGAGGTTATCAGTCCTCAGAATGCTTTCAGATGAAATTAACTGTGCGACAATTTGCTCTGTTTTAGCCTGATAGCAGCATGTAGCTGGTTTTAGTCACCCCACACGTGTGAAGAACAGGGCCCGGGTCAGCAAAGCTTCAAAACAGTAATCTGTAGTGGGTCATGAGCCCGTGTGCACATACGGTGGGTATGATGGTGACGATGGATCAGATCTGTTCCTCACATTGCTCCTCATTAGCTGCTCTGTGTGCACTGGTAGCCTTCAATCCAACCCGTGCGCGCCTCCGTGTTGATCAACACTACTGCAAAGTAAGAGCACGGCCTTATGATCGGCGGCAGGTGTGCAAGGGCCAACATCTCAAGTGAGTTTGACTCAACTTCAGTGGGTTTTTGTTCTTAATGATAACTACACATTACACACGGTAACAGGAGGCTAGCTAATCAGACTATAAAGGGAACAGCAGCATGTTTCTCTGCGTGGCCCTCTCAGACTCCGTGTCACAACATTCAGACAATGATGGAGTGAATTTAGCATAACTGAATCTCTGCTTTATTCACGCTCCTATTTAGCCACATCACTTTAAATTCAGTTTGCCACAGACCAGGATGATTACAGGTCATCTGCTCCACGAGGAAGCTGAAGGCTTATTTGATTTCCAGACCTTTCCTTTCATTTTTTAGTGTCCGAAAGCTGATTTAGAAGGAAACTCAAATTTTAAAAAAGAAACTTTTGTAAACACCCAGACATGTCACTGTAGGTAGTAATCAGACAACGAGTTCACTTGTTCTTAAAGAGGAACTATCATGCTCACTTTTAGCACTGCATTTTTATTCTTGGACTCTGCTAGAGAGGCGACGGAAGACTCGCAGCTCAAAATAATCCTCATCTTAAACTAGACTCAAGTTTCCCCCAAGAAACAGAAGATCTGAGCAGCAGGTGGGTGGGGACGCCCCTCTCTGTGACATCATACAGAGCCAAGAGAAGAAAAACTGCCTGAAAGTGATCATTTAAAGCAGTCAGACACCTGCCTCATGTGTATATACACATGGATCGTTAGTTGAAACTCGTTGCTATGTTTATTATTCCATAATTTTAACACTACATAAATATGACAGAATAAAGGAAAAGCATAACAAGTCTACTCTGATGCAACCTGTTAGAAAAAGAAGAGGTGGCTACAAAGCTCTGCTAATTAACGCTTTAGATGACGCAGTCTTCTCTGAAAGTCTGTGAGTGAAATTCTTTAACATATAAATTCGCTGCATTAGGTCATTCATTCCTCGTGATTATTGTAGGTTTTTTTTCCTTCATGATTGTCAATTTAGACGTTTGTCTCTTCGAAAGCTTAAAGCCTCATGAGTATGAAGCGATGCGAAGCGATGATGGTGACCTGGCACTGCTAATCCTCGGCACGCACACCTGCCACCGCAAATTAAAGCCGTGTTCTTACGGAGAACACCACAGATGTTTACGAGTAGTGTTAATTGGCACAAGAAGCTATCAGCGCACATAAAACCCTCAGATGTTTGAGCGGGCGGGCACAGTGTTTGCAGGGACTCCTGACTGGGCAGCACAAAGTGAGGAACAGGAAAAGCAGATACTCATTTGTCAGTTTAGTTCTCATGTGGGCCGATGGTTCCCAGCAACGTCACGTCAGACAGAGAAAACAAGGGGGGCAGCAAGAACCAGTCCATCTATGTTGTTCCTCCACTGTTAGCTTCCAACACACGAGCAGTTTATACACACACGCACAGACACACAAACAGGCTCGCACACAGATTACGTGCGGTGAGGGGTAACGTGCTTCCTTACAATCGCGGCTACAGCATTAACAAACTTAGAGAATGCCAGATCGATTACTTTTTCAGCTTAACTGTATCGCATCCATCTGCACAGGCATACGTGGACACACACGCAGACACGAGCACACACTCTCACTGCCCCGCCCCTCCCCCCCCACCCGAATGTTCACAAAGCGCGTCTAAAATCAAATTATAGATCTCCCCTAAACAAACCCCACACATTCCATTGGAATTCACGTGGATTTCATAATTCTTCCACTTTTTTTTTCTTCTTTAAAACCGCCCCGACCTTCCTGCACACAACCGTCGACCTTGTGTACTTGTAATCCCTCCGAAACCTAAACCCTCCCCCGTCTCCCCTTCCCATCCCCCTGCCCCGCCACCCCTCTTCTCCCACCCCCCTCCACCCTTCTCCCGTCACTGGCTTCCCCCCCTCCTGTTTGGGATGAGCTGAGGTTGTACAGTAAAATCTGGGGGTGCAGTCTTTATGCTGAGCTGAAGAAGAGGGGTGAAGGGTAGGAGGGAGGAGCAGGAAGGCAGTGACCCTCTGCCGTTCAGTCGTCTTCCAGTCCCTGGTTGAGGAGAAAGTTGGCCGCCAGGTTCTCGTTCTTCTCGCAGGCAAAGTAGGCCTGAATGACCAGCGCCTCAGGGAAACCCAACGCTTTTAACTGCTCCGTTGGAAGTCATGGAAGAGCAGAGGAAGGAGAAGAGGAAGATGGGCGTTTAAAACCAACCGCCTTTTTTTAATTAAAGAAAGTGCCGATGTTTAGCCTTTACTCTTCGCTCACCCTTTCAATGGCTTCCTTCTCCTGAGGTGTAACCTGGATGTAGTTGACAGGCGCGCCTTCCTCCCCTGCTGCCCCCATCTCTCCAACCTCTGGTGCATCTCCCCCCTCTCCCACTGGTTCGTTCAACATCTGGATAAACAGCTCCTGATGCTGACTGATTTGCTAGTTGGGAGAGGAAAAAAAGAAGAATTTAAAAAGCTTCTCACAGAGACGAGCAGCAGGAGGACTCGGACAGGCTGTGGTACCTGTAGAAGCTGAGGATTCTCCCGGCCTAGCTGCTGGAGGAGAGCGGGAAGCAGGGCGGGGTTCTGCTGGATGGCCTGTCTCATGTGCAGGAACTGGGGCTGAGTGCGCAGGAATGCAAGCGGGTTCTCTCCTAGAGCACAAAAAGAATGAGCAACAGTGAGAGTTTTGTCCTCTTTCAACATTTCCACCAGGAAACTTGTGCGAGCCTGCAGCTGTGACCCATGTGTGTGTTTGGGATTAGTTACATCAACAATGTTGCACACTATGACTGCAGCACGACCAGCTCAAACAGCTAATCACTTATTCTTTGATAGCAAAGACTGAACAGCTGTGCTGCATGCATTCATGTCCACAAGGACCGTGATGTCATTTTAACACCACTCTAGTTTTGCCTCTGCACACCACCAGCTCTGCACACCACCAGCTCTGCACACCACCAGCTCTGCACACCACCAGTGGCTTTTAATTCAAATCTTGCATCTGCTCAAGCTGTCATGTAGTCACAGGCCTCATTGGGCCATCAAACTAAGTCATTTGTCTAATTATTTTTGAGGATCTGAAGATGGACGACTGTGTACAAGTCACCCAGCCCCCCCACAATGAACTGAGGAATCTTTTTGTTAGATGATGTAATATAGTTACTGATTTTTAAAGGTCATCTTTTCCAGTCTTACAATTATTACCAAAAACCTTCTTCCACTCAACCTCCTCCACAGCATGCAGAAATGTACACGATCTATCAAACACTGAACCCTTGATGTATTATTAAACATTAAACATGAAGCGATGCCACAAGTCAGTACGTACAGCTTTACATTATGTTTGTAACTAATGACTTCTCCCATAATCCCAAACAAGCTGTTACAGCCTTGGAACAGGCTGCATAGTAAAGAGTGTATTTCTATCCATGCATGCAGATCCACGATGAGTCTCCTGGTAAACTAACTGGAAATCAGAAAGAGGCTACAGGTGAGCTGCAAGTCTGCAGTGATGTGATAGGTGGCATCAAACCTGCACGTCCAACAGGTTTAACAACACTTCATACAAGCCTGTGGTGGAGAACCGCTTAGCCACTACTGAGTCACGATGAGTCATCTTGCAGTGACAGTTATTAAGTGTAGCTGTGTCTACACCCCTGCAGCAGTCACACATTCCAGCGCTCTGGAAAAAATCGTATTTTTGACGCGAGACGTGTTTTTTCTACCTTTTAAAATCAAAGCTTACACAGTGCCAGTGACTGTGCTGTTTGTCACACAGCTGCCAGAGATGCACAAACACACTTGACACCATGTTTGTGTTTGGATCACAGCGAGTCGGATGCCCTACCTTCTGGTACAGACGGAGCTTCTGTGGTTCCAGATGTGGGAGCCTGCGCTGGGGGATTACTCTCCTGGACTGGGCTGCTAGGGATACCCTGCAAACAACAATACAACTGTCAATCACACCCACAGACATTTAAGCAGGCTAAGACCATTAAAGTCTACGGTCATACGGTCATTCTGCAATAGCCACGCTCTGTGGCACACAGGCATATTTCACTCTTTATATACCACAACATCAACACAACAGCTAACAGCCACAACCAATAGTAGATATTCAAAGACATGTTTGGCAGTTAAAATCATCTATTATTTCTTGCCAGTTAGAAAGTACATCGACATCCTATGTTTTCACTCATAAATCAAATGCTACATTTTTTTAAAAGAATAAAAACATAATCAAAACATTGAAGTTTTTATTTGACATCATGCTTGAGATTTATCTGCCATATTGGACATAATGCAAACCAGTTGCTAGGGAAATGTGTGGTTGCTGGATGTCTCCAAATACTCTACAAGCTGAGCAGCAGCACAACGTGAGAAACTGACGCAAACCAGAGACGGAGAACGATGGCCTGTACAGTCAGAGCTGTTCCTAAGCGCTCCAGCAACATGTTTCCAAAGGAGCAACTTTCACTTTGAAGGCAAACTGTCTCCGCTTCAGGTTTATGTTGCACAGATTCAAAACAGCTCCAAGAGCAGCTGAACAGCACTTGTGTACACGTCTGTCACTTTCATTCACACTAGGACAGCAGCTATGTGCTACTGACCACTCAATGAATACTTGTCTTTCCCGAGGGACAGGTGGTTGCCAAGAGGTGACTGACCAGTGTGCAGGCCTGTTTGACGGGCTTCAGCAACATTTTCCCTCAGTACCAGTGGTTGCCAGATAGTCTCTAGGCCTGTGTGACTGCTCCCACTGTCACCATGAGTCCAAACTGGTTATTGGTCACATGTTTGCAAAACCTCAATACTTTTCCTGAGCCCATGTGAAGGATGAGTATTTCTGTCTGTTGGTCTGTTAAATTAGAGCTTACTGTAACTAATATTTGCAGAAATGCTCTGTTAAAAGACCAACATGTCTGTCTGTGCTGCAAACACCTGAGAGTGAGTCTCCTATACACACAGAAACAGATGAAAGCCATTTTAGCCGCACTTATGGCTACTGTGGCTGAATCACTCATCTCTGTATGCAAACATCTCCCTAGTGTCTCAGCGTCACCAGCAGCAGCAATGCAGCTACTGTGTTTTCATGCAGTATGCATTGTGGAGAGTGACGCCCACCACCTTGACTAGCTCGTGTTATAACGCCCTCCCCTTGATGTGTGTGACGTACAGTAAGAAGGTACTCCACGGCTCTGTGGGGGTTGTTGAAACTGGCCCGTAGCGCAGCCACAACTCTCTCCCTTTCATAGCCCATAGACATGATCTCCGTCAGCATCGCCTCATACTCCGCTCCGGTCACTGAAAGGGCACATGTAAATGTTTGAAACAAACATGGTATGCTTGTTTGCAAATCAACACATTTAAAAAAAAAATATCCTCTGAAATTTCATCAAACATTTATCGTACTGACAAATTAAATCCACTTTGTACAATCGAGACAACTTTCAGACTCCGAGCTTTTACCATGAAAACACTGAAATAGAATCTCAGCAAACTTTTTATTACAACATGATTTAAACAGAATCACTTTACGCATACACTCCCCTCTCTTATAATGGGAATCCCCCGTTACTCATAGGCACAACAAGAGGCGGCTTGCGTTTGTCAGAGCCTAAATATAGAAATGGCATGTAGCACACTGCAGCCAGTTAAGTCCCACTTTTACAACAGTAACAGCTTCTGGTAGTTCATGTAAGCGTTACACAACACAGGCTATTGTCTGTCTCTGTACAGTTCACTTTTAACAGCTACTTTTTAAATAAAGCTATTTCATTAAGACAGGCGCCAGCTGCTTTTATCCGATCCTGCGATGTAAGTCTGATAGCTTGCTTTACCTACCCAGCGTCGAGGATGCATCCAGGCCCTGACTTCCACCACTGGAGCTACAAAAAAGAAAGTTGGAGCGAGGGAAAAAATATACATTAGACAGGTTTCCTGTGATTTCATGTGAACGGAGGCTGTGCTGAGAGAGGCACCAGGCAATGGTGATGGAGGTGAGCTTGGTGATCAACATCTGTTCCATCCAATTAACAAAAAAACAAAACAAACAAAATCATACAGGCAATGGTTAAACTGGATTAAAACACATTTACAAAAAACAACAACAAAACAAACACGAACAACAAAACCTCAGTTGCTTCTAAAAGCCTGTGGACTTGATGCCCCACAGAAAGTCTAAAATATAATATTCACTCCTATACGCTTGGCCTTTCTTAACCTTCCTCACAGCATTAGCAATTAGCCAAGAGAGTCCGCTGATCACGTAACGTCAACAAGCGGACATTTCTCAAACAACCACAAATTTCACAAAACTCAAAAAACACAAACTCTGGTGTAACTTCAGACAATTTTATCACCAACAACACTGGAGATAGAGCAAGTTCAGATTAGTCAGGAGGCTGCTGCATTAAACTGACTGACTAAGCAGGTAAGCTAACATGATGAGCATAACTAAAAGCTGGTTTTAATGCCCATACAACCAACTGTATGGCTCAGTCAGGTCGAGCTTAGGATTTCTTTTGGGTAACATTAGCTAAAACTTGTTTGCCTGATTTCAGGCATAAACACTAGACTTGAACTACAGTGTCTATGCCAGCTAATTAACCCAAAGCACAGGGAGGCGATCTTTCTAGCAAACCTTTTTTTAATTGAATTATCAGATAACAGTATAAATTTGATGCTACCAGATTCCAATACCAGTTGTAGCTAGGCTAACTGTAGCTTTTTTTCTTGCCATCGTTGCTGCTGGCAACTCACTCCCAAGTGGAAGTCCTAGTTAAAAAGCTTTTCAAATCACTAAATGAGTTATGATGCTAAATTATTTATTATACCACATAATGGTGCATAGTAAGTAACGGTAATAATTAGTGGTACACAGATAGTTGGGCAGCTGCAACTCTGTTGAACAGTTTATTCAAAGCCATTGTAAGTATGTAGATTTAACTATACATGAGTCCAGTACATACAAGCAGGTCAACTCCTGCTCAGACACACTGGAAATGTTTAAAATGGTTTTATTACAGACTAATCATGCACATCTTTTTCCAAGGTATGCCTGCTAAATACAAAGCATAACATTTTGGTTTGTAATTTAGCCAACTTATTGACAAACATGAAGCCTAAGAGCAGATCCCACAGATTTAGATTCTAAGCAGCTGAATGACGTACAGGAAAACACAGGATGACACGAGACAGAAAAGGGGATGGCTCGCTAGTTATCTGCAGCTGATCTTTGACCAAAAAAAAGACAGGATTGATTTCCACTACAAATCTCACTCTAAGAGAATTTCTATATTTGATGGTGATTCTCTTAAATTGATAAATAGAATTTTATTTTAGTCACCAGATGAGGCAGCCCAACCAAGAGTGTGTGCATGGGAAGCACTCCAGTTATGAGTTGTGTGCTCGGGTTAAAACCCTCCCTATTCATATCTTAAAAGTTATCAGCTGTGATATTGACTTGAACAAGTCCTATAATATGTTTTATTACTAAAATGTAATACCTACAGTTGTTTTCATTATTGATTAATCGCGCCGACTGGTTTCTAACAACCAAAGACGGTCGGCTGTATGTCTACAACCAGACAGATATCCACTTAACATGATAAACAGAAGCATTAATCAATGGCTTATCAGCTTGGAGAATTTAAAAAAGGAAAAAGAAATGACTAATTTATGATTGTAATTTCCCACCAATCACTTAATTAATGCACAGTTCTTACAGCTCTAAACATTTCTCACTTACATTCTGGAAAATATGATGTAGTGACATCATCCAGTTTTCTCCTTTATCAGAGTAAACTTTAATGATCAGCATGGCCAATTATCACAGGCAATATTTGCCATGTTTAAAGCTATTGGAATTATTACACTTTGACACATTTTCCTATAAAATAGTTAAGAATGTGCAGAGCTGGCTCTGATGCAGGCCTGAAAAGAGCAGGAGGCAGGACACAGGATGTTCAATTGCTAGCTGTGACTTTGCCTACACTCTTCTCACACTGGCACAAATTAGGTGCATTCAGAAACCAGACAGACTCTATAATATGACACTGGCTGGTTAAAGGCTGTTTAATGTCCGAGCTGTCCAGATCATACAATTATCTCCACTTAGTAGTGTCTACACGAGTTCAGCTGGCAGTGCAGAAAAACAGCTTTAGTAATAGAGAGAGTGTACCTAGCTGGTTGTTGTGGTTCTGTGGCTACGGCACTTGACTCCTCTTTGGCCTCCCCGCTAGGAATGGGGACAGCTGCAGGGGCAGGGGCTGGGGCTGGAGTTGGGTTTGTAGTCGGGGCAGCTGTTGATGTGGAGCCAGAGTCCTGTACTGGGGGTTTGGGTGCTTCTGAGACTGATGGTGAGGCTGCAACTGCAGGCTTAGCCTTTTGTTTATTTAAAAAAAAAAAGTGCTATTAGACTATCAACATATTGTTAAATCTGTTTAACAAGAAAAGAAGCCAAATACACTGATGCCAGCCACAAGTATTAATTAGGATCTCACCTTGGACACCATCACTACAACAAAGTTCTTCTCATCAATTTTGTAGTCCTTAATTGGTGTGTCATCTTGCAAAATTTTCCCAGCATATATCAGCTTCTGCCCGGACACAGGAAAGTTGTCTTTTCCCCTTTCTGCTTCTATCTTCTCTTTCAAGGCCTTCACCTAATAATAATAACAAAACAAGAAACAAAAACCACCCCAGGACTCATTATTATCAATGACATGTCTTCCAGTGCTTGTAATACCAGAGGTTTAATATTAGATGGCCGGCTTTCCTTCAAGTCATTACAAAGCAGGGAGTCATCCTAGCTGACTTCAGCTTTAAAGTTAGGGATCCTAATGCTATAAAATGCAGTGGTCTATTTCACACCTGGTCTATTACGTGTTTACTAAAAACTAAATTTTGGAATGTCACAAGAATTATATCCACTGAGAGTATGCTCGTACTATTTCATTATAATATATCACTTAACAATGGGCCCTGCAACTACACCTTCGGATGTGAGGACATGCTAATAGAAAGAGTCAGTTTCTGAGTGAAGCTAATCGCAATTGGCAGTGTCATAGGCGTTAGCATTAGCAATCACGAGCGTAGTCCACAGCTTGCGTTCATCAAAAAATATTAGATTTAAATCCTAACCCATATCACCCTTTAACAAAGAGTAGTAGCCACACCCGCGAAACAATATTTAAATGATGAAAAAAGTCGTTTAAAACTGTGTCGCTATGACTTTGATAATGGGCTACTCTGCTAGCTAGCTTGCTAACGCTAACTCATCACAGAAGTGAGGCGTCGCGTTGTTTTGCGGTTTCTTGTGGGTTGCCTCTTTGTAACGTGTGCGACTATTGCGAAACCTCCAGTCGAGTCTAGTTGTTAGTCGTTCTTTAATGTGTAATATAAATGAATGGAAAGCTGTCGGGTCTTCACGCAAAGCCAAAACACAGGTCCCGCAGCTAGCACTGTTAGCTTAAAGCACGTTAGCTATAGCCACTCACCGTTTGTTCGGGGTCTATCTCAATCTGAATAGTCTGCTGCTGCAGCGTTTTAAGTGTGATCTGCATGGTAGCGGCGACTGACGCTGGGTCAGAGGTGCTTCAAACGGAGAAACAGCTGCTCGCTAAACAGTTAATTTGTTTTTAAAGTTGGCGTTTCGGGTAAGATAACAACTAGCCGAGAAATGTGTGTATCCATGAGCATTCAGCAACTCGCCATCTTTGGTGACAAGTTGGTGGTGCGGCGAGGAAAGCTCCGCCAGAGATCTCGCGTTCACGTGCTCTGCTCCGTGACTATGGCAAGCTATGGGGTTTCTATCTACACAGTCAGCGTGTCCACATGGGACAATTATTATGAAAATATGGCCAATTAGAGTTACAACAGGTTAAAGTCAGAAAACTTCATGTTATTGTAAAATTTAGTTTATATTATCTGAAATGTGACAATAACATTAACGAACTGGTAGTTAAATAACATGGTTTTGTTGCAAATCAATTAAAATAAACAAAAGAATCAATCTTGTGATTGGGTCACGGCAACTGCTACAATAGTGAGCACCCACAGACCTTTTTAAGCAGCAGCTGTTTTTGTATGACAGTCTGTAAATCAAGCTGTGTAATGATTTCAATTCTGTACCTACAGAGAACAAAGCGTTTTAAACGTTTAGTAACACCTGTGGCGTGGATGCAGTGTGTGTCCGTCTGTATCAAACTATAAGCACAAAGTCCAGAACGCTTAATAATTACATTGGGCTCATGAAGAAAATATTCAAGTTGGAAATGCTTACTGACCTAAACACTCACCGGCCAGGTCATGACTTTCATGTCAATATGGACCAAAGTCTCTTAGGGATGTTTTCCAGCACCTTGTTGAATCTATGCCGTGAAGACTTAAAGGAGTTCTGAAGGGAAAAGGCGGACCCGGTACTCGCAAGATGTACCTAAGGACACGGTGAATGTATGTTCAATGAGAAGAAAATGACATAACAACAGTCAGTGGAAACCAAAACCATCAGCCCTTATCAGACTGGATTTAAATTATACCAATTATGGAAACTAGAAATTCTCCAAGTGTTCATTTTTTCTTTTTCTTTCTTTTGTTTTGTTTTTTGAACCATGAGAGAAGTACTGTCGTTGTGTCTATTATCCCATTATTAATAGATTACCGAAGATATCCAAAGTTTGCCTTTTGCATGGCCACTTTCCTGTGGTGCTTCGATTAGAAATCTACCACATATCTGAACACAAGTACACGAAAGATCCACTTTTTAACTCCTTATTGAAATTGAAATATTACGTAGAGTAACTACAAAAAAGGCAAAATAAAATTCACATCCTTTAACATCCACCAGAGGGCGCTGCAGCTTCCTCTGGACCTACTTCCCAGGCTTTGCAGCGCTTTCAGATTGGCAGTGTCCCCAGCGTTTGGGCACAGATAGTTGTGCTACAATAACAGTCCCATATAAACTCAGCCCTGTATTGATCACAACTGTAAAGTTTAGTTACTCTATGTTGCGCATTGACAAAAACTACCTATAAGGTACACACACACACACACACACACACACACACACACACACACACACACACACACATGGTGAAAGCAGTTTGGAGAATGGTTTGTTGGCATCTTGTTCAAACACACACTGCAAGCACGCAATTTATCAGTAATCAGTGCAGTTTAGTGTTACAGTCACCAGAGGGCAGAGTTTGACCACTCCGAAACACATTCTGATTGAAATGAAGAGGATATAGAAAACATGGGACATTTTTGAGCAATAAAAACCAGCATGTGTGTGAGAGAGATTGTGTTTGTATGTGAGGCTGCTTTGGTTGTTTAACTGAAGCCTTCACGAGAATGGGAACTGGGCACTGTCATCATCAGACACATGCTGAGCCCGTACTACAGAGGGTGGATGCAAAGGTTTTACTCAGAGTTACACGACTGTGCCTTTTGAGAAACACGGGGAATGAGGAAATAGCTTGTTTCCATTTTACAAACCTTTAGATGAATGTAAAGTGTGGTAGGTGCTACAGTAATCTGTAATATAATAGCCTATGTGTGTGATTTGTTACAAATGCACACAACAATGTGCACATACATTGAGCCAACGATCAGTCAAGTCTTGAGCCAGCTTTGTGACATCAATTTTTTATCAAGTTACCCTCCTTCCATCGTTCACTGCCAGGTTTGCGAGGGTCTCCCTGCCTCTCCCGCGGCTCCTCATCCTCCTCATGATCATCCTCCTATTCTTCTCAAGATTTTTTTCCCCCTTTCAACCTTTATTATACTTGTATTTGGTGATTTTTGTCACACCTGATGCTACCTCTACCAAAGTGGCTTACCCTGTTTTGTGTGAAATCAGGAGAAAAAGGGTGAGGGCTACGAGGGGAGAGATCACGGAAGAACAGAGGGAAGTGAAGACAAGATTAGAAAGAGAGCGGAGAGAGGAAGGAACAGAGGGATGAGTGATGAAGTGAAAGGAGAAGGGTGTCAAAGGGGGAACGTCTGGAGCGTAAGAGATTGATGAAGAAGAATGAGAGACGGTGTGTGTGTGTGTGTGTTCATCTGGGTTAATTCTCAAGGACAGGAACTATTAAAGATTAACAACCAACCACCATGTTTTATTGAGACCAGCCGCATTTGCAGGCATATGGCTCTAAACACAGACCCACTTAAATGTCTGTGATTGTGTGTCCGCTTTTGTGTGCATGTGTGTGTTTTTCTGGAGGCTTTTATTTTGTTCAAACAAAACGACAGTCTTTTCTAGGACGATATGACTGTAAGCTTGGCTGTTTGCTGGAGTGCTGCAGTCAAACCTCGATTACATCAGCCTCACTTAAGCCACACACCTGACAATAGAGTGCTACAGTATTATGGAGTTAACCAGAAACTGCAATTAATGGCTGTTAAATGATCTCTTGGATGTATGGAAGAAGCATTTACAAAGTAAATAAAACACTAAATCTTGGTGCCACTACTCACCAAATCTGACACCACGACTGTCTGGTTAAAAGCATCGAGGGGCAGCCACATTTAAAACGATATGTGGAGACCATAGAAAGCCAGTGCAAGTGTGACGCAAATTAGGTGTCCAGACTTTAAAGTGAGTGATTAAAGTGATTAAGCAATTAGAGCCAAAGATACAGCCGATTAACACGATAAGGTGGCAAATACATTAGACAGTTATCTAGGCAACCAGAGCATGGAGCCATCTTCTAGAGTGAAGCCCAACCGCTGATATTAGCCATTTGCTGACTCAAATTAAAAAAACTAAAGAAGGGATGGGAGAAACACCATTCAACCATGTTCGAGTACTGATTTAGCATAGTTTGTCCACCAGAGGGCACTCTGAAACGTCTCAGATGCCAACGCAGGGCGTAACAATCGGCTGTTCCAAGCAGTGTTGGGCAGAGCGTAAATGAGTGTGCCTGACATGTTATGATAATAAAACAAGCTTATTTTTTAAATTCCATTATCATATTATCTTGGTAATTACTCATAAGTAACTGCACATGACCAAAATATCAGATTTATCTAACAAATTCTATATCGGTCGGGCTCTATTCTTGAAACACTGTAGCAGTTTTTATTGATGACTCCCCAATCTAGCTGTTAACACAAGTGGGTGGCATGTATTCCTGTCTTATACAGGCTATACCAGCTATATTATTTCAACATGCTGCAGCCAAAAGTCTTATATACCAGCAGTCTAAGGAGCTTGGAAAGAAAAGCGTCTGGACTTCCTTAAGTTGCTTGAAGACGTTTCACCTCTCATCCGAGAAGCTTCTTCAGTTCTAGGGTGGGGAGAGTCCCAGATTTAAGTGGATTGTCCCCCAAGAGGGTCACGAACCTCCTGTTGATCCTCTACCTAATCACACAAGCCAAGGTGTGAAAATGGGTGTAGGTCGCAATCAGCCAAGGTTTCAGGTGAACTCATTGTGAAGCCTGGCCCCACCCAACTTGAGATTGCTTGAGGTCAGATGGTCCAGGATGTGAGTGACATTAAGGCGTCTGGGAAGGATCTCAAAACTGGATTATAGATGGCAGACAGTTGGTGTCGTAAACCCCCGCCTCTGTTCAAAGATGGCTGTTCACAGACTTCTTTCACTCTTCTTTCAAACCATCTGTCTTCTCTGTCCAAATTGTGAACGTTGGCATCCTCAAGACAGATGATAGGGTGGAGCTAGGTTTCACAGCGGGTTCACCCGAAACATGGGACTTAAATCTGGGACTCTCCACCATTTGACCTTTGAACTGAAGAAGCCTCTCAGATGAGACGTGAAACATCTTCAAGTAACTTAAGGAAGTCCAGATGATTTTCTTTCCAAGCTCGATAGACTACCATAACCTGGATGACTGAGAACCTTCACAGATATACCAGCAGTCCTAACTTCAATGGTTCTGAAATACTGCAGCAAGACTGCTAACAAAAGCAAACCCCTGCATCCATACACTGCTTATTTGTATGATTTAGAACTGCTTAAGATTTTTTAATGATGTCTGTGAAGGTTCTCAGTCATCCAGGTCATCGTAGTCAAAGGAGCTTGCAAAGAAAAGCGTCTGGACTTCTTTAAGTTACTTGAAGACGTTTCACCTCTCATCCGAGAAGCTTCTTCAGTTCTAAGGTCAAATGGTGGAGAGTCCCAGATTTAAACCTAGTGGGAGTGACCCCCCACAGAGGGACAAAAGGACCCCCTGATGATCCTCTAATCGCCTGAGCCAAGGTGTGAAACTGGGTGTGGGTCCCAATCAGCCAGAGTTTCGGGTGTGTTCATTGTGAAACCTGGCCCCACCTTATCATGCGATTTCCTGAGATCAGATGGCCCAGGATGTGAGTGGGCGTTAAGGCGTCTGGGAAGGATCTCAAAACTGGATTATAGATGGCAGAGAGTTGGTGTCGTAAACCCCGCCTCTGTTCAAAGATGGTCGCTCACAGTGGACATAGATGGCTTCTTTCACTCCTCTTTCAAACCATCTGTCCAAAATGTGAACATTGGCATCCTCGAAAGAGTGTCCTTTATCCTTAAGATGCAGATGGACTGCTGAGTCTTGTCCTGTGGAGGTGGCTCTTCTGTGTTGTGCCATGCGCTTGTGAAGTGGCTGTTTGGTCTCTCCAATGTAGAGGTCTGAGCATTCCTCGCTGCACTGTACAGCATACACCACATTGTTAAGTCTGTGTTTTGGCGTTTTGTCTTTCGGGTGAATGATGACTTTTAAAGCACACTTGGGGTTGCCCCTAATTATATCTCTAACATGCTAATTCTTTATGAGCCTAAAAGGAGCCTCAGGTCTGTTAGTCATTCTTACATCTGGGGACATTCATTTTTCAACCTTGTTAAGGAGGGCCAGTGAGTTCTGTCAGCTTGTGGAGTTTTTTGTGTCCCATTAGACACTAAAAAGATATCATAACATGCAAAACATTACAAAAAAATATTAAAAGGCAAAAAAAAGAAAAGAAAACAGTGTTTTAACATGGTACTTGGATGAATATTCTTAGTTCTCTTGTATTTTTGTATTCAGTTCCCTGTTTAGGTTCTGTTTCCTGAGTTGCCCTGTTATGTTGTTCCCTGTGTGCTTTCCCTTTGTGACTCTCACCCCCTGTGTGCCCCTCTATGTATTCATGAGCCCTTGTCCCCTTTCGTGTTTTATTCCATGTTTTCCCCAGCCTGTTATGTCTGTGTTCTCCCCGTGCTCTCTCCTCCTGTCTGAACCTCTGTGTACTTCCTGTTTGACTCTGCCCGTCTCCCGTCAGTGTTATGTTCACCCCGCCCTGTCTCGTTATGGTTATCTGTGTCAGCTGTGTTCCCCGTGTGTTCCCACTTTCCTCGTTAACCCTCTGTGTATTTCTGTCTGCGTCTTCCTCTGTTCGGCGTCGCGTTCTCCCTCATGTTGTGTGTTACTCTCCCCGTGGTTCCTGGTACATCTCATGTTTAGTTTTTCCAGTTTAGTTCAGTACTGTTTTGTGTTTCACCTTTAAGCCAGCATTAAAACTGTGATCTTTAAGTTTATCCCCGTGTCTGTGAGTCTGCATCTTGGGTCCTTCTCCTGCCTGCCACACAACGAATCATGACAGAAGAACGCGACCCCGAACTGGACCCAGCAGCTCACAACCCCTCCGCGGACCTCCAGGAAGACTTGGTCTACACGGTGGAATACCACTGTGAGGAATGGGCGACGCTGCCTAGAGGCGAATACCGGGAGACCATAGCCGTCCGTCTTCAGCGGATGGTGTCCGGGCTCCCGTGGCTATTCGGCGCGCTGCGCCCCCACATCCGGGACTTTCTTGTGTCCGCCGTGGGCATCCGCCCGGGGCCGCTGTCCCAGAAAGAACCGGAAACGGTCAGGATCGGGACCATGGGGCTCACCACCGTTACGCTGCCTGTTCGCTTCTCATCGGCTTCTACATCTTCGCCACCGCCTGTCTACACTACGTGGCGCACGGAGATGCCAGAGGCCAGCGACTTCGGTGAAGAGGAGCGGCAGCAGGTGTTACGGACGTATCGGGAGGACGAGCTCCGTTGGAAGACCTGGCTTATCACCGAGGAGGAGCTCTCGTCAGCTGTCCCACCACAGACCGACCACCCACCCTCGCCGCCGCGATCGGGCTACTCGTCTCCTGCTTCCTGCCTGGCACGGATGTGGTCTGAGGGCGAGGAGCCGGTCGCCACGGAAGGCCAGGCTGAGCCCACGGCCGCCCCTAAGAGGAAACGGCGTTCCCGCCGCTGTCGCGCACCGCCACGGCCCGTTCATCCCTCCACTGAGCAACACGAGGTGGCTGTGGGGGGCGCGGATTCCGACCTCGAGGAGCGGCAGCGCGCCGTATGCGCGCAACTGGAGGAAGAGCTACGAGAGGAGCCATGGCTCGCTCCCCCCTACGATGAGGTTTTCCGCGGGACACGGCTAGCCCTTGGGGTCCCCGGAGTTGCCTGGGACTCCCGCCTGCCACTCCGCTAACTACCGCCTCCTCAGCCGCTGCGACGCCTCAGGAGCCTCCATCTCCCACGTCTACGGGGCCCACGGCCAAAAGAAAACGGCGTTCGCGTCGCCACCGCATCGCCCGACGCTCGGAGGTGAGTGAAACTGTCCAGTCGCTCCAAGTTACCTCTGAGCGGAAGGCATGTGAGGAGGCTACGGACTTAGCCGGTGAGGTGGCTAGCAATGAGCCATTCACCGAGCCGCAGGCCAGAGACAGTTCCGCTCCCGCTTCACTCAACCCGGCAGGGACCACAGACTCGATTCACAGACTGACAAGGTTTCCCACTGCCTTTGGTTTTAATAACGGTAGGGAGGTGTTTCCTTTGGTGTCTCTTTCCGTGTCTGCAGTTCCAACTAAATCTGAGTTGCCTGTGGTTTCTCTCTTCCCTCCTGAGCCGGCCCTGCTCCTCCATGGGTCACTGAATGAAGGCAACGAAAGCATAGCTAGTGCTCCGGTGTGCCCAGCTACACTTGCTTTTCACGAACCAGAGACTGTGAACACTGGTCATGAACCCCTAGCATGTTACCAAGATGCACACATAACAGCAGATCATGGTGACCAGGACACTGTAATGTCACAACACGTCTCCTGTCTCCCCATAGGTAATAAACCAGGTGGTTCTGAACTGTTTTGCTCCAGCACCATAACCACCACTCAGGAGATGGAAGCTGGGGTCAGGCTTTATGTGACACCATTTTCTCCTGCCTCTATGAACTCGTCACTAGATAGGGTTTTGGCCCCGGACAATGTCGTAACCACCCTCTCTCAGCCTGAAGTGTCACCTGCTTCAGTTAATGGTTCACGTACCGTTTCACCTGTATCTGTCTCTCCACTCAATAGGGTTAGCACTCTGAAGCCACAGATCACTGCAGGTACGGGTTCCAACAAACACATCCATCCAACACACCACAGTCATGCTACCACGGTGCCATTGGTTAGGTCCATATCTGTGTATTTACTGTTTTTCCAGGAGTCAGCTCCTAATGATCTAAGCTTTGTTTTTGTGGATCGAGTGGTGGTTCTTGTTTTCCGTATGGTCGAACCAGCTCCTCTGAGCCGCACACTACCACCGGTTGAGTCCAACCAGCTTATGTTGACCTCTCCTAGGACTACACAGACTGGGCTAGTAACCTCTGAGCCACTTTGGACTGGTGCGGACTTTGGGAACCTAATGATTGCTGGCTCAGAACTGGTGGTCCCTACCACTGTCCACTTCATGGTTTCTTGTGTTAAGATGTTAAGCCCTATAGACTGTTTTTTACCTGCTCTCTCTCTCTCTGGGTTTGTGCCTCAGCAGCCTGTGTTTCCTCAGCTCCTAGTCCAGCCAGGGGCCTTCATAACTGTTTGTCCTGCGTCTGCTGTTGGACTCCCAGGTGTGCCTATCCGGCACCCTGCGGCGACGCCACCGCTTCGCGTCACGTCAGCTGGAGGGTCCGAGGGGCCCGTTCAGCCTCCTGTCTCCGCTGGAGGGTCCGAGGGGCCCGTTCAGCCTCCTGTCTCCGCTGGAGGGTCCAAGGGGCCCGTTCAGCCTCCTGTCTCCACTGGAGGGTCCGAGGGGCCCGTTCAGCCTCCATCAGCCTCTGCAGCTCCGCCTGGTCCAGCCTCAGCCTCTGCAGCTCCGCCTGGTCCAGCCTCAGCCTCTGCAGCATCGCCTGGTCCAGCCTCAGCCTCAGCGGCCTCAGAGTCTTCGTCCTCGTCTGGCCCGGCCTCAGAGTCTTCGTCCTCGTCTGGCCCGGCCTCAGAGTCTTCGTCCTCGTCTGGCCCAGCCTCAGAGTCTTCGTCCTCGTCTGGCCCAGCCTCAGAGTCTCCCGCCTCGACTGGTCCTGTGCCCACCGGGCCTCGGCCAGTACGCCTGACACTGGAGAGCCGCCGCTGCCTTCCGCGCGGCCGGCCCCCTGAACTGCTCAGTCGTCTCCTTCGCCGCCGCCGCTGCCTTCCGCGCGGCCGGCCCCCTGAACTGCTCCGTCGTCTCCTTCGTCGCCGCCGTTGCCTTCCGCACGGCCGGCCTCCGGACCAGCTCTGTCACCTGTGCCACCCGCCCGGTCGGCCCCCCGACCGTGTGACCCGTGAACTTTTGTGCCGGTGGGCTCTGGGTCGGCCCCCTGAACTTTATTTGAACTATGGTCTTGTGCTCCTGTGTTTTCTGTTGTTCGTTTTTGTTTTTTGTTCCGAGCCCTCCGTCCTGGGCTATTACACGTACATAATGCAGAACTGAAGGCAGGGAACAGCAGCATAACAAATACAGATACCATGTGCACACATATGCCAGGATTAGACACCATTTGTTGCAGGCTATATCTTGGCTAGCTCTCGCTGTCATGTTCTCTGTTTTATCCCTGTTTGTGTCAAAATAAAAGAAAAAATCTGTTCAAAACCAAAAGATTCACATACTAACTGGTTATTAACAATACGCACCTGCTCATTTTAGAAAAATGTGAATTATAATTTATAACTTATTTCTGCACTTATTCGTATAGAATATCAGTAAAACATATACGAAACACAACCACACTTTCCAAGAGCGAAAAAATGTCGTGTGATCAAAATAATTTTTAATTGGGGAGTAGCTGGCAGAGAAACTACTGACTGTGTCACTCCTCCTCCTCTTTCCTGTTGTCTCTCTGTCCTCTGAGAGAAATCCTTCTATTCTTCCACAGGTACACCCCCACAGTGCGGTATCATCTGCACACCCATGATATGTCACACTGCTCTGTGTGTGTGTGCATGTGTGTGAGAGAGAACTGGTGCTGTCACTGATACAATGAGTGACTCACGTACACAGCCCACAGGGATTCTTGCTAATATGAGACTTTTGAGACCCAGAAGGCCTACACTCCACGCACACAGGCACACGCTCACAATCTGTACCTAATTATAATGTGTTTATCTCCTTATTTGTGTTTGGCATTCAATGCTTTGCTTTCATTTGTATTTAAAGAGCATTGCCTTATTTGAACAACCCCCTGCCTTCTCTTTGTGATGTGCAGCTTAAACCGACAACTTTTAGTTGGCCCGTTGCGGCAACAGTCGTGATTACATGTAGTCGTCTACTGTCACCATCAACCCACAGTGAATAACCCCTTATGTATCTATGAGCACTACCACTGAAAGTATTTTAGCGTGTTTACATATTTGAAGCCAAAAGATTTCAGTGTTGAGTGCTACATGATGAGCTAAGCTAGCAAGCTTTGTTATCAAGCAGCATCGATAAACTTTATAAGTGTAGCACTGCTACAATATTAACATATTACAAGGCCTATACAGACTAAACCCAGAGCACGTATTTGGGGACATTAAAATCTTTACAAAACACCAACACACGTGCAAGGCCCAGCTCAGAGACTCTGATTAGCTGAGTTGAAGCCCAGTAAATATCTATCTGCCACAGCTAAATGTGTCACCGAGCAGCTGTCACCGTGGCCACGCCCCCAAACATGCAAACTTTAAGACTCAATCCAATTTAAACAGCAGTTATACACAAAATACTCCCAGTGAGGTGTTATGGGAGGGAAATTAATTATGCTGAGTATAGCTATTTGTTTGTGCCAGGCTTAAAGGTACAGTGTGCAGCATCTCTGGAAAGAAAGGTGAGAGGTAAGTGTGTTAGCCTAACTATTAGCCTAAAAATCCGTCATCATATGAATCATGAGATCAAAACACACTTACCTGCCATATTTTGGTTCCTGCAACTGATCCGTCAGATTATTGTCTCCCCAGAAACACTTCCCTTGTGCTTTGGGAAATCTTTTTTTTCCTATTTCTGTTGTGTTTTGTGTGCTTTTGCAGCATTTTTCATATTGCTGGTGTTTTCTTAAAGTTGCAGTCCGTTTGGCCTCTCAGGGCCACCGTACAAATAGCTTTGGCTGCCGTTCGTCTGCAGTGAGTCTAGGCTGTCAGTCCACAGTTTACCTCAACTTTCAAAGCAGTCTGTAAAAGTTTGTGAAAGGAGTCCGACATGAGTCAGTGAGTCAGTGAAGCTTACTTCTGTCCGATGACAGCGATACTGAGGTGAATTGTTGTGGATATCCTGAACATTTTTTGTTGGTAAGCCCTGCTAAATGTAGATGTAAAAACATAGGGATGATCCTTCATATATAAAGTGTAATAAAATTTAGTTTCCACAGCACAGTATTGTATTGTGTATTTTTTCCCAGATATTTTTATTTAGTTTTTTGCATCAGTTTTACAAAAGACAAATTGAACAGTATGCTGTTTTCATTTTGAAGAACGTAAAACAATATGAGTCACACATTCCCACCTCACAATTACAACAGTGCCAGTAGATGTAAAAAAAAAAGAAAGATCCAAGCTAATAATACAAATAATAAACCCTGGAATATGAAATAACAGTTCCTGAGTGGACAAAAGAGATGTGCAAAGTTTCAAAACCCACACCCCTACGCAAAACCCCCCCCAACAAAAAACAACAAAAAAAGGTCTAAGATTTAAAATGAGTGGTCAGCTTAGTCATCGTAATAAGTCAAATCCGTAAAATAAATAAATAAATAAATAAAGTAGATAAATAAATGCCATCATAAAGTGCAGGCACAATAGAGTTTGTATAATTAAATGGTAAATGGCCTGTATTTATATAGCGCTTTACTAGTCCCTAAGGACCCCAAAGCGCTTTACATATCCAGTCATCCACACATTCACACACTGGTGATGGCAGCTACATTGTAGCCACAGCCACCCTGGGGCGCACTGACAGAGGCGAGGCTGCCGGACACTGGCGCCACCGGGCCCTCTGACCACCACCAGTAGGCAACGGGTGAAGTGTCTTGCCCAAGGACACAACGACCGAGACTGTCCAAGCCGGGGGCTCGAACCGGCAACCTTCCGATTACAAGGCGACCTCCCAACTCTTGAGCCACGATCGCCCCCCCGATCGTGGCTCAATCAATTAAACATAAAATAAACTTCCCGTGTATTTTTAATAGATTAATTCAAAATTTATGATCATGCATCAATTTGTTGGAAGATGTAATTAAATAATAATAATATATATTTCTGCAAACAATACCCTTTTTCTGCTGTAGAGTCTGTGGGGATTTGTTGTTTTTGGAGTTAGCCTCATGTGGCCACTGGAGGAACTGCATTTTTTGCTATTTTGCATTGGCTTTATTTTCCAAACCCAGAAGTAGCCACTCGATTGACTCAGTTAGCGAGTGGTAAATGGACTAATGCTAATCTATTCTGCTTGAGCACTCAAAGCACTTCATACAACTTACCTGATTCACCCATTCACACAAGCAACTTGGGATTAGTATCTTGTCCAAGCATGTTCGGCACATAGACTGGAGCAGGGGATCGAACCATCAGCAGTCTGATTAGTAGATGACCTGCTGTACCTCCCGAGTGCACGGTCTGTGTAATGCACCTTTATTATTCCTGGTAGAATATTTTGAGTTTTAGCTTTTCCTTGGAAATCTACATTTGCATCCCGAAATTGCAACAACACATGAGTTCCTTAACCGCTTTCAAACTTAGTCAAAGATCCTTGAACCAGTCCATGGCAGGGCCGACTCAAAAAGAACCACACCCTCTCACTTCCACACCTGCAGCCAGAATTACCTCCATGCATGTGTTTGGATGAGTGAAACCAGTATGTTCTGGCTGTGTCAGCGACAAATTTCTCACGACATAAATGTAGCACAAATCTAATTCCTACAAATAATTTAGTTAGTTGTTATTCATGCATCGGCTGACAAGTATCTAATATCGTATGCAGGTTGCATTTAAAGGTGACACCCATTTGGGCGCACTGCATGTTTTGGTTGCCATGGTGATGACGGATGCATGACTCCCGCAGTGACAACTCAGAGACCATGCTGGGTAAACACGGACTCCCCTGAGAGTGGGACAACCGGTAATGACACCTCAGAGGAAAAAACACAGATGAGCGTGCAAACACACACACAACACACAAGAATATTCAAACACACACACATACAGGAAACTCACAAGGGAGTGCAGCGCTTTAGTTGTTAACAACTCCAGAATCCCTCCCTCCCTCTCCTTTTCTCACTTCTATGTATATCTGTCCTTTCTAACCCCTGCCTCTCTATCAGGCCTACAGTATTCTCCCTTATTCAGCTAAAACTGGGCCACAGAGCACAACCCTCTCCCAGGTACACACACACGCTCTTTTCCCACGGACAGATACTCGTACACGGAGCGAGCTAATGCTAATTAGATCTACAAACAGGTCTCAGCGTGCTCTTGCTGTGTGTGTGTGTGTTGGGGTGAGAGAGGGGCAGTGTGCTGTTAAGCAACCAGTGTGTCAGGATTTCCTTTTCTGTCCTCATTTACGGAAATGAAGTTTGCCCCCTGTGTGACCCATATCTCCCGACACATGGAGCCTAGAAGCAGGAGTAGGAAGGAAAAAAAAACAGTGGATGTTTAGGAGCTGTATCTTTTGTTTTATATATGGGAGACGTTAAATGGGCAGAGGAAGATGAGGGATTATGTCAAAGTGAGGCAAGGAAGTGAGACAGAGACATAAAAATGGATGCCGACGTTAAGCTCTAGCTGAGATGGACTTTTCCTTCTAAGGCAAAGAGATGAGGCCAGAGTCAGAGCTCTGAAGCAGACATCAGATGCTGCTCAGAGCGTCTTAATGAACCACATCCTTGATCCTTTCTCCATTTACAGCCATGGACTGTAGAGTAGGGGGACCTTGACAGTTTTGCGGCATAGTTGTAGTGATGTTATCTCATGTGAGACGTCTTATGTCTTCTTGTGACACATAAATGAGCCTCAAAACTGATGCTGAGTGTCCCTTTACTTTCAGGTTAGTTTAAGGTGATGTCATAAAAATGGTCAGTTGTGCCAGCATAAAAACAAAGATGAACTTTAATGTTTATGATCTGTCTTTAGGTTTCATACGAGGTTTTAAACCATGCCTGATTTAAATTTGATATTCCTTCAGTGCTGTCGCTTTGTGCGGTAATTACATGTAAGGTAACTGTAGTGCAGTAAAGTGATGCAGTGTTTTCTTTTAAAACCTACAAAGTAGGTGATGTAGAAATAGAAAAGTATCTAAAAGCTGTGGTGCTGTAATGTTCTTTGATAAATGCATTTTCCACTCCATCTTCATCATGAGGTCTTGGCCTCTGTGAAAATAGAAAATGGTGGGTTGTTGTTTAACTTGAAGATTTGCCAAACTTTTGAGGAAAATCCATCACGTAAGCCGCTTTTATGCAGCTGACCCAGGTAAAAACGCTGTTGCTGAGTCGGAGTAATCCAGATAAATTTCCACAGGCGTGCCTTATATGCCTTTTACCAAATACGCACAAAGATGACCAAGTATGATCATCTTTGTTGAGACGGCGACAGTACAGAGCAATCACCGCTCAGGAATCGTGTGCAACAATAGTGGGCAGTTCTGTGTAGTAGTGCTAAAGTAGGCTACACCAGATGGCTACTGTGGCATTTGGACAACCTTTTTTCCCCAAGATTTTCTTTATGCATATTAAATAAATAAATACGTATATGACAAAAATAAATAATTAAACATCATCGACTCTCTTCTTGGATTTGTCTCTACCAGCTATCCTTGTTTTCTTGGTTTACACCTTTTTACTGAAGATGCAACATGCTGGCACATGCACTAGAAATTCAAAGTAAGTAAAGTGTGCAAAGCTGGCCATCATATCTCAAAATACATATTTCATGCCTCTTTAATAGGTTGCTGCAGCAGGAGAGGGAATGCATCGCATACAGTCACGATTCCTTTTAAGGCTTTCACTGTTTTATTGTCACATAAAATGAAGAGATGCAACATGCAACAGCGTTATTTTGTTCCATTATCCAGCTTACTGTGAAAATTCAAATTCAAATTCAAATTTTATTTGTCACACACACACAACCATAGACAGTATGACATGGGGGTGAAATGCTTGTAGCTGTACAATGCCCGACCATTAAATGACAGAAGAAAAGTTTTACAATATTTACAATTTACTACAAAAATTTACAAATTAACTTAGGAATTTACAGTAAAGAATGTGCAAATAGCAGAAGAGATTATAAAGATAAGGATTATAAATTATAGGAATTATAGGATTATAGGAAATGTGTGGTGGTGCGTGTGGTGACGTGTGTGAGAGTCCAGTCTTATAGTGACGTGTTTGGGAGAGTCCAGTCCTACACCTGGTTCAGGCCCCGAATAGCCTGGGGGAAGAAGCTCCTCCTCATTCTCTCTGTTTTGGCCTTAAGGGAGCGGAAGCGCTTCCCAGACCTCAACAGTGAGAAGAGTCCATTGTTGGGATGGGAGAGGTCCATCATAATCTTCCTAGCTTTGGACTTGCACCGCTTGGTGTAGATGGACAGCAGGTCAGGGAGCTCTGATTGAATGATGCGTTCTGCCGAGCGCACCACCCTTTGCAGATCTCGTCTGTCCTGCTTGGTGCTGTTCCCAAACCAGGTGCAGATGTTTGACGTCAGGACGCTCTCGATGGTGCAGGAGTAGAAGTTCTTGAGCACCTTCAGTGGCAGATGGAAGTCTCTAAGTCTTCTGAGGAAGAAGAGACGCTGACGGGCTTTCTTAACCAGGGTGTTGATGTGACAGGACCATGACAGGTCCTGAGTGATGTGGACACCCAGGTATCGGAAACTGTCCACTCTGTCCACTGGCGTGCCACTGATGATGAGGGGTTTGTAATTCCTCGCCTGCTTTGTAGTGAAGTCCACGATCAGCTCCTTAGTCTTGCTGATGTTTAGGAGGAGGTTATTCTCCTGGCACCAGGTCTCCAGGTTCCTAATCTCCTCCAGGTAGGCCGTCTCGATGTTGTCGGAGATCAAACAAAGTTTACCGTCATGGTAAAACCTGTGTATGCTGAAGCGTTGGCAGCGGCAGTAAAATGTGAGGACAGCCGAACTGAGCTGAACTCAACGACACGTCTTCGTTCTGTTTGACAAAGACAGGCGACGTTTTAGTGCCTTTTAGGAAGAATCTGCTGCTGAAGAACAAACTCACATCCGTCAGTAAAGATTTGCACAAGTGCTGCGATGAAACCAGTAAACAGCTTTTAAACTGGAATTTTCCATTAAATAACATGAACAGTTAGTTTGTAAAGTACTAAATTTCTAACATAAATCATGTACCATCTAGTCTATCAAGCTTGTTACCTGTCACTGTGCAAATGCTCATTATAGAATCATATATAAGATATAGATGTAAGAATATTTTTTAAATCAAACGATACACTGAGCACAGTTTGCTGATAGTACTTTAACTTAAATAAAATATAAATCTGCTGCCCATCGTACCCAAAACCCAGCGTAATGGAAAAATGACGGGTTAGCAAAGAATGTATCCATTTACATCGACAGTGCGCCTTATGTATGAATTCTGGTTGTGCTTACTGACCTTGAACTGATTTCATGTGGTACATGATGCTCAAAAATCCGTCAAAAAATGTTTTAGTCCGACTTTGGTAAACTACGAAGCCGCAACGCTTGATGGATTGTCGGCGCATTACAGCTATCGTAGTCTGGAGCCTCGCGGAGTAATCTGGGTCCTAAACGCCGTCTTCTTCAGGTCCCAAAGTCAAACGAAAACTGCGGCGTCACTGAGAGTTAAAAATGGTCTAAATTCTTTAATCTTTAATCAAATGATCAGCGTTGCTGCTTTACCAGGTGTAACAATTAAGTTTAACATCCAGGCATCCATGAAAACAGAATCTATTAAATTTAACAGAGATAGAAGTTAACAGGAAGTTAGCTCGCTAGCTTCCACCTAAACATGATATAGCACGTTCTGACTGAGAGATTTCTGAAAAAATCATAACGTACAGCTCTGCTATCACTTCCAACATAAATGAAGACAGGAAACTAAACAGCAGAGATGTTTGTAGGGTTACTGAAGTTGGGCTAGCTGGTATATAATGATGTGCTACGTGATCGCTAGCGACACAGCTATGTTAGCATAACATAAACACAGTGAAGCTGGAGGATGAATGCTAACTTTTTTCCACTCGATAAATATTAACAACTGAGATCATCCATCCACACTACGAGGTTAGTCATTAATACACTGCAACAACATGGGAAAGAGCAGCTGCAAAAGAATTCAACATTAATGATTCAATGGTACGGAAGTGAAGGAAGCAAGAAGAATGAGTTGAATAAAGTTTGACTGTTTTGATTCGCTTAATACGCCTTATAATCAGGTGCGCCTTATGTATGAAAAATACGGCACTAGTTACTAAAAAGCTTTCATATACCTGAAGATCAATGTCAACTGGAAAGAGGTTACAATGTCCCCTCGGGTTTATTTTTTCATTCCATTAATGATTCGACAGATTTATACACAAAACTCAGGTTTCGTTGTGTATTAGGTCAGAGTGCTTGACTTTGGCTACGTTCACACTGCAGGTCTTGATGCTCAATTCCGATTTTTTGATCAAATCCGATTTTTTTGTCTGCTCGTTCACACTACAGATAAAATGCGACAGCAAACGCGCTCTAGTATGAACGCTCAAAGCGGCCGCATGCGCAAAAGAAGATGTCACACACAACGCGCTCTGTTTAGACCCAGAGCAACAGTATTGTTTGACTGATGGCCCTTAATATAAAGACTTGTTTCTGACTTTACGTTTCACAATTTTTGCTTTAAGTTATTGTTATTTACATAATAATGTAAATAACCTAATATTGATCCTTATTGCTGTTTTAGAGAGGAGCGGTGCTTCAAAGGATAGCTGCAGATTTCTGTCAGAATCTGCAGATTATACAGTACAAATAAAATGTTTACGTTGTCTTCCCAACAGTTTCACTAACATCTACACTGGATGGCCAGGAAGTGTTCGCGATGTCTTCTCTGGCGCTGATAATTGGCTTCAGTCTTGTGTCGGTGACGTAAAAGGCGGATTTAATGCGACATGACCGTTCAAACCGTCGCTTTCTAAAACATCAGATATGTATCGGATTCAGTACCACATACGAAAGTGACCCAGATCGGATTTGAAAATATCGGATTTGCGCCGTTCACACTGTCATAGCATGATCGGATATGGGTCGCATAGGGTCAAAAAAGTCGGATTTGATGCGCTTTCGCCTGCAGTGTGAACGTAGCCTTTGAGAACCTTTAGTTTTTGTCACTTGGCTGTTGGTTGATGAATATTTATAGAAGAACTTTACAACATTTAATTTACATCTCAATGAAAACCATCTTTGCTTTAACAGTTTTTACCTTGGTTTGATTTTCTAAAAACACATAGTGGAAAAGCAGTGTCTGGCAACCAACTCCGTCCCTGCATACATTGTGAATCCCCCTCCCATTGCTGACCTGACCCCACTGCTGATTTAGCTGTGTATAAACTGTGCAAGCGGGTTGTTTGCTCGCTTATTATTGATATTGTAGAGCTGAGCTTGGATTAATTCTGGGTTAATGGGTGCAGTGTTGATGGGGCTCTGAATATTAACTACTCTGTCATTATCTGAAATAGAAGAAAGTGAAGCAAACTACTGAATCAGACCATCTTTGGTTTATGTTCCCAAAATTATAATTGACTATATTTCTATGACAGTCATTTTTGCATCTGCAGTCATAAACGTTTTCATTTTAATGAGGCTTAATCAGTTTTGTCTGAATGTATACGTTACAAGAACAGTAGACATCGTCATAGTCCGCAGTATTATTTGTACCTTAGGTCTGTTGCAAGTGTCACATAATCAGTTTGGGTACGTGATAAAATTGGTGATGACATGTCACTGAAGTTGAATGTTAGTGGCTTCATCATAAAATGTTAGAAAAGTGAGATAATAATTAGTTTAATTAAAACATGTAGATGCTCCAGTAATGATTTTATTGGCTAGATTATAGGCTTCTTAACTTAATGACAGCTATTTAATTAGACTAGACATAACTGTAGAGGACTTCCATGTACTATATGACTGTTGTTTTGGAAATAAGGCTGCCATGGTGCAGTCATGTCACTCTTTGTAATCCTGTAAATGAATACGTACACCCCAGCAGCTTTAGCAGCAAGTTAAATAATCATTTTCTGTATGACTTTATCAGTCTTTCACATTCTTATGTAATAATTTTGTGCCACTCTTCTTTACAACATTGCTTCAGTTCATTGAAGTTTGTTTATGCACAGCTCTCTAAGGTCCAGCCACAGCATTTCAGCCAGGCTGAGGTCTGGACTTTGACTGGGTCATTGGTAGTCCTTAATTCTTTCAGCCACTCTTTATATTTGCTGCTGTCCTTGAGATCTTTATTCTGTTGTGAGCCCCAATTTTAACCAAGCTTAAGCTGTGACACAGATTTTGACTCTAGAATACTTACAGAGGAGTTAACAGCTGACTCAATGACTACAAGGTATCTGTAACTGCAGAACAAGCCCAAAATCATCACTTTTCCATCACTGTGCTCTAAATGCAGAGAAAACTAAACATATCAAAGTGCAAAGGACATTTTTCCAGAAGTCTTGTGGTTTGTTCAGATGCAGCTTTGCAAACCGAACCCCTGCTGCCATGCTGGTTCTTGTTAGGAAGGCTTTCTCTTCCAAAATACACATTTCTTCATCCTTTTTCTAATTGTCCTGTCATGACCTTTAACATGATAAATGGGGTCTGCTGAGCTCAGGATTAGCTCTTGGTTTTTGTAGCCTCTCTGAACATTACACAGCTAACCTTTGGTGGGACATCAGTGCCACGAGATTGTAGCACTAAATGCTCATTGAATTCACCTAAATTAACAGGAGCAAACTGCCAAGACTTGTGCTTTCATGGAAGTAATCACATTTGCTGATGATTAATTAATCAAGTGCATTTGATTAGCACACCTGGCTGCTACTTACCCTCTTTACTCCTGTGGAAGCTGTAACGGTGTCATTTGTGCTTCACAGGCCTGAATAGAGTCCTATGAAGCTGTCCTTTTCATGTGACTGTATATGCCTTTTTTAAATAAGGAAACGGCAGGAAATACCAAAGATTAAATTGTTATTCTTCTGTTACTAAGTGACTACATTGTTTCTTAGTGCAACATAGCTTCAAACCAGTTTTACACATTTTTTAAAAGATCCTTCCAGGTTTTAGTGACATAACTATCTGTTAGTCACAGGTTCCTCTGACTCCTCAGCACTGCCTTTAAATAGATTGGATGCTGCTGTCTTTTGATGCACAGATGAGCAACTGTAGCTCAAAGTGCCGAAAAACTGCTAATCAGGTTTCAGAATACACAGTCCATAACAGCTTAGGGTGTGGTAGTATGGGCCTACATAGCTACAGACCAGTAGGGTTTCCATGCACCCTGTACACCAATGAAAGTACCGTCAATGGGCACATGAGCACCAGAACTGCCCCACGGAGCAAAGGAAGGTGTCCTGGTCTGATGAATCATGTTTTCTTTTACATCACATGGAGAGCCCAGTGCATGTGCATCACATACCAACAGTGTTGGGTAAGTTACTTTAAAATAGTAACTTAGTTACATTACTAGTTACTTCTCTCAAAAGTAACTCAGTTACTTCAAGTTACTCATTACTTTCAAAGTAACTAGTTACTAGGGAAAGTAACTTTGGTTTTACTCAGAATTCTCTTGTTAATGTGTTTCTTCCATAACGTTGCCAGTCTTCTAGCTTGCTTACTTGCCACAAGTGCACTGTGCCACCTACCAATAGAAAGGATATGATAACGTGCATATTTCCACGAGAGAAATCCCACGCCTGGACCGTCATTGACTGCTGCCATGATTCTAGCCTACGTCACAGAGTCATGTGCGCCTTTTACATCCAACACAAAAACTGCAGTCGTGGTGCTTTCGATTGTACTCAGAACTCGGAAATTCTGCCTTCTGAATAGGAAGATGTAGGTAACACCAGACTGCAGATGAGCTGCATACAGGGCTGGACTGGGACAGAAAATCGTCCCGGGCATTTTGACTAGAGACCGGCCCACCATTATAGGAAAAATCATAAAGCCTTTGAATGAAAACAAACACTGTTGTGACAGTGATGTACACTGTTTTGATGGTATATATGCATCAATCTATCAATCGTTTGTTGTAAGATTCAGATAATTATTTTTTAAAAGCTAGACATTTTAAATGAGAATAAGAAAGAAAAGTATTTCTTTGTGCCCCCCTCTCCCTGTTAATGCCCTACCTGCCCCCCTGGCAACACTTTGCTAGACCCGCCCCTGCACAGTTACCAGCTGTCAGCTACCTAAAAAAGGATCCTGGTGTTATTTGTCTCTCAGAAACAGTTCATAACTTCCCTTCAACTCATTCATGTCACCTGAAAGGTAAACCTGTTTCTCCATCACCTGTTCAGCTCTGATGATTCAGTAAGGACATCTCCTGGTTTCATCTTCATGTTTCCCTCTCACCAGATATACAAACCGATATCATGACCAGCAGCTTTACAGCTGTGGCTCCAGCAAACATCAGCTGATACTAGAAATTAATATTAAATCAATTCTAACAACAGCTGATCAAGCTTAAACGTGCTGCTGTTGTTGTTGACATCCGCTGGTTTCCTCTTTCGGCGCAAAGTGAGCGATAAACAAACAAGAGAGCCGATCAGCTGATCATTGATCAGTTTTCATGATTGAAGTAGAAACAGGAGAGGGAGGGGGGAGAATGAGAGAAGAAGAGGCAGCTGTCCAGCATAACGACAGAATAACTCCAGCTTTGTGTCTTTTTCATTGTAGCTGAATTACGGGACAAACTGTTCCTTTTCACCTCAATAAGAAATGCGTAATATTTTCTCTGAATACCAGACGGGACGGTTGGCAACTCTAATAACTTATGAACAAAATAAAGTTCAACATCAGTAACATAGCACCACCCAGCTGTATAGAAACTCCGTCATGCTAGCTAGTACCCAGCATGAAAAAGTCAGCATAACAAAAATAAACTCCACCTAAACTTGGTTCATATCTGACACAGAGAGACTGCAGGTCATAACTTCTTACCTGAAGTTCAGTTCACCTGACACTCGGACCAGCGCCCGCCTCGGGTCTCTCCTCTTGCCTCCCTTTTCCTTCATCCACCTGCTGGCCTCCACCACTTGCTAATGTTACTGAATCTGTGGAAGCTCCGCGACAGCCACCACACAAAGTAACGAGTAACGACCCTATCTAAATCCCAGTAACAAGTAACGCGTTCCTGATTTTGGCATAATAACTAGTTACCGTGCTCGTTACCACAATAATAACGTAGTTACTGTAACACGTTACTTAATAACGCGTTAGTCCCAACACTGCATACCAACATCTGGTACCAGGATGCATTATGGGAAGGCAAGCCGACAGAGGCAGTGTGATGCTTTGGGCAATGTTAAACTTATGTTCTGCCATCCACGTGGATGTTAGTTTGACATGTAAGAACTACCTAAGCGTTGCTGCAGACCATGTACACCCTTTCATAGAAACAGTACTCCCCGATGGCTGTGGCCTCTTTCGGCAGGATGATGTGCCCGAACATAAAACAGAAATGGTTCGGGAATCATTTTAGAAGCACAACAACAACTTGACTTGCCCTCCAAATTCCCCAGGTCTTTGGGAGATCAGGAGAAACAAGTCCAAGCCCCACCTCACGACTTACAGGACCTGCTAACATCTTGGTGCAGATACCACCCCCACACCTGAGTGGAGTCCATGCCTCGATGGGTCAGGGCTGTTTTGGCAGCAAAATGTGGACCAATACAATATTAGGCAAGGGGTTCATAATCCTATGGCTGATGGGTGTATATCAACACACTAAAGGAGATTTAGTAAAGCTCGTCTCAACCATACCCAACAAATAAGCGGTTATTCAAAAAGGTGCTCCTCCTGTTTGCCACCTAGTCAGTTACTTTGCATGTTTGCCATCTGTGACGGAGGAGAATGCTGCTACGTTATCGGAGTATGAAAGTGACTCAGAGCACTAAAGCTGTGGGCTAAGCAGCTAAACAAGGAGCTGAAACATAGTCTGTGAGCACTTTATGAAAATGATCAAAGTAACTGATTAGGTGATTGTTCTCTATTTTCATCCTGCGTACTTGTTGTATAATTATCAGCTTGCTTCCAAGTTCAGTTACCAAAACCACAAACTGTGGAGTTAAACTGCATATTTCCTACTTTACACCTGCCTGTCTTTCAACCTTGGCATACTTCAGCTTTTTTCACATTATTACAGATGGAAGAAGCAGAGAACGTCAAATACATCTTGGAAGCTGAGCAAATATTCAGCAGTAACTGCTGCAAGCAGTCTCTGCCACTAAAAGCTGCCCAAATCTGGTGCAGCCTTGTAAAAACACTCGAGTTTCTTGACAGCTCCATCTGGATATGGCAGAGTCTGAGCTGCAGCTCGGGTAGATTAACCCTTGGTGCAAATGAGTGCTAATGGCAACCTAAAGATCAGAGAATCCACCGCTTCCACTATCAGCTCAGTAATCTCTAAGATCACACAGGAAAGGCTGGCAGATGGGCGGATAGAGACACACACTCAGGTCATATCTTTTGAGAAACCTGAGGCAGAACAAGAGTAAACATTTTGAGTAAAGGGAGACAGATCGAAGAAGAGCCAGAATTTTTTTTGAGCGCCCAAAATAGCCTTCGAGAGTGGAAAAACAAACAGATCTCTCTGACTTGTTTCAGAGCTGTGACACACGAGGGTGCCTTCAAAGCTGCCTTTGCTATACAAGAGCTCCAGCTAAATTAAAAAAGGATAATTTAGTGGATCATTTCATTGGCACTGTGATGTTGTGAAGCCTACTGCACGCTCTTTATAGCAGTTTGATGAATGTTCTGCATAAAGACTGACTACAAGTAAACTAACCCTTATGTTTTTGTAAATAAATACATAAATGAAAGCCTTGTCTAAACCTGGGGAACATTACCTCCAGTGTAATTAGGTAGGTAATGATGAGGTAGGTATGATCACGAAAAAAAAAATGATAGATAGATAGATAGATAGATAGATAGATAGATAGATAGATAGATAGATAGATAGATAGATAGATAGATAGATAGATAGATGCATGAAGGCAACCACCAAATACCTGCAGAGGGTCAGGCAAGTCCTGAGGAGTCAGCTGAACGGTAAGAACAAGACAAGATTTGGGCCATCAACACGTACGCCCTGCCCGTGATCAGGTACCCTGCTGGGGTAATAGGCTGGCCAAAGGAGGAGATAGAAGCCACTGACATCAAGACAAGGAAGGGGGGTCTGCTGAGTGTCAGCACCACAGTCCAGGATGAGACAACAAACATCCACAAATACGTCAGTAAGATTAGGGCTGCTCGATTATGGCAAAAATGATAATCACGATTATTTTCACTGAAATTGAGATCTCGATTATTTGACGATATTTATTTAACCCTTTAAGACCTACTATAGAACCAAGTCCGCCAGAGCTTATATTTTTTTTTTTACATGCTGTGGAGCCATTTTTGGGAGCATTTCAAGTTGCTATACATCAATACAACTGTTATAGCCCATATTTTAATAATATGTATGCATTAAGTCCATAGTAATTACATTAATTACAAAAAAGTGCAATAAACTACAAAAAAATTGAAAATCGTTTTTGTTTTTTTTTTACATATATTTCTACTTGGAGAAATTTAAGAGGCTTATCCCTCAAAACTTTAAATACAAAAAAGTTGCAAAAAATAGTTTACAACAACAGGAAATTTATTTTGAGTGTCTTCATAGTTTTATTTTGGAGATATAGCAATTTTTATATACACTGCAGGAAAAACGAAAAACAATCCTATGATGCAAATTTGCATAGAAAACAGCAGGTGCATCAAAATAAACTATTTCCAGCAGTGCAATTCGAGTTCTAAGCATCCTAGAAACAAGTCAAACATGACTTATAAAAACACCAGTAAAGGCTTTTAAGGCCTACAAGTAAAAAACTACATTTTCCGCGAAAATGACATCACTTCCGGTTTCGGACAGGAAATGGCGGACATGCGATAGTTCGCGCTGACGTCTGTTTCACTGTGGGAAGTGTTACGAACAGCTGATCGGATCGGCAAAGCGTGTTTCTGGAATATTATGTTTTTGTTCCTGCAAGTGCTTTTTATGCAATTTTTGCAAAGCTTTATGTGGAAGGAAACCGTGACCGAGGACAAGCTGATGGCATCAGATGTAAGTACAACTCCTCTGCTTTCATATGCAAAACAAATTATTGCGCTAGCTTACACGGTCCAGGTTCTACAGGGATTTAAAGGGTTAACAATAACAATGTATTGAATAATGACTTTAAAAAATAATATAAAACAGTGCAAATACTGATAACAGTGCAAATGTTTGCAATATAAAAAATAAATGAAAAATGTAAACATCTATGTTTAGTGAACTTTGCAGTGTTGCTCTGTGGTGCAGCTACGACACTGTAGCAAAGTTTACACACTGTGTCCACTTGATCCACGTCTGACTGAACCCATAATGTTTCCACACCACTGAAGTTTTTTTTTTTTAACCTCTCTTTTCAACCAACAGCAGTCACTCTCCTCCCCAAATAACTTCTGCTTAGCTTTCCGAGCTTCCCTCGGGTCCTCTTAATTGTTGTGTTGCGTGTTCGAAATGCAGAGAGGTGCTCTCGATTTGCCACACGGAGCAGCGCGAGAGTAAAGCACGAGGGAGGGGCTAATAATCGGTTCAGTCATTTTTAACGATCGTTGAAAGCCCAGATCGTAATCGTGATTAAAATTCGATTATTTGAGCAGCCCTAAGTAAGATGGCCCCAACCGACAGCGTGCTCAGTGAATACCTCAGGCAGCAGAAACCCAAGAAAGAGGAGGGAGACGAGGAACCATCATGGAAGGACAGGCCCCTGCACGGTATGTACCACCGGCAGATAGAGGAGGTGGCTGATATCCAGAAATCCTACCAGTGGCTGGACAAAGCTGGACTGAAAGACAGCACAGAGGCACTAATCATGACAGCACAAGAACAAGCTCTGAGTACAAGATCCATAGAGGCTGGGGTCTATCACACCAGGCAAGACCCCAGGTGCAGGCTGTGTAAAGATGCCCCAGAGACAATCCAGCACATAACAGCAGGGTGCAAGATGCTAGCAGGCAAGGCATACATGGAACGCCATAACCAAGTGGTCAGCATAGTGTACAGGAACATCTGTGCCGAGTATAACCTGGAAGTCCCGAGGTCAAAATGGGAGATGCCCCCAAGGGTGGTGGAGAATGACCGAGCTAAGATCCTGTGGGACTTCCAGATACAGACGGACAAAATGGTGGTGGCTAACCAACCGGACATAGTGGTGGTAGACAAACAGAAGAAGACGGCCGTAGTGATCGATGTAGCGGTTCCGAATGACAGCAATATCAGGAAGAAGGAACACGAGAAGCTGGAGAAATACCAAGGGCTCAGAGAAGAGCTCGAGAGGATGTGGAGGGTGAAGGTAACGGTGGTCCCTGTGGTAATCGGAGCACTAGGTGCGGTGACTCCCAAGCTAGGCGAGTGGCTCCAGCAGATCCCGGGAACAACATCGGAGATCTCTGTCCAGAAGAGCGCAGTCCTGGGAACAGCTAAGATACTGCAGGACCCTCAAGCTCCCAGGCCTCTGGTAGAGGACCCGAGCTTGGAGGATAAACCGCCCGCAGGGGCGAGTGGGGAATTATTTTTAATATATATGTTTTACCAGGCCTACACTGCTTACTTTGTCAAATGTGCTGCATATTTTGACTTAATAATCTTGCATGAACTGTCATCACCTAAATCTGTTTCCAAATGTACGTAATATTTACTGTATACGTTACTGTTACACTAGCACAAGGAAGGAAATCTATATGATAAATGGACTGGTTCTTACATATATGCTTTTCTACCAAACTTCTCAAACTAACACTAACACACAGTCAGACTTCAATGGATGGATTGGATATATATAATAAATTTATATATACATTTTTATAACACTGCCTGTAATCATATAACATGTTTAATGTCCTATTTTGAACAATATAAAGCAGACATATCTTAACTCAGGCCTGGGAAGAGTCTGAATCAGGATTGAAGTGCTGCAAAGAAACCACCACACAGGGAGACCGATAAATTAAAAAAAGATATTTGGTCTCCAGTTACTGTGACATTTGCGACACTCACAGAAGGTGAACGGATGGTATCTCTGTGTGTGGTTCCCAGCATGGAGGAGGAGCTGTGATGGTGCGTGGAGGCTGGTGACACTGCTGCCATTTTATCCAGAATTTAAGCAACACTTAACCAGCAACTTGAGGCTAAGTTGAACTTGATAAATAAATGGGAGATGTTCCTGTGGCTATGGCTGTCTTTTGTATACATTCTATGCTGAAAACGGGCTGTTTCACTAAAAGGACGGCTGATGGAGTGCTGCATCAGAGGACCTCACCCCTGCAGTCAGCTGATCTAAACCTAGCTGACATGGTTTGGGATGATCTGGATTGCAGAGTGAAGAAAAATCTGGTATTGAAGAAAAAAAAATAAAACAAGATCTAATTTGTTTGACATATTTTAGGTTAATTCAATTTAATATTACTGATTTTACACAGTTTAATTGTAAAAAAAGGAAAATGATGTTATGTGTGATCTAGCACTGTACAGAGCATAACTGCAAGAAACAAGATTAAACTTCAACATCTCTGTTACAGTAACACAAGCAAATTTTACAAATACACACCCTACACGAGAGCAAAACAAGTGAGCAAAGAAAAAAGCATTCATAAAAGAGAAGGAGTGAGAGAGCAAAGGTCACCAAAACAGTGGATTAAAGCTCTTAGATTAGATGACAAGTGGTGATGTCAGCAGCACAGAGTGCAGTTCCCCTGGTCTGTGTGTGTGAAAGAGAGAGAGAGATTATCACCACCGGCAGAATGTGCATTAGAGATTGCTTCTTGTTGTCTTTGTGTATGCGTGTGTATCTGTGTAGCAGTGTTGTGAGTGGATTGTTAATCCTAATCCACTCATGAGTGTGCACGCTGAGGACTGACAGGCCATTAGTGCCTGCAGCGTGCATGTGTTCAGTGTGTGACTGCATTTAGGTATACAGTATTGGCACATGTCCACATTATCCCGTGTGTTTAAGTCTGCTCGTGGATGTGCACGTTTGAGTGTGTGCCTGTGACCGCGAGAGTGTAATCTGAGAGTGGATGGAGGGGTTAGAGAGCCATTAGGCAGTGCATTAGTCCCGACTGCAGACAGACTGGGGAAAGGGACTGAGGAGAGGGCTGACATGTGTGCGTGCGCGTGTGTAAAGGAAAGACGATGGTTTGAGGATTTCAGGGCGAAAGGGACAATGGGGGTGAGGATTTAGCAGCGAGGGCGAGTGGGATTGAGTGCATTAAAGAGTCCGTGTGTGTGCCAGTGTGTGGTGAAGGGATTGAGGGGAACTGACCCATAAAAGGCAGACAGACACACCCTGAGCGGGAGTTGGATTCCCCACCATCCGCTTTTTGTGTTATTTAAAATATATATCAAACAAAAAATATAGAAATTGAATCTGACTCAGCTGCCCAAAGGTGCTTCCTGTGTTGTGTTGTGATCAAGGCTCCTTTACATTTGATTTACCAAATGTTTCTCTATATGCATCTCTCAGAAAATCCTCTGTCCTTCAGTACTTAAAGCTAGAGTGGCCACCAGGAGCAGACTCCTCTGGTTGTAAAGGAGTCTACTGGAACTCAGGTAGCCTGAGTCTGTGACCTCACTAAACACTTTTGTAATGGGTTAACAATATTATCACAATTATGTAATTAAAGTCGCCATTGGATACACAAAGGAGGATAAAACAGAGTATGCTTTAGCTACCTGACAAGAGTAGTTGCTAATGTAAGACTTCACAAACCGTGCGTGTTGTCTGAGGAATAGTTTTCCAGTTCAACTCCAAAATGCATCTCAGTGATGATCGTTATGATGCAGTTTAACTGTCATGTCTCAGTGTTCACGGTGCTCAAACACTAAGTAACAGTTTTTGGTTGTTATGTCAGACAGCAGGGTTGTGACTGTCAAAGAAGAAGCTTCATGTAGAGCCCAGACTTCAGCTTAACTTGGGAAAACACCAGCAAATAGAAAAAACGCTGCAAAAGCACACAAAACGCAGCAGAAGTTGAATAAAAAACAACAGAAATAGAAATGATGACGTAAACGTTAGTAAATATACCACACTAGCTTTCAGTAGTTTCCAGTGGTGCATGCTGGAGCAACTGGAGTAAATGTGGAAACCACCAGAACTCCCAACAAGGCAAAGAAGTCAAAGAGTAACTGTAACCTTTTACTACTTTAATTGAACAAGAGTATGTTTTATTGCTTATAAAGTGTATTCTTTCCTCTTTCAGGCACATGTTAAACAGAATAACTTTCTTGGGGAGTTTATTTTCTAAAAAATGTGAAATAGTTGCACACAGTTCTGGCTTTAGGTTCGTGTTTCCACAGAACTCTGCTCTAGGAAAAAGTCACCACAGACAGAAATAGGCAGACAGGAAGAAAGTTGAGAGTCCTCCTATATTATCCTGTTTTTCTATTATTCATGAAGAAGCAGTGGAGAGGAAGGGGGAGAAGAAATGACTTTATCTTTCTTTCCATTTGCTTGTAGCCTTCTATATGACTACGTGAATCCGATGTTCTGACCACAGTCCATCATTACTTTAAGAACTGAAGGTCAGTCAGTCCATAACATTGCTCAAACTTTGAATGTGTCCCCAAGTGCAGCAGCAAAAACCATCAAGTGCTACAATGAAACTGGTTCGCATGAGGACCGCCCAGGAAAGGAAGTCCAAGAATCGCCTCTGCTGCTGAGGATAAACTCATCCAAGCCACCAGCCGCAGAGATCGCAAGTTAACAGCACCTTAGATCAGAGCCCAGATAGATGCCACACAGAGCTCCAGTAGCAGACACATCTTTACATGTTCAGAGGACAGTCCATGTGACCCATATGGTCAAATAGCTGCTAAGAAACCACGACTAATTTGTGCGATGCAGAAAAGGTGAACGGATGGTCTCTAGATGGTTCCCACCGTGCAACATGGAGGAGGGGGTGTGATGGTGTGGGGGGGCTTTGATGGTGACGCGGTTGGGGATTTGTTCAAAACTGAAGGCACGCTGAACCAGCATGGCTACCACAGCATCCTGCAGTGTCACGCCATCCCATCTGGGTTGTGTTTAGTTGGACCATCGTTTATTTTTCAACAGGACAATGACCCCAAACACACCTCCAGGCTGCGTAAGTGCTGTTTGACCAAAAAGGAGAGTGATGGAGTGCTAGCCAGATGACCTGGCCTCCACAGTCACCTGACCTAAAACCAATGGCGATGGTTTGGAATGACTGACGGCAAACGGGCTAACAAGTGCTCAGCATCTCTGGGAACGCTTTCAAGACTGCTGGAAAATCGTTTCAGGTCACTATATCGTGAAATTCATCGAGACAATGTCAAGAGTCTGCAAAGCAGTAATCCAAGCTAGGGGTGGCTGTTTTGAAGAATCTAACACATAAAGCATGTTTTGAGTTATTTCCCACTTTTGTGTTTACCACATAATTCCACATGTGTTCATTCATAGTTTTGAATCTACAACGTAAATTTTAGTTTCTCCAGCTTCTTGTGTTCCTTCTTCCTGATGTTGCTATCCCTCGGTACCACTACATCTTTCACTCCGAACACCTAGCTCTGTTTGTCTACCACCACTATGACCGGTTGGTTAGCCATCGCCAGTTTGCAGGTATCTGGAAGTCCCACAGGATCTTAGTTCGGTCATTCTCCACCACCCTTGAGGGCGTCTCCCATTTTGACCTCGGGACTTCCAGGCTGTACTCGGCACAGATGTTCCTGTACACTATGCCGGACACTTGGTAAAGGCGTTCCATGTATGCCCTGCCTGCTAGCATCTTGCACCCTGCTGTTATATCCTGGACTGTCTCAGGGGCATCTTTACACAGCCTGCACCTGGGGTCTTGCCTGGTGCGATAGACCCCCATGGATCTTGTACTTAGAACTCTTTCCCTGACATATTTAATGCCTCTGTGCTGTCTTCCAGTCCAGCTTTGTCCAGCTGCTGGTAGGATTTCTGGATGTCAGCACATACTTCATACATCTGAAACGCATCAACTTAAACATGAAATCAGACACAAGTTTGAACCTAAATTCAGATCGAACACGTGCTTATCTTTCTGAAAAAATGCAAGCGGACAGCAAGCACACATGCAAACAAAAACAAAAAATACACATAATCCACAAAGCCGACCCCCCACTAGCACACACGCGCTAGCATGTGTACACTTGACCTGGATAGAGACAACAGGGTGCCAATTCTCCCCCTTGACTGGGTCCATTAGAGGCCAAAGTGCAGCTGAGCCACATGCTGTACAGCCACAAAGAGACACACTGGATTACAGAAAGGCAGCCAGGCACACAATGGTGAGGGCAAGGTTGTGATGGGAAGCAGGGTGATGGAAACAGCAGGAGGGAGAGACGGGCAGAGGACTGGGATGATGGAAAAAAGGGATTAAATCTATTTTCATAAAGGTTCCTTTTTCGTAGTGTGAGCACATCAGCAGCGGGCTACTCTGTGAAACAGCCCCCTTTTTCCAATTGATTTGAATAATGCAACAAAGAGGCATATTAACAAACAGATTTTTAGATTAGGAGAGTACAGGGAAAGCTAAGAGCAGGAGTGTCTTTAGGGAACATGATGTGGAAGAGTGGATGCTTTTAGAAACAGAGCATGGAACACACAGCCGGTTCTTTCTCTTTCAGTCACATCCAAACACCCCCTTCTTCCCCCTCACTTCTTCTCTCTGCATCCCATTTATTTTTCCTTCTCGGTCGGTCATTTTTTAAGTCATGTAAAGCTGAGGTTTCTGATGTGATCTTCCATCCGAGGTGTGTGTCATGAATTAATGATGAGTGCTGAGTAAGGCCCTGTCTCTAAGTGCTGCTGGGGCTCACATCCTTACTCAAATTTGTGTGTGTGCATTTCGTAGTTTTGAATAAACTCCGCCTCTCGGCACGCAACCGCAGTCGGTTCAGCATTCACATATGAATATTAGCATGTAAACTGTTCAGTCGCAGAATCGAGACAGAATGTAAATCCATCAGCAGCCAAAGGAAAACAAATTCATGCGAAGGGATCGAGATGAATGTTTCAACCGCCAACAAAACAGCCTGAATATAGAAAGAGGACGTAGTCTCCCGATGTAAAAGGTCGATGCCAAAGTGCATTCATCCATGGGAAACTGATGGTTGGTTCCTTTGATTTGAAACTTTCTGGAAGAGTCTGTGAATTTAAATTCAGTTACATACAACATGTGTTCTGATGAGAATCAAACAGGAGGATAAAACAGAGTCTGCCTAGCTTGTGAATGACGAGTTGCTACTGTCAGTCAGATCCACCCTGAGGCCTCAATCACACTAGAGTAAAAGTAGCATGTGAATCTCTGTGCGACCAGGAAAAAATGGTGCTTGGCAATTGATTGCAATTAATATTTTTTGCTGTTTGGGCCTCTTCCAACTTCCGCACGTAGTGAGGTTTAATCAGAATACCCTTCCCGTTCATTTAAATTACAGCAAAAACGTGCAAAACACCTTAAATGGATGCAAAATCACACTAACCAGAAGACAAGAGTTTGAGAGGTTAAAACAACCTTTTTTGCCATTTATTTTGCTTCTATTTGATTTTTATTCTACTTTTTCTGTTAAAAAAAATGACGGCTTGGTTAAAATCTACAAGGAAATTCTCACTCATTTATTGCCTATATTACTGCAGTGGTTTTGTCTGCGCTATCATCATGCCTATTTCAGATGTTGTATGCATGTATGTTAAAAAAACAAAACAAAGCTGCTTCTAAAAGCGTTCTCAGAGGAAGCCCATAAATGATAATGGCTGATAAATGCAGTTCAGTGTAATGCACAGAACTGGTGAAGGAATCTGTGGGTCAGGTTAATGGGAAAGAGGAGTGGAGACTTTATTCATACAATCAGTGTCTCTTTGATTTTTCTACAGTAATTAAGGCAATTACATTTGTGTATAAATTATATTTGAGTGTCCCGGCTGTTTCTGTTTGGGATCTGCTTCAGTGCTCCTGATCACAACTGACTGTGGTCCATTTGAACCAGCGGACCCTCTCTAATGGAGCATCAGTAATCTGCTGGTCTAATCCCTGCACACATACAGATAAACGTGCAGTCCAACAGTGGCATACGCATTTACACAAAGAGCTGTAATCTAATCTAATCCAGACCCTCTTTACTGGCCTCCATCAAATATGTCACACCATTAATCACATCAGATTAATGAGAAATAAATGAAAGAGTGGAGACTTCCAGGATTAGAAACAGCCCATCAAAGGCCTAATGACAGATGTTTCCAGTGTGTGGAGGTGTGTACCTGTTCAGAAATTTACCAGGAGAAAGACAAAGACAGTTAAATGATGATACTAGATGTGCTAGGTGGTTTGGACATCTGAGTCTTCCCTAAAACACCCCCCTCAGGCACCAGTCATACTGGCCTAGAGACCAGTTGGCGATTCCCTGGCTACCATCACTTGTAGGTAAAAATGTATATTCCCCAACCGTCTGGTGAGTGTTAGCTGGATGTTCCAAAAAGGTCTGCAGTGCTGCACCAAAAACCTTTAGCTAAAGTGCTGGTACACACACTATTAAATCTTCAAATTGTCCATATTTTCTTATTTGAACCACAAAAGTAGGCGTTCAAAAGCATTTGAACAAAAAAATTTGAATAAAAACATTAAATTTTCAATTGAGGAGCACTAATAAAAGCAAACCAAGTGCTGAAAAGATCAGAGTTATTGAAATCATAGTGAATGTAGTACAGGGTGGGCCATTTATATGGATACACCGTAATAACATGGGAATGGTTGGTGATATATTAAAGTCCTGTTTGTGGCACATTAGTATATGTGAGGGGGCAAACTCCTCCAGATGGGCAGTGACCACGGTGGCCATTTAGAAGTCGGCCATCTTGGATACAACTTTTGTTTTTCCAATAGGAGGAGGGCCATGTGACACATCACACTTATTGGTAATGTCACAAGAAAAACAATGGTGTGCTTGGTTTCAGCGTATCCATACAAATGGCCCACCCTGTATAATCCTCTCTGCTCACATATTATCAGTGCGAGATATATCTGAGCTGCCCAGCTCTTTCGCTGACCTCCTGTCTTCTGCTTCTGGGAATCAATAGTGTCAAGAGAGGGAAAAAAACTCTTTAAGGACTTTCTAGGACAGCGAGCCAATTTCCCAGTCATTTCACACCTCCTGTGAAAGTGGTCGACCACCTCTGCACCCAGTGTGCGCTCTGGCTCCAGCAGCACAGTAGTGGCAGGTACAGGAAATCTTCTCTTGTCCAATGGAAATAGATGTTTTTTATAAGCACTTTAAAGCGTGGCAGACTGTGACCCTGAGAGGTGAGGCGGACTAATTCCATCTAGCCAGCATCCTGATATTGCCGCTCCCTGAGTCGCATGTCTTAATGGAGACTGCAAAGTATGTCGGTTAAAGCGGGGGGAGAACATGATTTCGCAGAGAGAGTCATTTCAGAGAAAGATTTCCCAGTCCTGCTTTTGCATGTAGACCGTCAGCTGAAGCTTGGCTTGCTTGAGATTAGTATTAGCAGACCACATGTAACAATTTACATATCCAGACTGTGCATTGGGACGTGCTTACTGAAGTTGCACCCAAAAATCACTCATTTCGCTGCGTTTTGGGTGCAGTAATCTGCAGATTGCATTTTATTATTCGATTTGTTCGGATAACAATCATCAGCAGTGTAAACTGTTCTGTTCAGAGTCTTTAAAACAGAGTCCTGCGTCCTGACTCATGTTACAAGACATCCGCTGACAGATGGTGCCAGTTTACTCACATCTGCTGATTCAGAGCAAACTGGAATTTTAGATGGCAAGTTCAGGCACAACATGGCTAAAAGCAATTTGCTGGCGTTTGATGTGGTCGTAGCAGGAACAAAGTACAGCCTGGGAGAAATGTCAGGTTTACTGTGCTGATAGCCACAAGTGAATGTCAGGTCTCACACAGGCCGGTTCTCTCTAATGTAAAAATCTCAAGAAGGTATACTGGTCACTGAAGTCTTACTTTAAAATTCTCAGGACAGACTATTTCGCTGAAAACATGTGGAGGGATTACGTCAGTGCATTATTTTTCCATTTAAAGGCGTAGATGATGATTATATATTTTTAGAAATCTACTGCTTTAGTGTTTTGTTGGTTTGAAGCTCAAGTTTCTGCAAGTGGAACTTTTGCAGCAATCGTTGCTTTGGAGCAGGATTTTGATACACAGTTTACTGCCTTCATATCTTAAACAGCGCAGCACCTTTAACTGACTAAACATGTCATCTCTTCAGTGTTCAGTCTGTTTAATTCAAACTCTGGTTCGTTTTCCTCCTTGGGGCAGTTTGTTTCTGCAGATGTCAACACAGTAATCAAAAGAGCTAAAGTGAGCTAGCGACTGCTGTTCTCTATGTTCACCAGCACTCTGCTTCGTTTGAAGTTCACTTGGATTTTTGTCTCTGAAAAGAAACCAAATAAAGGGAAAAGCTACATGTTTGCAGACTCAACAACTGATTCAGAAAGAGAGAAAGAGAAAAACACAAACTTTAATCGACATGATAATTCAGTGTTTTAGCTTGTTTCCACAAATATCAAGACACCCAGACTCCCCTACTGGGTCAAGTCTGACGGAAATCAAAAACAAGACATTGTCTGAGAACCCAAAGTCACAGGAAGATGCAAATACAGAACTGGGGTAGTCATTATGACACGGTAGTTGACGTCACTCCCAATATGCTGTGATCCAGTTACCTTGGAATTCAGATGTTGGAATTCAGAAGTGAAAATCACCTGAGTTAGTGTGTTCCAGCTGTAAAATCTCAAAAACAAAAATACTTAGCAAGGTAGAGCCAGTCATGCATTGCTAGCAAGTCAGCATAATACTGGGAGGGGGGATAGGACCTGGTCAGTGCTGTGGAGCCGTATGGCTCATTTAGCGAGTCCCAAATTTACAGTGTACTACCATTTATGTTCACTCCTGCCGTCTTTTGTTGTTCACTGGGGGTTGGTAGAACTGCTCTGGCATTTGAAAAACTGAGTTGAGTGGGTGTTGAAAATGAAAAACCCAATTGGGAAATTCTAACTTCCGACCTCATCTGGAATGCACCATACAAGAAGACAAGGGCTATAAACACACACAAGGTAATTACAGAGATAGGAAACACCAGAAGCACAGCTGCAACTAATCAAGAAAACTAGACAGGAAGTCTAGAAATATTACATACACGAGACAGACTACTAAAATGAAACGTAAAGGACCAAACAAGAGAACATCATTGATGTGCACTTGAGAATACACAGGGAACACCAGGGAGGCAGGGTAAACTGAAAGGAGTACAATATATACTCAACAGTAACTGAAAATAACAAGAAATGAAGACTTGACTATATACAAATGATCATACCCAATCAGATATGCTAAAGATGCAAGGAACAAAACATTCTCACAACTGAAAAGAAACATCAACTTGCAAAAACTTAAAACCCGGGGCCGTGACATGACATGTGTGGAGAGCATACAAGCTAGCCACCCACAGAAAACCAGCAAAGAAGAAACACTATCGCTGTAGGCGATTTTAGAAAAGCCTTTCAGGAACGAAGTGGTCAGCAGACCAAAACTGAGAGAAAGATCTCTGCGCAGCATTTTACAGTGGCTTGCAAAAGTATTCGGCCCCCTTGAACTTTCCCACATTTTGTCACATTACAGCCACAAACACGAATCAGTTTTATTGGAATTCCAGATGAAAGACCAACACAAAGTGGTGAACACGAGAGAAGTGGAACAAAAATCAGACATGATTCCAAACATTTTTTACAAATAAATAACTGCAAAGTGGGGTGTGCGTAATTATTCATCCCCCTGAGTCAATACTTTGTAGAACCAGCTTTTGCTGCAGTTCCAGCTGCCAGTCTTTTAGGGTCTGTCTCTACCAGCTTTGCACATCTACAGACTGAATCTTTGCCCATTCTTCTTTGAAACAGCTCCAGCTCAGTCAGATTAGATGGACAGCGTTTGTGAACAGCAGTTTTCAGATCTTGCCACAGATTCTGGATTGGATTTAGATCTGGACTTTGACTGGGCCATTCTAACACATGGATATGTTTTGTTTTAAATCATCCCATTGTTGCCCTGGCTTTATGTTCAGGGTCGTTGTCCTGCTGGAAGGTGAACCTCCGCCCCAGTCTCAAGTCTTTTGCAGACTCCAAGAGGTTTTCTTCCAAGCTTGCTCTGTATTTGGTTCCATCCATCTTCCATCAACTCTGACCAGCTTCCCTGTCCCTGCTGAAGAGAAGCCCCCCCAGAGCATGATGCTGCCACCACCATATCTGACAGTGGGGATGGTGTGTTCAGAGTGATGTGCAGCGTTTTGCATTTTGGCCAAAAAGTTCCATGTTGGTCTCATCTGACCAGAGCAGCTTCTTCCACATGTTTGCTGTGTCCCCACATGGCTTGTGGCAAACTGCAAACGGGACTTCTTATGGTTTTCTGTTAACAATGGCTTTCTTCTTGCCACTCTTCCATTAAGGCCAACTTTGTGCAGTGCACGACTAATAGTTGTCCTATGGACAGATTCCCCCACCTGAGCTGTAGATCTCTGCAGCTCGTCCAGAGTCACCATGGGCCTCTTGGCTGCATTTCTGATCAGCGCTCTCCTTGTTCGGCCTGAGAGTTTAGGTGGACGGCCTTGTCTTGGTAGGTTTGCAGTTGTGCCAGACTCCTTCCATTTCTGGATGATGGCTTGAACAGTGCTCCGTGGGATGTTCAAGGCTTGGGAAATCTTTGTGTAGCCTAAGCCTGCTTTAAATGTCTCAATAACTTTATCCCTGACCTGTCTGGTGTGGTCTTTGGACTTCATGGTGTTGTTGCTCCCAATGTTCTCTTAGACAACCTCTGAGGCCGTCACAGAGCAGCTGTATTTGTACTGACATTAGATTACACACAGGTGCACTCTGTTTAGTCATTAGCACTCATCAGGCAACGTCTATGTGCAACTGACTGCACTCAGACCAAAGGGGGCTGAATAATTACGCACACCCCACTTTGCAGTTATTTATTTGTAAAAAATGTTTGGAATCATGTCTGATTTTTGTTCCACTTCTCACGTGTGCACCACTTTGTGTTGGTTTTTCACCTGGAAGTCCAATAAAATTGATTCATGTTTGTGGCTGTAATGTGACAAAATGTGGGAAAGTTCAAGGGGGCAAAATACTTTTGCAAGCCACTGTAACTATTGTCAATACTTCCATTTGAACTCTAAATTCAGCTAGTAGTCAACCTTTGCATGACCATACTGCATCGCTGTACAAAACTTCTTTCTTCAACCAGAGTTCTGGCCGATAGAAGGACCAGTAAGCCACATCCATCTTTAGCAATAAATCTAAACTCAGTGTGTCTTCTGTCACGTGATGATGAGAGCCATTAAAGGTTAAATCAAAGGTGTAACTCAAGAGTTATACAGACTGGTTGGCAGTAAAATAACGAATCTCTCCTTTAGTTGCTGATACAAACCGTGTGATCAAACAGATTCTTCTGTTGTCTTAGAGGGTTTAAAAGTGACATAAAGCAAACGTGTTTCTTTTTTCTTGACTGGAAACCTAAATCTTTCTCCTGCTCTGAAGCTATAAGTGGCCATATTAGGGCAGAAATCCAGGATCTGGCAATGGGGGCAAAAAGAGTCCTCGTGCGCGCGCACGGACACGCGCGCACGCACACACACAGAAGTCTTCCCTTGTGCTGTACCTGCGCTTATACCCCCACCCCTTCCTCGCCTTATCAACTCTCCGTACGCATCCTGGGGGAACACACTCTTCCTCTCGCTCCTACACTCACGCGCGCGCGCACTGGCGCTCATATAGGAGGATCCCAGCAGAGAAGCGGGCAGCGAACGACGGAGCGCGCACGGGACCAGATCGTTAACTTGTCGTTTCCCCGCCTCATTCTCGTGCAGGTTCAGCAGCTGCAGCAACAAACCGGACTACCGGCGAACAGCGAGACTCCTCCAGCGCTCCAGACAGCTTCAGACTGGTCGTCATCGCGTCTTTTACTCTGGAGACTGCGGATTTTATCCCTGATCTTTTCCAGCGGATACCGAGAGTGCACACCGCCTCTCCGAGATAAACTAAGTCTACGGACATTAAGTGCGCTATTTGTTTTCTAGCAGAGGGGGGGAATCAGTCTCCGTGAGTCAGGCCAGCTGTCTTCTCGCCCTCTCCTCCAGTTTAACTGCACCGGTCAGACTTGGAAAGAGCAACAGCCTCCGCCAGCGCATCAGTGAGGTAGGAGAGCCACATTATGCCACCGTACACTATCTTCTGTGGCTGCTCTGCCAACATAGCGGGGCCTTTATTAATATTACAGGCTCGCCTATTCGCATAAAGCACGGAGGTCAAACTGACCCCTAAATGAAACTGTGGATTTTATTTTAATCTGGGCAAGACGATAAGTACACTCCTTATGCATCTGTGTCATAGGCTGGGTTTTTTCCGTGCGTACTTCACAAACTGCAACCACGCAGGCTATACAGAACCCACGAATGTTACATAAAACTTATATTTGTCCTCTGCACTTTCTCTTCCTCCTCCTCCTCCCTTTTCTCTCCCTGGCCTCTTTTGACCCTGTTCTGGGGATAGATGGTGCTCCGGACGACGTTTTTAGGGAGGGAGTGAAGAGTTGTGAAGATTTTAATTTTTACACTTTTTCTTTGGTAATAAAAGGATAGTAAACTTAAAATGACCTAAAACCGTCTGGTTATGAGAACGTGGACCCCTGGATCAAGATATAAAAGCTGCACAACCCCCAGACTGAGAAGATCGTCTCTCCTTTTTATTATTTTTTTTTATTTTCCGTTTTATGGCTGAGTGCTTTGTAGTTCATTAATACCAAGCCTCTTCATTGTGGTATGTAATGTGTGTCTCTGTGGTACGTTTGCATCTCATTCACCTCTCTTTGCCATGGTTTTCTCTACTCACAGCTGTTTGTGTCTCTCTGTGGTTCATTTCTTTGCAGCGGATTTTTGCAGTTTTCAATTTCCGTCACAAAGAGATCGTCTTAAAACAAATTTACTATAGATTTGTGTTGTTTTCGATCTCTTTGCGATTGCGTTCTATCTCTTTCTACACATTTTATCTCTACTTATAGCTGTTGGTGCTCTCACTCCTGTCGTCTTTGGTGTATAGGTGTAAGCTTTGCATCTCTTTGCCGTTGTCTTGTGTTCTGGGGCAGGCACCGCCACCCCTAGTGTATGCGTGGCCCTGTGGGGAACACGCATACACCCAAACAAAAACATGCACGCAAACATTAATTCCATCCAATCTAGTTCATGCCTGCATTGATCAGGTTCCATTGATTGGATGTTTCCCTCATGCAGACAGGGCCCCACTAGTGTGATAACATCTGGACTGATCCCAGCCACTTCAGAGCTCACTGAAGTGCTGCTGAAGAGATTAGCTGGTTGTAAAAGCTCAAACATCATCTGTCAGAAGCTGGCATTTATTATCCTCAGCAGCATCTCATCTTCAGTTTAACTACAAGGAGCCTCTTCTTTCTTTCTTACTCGCCACTCTCAGCTGGTCAGAAGAGCTCTGCCTGTTCCTTTCTATTTTTAGCTTCTATTTACAATGCAGTAGCTATAGAGGCAAGAGGAGGCTCTCATTCTGTTTCCATCATCAGCCTCTCTGCCTCTTACTTATCCTTATCTGTCACAATTTATTTATTTTTGCTTTGGCCTTACCTTCCACCAACTCTTACACTTTCACACTTTTATCCTTGGCTTTCTAATTTAACCTTGAGCTATAATCATAGCAGTCAGAAGGACCACGAGTTAAGCATTCAACAGCAGTACCTCACAATAGACCTGCTCCACTCTCTCCATCACACACACACACATATCTATAGTATATGTGAGGGGCGAGATAGCAGAGGAGACGGGGGGTAAAGGTTAATCTCTGGATGCTTTTGACCCAAATCGCTACGTGACCTATATACCCTCTCTTAAAACAACCACCCCACTTTAACCTTCACACACACAAACCCAAATATATCTTTTTAAAAGCTTCAGGCATACACAGATATGTGACAGCCTTTTTGATGCAGACCCAGAGTCTGACTAAATGTTACATTTTTGAGGCACTGTGAGTTATCAAAATACTGAAAACAGATTCAGTTCATAAAAATAGTTGATTTTTTTTTATAAAGAACATGTAATTAACTTGTTCTTCATCTTTTATAAAACTTGAGCAGACTCTTAAGAAAAAGATGACCTCCATTCATGGCAAAGTGTCCCAGTTTAAACTTACAGCTCTGTATACACTGCAGTGAGCTCTGCAAAGACAGCCACACCTTGACCAAACACCATATATTACTGCTCTGAACTACCTGTGTGGTAAGAGCAAAGCCATCATCTCTAAAAGCCGGTCAACTCTTTCCCCCCTGGGAAACCTGTTAGGGGTAACCCTAGTTTCTCTTTTCTAAGTCATATTTCAGAGCTGCATCCAGGTCAAACATGTTTTTGAGGGTAACAGTGAAGGTGAACGCCATGTTTTGGAAAAGTGTTTTTCATGTTTCGAGCACCAAGAGGCAGAATTCTTTTAAAGAGATGTAAAATGAACAAAATCTATTAAAACCGACAAAGAAAGTTTACACCGCCTGAGCTACAAAATGACCACCGCATCCAACTACCGTATTTTCCGCACTATAAGGCGCACTTGAAATCCTTTGATTTTCTGAAAAATTGACAGTGCGCCTTATAATCTGGTGCGCCTTATGTATGAATTCTGGTTGTGCTTACTGGCTCAAAAATCTGTCAAAAATATTTTAGTTTGGTAAGCTACGAAGCCGCACCGCTTGATGGATTGTCTGAGCATTACAGCTACCGTAGTCAGGAGCCTCGTGGAGTAATCTGGGTCCTAAACTGCAGCACACTGAGAGTTAAAAACTGTCCAAATTCTTTCATCTGTAATAAAATGATCAGCGTTGCTGCTTTACCAGGTGTAACAATTAAGTTTAACATCCAGGCATCCATGAAAACAGGATTTATTAAATTTAACAGAGTTAGAAGTTAGCAGGGAGTTAGCTCGCTAGTTTCACTAGTTACCTAAACATGATATAGCATGTTCTGACTGAGAGATTTCTGAAAAATTCAAACGTACAGCTCTGCTATCACTTCCAACATGAATGAAGACAGAAAACTAAACACCAGTGATGTTTGTAGGGTTACGGAAGTTGGGCTAGCTGCTATATAACGATATGCTACGTGATCGCTAGCGACACAGCTATGTTAGCATAACATAAACACAGTGAAGCTGGAGGATGAACGCTAACTTTTTTTCTACTTGATAAAAGTTAACGTGAGGGTTCCTGATGGTTAGGGACAAATGCAATCGCATGGCAGGATGCTGTAAACGGACCAAACTGCAGTCAGGAGAACAACTGAGATAATCCATCCACAATACGAGGTTAGTCATTCATATACTGCAACAACATAGAGCAGCTGCAGAGAATTCAACATTAATGAATCAATGGTACAGAAGTGGAGGAAGCAAGAAGAATGAGTTTAATAAAGTTTGATTTATCTGACTTCTTTGATTCGCTTAATGCGCCTGATGGTCCTGGTAGTTTATTTTACTTATCTGACTTCATTACGAGATAACAAAGCTGTGTTTCCAACAACTACATTGCCTACATTCCCCTCCTGGGAAGTGTGCAGCTTTCTTACACGATGCTTGTGCAAATGATCCACCTACACTCAGGATCATTCCACATTCATAAAAAGCAGCACGCTCTCTCGACTCTAACAATGCTAAGATGTATAGCCAAGTTAAGTGCTGAGCAAGTATTTTAACATGCTCGACTCCAGAGGGAATTTTCTCACATTCCCACTTTGCTTGATTACAACAAGGTCGTTTCCATCATTTTCAGGTAGCTTGTAATATCTGAGAAAACTGTGAGTGTCCCCATGACACTCTACTGCCCTTGGTTGGTACAGTAACTTGCTCCAAACGTGAAGGTGAACTGTTCCGACTCTCATCCTGACCGCTTCATGCTTTACTGCATGTTGCCCGGTTCATGCAGGCTGTCACGGCTCGATGAACCCGGCAGAACTACAGGATGAGCTAGAAAAAACAAAAACACACACATCAGACTTTGTCAACTAACTGACAATATCAACAGTGCTGTGAGCTTTGGCTGTGGAGTGCCTGTTTGGTTCTGTGACAAAAAGAGCGCTGTACATCCAGTACACACCCTTACGATATCCTGTGTGAATGTGAAGCTAGTCGATGGTGCTGTGATGGAGGGGGAAAGACTTCCGACATGCTCATCCTCGTAAGTGTGGTGATAGAAGCTACGAGGAAGCCGGGGTCTTCCCTGTGATAGTAAACAATGCAGGGCTTATGAGATTAGTTTAGAGTAACATTAGCAAGGGATCGCAATAAATTTGACTCTGATTTATTGATGTTTTAATATACATCACAAGCACCATTACACGTGACTGCTGGTTTAGAGTAAATGGGATATAATTGATAGTTTTTTTCCACAACTGCCATAATTGGCCGGAGAACAAAAAAACGGAGACGACTGCTGTGAGAAGCGACAGATTAACTGCCTGAGACAGTCAGAAACAGATATCAGAGAGCAGCGAAAGGACGGGAGCGAGAACGCAGCAGAGTTCTTGATCTTTTCTGATTCAAAGCCCACAGAGTAAGATATCAGTAAACCACATGGCAGTATAATGGTGGAGTCTTTCCATTATTTACTCTGTGTGGCGTTTAAAGGCTGTCTAAAGCAGAGCTTTACCAGATAAACACAGACATATTTACACAGTTGGCTATTCATCCAGTCCCATTCAAAGTAATTGGAGATGGAGAGAGACAAAGGTGTATGATAGAAAGAAAGAAATAGCTGGCATGAAGACGACGTTTAATTCTTGGGTTCATTCAATGACTGTTTATGATAGACGAATTTTTCTCATTACTTCTGGTAGTATAATTGTATAATTCAGTTTTGGCATTCTTGTTGTTCCCAGAAAAAAAGGCTGTAGTTGGGAGGGGGGTCAGTGCATGACTTTCCGAGCATAAGCTGGGAATTAGCATCCAAATTAGCCCTTATACACAATCGCATTTTTAATCTACTTATTTGTAGCAACCAAAATACTCTGAAGAAAATAAACGTTTTTTAAAAATCATACGCTTTTTTTTTTTTAACTGCAAAATGACAATACCAAATGTAACATTTAAATAATCACTGATGAGCTTTTCCATTGCTTTCCTTTGCGATCAGCTTCAGTAATATAATTACAGCAACAAAAGTAGCGGATAAAACATAAACATAAATAATTATGACTGAGTCGTCTCTAGCAGACTGCAGAGCTGAAAGATCAAGCCAACGTGGAAGTGCCAAACGCTGCAGTTCCTCTAACGGCCACTTGAGACTGACTCTGTTGACGAGTCAGTCCCCACAGACTCCATGTAAAAGTGACAATAAAGCACTAAAAAGCATGTTTACAGCTTTAAAAACGTGTTTTGGGATCTATGGATAGTTTCTCCCTTCATGACAGCTATGGCGTTTACAGTTGAGGGCATGGTTGCTTTGACAGACGCGCCAACACAGGGAGCTGTAGCTGTCTGCGAGGTCTCACCTCTGCTAACTGCAGTCACTGAACTTGACCTTTAAACTTCTGGTGCTTTAGGCGCCTTTTACAGTATCCTGATGAAATTGCTGGACTCATTTAATGGCTTGAAATCTGTCTCGTTAGTGAAACTGCACGCTGACTGTGCCATGCATCTCGAAATTTGGCAGATTCTTGTAAACGTAACAGTTTGAAACAGCAGGCCCCCCCCTTTCTTTCTCAGCATTACCTGCAGGCAGTAAATCCACATCAGCAGCAGCGGTGGTGGTGGTGGTGGGAGGATGGAGGAAATGACTTGTAGTGACAGATGTCTGTGTTCTCCACGCTTTCCAAACTCCACTCTCTCTCTTCGTGTCGGGAACATTGTTCCGCTTGTTGATGTTTGACGTTTCCAGTGAAATATTTGATACAGCTTGTACAGTGACGTTGCTACTGTAGCCACCTAAATGTTATCTTTAATTCCAAGCTAAGACTCAAACACTTTGTGATGAGCGACATCACGGGTTAACATTTCCACCGGGCATCATCACTCGCTGGTATTTTGTTCAAACAAAGGCAAATATTCCATTTGTAGCTTGCTATCGCCAGTGTGTGAATGTGTGTGTGAATGGGTGGATGACTGAATGTAGTGTAAAGCGCTTTGGGGTCCTATGGACTAGAAAAGCGCTATACAAATGCAGGCCATTTACCATATTCCATTTTCATTTTAAGACTTGTGCAGTAAAGGGAATCTACACCTGCCTTCCCAGGACAGGAGTAACATAGATCAGGGAAGAGAATAAGTGAAAGAAAAAAACCAGGGAGGCGATCAATAAGTGGTGCAAAAATAAAACAAATAAATAAAAAAGAAAGGAGTCAAACAGAGACGCTGCCAGAGAAGAAATAAGAGAAGGAGGCTGAGAGGAGTGGAGAGAGAAGGATGGAGCAGACAAATAAATGTGAAAAAGAAGAACAGGTAGAGAGTGAAAACAGGGATGAAGGAGATGGTGAGTGATAGAGTTAGATGGAGGAAAGCATCCAATCCCAGTGTTGTCTCTAGAGGATGCTGCTGAAACCTGATCTCAGCCGGGAACTAGCCACCGCTCTAGTCCTGTGTGTCTAATATTGGTAAGACACACACACACATTGTCGTGTAATATTGCACCTGGTGTTTTCCTCATACTCACACGCGTGTGCACCTCACCGACTCACCGATTGCGCATCTCTCCTCGTCTCTCTCAATCTTGCCTCTTTTTTAAAACCACAACCTTTTTACCCGTCTCTCAAATAGCAATGACGTGCTAAAGATAAAAATAAATAAACATGTCAGCCGGTGTTTTACATTGACGCCTGAGGCTTTCACATGTTCAGAGTGATGATTGATTCATTCTGTTCCAGAGTCCTAAATATCAGTTTTCAGAGGGGAAAAATCATTAAAAACCAGTTACGGCTTTGTGTTGCTCAATATTACTGTCCTGATAGTATCAATCACCTCTTGTACTAGTACATTTACTGTAATGCGCCAAAATGTCAAGTTGGTGCATATCTCACTCCAGGGTTTAACTACTGTTAGGGATAATTTTTCATTTAGGGAAATACATGTCAGAGCGATACATTTCAAGCTAGCCTAGCAGCAGCCATCGGTGGTATAAAAGAAGAACGCAGCTCTCTGGTGTGAAAAATGAAGCAAACATACAAGTGCTGTGTTCTTTTCATACAAAGTCAGAGGATCATATGGAACGGGATGATACTTAAGGTTGCTGGGAAAATGTACATTCCCTGGCCAGCTGGTGAGTGGATGCTGGAGGCTGCCAGCTGTTGCCGGGTGAAATTGGTCACAAAATCGTGCTGCACCAAAAACTTCCTTGTGATTGTGTTGGTCGCCAGGAGATGTGGTTCCCTGTAGTTAGTATGAAAGATGCTGACTTGTTGGTCTTCCTCAAGTTTCGCTGCAGTTTGGTGAGTAGTTTGCAGGGAAGCTGGGAACTTCCCTGCAAACTATGGACTGCAGCAGACCTCTGCTAGAGGAGCGCAATAAGCTATGCACAAGAGGAGAAACCAATGACGTCTTTATATTTTAAGTTCATAACTGTCTCTCAAAAGATAGTTGTGCATATAGCATATAGCAAACGACAGGCTTTGCTGGACAACTGACTGGATGCTTCTTTTGGATCCAGACCATGAAGTAGTTGTCAGATTCGGGGCGCTGTTTCCTGCCTGAATATAAGCCCTCACTCACTAAACTGTCATAAAGGACAACTGCGTAGTATCAACCATTATTCAGTGCCCCTTTAAAAATACCATAGCTGTTTCTATTCTGAAGGATCTCAACAAGATCAATTCTGAGTGCAGACTAGACAAGCACTCATCTCACCCGAATCCTCACATGACTCATAAAAGCACACACGGGGGTACATAAGCACAAGCACACGTACGAGAGGGGCTGCGTATTACTGAGAGAGTGGAGTGGACACAAAGCGTGGGAGGGGAGCAAGAGAGAGCAGGAGGGAGGAACGGACCAAAAAAGACGCTGCGGAAGAGAAAAAATACTCCACTTTTGTGCAGAGTTGGCCACTGAGAGATCCTGTAACTGATATTAATGTCGCATTGTTTATTAATTGTAAATCAGATGATCTGTACAGGTACAGATATATGTATACATTGTTTGTAAGGAGTGCCTCAGTGGGTTATGTCAGGACCTGAATATACTCTTTAATGGGAACAGATCAGCAGGATTAATGATTCAATTCAGTTCAGTTTTATTTATATAGGAACAAATCACAACAATGACCTCAAAGTGTTTTATATTATAAGGTAAAGACCCTACAATAAAGGAGCAACATTACCAATAAAAATAACTCATTCTATTACAAGATTATTGCAGAAAAAGTAATCTGTAAGAGTACTGTACATAAAAGATTAGCTTCCGAGATTGAAAAGTAAAGCCAGCAAGAAGTGGCTTAAATTTGCATTCTTTCCAATGGCCAGCAGGGGGCAAAAAGGCATGACCTGTAATTGCAGTTATCTCTTATCTCACGATAAAATACACTGATGTTTTTTGTCTCCATAGGAGTGATTCTGACTTTAGCTAATTGCATTTCTTACTTCCATGGATGAAATGGATATGACCTGCAGTGCATATTACTGATGCATTAGTCTCTACAGGTTGTGTAAAAGAAGTGCTGATCCCATTATGTCGGATGGATGGATCAGATTTTCTAATTGCATATAGTTTTAGGAACTTATTTCAAGATCTTTAGGAAGAAGATCGATCTGACTGATAGCTGCGCTGATGCTTGAAACCTGTGCGGATGAAAAGAGCAGGACAGTTCCCAAACATGATGACAACAGCTATTAGGAGCCGTAAAATTCAGTTATGCCTTTCAGTACTTTAGATGTCTCATACATGACTATGGCTGTGGATATGGATGATAAGCTTTGGTATTAGGTGCTTACAGATTTCTTTCAATACTCACCAAATCCTTGGGGGTGGCTGCTGGGGGAAAACAGAGAAAAAATCAATCAATTAATAAACAGGAAATATTGTTTTCCAAGCATGTTACCTCAACATCCTTGTTTGGTGGTTCATCAACACCACCTATATACAGTGGGGCAAAAAAGTATTTAGTCAGCCACCGATTGTGCAAGTTCCCCCACTTAAAATGATGACAGAGGTCAGTAATTTGCACCAGAGGTACACTTCAACTGTGAGAGACAGAATGTGAAAAAAAAATCCATGAATTCACATGGTAGGATTTGTAAAGAATTTATTCGTAAATCAGGGTGGAAAATAAGTATTTGGTCACCTCAAACAAGGAAAATCTCTGGCTCTCACAGACCTGTAACGTCTTCTGTAAGAAGCTTTTCTGTCCCCCACTCGTTACCTGTATGAATGGCACCTGTTTGAACTCATCATCTGTATAAAAGACACCTGTCCACAGCCTCAAACAGTCAGACTCCAAACTCCGCCATGGCCAAGACCAAAGAGCTTTCGAAGGACACCAGGAAAAGTATTGTAGACCTGCACCAGACTGGGAAGAGTGAATCTACAATAGGCAAGCAGCTTGGTGTGAAAAAATCAACTGTGGGAGCAATCATCAGAAAATGGAAGACATACAAGACCACTGATAATCTCCCTCGATCTGGGGCTCCACGCAAGATCTCATCCCGTGGGGTCAAAATGATCATGAGAACGGTGAGCAAAGATCCCAGAACCACACGGGGGGACCTGGTGAATGACCTGCAGAGAGCTGGGACCAAAGTAACAAAGGTCACCATCAGTAACACACTACAACGGCAGGGAATCAAATCCCGCAGTGCCAGACGTGTTCCGCTGCTGAAGCCAGTGCATGTCCAGGCCCGTCTGAAGTTTGCCAGAGAGCACATGGATGATACAGCAGAGGATTGGGAGAATGTCATGTGGTCAGATGAAACCAAAGTAGAACTTTGTGGTATAAACTCAACTCGTCGTGTTTGGAGGAAGAAGAATACTGAGTTGCATCCCAAGAACACCATACCTACTGTGAAGCATGGGGGTGGAAACATCATGCTATGGGGCTGTTTTTCTGCCAAGGGGACAGGACGACTGATCCGTGTTAAGGACAGAATGAATGGGGCCATGTATCGTGAGATTTTGAGCCAAAACCTCCTTCCATCAGTGAGAACTTTGAAGATGAAACGAGGCTGGGTCTTCCAACATGACAATGATCCAAAACACACCGCCCGGGCAACAAAGGAGTGGCTCCGTAAGAAGCATTTGAAAGTCCTGGAGTGGCCTAGCCAGTCTCCAGACCTCAACCCCATAGAAAATCTGTGGCGGGAGTTGAAAGTCCGTGTTGCTCGGCGACAGCCCCAAAACATCACTGCTCTCGAGAAGATCTGCATGGAGGAATGGGCCAAAATACCAGCTACTGTGTGTGCAAACCTGGTAAAGACCTATAGTAAACGTTTGACCTCTGTTATTGCCAACAAAGGTTATGTTACAAAGTATTGAGTTGTATTTTTGTTATTGACCAAATACTTATTTTCCACCCTGATTTACCAATAAATTCTTTACAAATCCTACCATGTGGATTCATGGATTTTTTTTTCACATTCTGTCTCTCACAGTTGAAGTGTACCTCTGGTGCAAATTACTGACCTCTGTCATCATTTTAGGTGGGGGAACTTGCACAATCGGTGGCTGACTAAATACTTTTTTGCCCCACTGTAAATACTGCTGAAACATTTTCTGTAAATGTTTGCTTATATGGACCCGTAATATAAAATTGAGCTGTTATTTTTTAGGCTGCTGTTTCAAGTTTCCGTTGAAACCACAGAACTAACTTTAGCTTTAACTTTTAGCTAACTTTTAGCTAACTTTAACATTTTTAGGTTTCTGGATTTTCAAATGTAACCAATTATTCTTTAGGTTTAACTAGAAATGTTTATTCATTGGTATTACTTATTAAAGCTATATATCAATTACATTTAGTTACGATTTTATCAGCTTACCCACCATTTTTAAGTTAGACTCTGCTCGCTTGCTAACCCAATTTCACACATTTGATTGTGGTAAATATGGTGCAATATCATGTGTCTGTGGGTGTGTCTGTGGGTGTGTCTGTGGGTGTGTTGGGACAGCACTGAACATGTACACACAATAGCACAGGAGAAAGATTAGATTGAGCACAAATACATGCTGTCCTTTTCCTCCTTTTGAGTACAGACGCAAAAAATTTTGTGACCTTAGTATGAAATTACCAAAGTATTCATTAAAGCCATGGAAGTGGAAACATGAAGCCCAAAAAACACAAAAGAAATCAAACGAATGTATCCTGTAGAGTTAAGAGAGTCTGTCAAATTTTTGGCTGCTCGGTTGTACTCTATGAACATACCAGCCTCTATTCTCCCTCCTGTAGGTGGAATCACTAAGCAGCAGTCATAAATCAGATGCACTTTGTGGTGTTCTTGCTGCAGGGCACAGATGTATTGAGCGTGTCTGCCTGCTATTTGACAGCGCTCTATATAAATATAACTGTGGCCTCCTCCCACTTTGTACAGGCAGAAAAGCCCTACAACAAGCTGCAGCCATGGATGAGATGGACCTGCCCCAGATGAAGAAGGAGGTGGAGAGCCTCAAGTACCAGCTGGCCTTCAAAAGAGAGAAGTCCTCCAAAACAGTGACTGAGTGAGTAGTTACTCCACTGCTGTGCTGCGCAGAGTTCACGACCCTGAAATCAACTGTGCACAAAAAAAGATAAATCGCTCTGAGCCTCTCAGATTGAAAAGGGAAGATATTTGTTTTAGCTAAATATGCCGAACACACTGGTAACTGCATTTACAGGAAGAGGCTGGGGAGAGAAAATAGAGCTATACTAGCTGTTACTATCTCTGGTTGTGTCGTCTTACTCATTAATTCAGTGCATTATTTTAAATTAGTACTAGTTTGTGTATAGTTTTGAGACCAAGTTCAAGTTCCCTCATCAGCAAATGGGGCTCAGTCAGAAGTCAAGCCATGTACTTGCTTCCATAATGTGGCTCAGCACTGTGTATGCTCCCCCGCATGCCTGTATGCACTGTCAGTAACATCTGGGCATGCTCCAGATGAGCATGATGGCGTCTTAGGGAGTCTGTGAGCTGCTATAGATCGGCTTTGGTACTGTTTGGCTTCACCACTAAGTTTATCTGTCTCGCCCTCTCTCTGCAGTCCCATCAGATTAAACACCCAAGGAAGCATTTCATCAGCACTGGGCCTTTTCACACCAGACATGTAAAATCAAAAATGATTTTTCAAATCCAGATCAACAGATCTGACCAATCAGACCGCTTGTAGCCCAGAATGCACACTGCTAGAATTTACTGTCACTTTTTCTCAGTGCTCTGTGTGTGTAATTGCCTTAATGTTGTTGTTCACAGGATGCAAAAGAATAAACAGTTATATATATATGTTATAAAATGTACATTCAAAAAGAGAATGAAACTGAGAACCTGCTTTTGTTTAACGTGTTCATTTTGAATTTGATGCCGACATCTGTGACATTATGGGATTTAAAGTTTAGGAGCAACACATGCTGCCATCCACACAGTGTCAGGCCTATTTCACTAAGACAATGCAAGACCTCCCTCTGCACTTATTTCAAAAGCATAGTCCAAACTGTTCAGCTAAGCATGAATGGGACAACATTTTGTGTTTCAAACTACTGCAGACACTAAAGAAGAGGTCATGCAAGGCAGTAGAAAAAATGCTTTTTTTATTTTATTTTTTATTTTCTGCTGGCTTCAAATTCAAAATCATAAACGTCTGCTCTTAATAAGAAACAGAGTTGTACGTTAGAACTAAAGTACACAAACAAAAGTTGCAAAATTGAATATAATTAGTTACTTATGGTCGCTCAGTTTATCCTTGTCCTTTTGCCTTATATGGGAAAGCGGATAGAGGACAGATTGTGGTAAGACTATACCACAGGAATTTAAAAAATGCCGCTCTTTCTATTTTTCTCTCCACACAGTTTGGTAAAATGGATAGAGGATGGTGTCCCAGAGGATCCCTTCCTGAACCCGGAGCTGATGAAGAACAACCCCTGGGTGGAGAAAGGAAAATGCATCCTTCTTTAGATTTAACCATTTAATGACCCTTGAATTTCAACACACATGCCCTACAGATGACCCCTGAAGCTGATCCTGTGAATGCACCGGCAGGACAGCGCCACCTAACCTCTCACCGTGAATGTACAACAGCTGGCAAACCTAACCCTCTCCCCAAAAACACACCCCAAGGGCACAGAAATACACGCTGACAGAGACACGCATTCACACACTTAACACTGCAAGTTTAATCCTGCCACGGCAATGCATCGTTTTTATGATATGACAGAAGTGATCGATACTTGTACTACGTGTCTTTATATGAATATACGACAACTTTTATTTATGCAGCTGCCAGTCACAAGCTTATTCCCTTTGCAGTTTTTTTCTTCCTAAATTTCCTAAATGCGTTAAAGATGTGTAATGGAGTCACGTTCTCACTGCCAGACTGACTGTAGATCTGCTGGGGGAATTTTGTTCCATACTGGAAATGACCACCATTACAATATAACGAGTCAGACCCCTTTAAACCGAATTAATAAAGTCTTTGATGAAAAAAAATGAACTAAGAACTGATAAGATAGTGATTTGTAAGTAAACACATCTCCAAATACAAGCTAATATCACCATTAGCATCACATTTAGCTAGATTCACCATTAGCATGACCATTAGCATCGCCATTAGCAATAGTTGCGCGGCTTCCTTTTCCTAAGCTACATGTAAATCGCTTCCAGCTCTGCTCCAGTGCAGTGCAGGGTGACAGTGACGACCCTGTACCTGTTTATCCCGTCTTTAAGTATGACGTCATTAGCTGTGTCTGGGCCCAAACTCCGCTGCAGGTCAAACGATCACTGAGAGTTAAAAACTGTATAAATTCTTTCATCTGTAATAAAATGATCAGCGTTCTGCTCTACCAGGTGTAACAATTAAGTTTAACAACCAGGCATCCATGAAAATAGAATTCATGAAATTTAATGGCTTTAAAAGTTAGCAGGGAGTTAGCTCGCTAGTTTCCATCTAAATATAATATAGCATGTTCTGAGCGAGGGATTTCTTAAACAAATTAAGACGTACAGCTCTGCTGTCACTTCCGACATAAATGAAGACAGGAAACCAAACAGCAGTGAAGTTTGTAGGGTTTACTGAAGTTGGGCTAGCTGGTATATAATGATGTGCTACGTGATCGCTAGCGACACAGCTATGTTAGCATAATATAAGCAGTAACGCTGGAGGATGAACGCTAACTTTTTTCACTCGATAAAAGTTAACGTGAAGATTCCCGATGGTTAGGGACAAATGCAATCGCATGGCAGGATGCTGTAAACGGACCAAACTTCAGTCAGGAGAACAACTGAGATAATCCATCCATAATACGAGGTTAGTCATTAATTTACTGCTGCACGGGCTGGGCTGTAGTTACATCGTAAGGTTTTAAAAACTGAGCTTTAAAGTGAATAGCGGTAATAAAAACCGACAGAGGCCGACAGTGATCACTGCCTGTTTGTAGGAGCTTTTTGAGATTAAAAACAACAAGACACAAAGCATTGAAACATGTTAAAAACACAAAAGCCTTATTAAACGCAGGGTAGTTTGGGCAGGATTCATCACCTCATCACTTAAAGACCGGATAACTGAAAATGGCAGAGCAAATTGACCAATGTGCTAACACAAAGATACAGATGAAACATGTCCACGCACTACTTTCCAAAGTAGTCTGCACAGACACATTTCATTTCATCTGAAGTGCATGTTCATGTAGCTTTTTCAGTGTCTAATAGCTATCCAATCCATCAACGATGCATGAATGACTATAGGAGGAGTAGCTTCAGCAGCACGTTTGCATTCGTCTGCACGGTTGGTGTAGCTTACAGAGCTTACAGTAGTTACGTGTTTAAATAAAACAGGAAAAAAGATGTAAAAATGTGCTTTGGGCTGCAAAGTATATATCACAGGTAGAGAGCATTCTGTTATGCTGCCTGTGTGGGCAGCTGGTATGGTTTAGTGTATCTTTCTTTGTATTTTTCTCCATATTCAAAGCTTTAGCTTGGGGGCAGTTGTAGTCCATTACACGATTGCGGAGCAGGCCATGACCGATATCTTGTCCTACTATAAACTGCAAGTCTTTATAGGTTCTCACGGGACACACAAGTCATCAAAAAGCTAATTTTATATCTACAAGTGTAATTAACAAACAGTTACAGATGAGACTTTTACACACAAAACAGACTCATTTAAATGATTTAAATGTGGAAACAAGCCTTTGCATGGTCTCTGTGACTCTGTGCAGAATGTCTGTAGAGGTTCAGAACTGCCACACTCGAATGCAGGGTGAAATCTGTATAATGGTGCACACTTCCTGACAGTCTTTTCTCTAAGGCACCCACAGTGTTCAGCTTTGTTAAGCTCTCACGCTAGAAAAGTGACGAAAGTAACAGAAGAATGGAAAGAAAGAAAAAATCAGGGAGAAGTGTGAAACTGGTGTACTTGTGAGCTTCGAAAGTCGGCGGACGGGCTCCCTTCTCAGCACTCTGCTGGACCACCTTAATGCATAACGTAACATAACACATGAAACGTTCGCAAAATATCTCCCACAGACTAAATTTACAGCCAGTGACTGAAACTCCAGCCTTTACGTGCGATAAACAACTTGCATGGACCCAAGAAGCTTTCACAGCTCTCCGCTCAGTGTGACTCCTGCAGGTTTTCATATGTAGTTTTAAAATAGCTCATAAAGCATGGTTATCCCATCTAGTCCTGCACACAGTGTTGTTGTTGAGTGTCATAGCAGCTCTGTTTGTGCTGTCAGAGCAGAACTCTGGGTCTCTGGAGGGGTTTGAGTTCCTTCTCCTCCGTAGCTACAGCCCCTAAAGGCTACACAATATAAGCACACACAAATACAGACATGACAACCAACACAGAAACATATATGCACATATTGTCTCTCTTGACACATGTACAGACAGACCAGTTTAACTTATTAACTTATTTATTTATTTATTGACAAGATTTCTTCTTCTTCACGTTTCTTTTTTTTCTTGTTTCCTGCGTCTCCGCTCCCTCTTCCTCAATCCCGCCCTCCAAGATTAAAACAAAATATATCACAAAAACGACCAAAAACGACTTCTTCACCTTGCCGGATCACCATCTACTACTGCCTTGTACACAGTTTCCTTAAAACAAGAATGTAAATATGTTGGCATGATGTCCAGACATCGCCGCCGACTGCAGAACAGGCGGCGGTTGCGCGTGCATGCGACTGTAACTGTGTGTTTGTGCGTCCATGTTTTACAAAAGAAATTTGGACTTTAGGCTCCCATGTGTACTGTAAAGCACACACGCACAGCTGCATCACACAGACACAGATACACTGCTTAGTGAGAATGTGTATGAGGGGAGGCGCGGCAAGGATGTGGGATTCTCTAAAGGACTCGGGACAGCGGAGCCTCAGGTCATCCTCATGAATCTCTTCTTTTTGTGTTTCCCCCAAATGCTGCTCCGTGATTGGATGGATGAACAGTATTTTATTTTTCGGACATTAAAAACTCCATTTGAACACATGTGTTACCCATAAAGAGCTATTAAACACGATCGTCTACATAAAAGAGTCTAATATTAAGTCTAATACCTACTGATCCCCCTGAAATTGCTCTAAAGGTTTAACACTCACTCTGGGAAAGCAACAAATGCTGGCCACTGCAGGCTAAAGTAACAAGTACATGAGAGGACTCCTGAGTCTGCCTGTCCCTCGTCTGTTTTTTTCTGTCTAGCTACTGTAACTTTACTTGTTTTTTTTTAATATACTCTGAACGTGAGTATGTATGT